>NW_026988450.1:93530000-94195729 GCF_030222135.1 Aotus nancymaae
AGAGTACTTTGAGAGGGAGTATATTTTTTATAAAAGAGTACTTCCAGTGTGATTATATTCAAAATGAAAGAGTACTTGAGAGGCAGTATATTTTTTATTACAGAGTACTTTGAGTACTTCCCGTGTGATTATATTCAATATAAAAGAGTACTTTGAGAGGAAGTATATTTTTTATTAAAGAGTCTTTCCAGTGTGATTATATTCAATATAAAAGAGTACTTTGAGAGGGAGTCTATTTTTTATAAAAGAGGAATTTGAGTGTGATTATATTCAATATAAAAGATTACTTTGAGAGGGAGTCTATTTTATATAAAAGAGTACTTCCAGGGTGATTATGTTCAATATAAAAAAGTACCTTGAGGGTGATTATATTCAATATAAAAGAGTACTTTGAGAGGGAGTATATTTTTTATAAAAGAGTACTTCCAGTGTGATTATATTCAATATAAACTAGTACATTGAGAGGGAGTATATTTTTTATAAAAGAGTACTTCAAGTGTGATTATATTCAATAAAAAAGAGTACTTTGAGAGGGACTATATTTTTTATAAAAGAGTACCTTGACTGTGATTATATTCAATATAAAAGAGTACTTTGAGAGGGAGTATATTTTTTATGAATGAGTACTTTGTGTGTGATTATATTCAATATAAATGAGTACTTTTATAGGGAGTATATTTTTTATAAAAGAGTACTTCCAGTGTGATTATTTTCAATATAAATGTGTACTTTCAGAGAGAGTATATTTTCTATAAAAGAGTACTTTCAGTGTGATTATATTGAATATAAAAGAGTAGTTTGAGAGGGAATATATTTTTTTTTAAAGAGTACTTCCAGTGTGATTATATTCAATATAAACTAGTACATTGAGAGGGAGTATATTTTTTATAAAAGAGTACTTCAAGTGTGATTATATTCAATATAAAAGAGTACTTTGAGAGGGAGTATATTTTTTTCAAAGAGTAGTTTGGGTGTGATTATATTCAATATATAAGAGTACTTTGAGAGGGAGTATATTTTTTATAAAAGAGTACTTTGAGTGTGATTATATTCAATATAAAAGAGTACTTTGAGAGGGTGTATATTTTTTATAAAAGAGTACTTCCAGTGTGATTATATTCAAAATAAAAGAGTACTTTGAGAGGGAGTATATTTTTTATAAAAGAGTACTTTGAGAGTTATTATATTCAATATAATAAAATACATTGAGAGGGACTATTTTTTTATAAAAGAATATTTCCAGTGTGATTATATTCAATATAAACTAGTACTTTTTGAGGGAGTATGTTTTTTATAAAAGAGTACATCCAGTGTGATTATATTCAATATAAAAGAGTACTTTGAGAGGGACTATATTTTTTATAAAAGAGGACATTGAGTGTGATTATATTCAAAATAAAAGAGTACTTTGAGAGGGTTTATATTTTTTAAAAATTTGTACTTTGAGTGTGATTATATTCAATATAAAAGAGTACTGTGAGACGGAGTTTATTTTTTATAAAAGAGGACATTGAGTGTGATTATATTCAAAATAAAAGAGTACATTCAGAGTGTTTTTATTTTTTTTATATTTGCATATTGGGTGTGATTATATTCAATATAAAAGAGTACTTTGAGAGGGAGTCTATTTTTTATAAAAGAGTAGTTTGGGTGTGATTATATTCAATATAACAGACTACTTTGAGAGGGAGTATATTTTTTATAAAAGAGTATTTTCAGTGTGATTATATTCAAAATAAAGAGTAATTTAAGAGCGAGTATATTTTTGATAAAAGAGTACTTTGAGTGGGATGATATTCAATATAAAAGAGTATTTTGAGAGGGAGTATATTATTTGTAAATGAGTACTTCCAGTGTGATTATATTCAATATAAAAGAGTACTTTGAGAGGGAGTATATTTTTAATAAAAGAGTACTTCCAGTGTGATTATATTCAACATAAAATAGTACTTTGAGAGGGAGTATATTTTTTATAAAAGAGTACATCCAGTGTGATTATATTCAATATTAAAGAGTAACTTGAGATGGAGTATATTTTTTATAAAAGAGTGCTTCCAGTGTCATTATATTCAATATAAAAGAGTACTTTGAGAGTGAGTATATTTTTTATGAAAGAGTACTTCCAGTGTGATTATATTCAATATAATAGAGTTCTTTGAGGGGGAGTCTATTTTTTATAAAAGAGTAGTTCGAGTGTGATTATATTCAATATAAAAGACTAATTTGAGTGGAAGTATATTTTTTATAAAAGAGTAATTCGAGTGTGATTTTATTCAATATAAAAGATTACTTTGAGAGTGAGTATATTTTTTATAAAAGAGTACTTCCAGTGTGATTATTTCAATATAAAAGAGCACTTTGAGAGGGAGTATATTTTTTATAAAAGAGTACTTTGAGTGTGATTATATTCAATATAATATAGTATTTTGAGAGGGAGTGTATTTTTTATAAAAGAGTAGTTAGAGTGTGATTATATTAAATATGAAAGAGTACTTTGAGAGGGAGTATATTTTTTATAAAAGAGGAATTTGAGTGTGATTATATTCAATGTAAAAGATTACTTTGAGAGGGAGTATTTTTTTAATAAAAGAGTACTTCCAGTGTGATTATATTAAACATAAAATAGTACTGTGAGAGGGAGTATATTTTTTATAAAAGAGTACATCCTGTGTGATTATATTCAATATTAAAGAGTAATTTGAGAGGGAGTATATTTTTTTAAAAGAGTACTTCCAGTGTGAATATATTCAATATAAAAGAATATTTTGAGAGTGAGTATATTTTTTATAAAACTGAACTTCCAGTGTGATTATATTCGATATAAAAGAGCACTATGAGAGGGAGTATATTTTTTATAAAAGAGTACTTTGAGTGTGATTATATTCAATATAAAAGAGTACATTGAGAGGGAGTATATTTTTTATTAGAGACTAATGTGAGTGTGATTATATTCAGTATAAAAGAGTACATTGTGAGGGAGTATATTTTTTATAAAATAGAAGATCAGGTGTGATTATATAAAATATAATATAATAGTTTGAGAGGGAGTATATTTTTTATAAAACAGTACATTGAGTGTGATTATATTCAATATAAAAGAGTACTTTGAGATGGATTATATTTTTTATAAAAGTGTACTTCCAGTGTGATTATATTTAAAATAAAAGAGTACTTTGAGAGGGAGTATATTTTTTATAAAAGAGTACTTTGAGTGTGATTATATTCAACATAAATGCTTACTTTGAGAGGGAGTATGTTTTTTATAAAAGAGCACTTCCAGTGTGATTATATTCAATATAAAAGAGTACTTTGAGAGGCAGTATAATTTTTATAAATGAGTGTTTCCAGTGTGATTATATTCAGTATAAAAGAGTACTTTGAGAGGGAGTAAATTTTTTATAAAAGAGGACTTTGAGTGTGGTTATATTCAAAATAAAAGAGTAGTTTGAGAGGGTTTATATTTTTAACAAATTTGTACATTAAGTGTAATTATATTAAATATAAAAGAGTACTTTGGGAGGGAGTATATTTTTTATAAAAGAGCACTTCCAGTGTGATTGTATTCAATATAAAAGAGTAGTTTGAGAGGGAGTATAATTTTTATAAATGAGTATTTCCAGTATGATTATATTCAGTATAAAAGAGTACTTTGAGAGGGAGTATGTTTTTTATAAAAGAGTACTTTGAGTGTGATTATGTTCAATGTAAAAGATTACTTTGAGAGGGAGTATTTTTTTATAAAAGAGTACTTCCAGTGTGATTATATAAAATATGAAATAGTACTTTGAGAGGGAGTATATTTTTTATAAAAGAGTACTTTGAGTGTGATTATATTAAAAAAAAAGAGTACATTGAGAGGGAGTACTTTTTTTATAAAAGAGTACTTTGAGTGTGATTATATTCAACATAAGTGAGTACTTTGATAGGGAGTATATTTTTTGTAAAAGAGTACTTCCAGTGTGATTATATTCAATATAAAAGAGTACATTGAGAGGGAGTATATTTTTTATAAAAGAGTACTTCCAGTGTGATTATATTTAATATAAAAGAGTACTTTGAGAGGGAGTATATTTTTTATAAAAGAGGACTTTGAGTGTGATTATATTCAAAATAAAAGAATACTTTGAGAGGGTTTATATTTTTAAAAAATTTGTATTTTGGGTGTGATTGTATTCAATAAAAAAGAGTACATTGAGAGGGAGTATATTTTTTATAAGAGACTAATTTGAGTGTGATTATATTCAGTATAAAAGAGTACATTGTGAGGGAGTATATTTTTTATAAAATAGATCAGGTGTGATTATATAAAATATAATATAATAGTTTTAGAGGGAGTATATTTTTTATAAAACAGTACTTTGAGTGTGATTATATTCAGTATAAAAGAGTACTTTGAGAGGGTGTATATTTTTTATAAAAGAGGACTTTGAGTGTGATTATATTCAATATAAAAGAGTGCATTGAGAGGGAGTATATTTTTTATAAGAGACTAATTTGAATGTGATTATATTCAGTATAAAAGAGTACATTGTGAGGGAGTATATTTTTTATAAAATAGTAGATCAGGTGTGATTATATAAAATATAATATAATAGTTTGAGAGGAGTATATTTTTTATAAAACAGTACTTTGAGTGTGGTTATATTCAGTATAAAAGAGTACTTTGAGAGGGCATATATTTTTTATAAAAGAGGACTTTGAGTGTGATTATATTCCAAATAAAAGAGTACTTTGAGAGGGTTTATATTTTTTTAAAAATTTGCTCTTTGAGTGTGATTATATTCAATAAAACAGAGTATTTTGAGATGAAGTATATTTTTTATAAAAGAATACATGGAGTGTGATTATATTCAATATAAAAGAGTACTTTGAGAGGGAGTATATTTTTTATAAAAGAGTACTTTGAGTGTGATTATTTTCAATATAAAGGAGTAGTTAGGGAGTATATTTTTTTTAAGAGACAAATTTGAGTGTGATAATATTCAGTATAAAAGAGTACATTGAGAGGGAGTATATTTTGTATGAAAGAGTAATTCTGGTGTGATTATATAAAATATAAAAGAGTACTTTGAGAAGTAGTATATTTTTTATAAAAGAGTGCTTTGAGTGTGATTATATTCAAAAAAAAGAGTACTTTGAGAGGGAGTATATTTTTTATAAAAGAGTACTGTTAGTGTTATTATATTCAATATAAAAGAGTAATTTGAGAAAGAGTATTTTTTTATAAAAGAGTACTTCCAGTGTGATTATATTCAATATAAACGAGTATTTTGAGAGGAAGTATATTTTTTATAAAAGGCCACTCCCAGTGTGATTATATTCAATATAAAAGAGTACTTTGAGAGGGAGTATATTTTTTATAAAAGAGGACTTTGAGTGTGATTATATTCAAAATAAAAGAGTAGTTTGAGAGGGTTTATATTTTCAAAAAATTTGTACATTGAGTGTAATTATATTAAATATAAAAGAGTACTTTGGGAGGGAGTATATTTTTTATAAAAGAGCATTTCCAGTGTGATTGTATTCAATATAAAAGAGTAGTTTGAGAGGGAGTATAATTTTTATAAATGAGTATTTCCAGTATGATTATATTCAGTATAAAAGAGTACTTTGAGAGGGAGTATATTTTTTATAAAAGAGTACTTTGAGTGTGATTATGTTCAATGTAAAAGATTACTTTGAGAGGGAGTGTATTTTTTATAAAAGAGTACATCCTGTGTGATTATATTCAATATTAAAGAGCAATTTGAGAGGGAGTATATTTTTTATAAAAGAGTACTTCCAGTGTGAATATATTCAATATAAAAGAATATTTTGAGAGTGAGTGTATTTTTTATAAAACTGTACTTCCACTGTGATTATATTCGATATAAAAGAGCACTATGGAACGGAGTATATTTTTTATAAAAGAGTACTTTGAGTGTGATTATATTCAGTATAAAAGAGTATTTTGAGAGGGAGTATTTTTTTTATAAAAGGGTACTTCCAGTGTGATTATATTCAATATAAAATAGTAATTTGAGAGGGAGTATATTTTTTATAAAACAGTACTTCCAGTGTGATTACATTCAATTGAAAGAGTACTTTGAGAGGGAGTATATTTTTTATAAAAGAGTACTTCCAGTTTGATTATATTCAATATAAAGGAGTACCTTGAGAGGCAGTATATTTTTTATAAAAGAGTACTTTGAGTGTGATTATATTCAAAATAAAGAGTACTTTGAGAGGGAGTATATTTTTTTTTTTATAAAAGAGTAGTTTGAGTGTGATTATATTCAATATAAAAGAGTATTTTGAGAGGGAGTATATTTTTTAAAAATGAGTACTTCGAGTGTGATTATATTCAATTTAAAAGAGTACTTTGAGAGGGAGTATATTTTTTATAAGAGTCTAATTTTAGTGTGATTATATTCAGTATAAAGAGTACATTGTGAGGGAGTATATTTTTTATAAAAGAGTACTTCCTGTGTGATTATATAAAATATAAAAGAGTACTTTTAGAGGGAGTATATTTTTTATAAAACTGTATTTCGAGTGTGATTATATTCAATATAAAAGAGTACTTTGAGAGGGCATCTCCATTAGGTGTGTGTGGTCCAGGAAAACACCCGAGCAGATTCTGCCAGATTTGGTTCAGTCCATGATGTAGACTCTGCTTGGAGCACCACACTAACTTTAGGGTCATTACAGATCCAATGCCTTGGTCTTCTGCTTTTTTTTTTTCATTCATCTTCATCATCCTCGTCTTTCTCTCCATCAGACAGGGATGTACACGGCCGGATCTGTCGGTAGCGGTCAAGCCATTTTTCTACCATTTGAGTAACCAGGGGGTGATTTCGCCGCTGAGAGCTCTTTTGCATGGCAACCAGAACTCCCCGCTCTGTCACACAGCAGTCCAACCACTCCCTGAGCAGTTTTTCTTGCTGTTCCTCGTTACCTAGCTCCTGAGCAGAAAGTGTACGTGGAGTAGCTTCCTTTCACTGTCAACCAGAGGCAAAAATGTGATGGTGACATCATCATCAGTATTCAGATTAGCACCAGCACCTCTGTTGCCATAGCCGTCATTTTCCATGGCAACCAAAGCAGAGAAGTGGCCCCTTGTATACCCCAGAGCAATCGGACTTTTCCAACAAAAACTCTGTTCCCACAACAAAGGCAGATAAACACCTTGAAACCGAGTATATCCTAAAGTTTCTCCTCGGAAACTCTTGTAATATTTTACTCCATAAACTATAATTGGTCGTCTAAGAATATGTGCTAGTACAAAAATGTGCGTCTGCTCCAAGCTTGCTCCAGGCTGACTAGCAAGAGAGAGTATAAATGCCCAGTCTTCTTACCACTGTTCTTCTCTCAAGGAAAAATGTAAACCAAAGCTCTGAGAATACCATGATTCCCAATCTTTCCAGCGTGTGTAAAACCAATGTGAACAGTCATGCAGGCTGTCACGCAGGGCTTTCTGAAGCACCGAGTCATTGTAATAAATGCCCCAGGTAGCTTGTAGTACTGAATCAAGTAGGCAGTCTCCTGCAGTCCGGTTCCAAAGTGCATATAGTCGACTGTCCAAACGTGTAGCCAATTCCAAGGACCTGTTAATAATTGGAGATTCTTCTTCTAATTCTTTTTGAACGTCTCTATCAAGCACCTCATCAAATAATTTTTCTTGAACTGTTGGAGGCAAATCTTCAATATCTGCTGGCAACGTAAATGTTACAATGTCAGTCAGAAAATAGCAAGCAAAATCCCCCTTTCTCTGATGAAGAGAGGCAGCGATCTCTCTCCGGATTTGTTCTGTCAGTTCAGGATACACCATTGCTGGAATACACTTTGCTGCTTGTTGAGACACCTCTGTAAGCAATATTGCTAGCATATCCTGCCTCTGAAAATGTATAGCCAAGTGTACAAGAGTATAGCCAACATCAAAGGCAGAAGGACGGTTCAGCAAGCGTACTTCGTCTGCAGTGAGCTGGCGTGCAATGTCTCCTCCTGATGACTTGTATGCTTCTATGGCAGCTAAATCACCTTCTACAACCCCCACACAAGCATTGAGGAATAGCCAATCAGTCTTTTTCATCCTGTTTTTAATTTGCTTTAGTTTTTTGACGTCTACTTCGAGTTCCTCCTTGCTGCTGACAGCACCAGCCAATTCAATCCTCTGAAAATCCATTTTCACTTCAGAGTCCCGCTTCGTAGCAGGAGGTGATCGCCTTTGGCTATTACCACTACTGCAACTTCCCCTCCACCGAGCTCTGTCTTGCTCATTTATTATTGAAGAAGCCTCTTCAGTCTCTGCCAACTCTACTGCTTCAATGTTATTAGGTCTGGGATGATCACAAACAACACATCTTTTAGCCTTGGCCCAGTTTTCATATGTGCAAACAGAGCAAGTCCAGTGCTGTGTCCTAGTGTTCAGTTTATTTCTATCATTGTATTCCTCGCAAGGATCAACAGAAAAAGCAACTGGTCTTGAGCCAGATCCTGAGGACTGAGGAGATTCTGTAGGACTCCTGGTCCTACGTTGGGATAAGCACTGGGTACATCTGATTGCTCTTGGCCAGTTCAAATATGTACACATGTGGCATGACCATTTATTTGCATTTTCCATGCAATATGAAGATTTAACCCTTGGTCTTGCACTCGAGTCTGGACGTATCAAAGGACTATTTCCTCCTTCGGTGCTGGAAGGATCCCAATCTCTACCAACATCACTTGAACAACTTTTAAATGGATCTTCCGTAATAATTGTTCCACTAGGTCTTTGGGCACGACACATAGTACATTTGATTGCAGATGGCCAGTTTTCATACGTACAATATTCACAAGCCCACTTAATTCCACGTTCTGACATTGTGCAATTCTTGAAGTGAGTTGTGTCAGGCAGGAAGCTGACGGCGGCGGCTCCTCCTCCAGCTCCTGCTCCTCCTTCCCGTCCGATGGGCGCTCGGCGGCGGCGGCGGCGACTCCCCGCGCAGCCCGCGGCGACGAGTCAAGCCCGGCCCCTCTCTGCCTCCCTCTGCGCCGCTGCCCGCCCCGCTGCTGCCGCCTCCGCCCTCTCCCCTCAGTCGGGACATGGTCTCCGCGGGCCTGCGCGCGGCTGCCGGAGGCGCTGGGAAAAGAGCAGAAAGGAGACGCTGAGGCTGGGGAGCCCCAGGGGGCGGAGGCAGCGAGGTACTGGGGGCGGCCGCGGGCGTTGCGGACCCCTAATCCATTTTCCATTTTATTTACATGCCATGTTGTCCAAAGATTTTCCAAGCAACTTATTTTGTAATTAAAAAAAAACATTACAGAGACTATAAAGGACATGACAATTTCTCAAGCTTAAACAGAAATTAAAAAGAGGCTATTATTTTTTAAATTATAAAAAATAAGAAATACATCCCCCACCACATAAAACAATGTTGATGTTCTGGTGGCAAGTTGTGGCTGATGTTACTCTCTTATGTATATGCCACACTTTTCATAAGAAAACATCATCCTCATCATTACCATTTCTGTTACAAATATTTTTTTTATTTACGAGAGTGAATAGGTAAGGAGATGTTTCTCTCTTCTGTGAAATAAACTAATCTTGAACAATGAGCAACTCTTCAGAGAGGGTTGGGATGTTCTGGGCAGATTAAGTTTTGTCTCTCTCATAAAAGGGACATTCCCCCATAGGTGATAACATTTCCTTTTTGGTGGAAAGGAAAAATCACACTAAATTATCCGTTTTTCCTTTATTGTTTAACTGCAATGATTTCGTAGCTGTATTGCTGGTAGCAACCACTGGGTTGCACAGTGTAAATGGAAACTGTCCATACCTGTGGATGAGGGAGCTGAATTATTGCAGTGGAACACTCAAGACTATCCATTATAAAAAAAAAAAAAAAAAACAAACCCTTCAAAGAGAGAAACTTTTTCCATACTGCCAGTTAAAAGGAAGAGTAACTGCTGCTTTCTGTATACAGCATGATGCATATAATCTATTTATGCATGTGCATTTGTGCACATACAGGGTGCTATGCAATTTCTGGAAAATTATGAAAAAGAAGATATAACAGTAGCAGAACTGGAAGGAAACTCAAATTCTTTGTGGACCATCAGCCCACCCAGTAAGGAGAAAATGATACACGAACTCCTGGACCCCAATAGTAGCTTCTCTGTCGTTTTTTCATGGAGTATTCAGAGGTAGTTACTGTATTTCCATGCATAATTTCTCCCTTTCCCCAGTCTAAACTTGGAGTTGGGGGTGGAGGGTGTGGTGGGATGGAAGAATGGAAACTTTAGATAAACGTGGATCTTACTTTGTCATTACAGCCTTGGGAACTTACCTTCAATGCCAAAGTTAACATTTTTGTTTATTAAATAATGGCTTGGCCAGGAATCACCAGCCAGACTAAGAACTTTTCAGTTTCCCTTTTTTGTTGTTTTTAGCTAATTTTAGTGTTTTGTTTTTGGGTTTCTTTTGCATTTCAAAATCCACTGTATTTTATTACCTTAATGTACAATTAGTGAAACAATTAACATTTAAATTTCAAATGGTTCTCTTACTATAATGCAAAAGAGTATTGCTCTGAACACCTCCCTCGTGCGTCACTTACAGTACTATTGTAAATCTCCCACAGGGAGCCTCTCCACTTAGATGTTCCTTGTGTGTCTTACATTTTACTGTCCATAATATTCCATGGAAAAGGAAGTGAGTGATGCTCACCTGAGACAGAAGGGCCTCTCCTAGCTCTGATGCAGCAAGAACTGACCATGTGCCTTCACATGAACACTAGAAATGAAGACAGATTTCTAGTGGTTTGAAAGTTGATTTAAATTAATATGTGGCTTTTAGAAAATCTAAAATTGTTTCAATGCAAAAAAAGAATTTGAATGTAAGTGTAAGTCTCCAAAAAATCAACATCCTGCTTCTTATAAACTGAAATCCAAATAAATTATCTATTTTAATGTTGGATTATTCTAGATAATAACTTTAGTTTTTAAAGAGAGGCTGGCAGTGAGTTCTGTGAGCAAGAAAGGGAGGTAGGTAGACAAGAGGCAAGGTGATGATTTACAAAATGAAACAGTCTGGGTGAAATTTTACAATTTTCACGAAACGCTGAAGTTTCATCTTAATGACAAAGAAATTTCAGGCCAGCTGTGGTGGCTCAGACCTGTAATCCTAGCACTTTGGGAGGCCACGGCGGGCGGATGACTTGAGGCCAGGAGTTTGAGACCAGCCTGGTCAACATGGCGAAACTCTGTCTCAACTAAAAATACAAAATTTAGCACAGAGGTAGTAGCACATGCCTGTAATCCCAGCTACTTAGGAGGCGGAGGCAGGAGAATCGCTTCAACCTGGGAGGTGGAGGTTGCAGCAAACCAAGATCACATCACTGCACTAGCCTGAGCAACAGAGAAAGAGTTCATCAAAAGAGAAAGAAACAGAAAGAAAGAAAGAGAGAGAGAGGAAAGAGAAAGAAAAATAAAGAAAGAAAGGAAGGAAAGGAAGGAAGGAAGAAGAGAGAGAGAAAGAAAGAGAGAAATAAATAAATAAATAAATAAATTGCACCCTCTGGAGGCCCAGATTATCACTTGCATTCCACCAATGTTGGGGAAACCCTACCTGACCCTCTCCCCAAGTGTGACATGAGAGGGCAGCTTGGCTGTCTCCAAAGGGGGAGACTTCCTGAGGGTCCTGCTTGCCCAGCCTGAGCCAGTGGCCACCACGTGGCCCCTGCTTTGTTTTTTCCTTGGGTTGGTAGAAAGATCATATCTTAGCAGAAGTTCTCACATCCAAATACTCCATCCAAAGCCCAACAGGTTAGTGAAGCAGTTTTGGGAACCTCAACATAATACACTAGTTGATTAGCTTAGTTCTTTCATTACAGTTTTGAGATTTATTACTCTAAGCAAGCTTATTTGGGTAGGCAAGTAGTAGATTCATTTGGGTCTATGAGACCAGCTTCTTAGTTAGAATTAAGAAAGAAGTGTGACAGATACAGAAGAGTGCCTTCTAGAATCTAAAATGTACAAGGAAATAGAAAAAAAAACAAACAAACAAAAAAAACACCAAAGTGGGGCTGTTTAGAATGTAAAGAACTCCTTCAATCCCACTTTCTCCTTTTAAGTGTCTCAAATTCCTCATATCCAATTCTGCATGAAATTAGAGCTACCAAAACAACAACAACAAAACAATTAAAATTCAAATTCTGATTGAATATTCCTTTTAACACAGTCTGTTTCTTGTCGTGAAGACTAACATCATTGGGTTAATAAAATAATATTTTAGAAACTCATATTAAAGCATCAAGATGGGAGACGGGTTCTCTTTTGGTCAGCAGGCTTGATTGTCTAAGAAGCTGAGCGTTGAGGTGAAATGGACTGAAAGAGTCGGGACTGACAATTGTAGACCCAATGAAAACTTGGTGAAATTAATCAAATTAAGAGTTAAATATGTTGTAAATCTCTTTTCTAGACTTCTGAATAATCATTGACATTGAGCTTTTTTTTTTCTTCACAGAAACTTAAGTCTCGGTGCAAAAGCGGAAATAGCAACAGATAAGCTTTCTTTTACTCTTCAAAATAGTACTCGAAAGAATATTGCTAAAATGATACAGGCAACAACACAGAAAGTTCAAAAACATCAGTGTAAGTTTATTTTTCTTGTTAATAGAGTTTTTTTAGGTATATGCAGCTGGTACAAAATGTCCATCTACAGATTCATGTGTATGAAAAATGCAACTTCATTATTTGGTACACAAAGTGAATTTCTATTTGGAGGCCTCATTTTGCAAGATTAAAATCTCAGCTGTTGAATTTTCTGTCCACTGTCGCCAGGGTTATGTCTATGGGTTTGGGCCAGGCATGGTGGCTCATGCCTATAATCCCAGTACTTTGGGAGGCTGAGATGGGTGGATCGCCTGAGGTCAGGAGTTCAAGACCAGCCAGGCCAACATGGCAAAATCCTGTCTCTACTAAAAATACAAAAATTAGCTGGGCATGGTGGTACATGTCTCTGTAATCCCAGCCATTTGGGAGGCTGAGGCACGAGAATCACTTGAGCCCAGGAGGTAGAGGTTACAGTGAGCCTAGATCACACCACTGCACTCCAGCCTGGGCTACAGAGCAAGACTCCATCTCAAAAATAAATAAATAAATAAATAGTAAATAAATACATGAATGAGGGTTTGTATGGTGACAGGCTCCAGGAAGCTCATCAGGGCATGGAAAGTGCTGGCCCACTGGGCTTCCATTGAGAGACATTATTCTTCCAGGTCTGTCTTAAGTCTGCAGAGTGGCTCTCTCCCTCAGCTATTGGGACCCATTTTGGGGCACACTAAAAATCATCATACTGATTCTCATGCCATTTGGAGGTATGGGAGCTCCGGCAGATCCACCTGAGTTCACTTGGCCCAACATGTGACCAGTGGTGCCCCATTCTCCCTGCCCCAGGGGGTACTGGGCTCTTGCTGCCTCCAAGGTCCCTACTCAGCAATGGGACATGGGACTGCACTAAAATGTCCCAGACCTCTTGTCATTCATGTCTGCCACCTGATCATGGGTACCCACTTCACCTGTCCACCCTCAGTTGAAGGAGGTGGGACTCAAGGTTCCTTTTCAGGAAGCCACCAGAGTCAAGCACATTCTCCTCCCACTCTCTGTCCACCTGGCACAGAAAGAATTGATCGCATCTCTGAATGGCAAACCTTGCTCTTATCTGACCATAAATCACCGAAAGCCAGGCAAAGACACTCTGAGACCCTTTTCTACCATTATTCCTGCCCCTGGGTCTCTGAATGGGGGTAGAGTGTAGAGGGTTGAAGAGGACATGGATGAAAGAAAATTTTGGAAGAAAAAAATAGTGTATATCTCAAAATATTATCCTGCCACTTATGTACTCCACTTCCAACAGATGCAAGCTGAGATGTTTAAATTCTAATATATGAACTAGCAAGAAAAAAAAATGATATGGGTCTAAAACTGCTAAACAAAATAGTTCAGACATCCACCAACAAGGCCCCCAGTTTTGTCCTCTTGTCTGCCTTGCCCCCATTTTAATGCATGGAATATACAGACCACCATGGTGCAGGCATTAGAGGAGTTCCCAGACTAAAATACGTTTTGCAACTCACTAAAGTTGAAGGGCCATTGGAGATTGTCACATCCTCCCACATCACTTCCCAGATAAGAACATATTCAAGGTACTGGGCTTGTGGGAGGCAGAGGTCACTCGAGGTCCAGGTCACCAGCTCTCTTCACCCCTTACTGTCCTCTAAATCAGTCCATGCAGTCTACTTGTGTATTAGTCCATTCTCATACTGCTAATAAAGACATATCTGAGACTGGGTAATTTACAAAGGAAAGGGGTTTAATGGACTCACAGTTCCACATGGCCGGGGGGGCCTCACAATCATGGTGGAAGGTGAAGGAAGAGCAAAGGTACATTTACATGGCAGTAGGCAATCGTGTGCAGGGGAACTGCCCTTTATAAAACCATTAGATTTCATGAGACTTATTCACTATCACGAGAACAGCATGAGAAAACCTGCCACATCATCCAGTTATCTCCCACTGGCCCCTCCCATTATACATGGGGATCATGGGAGCTACAATTCAAGATGAGATTTGGGTGGGGACGTAGCCAAACCATATCAGGTTGATTATAGATATGTTTGAAAATCTAAAAATTAAAATTTAAAGAGGGCTCAATGGTATGGATAAGAATTAGAGGATCCAAGCAAGAAAGAGAGCACCTTGGCTTCACAAACAAGCCACAGAAATGGGAAAAGGCCAGTGGCTGTTTGTAAGCCATCACCTAGCTTGTTGTACAGACTTACACATAGATCCAGATAAAGCTCAGTGAATTTGCTCAGCATTGGAGAGTTTTGATTGTAACAGAAACCTATAAATTATGATGTCTACACATTGTACAGATATATGAAACTTTCACCATTATTTGGTGATATGAGGTCAAAAATAAAAAAATCAATTTTAGGTGGATAAAACAACTAAAACATAATTATATCTTTTTTTTCTTAATATACAGGACCATAGAAAAGATCTATCCATATTATGTGAAAGCACCTAGTGATTCTAACTCAAAACCCATGAAGCAACTTTTATCTGGTAAGAATGAGAAAAATTTGTTTCAGAATTTTTTAAAATCCTACTTTTATTCAATGTTAACAGTTTGTGTTTGGGGCCTTCATCAAACTACCTTCTAGTTATCTCTTCCTGTGTGTCAAGAATTATAAAACCCCTGCCTTCCTTTACTAGCCCAAAGGAGTTACTTACTCAGCTGGGAGCCACATTCTTCATTTTCTCTTTTCCATTGATATGGAACTTGATTAACTTAAATTCACACCAAGTTTCTTATAGTACTGATTAATTAGACTATTGGCTTGTTTCTATTAGCAGCCAGATTACTAACAGAAAACTGCCTCATACACTATTAAATATGTCTGCCCCTCACAATAAGAACAGTAAAAAGATACCATGAAGTGTACTTGATTCATCCCAAGGGTTAATAAGTATCAGTAGTGGCAATTTAGTGACTGAATTTCCCCAATATAATTTGGATGGTATAATTTCATGTTTCCTGTTTCTGGATTCTATTAATTATCAAGAACTGCTTGACTTCATGGCTTGAACCAGAAGCAGATGTATAGATCTGGACAATGTGGAAAACCAATGCAGTTATCTGGAACACATTCATTCATTCTCCAACATGGGCTGTTCACTATGTGCCAGGCTGTAGGCCAGGCACTGGAGCATGGGCTGCTGTGTTTAGCTGGAAAGACACAGACATAAGTAAGATTTGGAAAGCCACACAGAGACTGGGCTGGTAGAGGCCCAATGGAGGGCCCTGGGGATGGGCACAGGCTGGGCCCCGCATCCACACACATTTCTTCCTCTGCAGTAAATAAGTATGTCTTGCAAGGTATTTGCAAGATGCGTTGAGAAGTTTGCTATTTCTCTTTCAGCCAGGAATGGTTCTAGAAGTTTTTCATCTGTACATGCAGATTGCTCAACAATTAGTCATTCTCCATGAAGTAACTCTGTCCCTCCACAAGCTCTTCCCATGGTGACTCTTTGCTGCAAGCTCCTGAGTTTCCTCCTTATAGCTGTCTCTGGACTTTAGAACCACCATTCTTCCTGTTCCTGTGGGTTCTGCATTGCTGACGTTCTTCCTTGATAAGGACTCTAACAGGATCATGCTGTGCCTTACTCTTCTTCTTTGATCCGTCCTTCCATGCCATAGAATATTTTTTGTCAAGCACCATTCTTGGATTCCTACCATCTAGGATAAACTTGTCCAACCTGCAGCCCACAGGCTGCATGTGGCCCAGGACAGTATTGAATATGGCCCAACACAAATCCGTAAACTTTCTTAAAACATTATGAGATCTTTTTTGTATGACTTTTTTTCAGCTCATAAGCTATCGTTGGTGTTAGTATATTTTCTATGTGGCCCAAGACAAGTCTTCTTCTTCCAGTGTGACCCAGGGAAGCCAAAAGATGAGATACCCCTGATCTAGGAATTTAGTATGAAATGATGCTGATGTGGTTCCCACCTTCACAGAGTTTACAGTTCACCACCATGTTTCTCAGGAGAAGCACCAGCATCATTGGCAGGAGTGATATCTTCTTAGAAGGACCTACGCAATGTCACTACAAGCTTTTTCCCCCTATTTTCTATGAGTCTTTTGCTTTCACCCTAAATTCCAAGGAAAGTAATCATTAACCTGATATTATAGTTCTCAGAGATTTGCTGAGCTGCATGCCATCACTCTTCCTGAATTGAGCTCCTCTCCTCACTCAACTTCACCTATTGAAGTTCTCACTTGGCAAATCTCAGCTCAGAAGTTATCTCCTCTGTGAATCACCCATGGATCATATTAACCAGAAATGGTCTCTCCAAGCCAACACATGTTGTTAATGCTGGCTCTATGGTAGCTGTCGTGTGCGCATAAATTGTGCTCGTGTACATAGTCTTTTCCCATGGAGATAAGGAACAATGTTATATGCAATTTTAGAACCCCTTAGTACCTAGTTAAGTGCCTTCCTCCTATAAGGCATTCAGTAAATTCTGGTAATATGAATGAATTGGTTCAATCATGAGTCAGTGATTTGGGTTTTTAAATGTCTATAGAGTCATTTGGGATTATCAGCTCAGCTGCTCAGCTGGTGAATCCTCCACTGTGGGCCCACTCTTCTTTGCCCACTCACACTGTTAGTATGTCCATGCATCCTTCTCATCCTAGAACCTTATGCTACAGTTAGTAACCAGGTTTAGTCATCTGAAAACTGTTGCATTAAATCCTAAAATTCTCATGCTGACTTGATTTTGTGTTTCTACCCTTCTAGAAAATAATTTCATGGATATTACCATCATTTTGTCCAGAGACAATACAACTGAATATAACAGTGAGTGGTGGGTTCTCAACTTGACTGGGAACAGAATATACAATCCGGAGTCACAGGCCCTGGAACTGGTGGTGTTCAATGACAAAGTCAGTCCCCCAAGTCTGGGATTCCTGGCTGGCTATGGGTAAGGACTCATTGAACAATTCACAGTTACGTGAGTCCACTTCTGTATCATATAAAGTTGAAAGCCTTTTATCATATAAAGTTGGGAAGCCTTTGATCTTCTTAGAATATTCTAATTGTAGAGCTGTAATATTAAAGTGCACACATCCTTAGCCCTTCATTTCAAAAAATGAGGCACCAGAGTCCCATAGAGATCAAAACGCCAAGTGTGACTCACACGGCCCAGGCATATGGCTTCTTCACTCCGCATCTTGCTGTTATGGCACAGTTTAATGCAATTCAGTGTTTACATTTAGAAATTGGCATAGAAATAATCACTTTTATGCTTAGATTTCCTTCTAACCCTTAGCAGATGGATCTATTAGACATCTCAGTTTTGAACTTCTGAACCATCTCGTAATGTGTTGCTTAAATCCTAGGACACACGCATCCCCAAAGACACAAATATAAAATGTATTTCTCAAAGTTAGCCTCATAAGAAACTATTTTCACCCAGAATTTTATTATAAAAATTAATCTCTGAGAAAGACAGTATTGCTAAAAGGAAAGAAGATAATTATATATAATTACATTTATACCAAATATATGGTTTATGCATTAAATATATGCAATAAAACCACCTAAAGTTCATACATGAAACAGTTGGCATTGATTATTTTCAGAATGTGATATTGTAAAGGACTTTCATTTTTCAAGTCTAATAGCTGTTCTGTAATACACAATTCTATTTTCTTTACAAAGAACAGGAATTATCCTTTTAATTATAGAAAAAGTCAATTTTTTAACCAAAAGGAAAAACCATATCAAACCAGATTTGATATGGTTATTTCTTCTATGGAATTTGAGGGAAAATCATATTATTTTTTCTTTTAGACATACTTTATGAACCATATTTAACTGCTATATGCAATTTCTACTTGCTGTTTTTTTCAGTATTATGGGATTATATGCTTCAGTTGTCCTTGTGATTGGGAAATTTGTCCGTGAATTCTTCAGTGGGATTTCTCACTCCATCATGTTTGAAGAGCTTCCAAATGTGGATCGAATTTTGAAGTTGTGCACAGATTTTTTTTAGTTACAGAAACAGGAGAACTGGAACTAGAAGAAGATCTCTATGCCAAATTAATATTCCTGTATCGCTCACCAGAAACAATGATCAAATGGACTAGAGAAAAAACAAATTGAAACCTTAGAACACAGACTGCAAATAATGTTAACATTTGAATTTTTTAAAAAGCACAATATTCTCATAAGAGCTAAGCATTTCTAGTTTGATGGAAATGGTTTGTTTCTCTTCTGACAGGTAGACAAAAGGAGCTGATCTCCTTTTACAGTAAAAGCTACCTTGCAAACTAAGGCACTGTTGAAAATAGTATGTGTCAGTCCATTTCTCTGAGATCAGGGCTACTTGCTTTGTGTTTTAGTCAACAGTGTCTTGCATTCTGATTGACCATGTGAAGGAATCATTTATGAGCCCAGTCCCTGAGAGAAACAGAAGATAAGTCAGAAGGAAAGATGCTTGTGTTTTCCTCTGCGGGGACTGCACCCTTCCTGGAGAGAGGCTACAATGCAATATACAGCACTCCATCCCACTGCGGAAGCTGCTCTGATGAGACTAGAGGAGGCTTCAACACACTCAGAATATGCAACAGCAATAGGGGGCAGACACTCTTACCCATGTTTCTAGGGGCAAAAGAGAAGGAACCAATTGCCCACGAAGATGCCAGTGGAAGGATCAGCCTCATTCTAAGTAAAAACATAACATTAGTGATACTCTTACTGCCTTGTCTTAACCAAGGACTAATAAGATACCTTTCCATTAAACACCAGTGACTTCTCGGGAAAAAAAAAAAAGGCAGAAAAACAAATGATGTGGACACCTGCTTTGTTGGGGTCCAGCCGTGACCGGCTTCAATGAGGACAACCATTCTGGAGGGCTGCTGTCTCCCGTGCAAACGGATGTGAGGCAGAAGAGTAAAAAGGCCAACCCAGTGGGACCTAGAATACTTTGACTTTGTAACTCTTTAATAACTGAGGTCAGGACCACTCTTCTGCCTTTCCCATCCCTCGACGTGCTTTTTCTCATTTCCATGATTTAAGGCAAATGGTTTTTCCAGTATGTGACATTTTCCTTCCTGTTTTTCAGGTATATCAAAGAGTTTACATATTCCAATTCACATTTTTGCATCTGAGATGGTTTTTTTAAGTTCATAATTATGAAAGAAATATGTATATTGAGCTTGGGGAAATAAAAATGGCCTTTTCTTAAATTATTATTATTGGTAATACAAACTCTTCATTAAATAACAATGTAGCTTGAAAAATTTATGATTGAAATGTAGTTTTCATTCCATATTAAGATACAGTTTCTAAGAAAAATCATTGAATGGACTAGAATATGTCAAAAAAAATTGATCCTGTGTGATTTGGGTTCAGGGCTGACTTAAAATAAAGCACATCCTGCAAAGTCATTTTAAGAATACTCCTTATTTGGGCTTTTTGCATGAAATAGAAAACAGATTGTTTTTGATACAACGTACAGAGTTTTTTTTTAATCAACTGAAACAAGAATCCACTTCTTGCTGGTTCTATTTTGTTTTATTTTTCTCATATAAGCAGGAAACAATAATAAAATAATTTCCAAAAAGGAAACAATTACAATGAATATGGAGCTTTTTAAAAAGTAGTAGACTTCAAATGATGTCGTGTGTCCTATGGAATGAATTAGTGCATATTTATTCTTATGCTGTGAATGCCAGCATGCTTCCCCCTGTGGAGATAAACTGCTTCCAGCATTGCAACAATAAACTCAAACCACTTAGTGGAACTTGCATGATGGTCTGATTTCCCAACAGCAGAAAGCATCATGGGGCATATCTGGTTGTGAGTTCTTTCTTTTAAAAAAAAGTCAACAGGAATTTCCATAAAGCAAACTGTAGCTCATTCAGGAGAGATTAGGCATAGGAAAACGCTAATGAGAAAAAAATGTAAAGGCCAGGGGATACCAGAATTGAAATATTCCTCAAGAAAACAATTTCCAGGGTGTAAGGCAAAAGCCTTCAGATGCATAAGAGAGGAATGTATTTCAGGAAAGAGTGCTGGGCAAAGAGGACATTCCTTTCAGGACTGGGTGTGCTGGACTGGAAATCACACAGAGAGTGCCAAAGCCTGGCTTCTGGTCCTGGCAGACCTGGACAAATGGGTCTCTCGCCCTCCCCAAGCCTCCTTTATCTGACACCATCAGGGATCATCAAGCTCTAAACAACAACATGCTAAGCCTCAAAGGGTGCCTACCCCAGCCCAGCAGCCTGCTGCTACCTTACATTGGGTTCTTTAGAGATAAACTCTGAGACAGCGTTACCTGAGGTCATTTTAGGGCAGTGAGCACAGATTATACAGGTCAGGGAGGAAGGCAGGATCAGCCAATGAAGAGCCACAGTTGCAACTGAGCCCTGAAGCCAGGGTGGCCCTTCCTTCATCCCAAGCTAAGCCAAGGGTGTTGGGATCCCACACCAGCAAGCCATTGTCATAGCCATCCCCTGGGCAAGGACTTAACCTTTCAAGAGGCAACTCCCTGCAGGCTAGAGGTTTTTGCCTTTGAGGGACAGGGGTAGTCATGGGCATGTAGGTGTCCATAGGGGATCCTAGGAGATCACAGTACCATCACTGTCTACCCTAGAACACTGGCTTCTAGAGTAAGCCTGTGAGATCTTACCTCTCTTGCAAGAGAAGAGCAAAGTGCAAGGAGCTACAGGCCTGCCCGTAGCTGGTTTCACGGTCAAAGTGAGACTCATCACCCAGCCCTCCTGCACCCTTTCAAGATCCCTTCACCTGTGGCCAGCAGTCCCGGTGGGATCAGCCAGACCCTAAAGCTGAGGCTCCCGAGGTCTTGGTTTCAAGCCCTCCTCAGGTCCTGGCTACAGCTTTGCCTCTTTGTCATTCAAACTGGGCATCAAGCACTGAAGAGGGATGATCCCCTGAGCACCAACACATTCTTCCTGCCCGGCTGGGTGGCAACAACCTCCTCGTTCTGCTCACCTGGGTCAATTAGCCTTGTCAGTAAGGTGACCCCTTCCCTTGCTATATCTGTGACATTTGTCCCCTTGCTATCCTTCTGAGTCATCCCTTCTGAAACCATGTTTTACACTATCATTAATTTCTTCCTGAATTCTGCCTCATTTCTGAGTTTTCCAATTATGATTTGTATTGTTCTTTCATGTCTTCTATTTTTTATGAATTTACATTAGTTCATTTTGAAACACTGGATTGTGGTGTGCACCCATTGGTGAGCATATCTTTCTGGCAAACTTGGACAGTCTCAAGGCTACAATCCCGCCCCTTATTCTTTTTCACCAGCCACACTTGGTGTTGGATTGACACACGGTCCTTTTCTCTTGCTCCTTTGTGGGGGACATTTGTTTCCCTGACTTTAGGGTAGGAAGCTCTTCCAGCTTCACAGCTCTGGAGGCCCCTCCACTGTGGTTTTCACTGGTTCCCAAGTGCGCCCTTCCTTCCTGAGACCTCTGCTCTGTCCCCTTGCCCACTCTGTTTGGGCTGTCTCTCCCCAGTAGCAGCTGGTCTGTGCCATGTGGATTCTCTCCCCAGCAGCTTCTTCTCAGGGCCAATGCAGCACGGGGCCTAATCCTGGGAGGAAGTGTCAACCTGTCACTTTGGAGAGTTCACAGACCCAGCCCTGTGCAGCCCCTTGCCCACCAATGAGCATGGGACAACTGCCCTCCAAGGGTCCAGGGGCTGTGGTTGTGTGGGTGACCGGACCCTGGCTCTGCGAGGCCAGGCTGACCTAGCTCCTCTCTTCTCCTGCCTGTGATGAGCTTATCCTGCGGGCATCCTGTCATTCCTTGGAGTCCAGCTTTGTCCTGGCCTGGTTCTCATCTGCATTTCTTTTGTTTGTTTGTTTGTGGGGGATGTGATAGGAAGTGGTTGAGGAAGTGCCAAGCTCTAGGATGCCACTAACTTTACCTGTCCAGCATTCTCTTACACAGAGTCTGTAAGCACAGTATTGAATGAGGGAAGAACACATTGAATTTCACAGAGATAACAGTCTGAAATTACATTGACCTAGTTAGATAAGTATTTAGCATAAAAGCACTTGGTACGAACAGTGCGCACAAATGATTAGTTCTCAGAGTCTACACTGCTTTGAATAAAGGGCATTTTTTAAAAATTAAAATATGATTCTTAATCAAAGTGTTAAGACAGAGGTGTCTGTGATTCCATTCCCACATCTTTTTATTGAACATTGCCTATTAGTCTATTTTTTAGGATTTTCAGAGTAGTTAAGTGGCTTTCCCTATTGTTTATTTGCTTTCTAGTTTATAAATCTGTTTTTATCTTTCCTTCTTTTTTTTTTTACTTCTTTGTGTTGTTCTTTTTCTTCTGACTTTTAAAGATACATAACTCAGTATTGAGCTATCTACAATGTGTCCCAAATCAGAAATATAAATGCTGCAAACTTAACAGAACTCATCATTTGGAAGTTTATTTAACTATTCCACATTTCTTCAGCTTTGCAGATTTGAGTATTACATTTCAGCTTTTAGGCTGCATGTAAGGCCATGACCAGAAGTTCATCCAGACCCGCGGCATGGCAGAGGCCTCGGTGTTCACTGTCTCCTTCAGACCTTCTGGCGCAGGATATTCTTTGAAGGATCTTCATAGGCAACCTTCCCATGGCTGCTGCTTCTCCGTGTTTGCAGTTTGAAAATGGACTAGAGCCACTAGCACAAGACAGTGGTCATCTTGAATGTCCATAGCAAAGAAATTAGTATCTTAAATGTTTAAATTATTATGCTTTACAATCTTGCCTTTTCTAAGTTAATAGTATTTATACTTCTAACACCATTACAGTTTAAACCTGCAGTAAGACCTTTGGGAAACCCTGTGTTTTCTTCCACATAAGACTAAGTTCTGTACCTGGGAGCTTCGCAGCAGGGTTGTCACAGACATCCAGATGCACGGCAGGTGTGGGTATTGGAACAAACCAGACCATGAGGAAGGGGAGAGAAAGGCTCGCAGAGAGAATGTCCTGGAGGGAAGTTCAAGGAGACAGAGGAACTTTGGCAATATGCTAGCATTGCAGAGCTGACCCCTGCTGGAGTTTCCTTAAGGTGTTCAGGGAAAGCCAGATAGAACTGTGCCTGCCTCTCCCACCCAAACACTTACTCCATGTGCAGAGGGCAGAGAAAGATTGCTGGAGATGGCTTCAAGAGCTGATACACTAATAAGAATATCAGTAATGCTCCAGTATTTGCTCTTATGATTATGTATCAAACCCTGTGCTAACAGTATGAGCAGTTGGAAACAGAAAGAGGGTTAGAGACTTGCCCAAGGTGTGGTGGAGCCAGGACTTGCCTTGTTTCCCGGAAAGCCAGTCTGCCCTGCAAGCCAGCCCTCCTGCTGGCACTGCTGCTCCACCAAAGGCTCCTGTGGCCATCTGGCGAGCACTAGCTAGTGAGCACCCCCACGTGTTGGACCATGCCTCGAACCTGGATTCTCACGTGCCTGCTTGGTATGGTTGGTGTGGGGTTGGGTACTCGTGAGCCATTTTCCTCTATCCTACCTCTATGCCTTCCATGTTATTTATTCCCAGGCTAATGAGCTTCCAATAGGGAAATGTGCAATGACTTTCAACGTGCATCCTTTCCCACACAGAGAATTACTGAATTCTTCAAGTAATGAGGGTGATGGAGCCGACTCACCCCTGCACCTCAACCAGCTCTGTCTCCAGCCCCTCGGCTCTGAGGTCATAGAGTCAGATGGCTGCAAAAGCTGAGAGTATTCTAAGACTGAGAGGCGTGTCAGGTCTAAAGTGCCACCCAGGTCAAATTTGGGTGATTGGACAACCCTCCAAAAACCACTAGGACCTCTGAGGTTTCATAGTAAACCACAGAATCATACTTTTGTACTTGGTGACCTGGTCTTTCTATATTCCTTGATAATCTTGCAAATTAGTTTACTCATTAGTATGAGTAAAATAATGCTTATAGATATGGGTGATATAGAAAAATATGACTATTATTAAGATCAATGCTTTGACAGATTCGGTTTTGATGTCTTTTCTATCCCAATCAATATCAGACTTGGGAGACATCATTTGACATTGGCAATTGGTGAAATCTTACCCTGCGCTTCACCAAGTGCCCCATTCTGCTCACACTAACAGTACACATATGTGCTTCAAAGCTGCTACTGTCAAAGGGAAGGCAGCCTTCCAGCTCTGCCCTGCCCTGGGGAGCTCCTGTGCTCTACTCACCTTGTGGGTAACCCCCCCATATAGGCACCGAGGAATGAGAGCTAAGCAGAACCCTGGCACAGTTAGGGCTTGAAGAATATCTCACTTTATAGTGTTACTACTCAGCCATGTCCTTTTATATAATCCTTTATACAATCATATATTAGTTTATAGAATTATGGCTTGAAGAATCCCTTTATATAATCCTCTATATATAATCATAAAATAGTTGATAGTATGAATGCCTAAAGAATATTTCCCTACATATATACCTATAATTATATCTTAGTTCATAATCGGAGGAATGCCTAGAGCAGACACAGTGCAGGGCATTATTTAAGGGAAAAAAGTTATACCAGGACAAGAATCCATGGCCCAGGTGGCAGCGTGCAGTATTGTAAAGATACCCACTGTATGGCAGGCTTGGGGCAAGAGCCAGTCCTCCTGATTAAGGAGTTGTAGGACCTTGTTCCAAGGACCTTGCTCCAGTTCTTGTGGAAGGCTACCCTCAGACCGGCAACCCACCTTGGTGACTGTGAACTTTAGCAGCTCTTGCTACTGTGCTGCTCAAAAAGCATCTTCCCATAGAGCTCATTGGAAGCTGCCAGAAGGAGGCTGTAACCTTGACAGCTCTGTCACTGCTATGTGACTTTAAGCATCCTCCTATAAATCTTCTTAGAAGTAGTTTGCCCATAGATAGAAGTATTGCACACTGCACCCTCTTTACTGTGCACAGCCCACCTTCAAGACTCGGTGACCGAATGGAGGTGGACCCCTTGCTGCACATGGCCCTTGCCTTCATAGGAACAGGCCCCTTGCTGTGCACTGTCCACCTCTTGGCCTAGGTGACCTAATGGGGGTGGACCCCATGTTTTATTGCTCATGACCCTATCACTATCCTTAAAGATGATTTCACTCACTGCCTTGCCCCCTAACCTAGACGCAATAAATACGCATGCTTCTGGATATTCGGGGCCTCGCCTGACTCCGCTTATAGGTGGCATGACCCCCTGAGCCCAGCTGCCTTTTCCTTGTACTGCTGTGTCCTGTCTCTTTATTTCTCGGATCCTGCACCTCAGCACAGCATAAGGCACACCCCATGACCTGCTGGGGCCTTCAGCCCTATGCACCTGGATAAGCCAAGCCCAGGGACCCTCCTTGGTTTGGCCCCTTGGTTCTCAACCCCACATAGAAGGAACACTTTCCTAAGCCACTGAGATTGCCAGACTTCCCTGGGGAAAGTCTACCACTTGAATCAGCCAGAAGGCATCAAGTAAAGGGGAGAAATTACCGTCCAGAATGAAGGTTGTCTCTCTGTTTCCAACCTTGATGAAGTCACCAGAAAATAATGTTTAACAGAGAGGCTGAGCACTTTCTGCTGTGTGCCCTTTAGTCCCAGGGAAACAACATGCATTGGAGTTTTCGTAGGGGCAGGTGCCTTGCTAAGTGCTGTACGTAGACGATCTCATTCATGCTCACAGCAAACCCGAGGGCTGGGTACTACTTTTCTCATCTTCCATATGTGGAGACAGACACACAGGGTAAGTGCTGCTCAGTGGGGCGTGGCCAATGCTCAGAACCACCTGTGCTTCCTGGTAGCAGGTAACCACCATGCTATGTGACCAAATCCTAAAGTCTGTCTGCTAGTTACTGATCCATTGTTATATGGAGAGACAAGGGAAAATAGCTGAAAACATAGAAGATTGCTTCCAAGTAACTTTTTGGGGTGTGAAGTAAAGTACCAGCATTATGATAATGATAAAGTATAAATGGGTGTCTCATTCCTAGTCTGTCCCTGTTGGTCATTCCTACTTTTCCATTTGTCTTTGCCTGTAGATTTAATGTTGGCAACAAAAGAGTATGGGAATGTTAATTTACCTGAGAAATGTGGGTATCTCAGCACTACAGTGTTGTGATTTCTGCAGGTGTCTATTACTGAGTAGAAGCCACAAGGTGAAATAAACAAATCCATAGGTTTAAAAAGTATTTCAACAGTAAATATGAATGGTGTGCATAACATAAAAAAAGAAAGAATTGTGTTTAGAGAAAGGGAAATGGAGAGATTCAGAGGGAGTTTTTTCAGTGAGTTGGGAGATTTTCCCCAAAGTCTTTTTCCCCCCAGTATTTATTTCCACACTTTCACATTTCTAATTCTCATTCCTCTGAGCAATGCAGTGACACCAGCAAAATAATGTGTGTGATGAGCAAGGACACACCTCCCAGGACTTGGCCCTCCTGCATCTCTTAGCAAAGCCCCTGCTGCAAGCCCAGCTCTGCACCTCAGGCCCAATCGTGGGATCTGAAAGGCTAAGGGGTTGGGACTTGGTGAGTTCCCGCCTTACTCAGGGATGTGGGGTGTGTGCCCACCTCGTCTTTCTCACATGTCTCCACATCTACAGCACGAGCATCTTCCTTAATATGTAGGAATTAGGGAGACAAAAAATGTTTACAGCTAATACTAAATGTTAATTTAAAATCCTTTGCTCAAAAGGAAGGAACTGAAGCTAAATGTCCCAGGCAGTGATCACACAAGAGGAATGGGAATTGCAGATGGTATTTCAATTGCTTTGGGCCCCAATTTCCAGACTCTCTGATCCACACTGAGGTCGGGAGAGAAAGGGCTTCTGAAACGCCACTGCACCCAGGAAACCTCAAGCTAAGCAACCAGGTGTTTCTATTGTCAGTCCATGGAGAGAGTGGTGCCTCCCTCAGAGCTGCTAGAGAGCAAGGGTTGGGTGGGGGGGCTCAAGAGAAGCTGAGGATGTGGCTTGAGTCCCAGGCATGGCCGAAGGAGCTGAGCTCCTGGAGAAGAATTCTGGAAGACCTCATGGGCTGGCCATGCGAAGGCACTGTAGCACAGCTGGCAGCTTGCTCTCCAAGAGATGGGCTGGCACCCAGCCTCAAGTCAGCAAATTCCTGGATTTTGGAAGAGCAACCAGTCAACATAATGCACCAGGATGAAGCAGTGTGAGGCAGCCCAGAGAGAGGCCCCCTGGGTTGAGACTTGGAAGAGGTGGCCATGTTCTATTCTCTGCACCTGCAAATTTAGCGCCTGGGTGCATCCTCAGATGCCTGGATCCCATCGGGTGGCCCGTGTCCACCACTATATGTCCCTGGGTCATGTCCTCTGCATGCCTGTTGCCTCCCTCAGTCTCTCAGCCCCCATCCATATCTTTACTCCTCATGGAGGCCTGTCTCATGTTCTTTCTGCCTTTGCTATGCATTGTCCTCATTCACTGACAAGTCCAGTTTCAGCTGCTAGTTTTTTGGCGGCGGGAGGCAGGGGTGTAAAATTGGGAAAATGCTGCAGAACCAGCTTCAGTTTCCCAGAATGGAGGAGGAGATGGAAAAGGGGCTTCAACATGATCTGGCCTCCAGGTAGAAACTCAAAAAGATAACAGGACTCTCCTCATGCCTCTGGAGTTGTCTTAGTCCCCTTCCCAGCCAAGTTCCATTTGTAAGGTAGAACTGTCCCCTTTCACTTCTCAGCAGTCATCAGGCTCTGGGCTTCTGAATGACATGGTTGCCTTGGGTGTGGAGAGGGTATTCACCAGGCTCCAAACCAAACTCAGAGTCCACCTTGGGAAACTCAGACCCTGATGAGTCTCAGGATCACAGAGTATGTGTAAAGGGCCTGCCTCTCAGTGGAGGATCAATTAATGTGAGCTCTCCCTCAAAAGTAGCCTGAGAGCAGCTAAGTCATCATCCAACTAAGCCAGATCTGTTCTCATGGACTCCTGTGCACCCAAAATATGAAACCACCCTTTGAGAGGTACTTAACATTGGCACCAAAAGCTGCCCCAAGGATTCATCTTTCCCCTGATGGCTCTCTCCCTCCTATCAAGCTCACCTTATGGGTGATGCATGTCAACATCAATGATGAGGGTCACCATCAATGATAAATTTCCTCCATGCCAGTGGATTTAATTCCCTCTCACCCCTAGCAGGTGGCTCCAGGGACTCTAATTGATAACCCGTTGGCACCACAAACTCAATATGCCCAATACCAGTGTCATGATTTCCTCCTCCAGGCTCCCTTTATCCTGCCTGCCTGTTTGTGAATTCACTCAGGCTGAGCACCTCGGAGATGCTGAATCCTCGTGGCTCAGGCCCTAAACTCTGATGTAGGGGCAAGGTCCAAGAATGGATGTCAGTTTAACCAGTGCAGGTGATTCTAACATCAGGGAGGCATGAGGGTGCTCCTCTCCCACAATGCTCTCTGCAGGATCCCCACTACATCTCTCTGCATCTAAGATACCTCACTACCTTGTGGAGGATGCTCAGTAAGCACTGCTTCTGCCTCTCTCCCAGCCAGAATGGCCATTCCCTGTGCCAGGCCCCAAAGACTTCTCCTACTAAGACCCTGAGAAACTAAAGCTCCAGACATGGAAGCCACATGTTCATTTCCTCTACATTCACTTCCTAATCATTTGCGTCTTCTCAGGTGTAGATCAAATGCCTAATGAGAAACTTAGGTCAAGTTTACTGAGAAACGCAAAGAATATTTGCAGCCTCTTAAAAAATGATGGCCAGTAGCTCAAAACCAAGTGGCCAATAATTGGAAATGTCTGGTTGAGACCTCATTAATAGATATTAAATGAAGCAAAACCAGTGGCCCCAGGCCTGGCCTCTAATCTTACTAGCAAAGGCAGTGAGTTGCCTACGTGGAATACTTTCAGGAACACTAAATCTCACATTTCCCCCAAGATCATTCCCTTCCTGCTGCGTTACACACAAATGGATTTTGAGAGAAAAAAATAAATTTGTTATCCCTAGCTAGAGAGAATGCCTAAACGCAAGCACCAGGAAAAGTAGCACATTGCCTTGAAGTTCTGGTAAGGGGTGGGTTGTCCCTGGGAGATGTTTTCATGTATGGGAGGGAAACGAGTGAGTAAATGACAAGGTGAGAGTAGGGAAACTGCGGTTTCCCCAGGCAGGCACATTACCCAGAAAGAGTGCCTGGAAAGCCGCCTGACTGTCTATAGGATGCAGTAGTCTCTAAAGTTACAAATTAGGAAGTCCTTTAACCAAGTCTAAAACAATGCTAAATCATAACTATATATACCTCCTGGTGTGGGAATATCAAATAAAATTGGGTTTCATCTGCTAGCTATTTTTCATAATTCATTTATCTTTTGACATTTTTCTTTCTAGGAAAATGTTATTTTTCATGAATTTCCTTCCATCTCACAGAGGATGTTTTATACAAAACAGGCAGAGTAAGCTGAGGGAAGTTGCAGGGTTCCCTCCCCTAACTCCCAGGGACTTAGCTAACATTCTCCTCTCCCAGCCTGGAGGAGCCACCCACCAAGAGTCTGACCTCTGAGGCCACTAGCACACATGCAGGGAGTTTTTGGGGCCAGGGCTTCCTAACACAGTCGTGATACATTATAGAATGCATGCCAGCAATCCTAAATTATGAATGATGCTGTGCTGTGGCACCCAGGTCAATGCAAAGCAGTGAACTATTAGTGAACCTTGTGGATGACTGCATCTCACACCATCCATCATGTTGCCCTGAGCCCCCTGAGCCCCACAGCAGGTTCGTAGCCAGCAGTTTCTGTTGTGCTGCACTTGGGACAATTAGCACAGAAAAATAAAAGAAAGAGACAGAGAGAGGGAGGGAGGAAGGGAGCAAGGGAAAAAGGGAGAGGGAGAGAAAGAAGGGAAGGAAGGAAGGAGAAAAAACAACCCAGAAAACAGAGAAAAGACCTCTGAAATGAGTTCCTACATGGAAAACAGGGCACCTCTACAAAATAGGCAGACAAGGGCTCTGCCACAGAGTGGTCCTTGCAGATCATAGTTGTGCTGGGAGCCTAATCAAGTCCCCTTCCCAAGCTAGAATCTGGGACATAGAGAGCACCAAAGTTGATCAGGCTTCACAGGCACTCCAGAAGGGAATTGAGCCAAAGATTCAAGAGGAAGTAGAAACATAAATCATCAGTTCCAGGGACTGATTAATGGAAATCTGCATGAAAAGAATGTAGAGAATGAGCTACAGAAAAGGGGATACATGTTTCAGAGAAGGAATTAGGAAGAGGGAGGTCTAACATCTAGGGAAACCTCTCCACAGAACTGCTGCTCCTCACTCCCTTCACCTTTAGCTCCTCCTGAGAACAGGGGAGTGAGAGGCAGTTTGCCCGCCCACCACGGCTTGCCATTTCTTCAGGTGGCCAAAGAACCCAAATGGGTCATTTCTAATACAAGAACTTGCACCAAAGAAATCCATCCAACCAAGCTCTAGGGAGATGTGTCTTTCATGGTTCCCTGGCCTCCACGTGTTGGCCTGCCTTGCCTAGAATCAGGGTGGGCAGAAGACAGAGCCCAGACTCTGAGGCTCTTTGTGGTCTGGGGCTGTGGCAGGGGCACAGCTGCACAGCCTTCCCCAGTCTCTGTGTGCTCCAGAGTAAGTCATGTAACAAGCCTGTGGTGGCCTTACAATGGTGCTAAAGAATAAAACAAGATGTCGGATAGCCAGCTACTAGTAACTACCAGTGTCAAGTACTACTGATTAGCAAAGACAATTAAGAGGAAAATTATACATCCTCTTATTCAGTATTTGTATCAATTTTGATAAAGATAAGAATACAGAACAAATGTACATAATAATAAATTGGACCTAACCATATCACCTTCAAACATACATAAACATAGCTGCAAGGAGAAATGAGCAAAACTAGTCAGAGCCATGGCAAGAGATGACAATACCGCTCACTCAGAAATGCATAGCTCAAGCTGAATAAATGATCAGGAAATGGTTATCAATTGATAACCTGCTGTGCTGTTTACTGGACACATTCCTCCCCTCTTTCAGTCACATGGTAGGGTGGCATGTCTTACCTCCACCTACTATGCATGGCTCTGTGTGATGACTTCTGGCCAATGAATGAAGAGCAAAATGGGTATGTGTTACTTTTGCCCTGGGGGATTTAGGTGCCCATGGGGAAATCCTCCAGAACTCTCTGTTCCCTTCTCCCTTAACCTCTGACAAGGCAACTGGCAACACTTGAAATGTGGTTGCTCCACCAACCTGTGCCTCTAGGAGCTTCAATTAGCAGTCCCCTGCATACCTTTAATACTCATGTAGTGTACGTAAGATATAAATTTTATTGTTTTAAGCCACAGAGATTTAGGGGTTACTTATTTACCATAGCATGATTTAGCCTGTTTTGACTAATATGTCTTAAATCAACATTAAATTAAATTACAAATCATTAACCAAAAAGAATTATTAAATTATGGCAGAATATAAACTTCTAAATAACTTAGGAGTTTAAAAATGAATTGCAAACATGTCAAACTCATCAAAAAAATGTAACTGCTACATATCTGTTGTAGTCAGTTGGGTTGCAATTGATACAGGAGCTAAAAAGAAATTATTTAGGCAGTTAGTGAGGCAAGAGAGTCCTTGGAAAAGCTTCCCTTTTAACAAAAAGCAGCCTCCAAATATTTCTTTTCTAACAAAGAGCAGCCTGTAACATCAAGCTTCAGACACAGAGAAGCAAGCTGGAAGCTTGCGTGGGTAAATGCCGGCAGCTGTGCCAACAGGAAAAGAATACCTGGGGCCAGGCATATTCAACATAGAGGCTCAATCTTCCCTTTTCTTCATCAACTACGTGTGCAATAAAGAAGCAGGCAAGATGGTGTTGGCCAAGTAGAGAAGCAATTTGCGTAATAAAGACTAGGGCAGGGCAACCGCCTATGTAAATGACACGCCTAGTCCAACCAATCTTTTGGACTCTACGTAAATCAGATACTGCCTCCTCAATCTCATCTGTAAAACCCCGTACATTTCACCATGGAACCGGAAGACCCACTTAGGTTCCCCTCTCTCTCTACAGGAGAGAGGACTATTCTCTTTTCTCTTTCTTTTGCCTATTAAACCTCCTTTTTTTTTTTTTTGAGACGGAGTTTCGCTCTTGTTACCCAGGCTGGAGTGCAATGGCGCGATCTCGGCTCACCGCAACCTCCGCCTCCTGGGTTCAGGCAATTCTCCTGCCTCAGCCTCCTGAGTAGCTGGGATTACAGGCACGCGCCACCATGCCCAGCTAATTTTTTGTATTTTTAGTAGAGACGGGGTTTCACCATGTTGACTGGGATGGTCTCGATCTCTTGACCTCGTGATCCACCCGCCTCAGCCTCCCAAAGTGCTGGGATTACAGGCTTGAGCCACCGCACCCGGCCTAGACCTCCATTCTTAAACTCACTTCTTGTGTGTCTGCATCCTTGATTTCCCTGGTGTGAGACAATGAACCTCAAGTACTACCCCAGACAAATGATGCCGCTTCACCCTTTTGGTAACAAAGTACCAAAAGGGTGGCTAATGGTGATGAAGACACTTATTTCTCAGTCCCAGAAACTGGAAGTCAGAGATCAGGGTGCCAGCATGGTCAGTTCCTGCTGAGGGCTCTCTTCCAGGTGCACACTACCAACTCCTCCTTGTATTTGCACACAGCGAAGAGCAGAGAGAAGCAAGTCCTCTAAGCACTCTTTTAAGGACACTAGTCCAATGTTATTTTCATGAATTTTGTTCCATCTTATGGAGCAAGCTTTATGCAAAAACAGGTGGAGTAAGCTGAGGGAAGTCCTCAACTTGAGATGGGAGGCCTCATGGCCTCATCTAATCCTAATCACCTCCCAGAGGCCCCACCGCCTAATACCATCACATTGGTCAGGGGAGGATTTCAACATTTGATTTTGCAGGAGACACAAACGTTTAATTCATAACAAAATCAAAGCTCGTACAATGTAAAAATAATAAATAAAGGCTGGCCGTGGTGGCTCATGGGAGGCCAAGGTTGGCAGATCACCTGAGGTCAAGAGTTCGAGACCAGGTTAGCCAACCTGGTAAAATCTTGTCTATTAAAAATACAAAACTTAGCTGGGCATAGTGGTATACACTTGTAATCCCAGCTACTTGGGAGGTTGAGGCAGGAGAATCACTTGAACCCAAGAGGTGGAGGTTCCAGTGAGCCAAGATTGTGACACTGCACTCCAGCCTGAGCAACAGAGCAAGACTCTATCTCAAAAAAATAAAATAAATAAAAATAATAAATAGAAAATCAAATTTAATACCATATATGTTTTAAAAAGAGTATATCACGACTAAATAAGGTGTATGCCATTAATCCTGGGAAGGCTCAATAACAAATAAAATGAGAGTAGCAGTAAGATCATCACACAGTAAATTCAGAATAGAAGCATTTGCTAAAATTCAATGTTCATTTATAACTTATAAAAATATCTCAGTGAAGTAGGAACAGAAAGGAGCTCCCTTGAAAGGGTAAAGGTCATCTAACAAATGTAATAGTAAAACTTTAAAGATACCCCAGCAAAGTTATAAACAAGGCAAGGATACTCATTAGCAATGATTCTAACCAAATTATACTGGATCTTCTCAAGAAAGCACCAGGACATTGAGACACTAAAAGAAATAAGAAATCTTAAACATTATGAAATGTTTTTAAAACCCTGTCTTTATTGATATGATTGTCTATTTAGAAAATCCAAGATAATCTGCACAGAAAACAAATAAAACTATTAAGAGGATCCAGCAAGGTTATTGAACAGAAGCAACCAACTATGAAATGTAATAGAAAAAAATAACACTCCAATCATGAAAAACAGACAGAAAGGCCTTTAATAGGAAAAAGCCTAGCAATAAAATGCAAAAATGGTGTGTAAAACCATTATGGATAAAATTTTAAATTTACTTAAAGTATCTTAAATAAAACTAATAGATACCATCATATTTATAGAAGTATAATTCAAAATCATAAAGCTTTAAATTCTTATAAAATTTATTTATAAAAGTAATACTTTAAAAAATAAATATCATAGATCAACAGCAGCAATGAGAAAAGATAATTTAAAAAATGAGTGAATTTCAAGATAGACAAGTAAAATTGTTTAATCTAAAGAACAGGGAGGGGAATAAAAAAGGTTGGAGAAAAACAAAGAAAGCCACAGAAACCTGTGGCACAAAATCAAGCAGCCAATATACGTATCATAGATTCCCCAGAAGGAAAAAAATAAGCTGGGGGGTGGAAGAAAAACTACTTGAAGAAACAATGGCTGAAAGCTTACCAAATTTGAATAAACATTAATTTACAGATCCAGAAAAGTCAAAAGATTTGAAATAAAGTACACACACACACACACACACACACACACACACACCCCTAGACCTAGACATATTATAGTAAAGTTGGAAGCCAACTATAAAAAGAAAATCAACTGAGAAGACAGAAGGGAAAAAAAAAATCACTTAATCGATCCAGGAACCAGTGATATGGTTAACAGTTGACTTCATATCAGACACAATGGAGGCCAGAGAAATTGAAAAGACATCTTCAAAGCGCTGAAAAAAAAAACTGTTTAATAAGAATTACAAATCAAGTAAAACTATCCATCAAAAATAAAGACAAAACAAAAGAAATTTTCTAAGAAAAAGAAATCTCAAACACTAAAAACTGAGAATTGATTGCTGCTAGACCTGCACTACAAAAAACAAAGTAAAAACAAGTCCTTCAGGATGAACAGAAATGACATCAGAGGATAATTTAGATATACAAGCGAAATGAAGAACATGAGAAATGGTAAATGTATAGGATAAATTTAAGAGACTATATTTTTTTCTTCTATTTTTAAGATGTTTAAAGTAAAAGTTATAACTATTTTTGGATCTATAATTTATAGAGAGATAATATAGAATACCATGGCAAGAGTCCTATATTTTAACAAAAATAATTTAATATTAACTTTAAAAATATTGTTATAAATTAAAGAAGCTCATTTAATCCCTAGAGTGACCTCCAAAAATAATGTGGTAAAATATAGCTAAAAAGCCAATAGATAAAATAATTTGCTTAACATCCCCAAAAAAAGACAACCAAGGAAATGGAGATGCACAGAAAACAGATGGAACAAACAGAAAACAAATAGCAAAGTGGCAGACCTGAATACATACATAGAATGCAATTAAATGTATAATTAAATAAATATGAAATTGTACAAGCATGTTACCAAATATAAATGAACTATGCATCCTAATCAAAATCCAGAAGCTGTCAGACTCTATTAAAAAGGAAGACTCAACTATATGTTCTCAATAAGAGATAAGCTTTTTTTTTTTTTGATGCAGAGTTTCACTCTTGTTGCCCAGTCTGGAGTGCAATGGCGTGATCTTGGCTCACTGCAACCTCTGTCTCCCAGATTCAAGTGATTCTCCTGCCTCAGTCTCCTGAGTAGCTAGGATTACAGACATGAGCCACCATGCCTGGCTAATTTTGTATTTTTAGTAGAGATGGGGTTTCTCCATGTTGGTCAGGCTGGTCTTGAACTCCTGACCTCAGGTGATCTGCCTGCCTCAGCCTACCAAAGTCCTGGGATTACAAGCATGAGCCACCATGCCCAGCCAAGAGACAAACTATATAGAGAGAGACACAACATGGTTGAAAGTGAAAACATGTAAAAAGCTATACCACACAAACTGTTAGTATAAGAAAGTTAGCAATCTTATATTAATACAGACTTGACTATATGAAAAAAAAAAAAAAAAAAGAATTACCAGAAGACAGAGGGGTATGACATAATGATAAAAGGATCAATACAGCACTGCCATATGATAACTATAACTATATATCATTTAATAATATAGCTCCAAAACACATGAAACAAAAGCCAAAATGGAAAGGGAAATACATATACCAACAAGTTATATACAGATTTTAGTCAGATGTTTTAAGAATCCACTCAGTAACTGACAGAAAATGTTTTTTTGTTTTTTTGTTTGTTTTTTTTGCAGAAAAAGTATTTTTAAGATATCAGTAAGGATATGAAAGACATGAATAACACTCCCAACCAACTTAACCTAATTCATATGTAGAGGATGCTCCACCTAAAAACAAATTACAACAAATGTTATAATGCTATAACTTTCACCAAGACCATCTGTCAGGCCATAAAACAAGACAATATATTTAGAAAAAATAAAAGCACATAAAGTCTGTTTTGTGATCACATTATCAAGAAATCAATAATTGAAATATATCTGAAAAATTCCCCAAATAACTAATGGATCTAAGGAGAACACAAGGTAAATTAGAATGTAATTAGAAATGAATATACATGTCAACACTTGTAGGACACAGCTAAGGCAGTACTTAGAGGGAAATTTTAGCTTTAGATGCTTATTAGGTAACAGAAAAGATATAACAACACAAGGTAAATTAGAATATTATTAGAACTGAAAACACATGTCAACACTTGTAGGACACAGCTAAGGTAGTACTTAGAGGAAAATTTTAGCTTTAGATGCTTATTAAATGATAGAAAAGGTATAAAATGTATGATCCCAGCATCTCTCTTAAAATAAAAATAGGAAAAGAAGAGAAAATTAAATCAAAGAAAATATACAAAAAGAAATAATAAACTTAAAAACAGAAAGCAAAGAAATGGAAAACAAACAAATAATGTAACCAAAATCTGGTTCTTAAAAAAAGATTGATAAAACTGATAATAAGAAAGGATAAAGACACAAGTTAACAATATCAGGAAGGGAAGAGGGGACATCACTCCAGATAAAAGATGTTGAAAGGGTAAGTGGTTATACATATTATGAACAAATTTTGGTCAGTACACTTTAAAACAAATAAGCAAATTTCATGAAAGATACATTGCAAAAAAAATTTTTTTTTAAAAGATCCAAAATGAAACAGAAAAAAAGAATAGAATAGCCCTATACCAACAGAAGAAACTGAACTCATAACGGAAAAGTCTTCCCACAAAGAAAATCCAGGCTCAGACGACTTCACTGATAAATTCTGGCAAAACATTTAAAGAAAAAAAACCCATCAATTCCTATACAATCTCTTTCAGAAAATAGAGGAGGGAGGAATACTTCTCCACTCACTTGATTAGGCTAGTATTATACTGATTTCAAAATCATCAAAGACATCACAAGGAAAGAAAACTAAAGAAAAATACCAGTCATAAACATAGCCACAACAATCTTTAATAAAATATTAACAAATATAATTCAGCAGTAAACTGAAAAAACCCCTATCATTCTTAAGTGGATTATATACCAAAATGCAAAATTGATTTAACATCAGAAAATATATCCTTGTAATTCATGTTAAGAGAATAAATAATGAAATTATTAAATCAACTCAATTGATGCATGAAAGTTTTTAAATGTTCAATGTCCTCTTATGATTTAAAAAAAAATCCTCTCACAAAATTAAGAAGATAATTTTTTCTACTTTATACCTTGCATAAAAGGTATCTACAAAACCAAACAAAACCTTTAGCTAATGTCTTACTCAGTAGTAAAAATAAGTAAGTAAAATTAATCTCACTTCATCCCAGAGATCAGGTTAACTACTTCTATTCAACATTGTATTTAATGTCTTAAGTCATTGTGATTAGGCAGGAAGAAAAGCCATGCAGACTGGGAAGGAATAAGAAAGCTATTTTAATTTGCAATTAACATGACTTTGTACATAGAAAAATTCTAAGGAATCTATTTTCTAAAAGCTAGTACAACTATAAGGGAATTTAGAAAGGTTGCAGAATGCAGGCTCAATATACGAAACTCAATATATTCTATATATCATCAGTCAACAACTGAGAAATAAAATTTGAAAAAAATCTGATATCATCAAAAATTCTTATAGCAATAAACTTAATAAAAATTATGTAACAAATATATAAAATTATCATTGATTAAAGACCTGAATAAATGCATAGAGTTACTGTATTAATGAATTGAAAGATGCAACATTGTTAAGCATTGATCATCCCTAAATTAATATTTAGATTCACTATCACACCAATCAAAAACCCAGAAGACTTAATTGTTGTAATTGATAAACTGATTCTAAAATTTATAAGGTGATATATCCTGAAGTGGCAAAAATAATTTTGAAAAAGAAGAACAAATTTGGAGGATTTAGAGTATCTGAATCCAAGGCTTTTATAAAGCTGTATTAAACAAGACAATATATTTATTGAAGTGGCTGTCCTGGGTTTTCTATTCTGTTACATCAGTTTATGTGTCTGTTTTTATATAGATCTCATACTGTTTTTGTCACTGTAGCTTTATAGTATATTTGGAAGTCAGGTAGTGTGATGGCCTCCAGCTTTGTTATTTCTGCTCAGTATTACTTTGGCTATTCAGATTTCTTTGTGGTTTCATATGAATTTTAGGATTGCTTTTCTATTTTTGTGAAGAATGTCATTGATATATTGATAGGATTTCATTGAATCCATAGATTGCTTTGGGCGGTATGGCATTTTAACTATATTAATTAGTCTGATGCATAAGCATGGGATGTCTTTCCATTTGTTTGTGTCCTCTTCAATTTCTTTAATCAATGTTTTGTAGTTTTTGTTGTACCTCCTTGCTTAAATTGTTTAAATTTATTCCTAGGTATTATTTTTTGAACTATTATAAATGAAACTGCTTTCTTGATTCCTTTTTCAGCTAGTTCATTATTGGTGTATGGACACATTACTAATTTTTAAATGATAATTTTGTGCCCCGCAGCTTCATTGATTTTGTTTATTACTTCTAGGAGGTTTGGTGGAGTCTTTAAATGTGTCTATATAAAAGATCAGGTCATCTGCAAACAGGAACAATTTAACTTCCTCTTTTACAATTTAGATGTCTTCTCTTTTTCTTGCCTGATTGCTCTGGCTAGGATTTTCAGTACTATGTTGAATAAGAGTAGTGAGAGTGGGCATCCTTGTCTTATTCTAGTTCTCCGAGGAAAGGCTTTCAACTCAGCATTTTCCTATTTAGTTGCAAGTTTGTTACATATGGCCTTTGTTATGTTGAGGTATGCTCCTTCTACCACATCAAATTTGTTGAGAGTATTTGTCATGAATTTTATCAAATTCTTTTTCTGTGTGTATTGAGAGGATCATGTGGATTTTGTCCTTCATTCTGCTGATGTGATGATGTTGGTGTAAAGATACATATAAAGATCATTGTCATAGAAGAAAGAGTCCAGAAATAAACCTAAAATTGGTTAACTGATTGTCTATAAAAAAAGCAACAGAATTAAATTAGGACAGAATAGTCTTCAACAAATGCTCTACAACCAGATATCTATATGGGAAAGTGTTTTTTTAAATCTGTCACCTTTTTGAATCATAATACCAAACAATTAACTTGAAATAAATCCTAGACCTTAACATAGGAGCTAAAATTATAAAATGTATAGAAAAAATACAAGAAAAAATTTTACAAACCTAGTTTAGACAAAGATTTATTAGATACATAAAGGTCAGGTGCAGTGGCTCACACCAGTAATCTTAACACTTTGAGAGGCCAAGGTGGGTAGAGCACAAGGTCAGGAGTTCGAGACCATCCTGGTCAACATGCGGAAACCCCATCTCTGCTGGTGGTGGTGCCTGCCTGTAAACCTAGCTACTCAGCAGGCTGAGGCAGGAGAATCACCTGAACCAGGGAGTTGAAGGTTGCAGTGACTGGAGATGATGGTGCCACCGCACTCCATCCTGGTGACAGAGCAAGACTCTGTCTAAAAAACGGACACAAAAAATGCAAACCATTAAAAAGGACAATTTGGACATTATCAAAATTAAAAAACTTTAAGAAAACAAAAAGATAAGCCACAGACTAGGAGAAAATATTAGCAAAATCAGTAACTGACACAGGACTTACATTCAAAATATGTAATTAAAACATCTCAATTTTTTTAATGAGAAAAAGATCTGAAGATACTTTGCAATAATAAATGAGTACCCAATAAGCACATGAAAGATGTTCAATATCTCCAGTCATCAAGAAAAATGTACATTGAGACTACCACATTAAACTGCCACAACTTCACACCCACTAGAACAGCTAAACTTTATTTATTTTATTTATTTATCTTTATTTCAATAGGTTTTTGGGCCAGCAGGTGGTGTTTGGTTACATGAATAAGTTCTTTAGTGGTGATTTCTGAGATTTTGGTGCACCCATCACCCAAGCAGTGTAGACTGTACCCAATATGTAGTCTTTGATTACCACTACTCTCACCTTTTCCCTTGAGTCCCCAAAATCCATTGTACAATTCTCATGCCTTTTCATTTTCATAACTTATCTCCTACTTCTGAGTGAGAACATACAATATTTGGTTTTCCATTCCTGAGTTATTTCACTTAGAATAATGATCTTCAATTCCATCTAGGTTGTTGCAAATGCCATTATTTCATTGCTTTTCATGGCTGAACAGTATTCTATGCTGTTTGTGTGTATATGTGTGTGTATATATATGTTATATATTTATATAACATTATAATATATATACACATATATATTACATGCATTTGTTTATGTATTTATATATGTAATATATGTGTATATATGTTACATTATATAATGCATTTATATATTTATACATTGTAATGTAATATATAGATACATGCATATATTACATATACATGCATATATATTACATTACAGAAATATATAATATATATTTTATATATATTACATATTTATATATTATATAAATATATATGTAAATATATAATATGCAAATATATATAATACATTGTATTATATATACATTATATATTTATAATATAAAAATATAATGTATATATTTTATAATGTAATATATACACATATTACAGAAATACATGTATATTTATATTATGTATTACATTATATATTCATATTTAAATATGTATTTATATATGACATTATCAAATACATGCAATATATTTTATATATGACATATAAAATATATGTAACATATTTTGTATATTACATATATTTTATATATTACATGCATAAATATAATGTAATACATTTTATAATGTAATATATATATTTAAATATAAATATATAATGTAATATATATTACATTTTAAAATATTTATAAATATATATATTTAATATATACATATATGTGTATATGTTTATATGTATATATAATTATATTTAGAATATATATGGTATATATTACATATTAGATATAAATATATTATATGTAAATTATAAAAATATAATAGATAATATAAAATACTATATTCTAAATATAATTATTATATATACATATAAACATACACATATATGTGTATATTTAATATTCTTTATATATTACATTTTATATATATTATTTATATTATATATATATTTGCATATATATATATATATATACACACATTATATTTTCTTTAGCCACTCATTGGTTGATGGGCATTTGGGCTGGATATGTTTGCAATTTTAAATTGTGCTGCTATAAACATGTGTGTCCAAGTATCTTTTTTGTATAATGGCTTATTTTCCTCTGAGTAGATATCCAGTAGGGGGATTGCTGGATCAAATAGTAGACCTACTTTCACTTCTTTAAGGAATTGTCACACTGTTTTTCATAGTGGTTGTACTAGTTCACATTCCCACCAGCAATGTAAAAGTGTTCCCTTTTTACCAGATCCACACCACACCAACATCTATTATTTCTTTATTTTTTGATTATAGCTATTCTTGCAGGAGTAAGGGGATATTGCACTGTGGTTTTGATTTGCATTTCTCTGATCATTAGTGATGTTGAGCATTTTTTCATATGTTTGCTGGCCATTTGTATATCTTCTTTTGAGAATTGTCTATTCATGTTCTTAGCCCACTTTCTGATGGGATTATTTAGGTTTTTTGTTGTGATTTGTTTGAGATTCTTGCAGATTCTGGACATTAGTTTTTTTGTCTGATGTATAGATTGTGAAGATTTTCTCCCACTCTGTGGGTTGTCTGTTTACTCTGTTGACTATTTCCTTTTGCTGGTCAGAACCTTTTTAGTTTAATTAAGTCTTATCTATTTATCTTTGTTTTTGTTGCATTTGCTTCTGGATTCTTGGTAATGAAGTTTTTGCCTAAGGTCTAGAAGAGTTTTTTCGATGTTATCTTCTAGAATTTTTATGGTTTCAGGTCTTAGATTTAAGTCTTTAGTCCATCTTGTGTTGGTTTTTGCATAAGGTGAGAGATGAGGATCCAGTTTCATTCTTCTACTTGTGACTTGCCAATTATCCCCACAACATTGGTGGAATAGGGTGTCCTTTCCCCATGTTGTTTTTGTTTGCTTTGTCAAAGGTCAGTTGGCTGCAAGTATTTGGCTTTATTTCTGGGTTCTCTATTCTAGAACAGCTAAAATTTAAAAGCACAATAGCAAATGCTGGCAGAAATGTGGAAGTCAATGGAACTTTCATATAATACTTATGGGCATTCAAAATGATACTGCTACTTTGAAAAACAGTTTGAAAATTTCTGATAAAGTTTAGCATCTGCTAGGTGTGATATCTACCCTAAAGAAATAATGATACATGTTCAAGACTTTAAAGTGAATATTCACAGTAGCCTTAACTGGAAACAACCCAATATCCATGAACTGGTAAATGAATAAAGAAATTTCCGTCTATCTGTACAATAGAAAACCACTTGGCAAAAGAAAAAGAACACTATTAATTGCATTTGGTTCTTTGACTTCCTTAAATTGCTAGTTAATTATTCAAGTATTATTATTATTCCCTTCAATAATTATTCCCTTGAATATTATTATTCAAGTATTATCTTATTCCCTTCACTAGACTAGCAAACTTTTTCTTGTAAGAGGTATATAGTGAATGTTTTTGGCTTTGTAGGCCATACTGTTTCTGTTATGACTATTTAACTCTGCAATTGTAACACAAAACAGCAATAGACAGCACTTACAATAATGACTGTGGTTGTGTTCCAATAAAACATTATTTTAAAATATAAGTGGCAAATGTGGTTTCTGGTTCTGATTGTAAGGAGCTTGGAAGTTGCTACTTCCTCCTAACAATTAATACAAATCAGCACAGTCTGAAAAATTGGCAGCTCTTTCTGGGTCCATAAGAGAGATCAGGACACAGTAAACCACTGCCCACAAGACTGGAAGGATGGGTGAACTCAGGGAGTCCTGGCTTCCTGGAGCACAGACTCCTACACAGAATCCATGGCAGGAATCACTGTTGGGCAGGAAAACCTGAACTGTACTTTATGAATTGCTGGAGGTTCATTGTGGACAAGTCTAAGAGCTAAAACTCCAGGAAGATCCAGTCATGGGGGCTGGTGGAGGGGTCTTCACACTTTTGTGAGTTTTATCTCTAGGAGTTTGGTCGGGTTCTTACAGTAAAAATTGAAGGAAAATATCCTCATGCTTCTGGCAAGGAGAAGAGACAAAGAACAATTTAAAATACAGAAGAGCACTTTGTTCTTAATAAGGTCTGCCCTAATCTGTTGGGGTTTTATCAGAACCTAAATAACCTGATAAAAAGGAAATGCCCAACTCCAGCCCACTCTAGTTTACCTGTCTTACCTAAGGTGTGTGTGGGGGTCAGGGAGTAAGTTAGGGGCATGTGTGAAGGTCACGTCCAGAGGCATGTGTACATTAAAAGACTGAGACATAAGTACAGGACTCTAGAAAGCTTCCCTTCCCTTCCCACCTTACTATCACATCACTAAAGGCCTATTCGTAGCAGTTCATCTGGCTATGCAAAAAAACAAAACAAAACAAAACAAAACAAAGAAAACTACAAGGAATATTGAAAAGCAAAAAACACAATTTGAAAGACAGAGCAAGCATCAGAACCAGACATGGTGGAGATGTTGGAATTACCAGACTGAGAATTTAAAATAACAATGATTAATATCATAATAAGGGCTCTAATTAATAATGAGCAAGAACAGATGGGCAATGGAAGAACAAATCCTAAGAAAGAAAAAACAACAACAACAAAAAAGAAAGCTAGAGATTAAAATTACTGTACTAGAAGTAAAGAATGCCTTTGATGTACTTATTAGTAGGCTGGAAATGGATGTGGGAAGAATTTCTGAGCTTGAGAATATATCAATAGAAATCTTCAAAACTGAAAAGCAAAGAGAACAAAGACAAAAACAAAACAAAACAAAACAAAACAACAGAACAGAATATCCAAATACTGTGGGACAACTACAACAGGTGTAACATACATGTAATGGAAATACCAAGAGAAGAGAGAGAGAGAATCTCCCAGGTTTAAGCAATTCTCCCATCTCAGCCTCCTCAGTAGCTGGGATTACAGGCACATACCATCATTCTTGGCTAATTTTTATTTTAGTAGAGATGGGGATTCACCATGTTGGCCAGGCTGGTCTTGAACTCCTGACCTCAGGTGATCTGCCTGCCTCAGCCTCCCAAAGCACTAGGATTACAGGTGTGAGTCACTGTGTATGGCCAAAAAGAAGAATATTTGGAACAATAATGCCTGAGAATCTTCCCAAAATTAATGTCAGACATCAAAGCACAGATCCAGAAAACTCAGGGAAGCAAAGCAGGGTAAATGCCAAAAAACTACAACTGAGCATATCATTTTCAAATAACATAAAATCAAAGATTAAAAAAAAAAATCCTGAAAGAGGCAGGAGAAGAAAACATCTTACCTATAGAGAAATTAAAAAAAAGAAATAGCATATCCTACTCCTCCTCAGAAATCACATATACAAGAAGAAAGTAGTATAAAATATTTAAAGCATTAAAAAAAATGAGAAAACTACCAACCTAGAACTCTGTACCATGTGAAGTTATCCTTCAAAAGTAAAGAAGAAACAAGAAGTTTCTCAAACAAACAAAAATTGAGGGAATTTGTTGCCAGTAGACCTGCCTTGTAAGAAAGGTTAAAAGAAATTATTTCAAGAGAAAGAAAATAATATAGCTCAGAAACTTGGATCTTCACACAGAAAGGAACAGCATCAAACAAGGAAGAAGTGAAGATAAAATGAAAACTTACTTTTCTTACTCTTAATTTTTCTAACATACCATTGTTCAAAATAATAGCAATGATGTATTAAATTATGTAATATATGTTAATATCATATATTATATATGTTTATATATAAGTAAAATGAATGCCAGCAATAATACAAGGATAAGAAAAAGAAATTAGAATTATTTTGTTATTATAAAGAACTCAGACTACCTGTGAAGCTATATAGAGTTATTTGAAAATGGACTTGGATTAGTTATAAATGTATATTGCAAACTCTAGGGCAACCACTAAAAAAAGAGTAACTAGCCTAGGTGCGGTATCTCACACCTGCAATCCCAACACTTCGGGAGGCCAGAGGTGGGTAGATCATAAGGTCAGGAGTTTAAGATCAGCCTGGTCAACATGGTGAAACCCCGTCTCTACTGAAAATACAAGAATTAGCTGGGCATGGTAGCGCATGCCTGTACTCCCAGCTATTCGGGAGGCTGAGGCAGGAGAATAGCTTGAACCCAAGAAGCAGAGGTTGTAGTGAGCTGAGATCGTGCCACACTACACTCCACTCTGGGTGACAGAGCAAGACTCTGTCTCAAAAAAAAAAACAAAACAAAAGTGTGACTAATATACTGAGAGAGAAACCACATAAAATGTTTGATTTTGGTAACTTCTACCAAACATTTAAGGAAAAAATTATACCAATTGTCTACAGTCTCTTTTAGGAGATCAAAGCATAGGAAATTCTTCCCAACTGATTCTATGAGGCCAGTATTATCCTAACGCCAATACCAGAAAAAGACCTTAAAAGGGGGGGGGGGAACAAAGAACCTCACACAGACCCTTCATGAGCATCGATCATGAAAGAAATCATCAACAAAATATAAACAAACTGAATTCCCACAATGCATTACAAATTATATATAACCAAGAAGTGGGTTTTATTCCAGATATACAAGACTTGATCAATATTCAAAAATCAATTAACATAATACATTACATTGGACTAAAGAAGAAAATCACATGATTATATCAATAGATGCAGAAAGAGCATTAGAAAAAATTCAACACCCATGATTTTTTAAAAACCTCTGAGTAAACTAAGAATAGAGAGGAATTTCCTCAATTTATAAAGGATAACTATAAAAAACCTACAGCTAACATCATATTTAACAATATAATTAATAAAACCAGAAGTTTTCCCTCTAAGATCAGAAACAAGGCAAGGATATCTCTCTCACCACTCCTTTCCAAGATCATACTGGAAGTCCTAGCTAATGCAATAACACAAGAAAGGAAAGAAAAGTGCAGATTGGGAAGGAAGAAATATAGCTATTTTTGTTCACAGAGACATGACAGTCTAGGTAAAAAATCTGAAAGAATAAAAATTAAAACTCCTGTAACTAATAAGTGAAATAGCAAGGCTGCAGGATAATTTTTTTTTTTTTTGAGACGGAGTTTCGCTCTTGTTACCCAGGCTGGAGTGCAAAGGCACGATCTCGGCCCACCGCAAGCCCCGCCTCCCAGGTTCAAGCGATTCTCCTGCCTTGGCCTCCTGAGTAGCTGGAACCACAGGCATGCAGCACCATGGCCAGCTAATTTTTTTCTTTTTCTTTTTTTTTTTTTTTTTGAGATCGTGTTTCGCTCTTGCTACCAAGGCTGGAGTGCAATGACGCGATCTCGGCTCACCGCAACCTCCGCCTCCCGGGTTCAGGCAATTCTCTTGCCTCAGCCTCCTGAGTAACTGGGATTACAGGAACGCGCCACCGTGCCCAGCTAATTTTTCGTATTATTAGTAGAGTTGGGGTTTCACCATGTTGACCAGGATGGTCTCAATCTGTTCACCTCGTGCTCCACCCGCCCCAGCCTCCCAAAGTGCTGGGATTACAGGCGTAAGCCACCACGCACGGCCTTTTTTTTTTTTTCTTTGAGACAGAGGCTTACTCTGTCTCCCAGGCTGGAGTGCAGTGGTGCCATCTCAGCTCATTGCAACCCCCGCCTCCCAGGTTCAAGCGATTCTCCTGCCTTGGCCTCCTGTGTAGCTGGAACCACAGGCATGCACCACCACGGCCAGCTAATTTATTTATTTATTTATTTATTTCAGACGGAGTTTCGCTCTTGTTACCTAGGCTCTACTGCAATGGCGCGATGTCGGCTCACCAAAACCTCACCCTCCCGGGTTCAGGCAATTGTCCTGCCTCAGCCTCCTGAGTAGCTCGGATTACAGGCACACACCACTGTGCCCACCTAATCTTTTGTACTTTTAGTAGAGATGCGGTTTCACCACACTGAACAGGATGGTCTCAATCCCTTGACCTCGTGATCCACCCACCTCGGCCTTCTAAAGTGTTGGGATTCCCGGCGTGAGACAGGACCCTCGGCCTACTGTCTCCCAGGCTGGAGTGCAGTGCTGCGATCTCAGCTCATTGCAACCCCCGCCTCCCCGGTTCAAGGGGTTCTCCTGCCTTGGCCTCCTGAGTAGCAGGAACCACAGACGTGCACCAACATGTCCAGCTAATTTTTTTTTTCTTTTTCAGGCTGGAGTGCAGTGGTGCAATCTCAGCTCATTGCAACCCCGGCCTTCCTGGTCAGGCGATTCTCTTGCCTTGGCCTCCCGAGTAGTTGGAAACGCAAAAATGCACCACCATGGCCAGCTAATTAAAAAAAAAAAAAAAAAAACGCCGGGCGTGGTGGCTCATGCCTGTAATCCCAGCTCTTTGGTAGGCCGAGGCGGGTGGATCACGACGTCAAGAGATCGAGGCCATCCTGGTCAACATGGTGAAACCTTGTCTCTAGTAAAAATACACAAAATCAGCTGGGCATGGTGGCGCGTTCCTGTAATCCCAGCTCCTCAGGAGGCTGAGGCCGGAGAACTGCCTAAACCCGGGAGGCAGAGCTTGCGTTGAGCCGAAATGGCGCCATTGCACTCCAGTCTGGGTAACAAGAGCAAAACTCTGTCTCAAAAAAAAAAAAGAAATTAGGTGGCCATGGTGGTGCATGCCTGTGGTTCCAGCTACTCAGGTGGCCAAGGCAGGAGAATCGCTTGTACCTGGGACTCGGGGGTTGCAATGAGCTTAGATCGCACCACTGCACTCCAGCCTGGGAGACAGTATAAGACTCCGTCTCAAAAAAAAAAAAAAAAAAAAAATTGTTGGCCGTGGTGGTGCATGCCAGTGGTTCCACTGCTCAGGAGACCAAGGCAGGAGAATCGCTTGAACCTGGGAGGCGGGGGTTGCAATGAGCTGAGATGGAACCACTGCACTCCAGCCTGGGAGACAGAGTAAGACTCTGCCTCAAAAAACAAACAAAAAAAAGGCCAGGCGTGGTAGCTTACGCCTGTAATCACAGCACTTTGGAAGTCCGAGGCAGGTGGATCACGAGGTCAAGAGATCGACACCATCCTGGTCAACATGGTGAAACCCCGTGTCTACTAAAAATACAAAAAATCGGCTAGGTACGGTGGTGCGTGCCTGTAATCCCAGCTACTCAGGAGGCTGAGGCAGGAGAATTGCCTGAACCCGGGAGACGGAGGTTGCGGTGGGCCCAGATGGCGCCATTGCACTGCAGCCTGGGTAACAAGAGCGAAACTCCGTCTCAAAAACAAAACAAAACAAAAATTAGCTGGCCATGGTGTTGCATGCCTGTGGTTCCAGCTACTCAGGAGGCCAAGGCAGGAGAATCACTTGAACTTGGGAGGCGGCGGTTGCAATGAACTGAGATCGGCACTGCACTCCAGCCTGGGGGACAGAGTAAGACTGTGTCTCAAAAAAAAAAAAGGCCGAGGGTCGTGGTTCACGCCTGTAATCCCAGCACTTTGGGAGCTGGAGTCTGGTGGATCACGAAGCCAAGAGATCGAGACCATGCTGGTCAACATGGTGAAACCCCGTCTCTACTAAAAATACAAAAAATTACCTGGGCACGGTGGCGAGTGCCCGTAATCCCAGCTACTCAGGAGGCTGAGGCAGGAGAATTGTCTGAATCCGGGAGGCGGAGGTTGCGATGAGCCGAGATCGCGCCATTGGACTCCACCCTGGGTAACAAGAGCGAAACTCCGCTGTTTTTTTTTCAGGCTGCAGTACAGTGGTGCGATCTCAGTTCATTGCAACCCCCGCCACCCAGGTTGAAGCGATTCTCCTGCCTTGGCTTCCTGAGTAGCTGGAAGCACAGGCATGCACCACCACCCCCAGCTAATTTTTTTTTTTTTGAGATGGAATTTGGCTCTGGTTACCCAGGCTGGAGTGCAAAGGCGCGATCTCGGCCCACCGCAACCTCCGCCTCCCGGGTTCAGGCAATTCTCCTGCCTCAGCCTCCTTAGAAGCTGGGATTACAGGCACGCGCCTCCGTGCCCAGCTAATTTTTTGAATTTTTTGTAGAGACGGGGTTTCACCACGTTGAGCAGGATGGTCTCGATCCCTTGACCTCGTGATCCACCCACCTCGGCCTCCCAAAGTGTTGGGATTACCGTCGTGAGCCACGACCCTCGGCCTTCTGTCCCCCAGGCTGGAGTGCAGTGGTGTGATCTCAGCTCATTGCAACCCCCGCCTGCCCGGTTCAAGCGGTTCTCCTGCCTTGGCCTCCTGAGTAGCTGGAACCACAGACATGCACCAAAATGTCCAGCTAATTTTTTTTTTCTTTTTCAGGCTGGAGTGAGGTGGTGCGATCTCAGCTCATTGCAACCCACGCCTCCCAGGTCAAGCGATTCTCTTGCCTTGGCCTCCCGAGTAGCTGGAAACACAGGAATGCAGCACCATGTCAAGCTAATTAAAAAAAAAAAACGCCGGGCATGGTGGCGCGTTCCTGTAATCCCAGCACCTCAGGAGGCTGAGGCCGGACAATTGCCTCAACCCGGGAGGCAGAGCTTGCAGTGAGCCGAAATGGCGCCACTGCACTCCAGTCTGGGAAACAAGAGCGAAACTCTGTCTCAAAAAAGAATAGAAATTAGGTGGCCATGGTGGTGCATGCCTGTGGTTCCAGCTACTCAGGTGGCCAAGGCAGGAGAATCGCTTGTACCTAGGAGTCGGGGGTTGAAATGAGCTTAGATCGGACCACTGCACTCCAGCCTGGGAGACAGTGTAAGACTCCATCTCAAAAAAAAAAAAAACAAAATTGCTGGCCGTGGTGGTGCATGCCAGTGGTTCCGCTGCTCAGGAGACCAAGGCAGCAGAATCGCTTGAACCTGGAGGCAGGGGTTGCAATGAGCTGAGATGGAACCACTGCACTCCAGCCTGGGAGACAGAGTAAGACTCTGTCTCAAAAAACAAACAAAAAAAGGCCAGGCATGGTGGCTTATGCCTGTAATCCCAGCACTTTGGAAGGCCGAGGCGGGTGGATCAGGAGGTCAAGAGATCGAGACCATCCTGGTCAACATGGTGAAACCCCGTCTCCACTAAAAATACAAAAAATTACTTGGGAACATTGGCGAGTGCCTGTAATCCCAGCTACTCAGGAGGCTGAGCCAGGAGAATTGCCTGAACCCGGGAGACGGAGGTTGCGGTGGGCACAGATCGCGTCACTGCACTGCAGCCTGGGTAACAAGAGCGATACTCCGTCTCAAAAACAAAACAAAAAGAAAATTAGCTGGCCATGGTGTTGCATGCCTGTGGTTCCAGCTACTCAGGAGGCCAAGGCAGGAGAATCGCTTGAACCTGAGAGGCGGCGGTTGCAATGAACTGAGATCGCACCACTGCACTCCAGCCTGGGGGACAGAGTAAGACTCTGTGTCAAAAAAAAAAAAGGCCGAGGGTCCTGGCTCACGCCTGTAATCCTAGCACTTTAGGAGGCGGAGTCCGGTGGATCATGAAGTCAAGAGATCGAGACCAGGCTGGTCAACATGGTGAAACCCCGTCTCTACAAAAAATACAAAAAATTACCTGGGCACGGTGGCGAGTGCCTGTAATCCCGGCTACTCAGGAGGCTGAGGCAGGAGAATTGTCTGAATCCGGGAGGCGGAGGTTGTGATGAGCCGAGATTGCACCACTGCACTCGTCTGGGAGACAGTGTAAGACTCCGTCTCAAAGAAAAGAAAAAAAAAAATTGTTGGCCGTGGTCGTGCATGCCAGTGGTTCCGTTGCTCAGGAGACCAAGGCAAGAGAATCACTTGAACCTGGGAGGCGGGGGTTGCAATGAGCTGAGATGGAACCACTGCACTCCAGCCTGAGAGACAGAGTAAGACTCTGTCTCAGAAAACAACAAAAAAAGGCAAGGCGTGTTGGCTTACGCTTGTAATCCCCACACTTTGGTAGGCCGTGGCGGTTGGATCACGAGGTCAAGAGATCGAGGCCATCCTGGTCAACATGTTGAAACCCTGTCTCTAGTAAAAATACACAAAATTAGCTGGGCATGGTGGCGCGTTCCTGTAATCCCAGCTCCTCAGGAGGCTGAGGCCAGAGAATTGCCTCAACCTGGGAGGCGGAGGTTGCGATGAGTCGAGATCGCGCCATTGGACTCCACCCTGGGTAACAAGAGCGAAACTCCATTCCTGTTTTTTTTTTTCTGGCTGCAGTGCAGTGGTTGGATGTCAGTTCATTGCAACCCCTGCCTCCCAGGTTCAAGTGATTCTCCTCCCTTTGCCTCCTGAGTAGCTGGAACTACAGGCATGCACCACCAAGGCCAGCTAATTTTTTTTTTTTTGAGACTGAGTTTCGCGCTTGTTACCCAGGCTGGATTGCAAAGGCACGATCTCGGCCCACCGCAAGCCCCGCCTCCCAGGTTCAAGGGATTCTCCTGCCTTGGCCTCCTGAGTAGCTGGAACCACAGGCATGCACCACCATGGCCAGCTAATTTTTTGTTTGTTTGTTTGTTTTTGAGACCGTGTTTCGCTCTTGCTACCAAGGCTGGAGTGCAATGATGCGATCTCGGCTCACCGCAACCTCCGCCTCCCGGGTTCAGGCAATTCTCTTGCCTCAGCCTCCTGAGTAGCTGGGATTACAGGAACGTGCCACCGTGCCCAGCTAATTTTTTGTATTTTTATTAGAGACAGAGTTTCACCATGTTGACCAGGATGGTCTCAATCTCTTCACCTCGTGCTCCACCCGCCTTGGCCTCCCAGAGTGCTGGGATTACAGGCGTACGCCACCACTCCCGGCCTTTTTGTTTTTTCTTTGAGACAGAGGCTTACTCTGTCTCCTAGGCTGGAGTGCAGTGGTTCCATCTCAGCTCATTGCAACCCCCGCCTCCCAGGTTCAAGCGATTCTCCTGCCTTGGCCTCCTGTGTAGCTGGAACCACAGGCATGTACCATGATGGCCAGCTAATTTTTTTGTTTGTTTGTTTTTGAGACGGAGTTTCGCTCTTGTTATCCTGGCTGCAGTGCAATGATGGGATCTCGGCTTACCGCAACGTCTGCCTCCTGGGTTCAGGCAATTCTCCTGCCTCAGCCTCCTGAGTAGCTGGGATTACAGGCACGCGCCACTGTGCCCAGCTAATTTTTTGTATTTTTATTAGAGACAAGGTTTCACCATGTTGACTAGGATGGTCTCGATTTCTTGACCTCCTGACCCACCTGCCTCGGCCTCCCAATGTGCTGGGATTACAGGCCTGAGGCACCGAACCTGGCCCCGTCTTCTGTTTTTTTGAGAGGGAGTTTCACTCTTGTTGCCTAGGCTGGAGTGCAATGGCGGGATCTCATCTCACCACAACCTCCGCCTCCCAGGTTCAAACGATTATCCTGTCTCAGCCTCCCAAGTAGCTGAGTAGCTGGGATTACAGGCATGCGCCACCATGCCCGGCTAATTTTGTATTTTTACTAGAGACAGGGTTCACCATGTTGGTCAGGCTGGTCTCAAACTCCTGACCTTGTGATCCACTTGCCTCGCCTTCCCAAAGTATTGGGATTACAGGCGTGAGCCACCTTGCCCGGCATCTTCTTCTTTTTTTTGAGACAGGATCTCACTCTGTCACTAGGATGGAGTGCAGTGGCACAATTATGGGTCACTGTAGCCTCAATCTCTTGGGCTCAAGTGATTTTCCCACTTCAGCCTCCCAAGTAGTTGAGACTACAGGTTTGCAGCATCACACCCAGCTTTTTTTTTTCCTTTAATTTTTATTAGAGACGATGTTTCCCTCTGTTGCCCACACTGATCTTGAATTCCTGTGCTCAAAGCAATTCTCCCACCTCGCCTCCCAAAATGCCAGGATTACAGGCAGGAGTCCCCTACACCTGGCAGGACATGGCTGAGGCTCGCTGCACTCCATGTTTGTTATATATAAAATAGGAGTGCTGTGCTAACCACCAGGACTGAAGTGAGGACTGGAGGAGGAACAGGAAGGCAGGGTAGGAAAGGATCCAGCAGCTCATGGATGCTCAGGAAACAGGAGATCTTTGTCCTTTGTCCCTCTCCACAAAGGCAGGGACAGACATCCTGAAATCAATGTGGAAGAGTCCCAAGGACAGGGAGGGGACGATCCTTGGTGCATGGATGCTCCAGGACATGGGGCAGCTGGGAAGCAAGCATGGGTGCAGGTTCACCTGGGAAGCAGTCTCGGGTGTGGTTCCCCAGACTGCAGACCTCCCCCTCTCTGCAGCTGAAGGGTTCGTAAAGCAGGATCCGTGAGCTGCCGCAGGTGCAGCGCTGAGAGCGGTCCTCAGGCACGAAGATGTCACCCAGCTAGAAAAGGGAAGGGCCAGAGGAGACGCTTTGGTTCCATCCCTGGTCTGGCTCCCCTTGGCACCTCTGCTCCCCGGGGCCTCCCACTGCCAGCCCAGACCTGGTAGTAGATGCCATTGCCGGTGCAGCCACAGTCAGCCAGCAGGAGGCTCTGGGTGCTTCTGTAGGCATAGCCTGGAATGCTGGCGCAGCCTTCCACGCAGGGGCCCTCGTAGTCCCCAGGGTCCGTCAGGTGGGCACAGGTTGCTGGGCAGTGCGTCATACAGCTCTGATACATGGTACCTGCTGGGCACTCCATGGCTGGGGGGAGAGTCACGGTCAGAAGCTGGCTGGGGCTGGGCAGGCCAAACAGGGGCAAGGTCACCTAATAAAACTCAGAGATGCTTACAGGCAGGAACCCAGAACACGTCACGGCTTCATCTAGGGTCTTTTTTTCCTTGTTTTTTTTGTTTTGTTTTGTTTTGTTTAGAGATGGAGTCCCGCTCTGTTGCCCAGGCTGGAGTGCAGTGGTGTGATCACAGCTCACTGCAGCCTCCAACTCCTGAGTTCTAGTGATCCTCCCACCTCAGCCTCCCCAGCGACTGGAGCTACAGGCGTGCACCACCACACCCAGCTAATTTGTTTGAAATTTTTATAGAGATGGGGTCTCACTATGTTTCCCAGGCTGGTCTCAAACTCTTGGCTTTAATTGATGCTCCTGCCTCAGCCTCCCTAAGCGGTGGGACTACAGGTGTGGGTTACCACACCCAGCCTGTCTCGTCTTTTCTTCTTTCCTTTCCTTTCTCTTTCTCTTTCTTTCTCTTTTTTTTCTTTCCTTTCTCTCTCTCTCTCTCTCTTTTTTTTAATGGAGTCTTACTCTGTCACCTGGACTGGAGTGGAGTGGTGCAATCTTGGCTCACTGCAACCTCCGCCTCCCGGGTTCAAGCGATTCTCCTGCCTCAGTCCCTCAAGTAGCTGGGACTACAGGCATCTGCCACTACGTCCAGCTAATTTTTTGTATTTTTAGTAGAGAGTGGGTTTCACTATGTTGGCAAGGCTGGTCTCAAACTTCTGACCTCGTGGTTTGCCCACCTCAGCCTCCCTAAGTGCTGGGATTACAGGTGTGAACCACCGTGCCTGGCCTTTTTTTTTTTTTTATTTGAGATAGGATGTTGCTCTGTGCCCAGGAGTGCAGTGGTGCAGTCATGGCTCACTGCAGCCTCGAACTCCTGGGCTCAAGCCATCCTCCAGCTTCGGCCTCCCAAAGCACTGGGATTACAGGTGTGAGCCACCATGCCCAGCCTATCCAGGGTCTTTTTGTCTGCAGCATTAGAGCATTTGAAGGAACTGGCTGAGCAAAAGTGGATCCTGGCAGGAAGGAATGGGATGGGGGATGGGGTCGGGAGGCTCCCAGGTAGGGTCAGAGGAGTCAGGCTGCAGGTTGTACTGACTTGGACATGAGACTAAGAAAGTTGAGGGAGGCTGGGACTAAGACAGCTGGAGATGAGGCAATGGTGGGAAGAGAGTTCAGCAGAGGTGGACAGCAGAGGGGAGGGGTAGTGCCTCACTGCAGAGGGCGTGGTCCCGCCAGCCAGCCAGGGCAGCGCCAGCCAGGGCAGAGGATGGCATACCTGCTGAGGACCTGGCAACGCAGCTCCTCTTGCTCTCTGGGGTCCTAAGCAGAGCACAGATCCAGCACACAGTGCCTGGGGTGGAGAGGGGACAGGAAGGGCGCAGTCAGGTTTGGGGAGGCTAGGAGGCCCACCCCTGCAAAAGAGAGCCTGGAAACCCAAACAGAAAGACATCAGTCGGTGTCCAGGGAGGGTCACAAGGAAACGAGGCCACAGGGAGAACGGAGGAGTGAACCAGACAGAGCTTGGGTCAGGAAGCTGGCAGGAGGTCCCAGGGAAGATCAGAGGAGGCACCTGGACCATTCCCACAAGTCCTGGGCCCATGACTCACTCCTGGAAGGGCTCTGGGGCCACCATCTGGTGACAGGCAGCAAAGGGGCCTTGGGGGTCCCCCAGCACCCTACAGGCCTGGGTGCTGTTGCTCACCAGCTGCTCCGGGCTACATTCAGACACATGGAAGCCGAGTTCCGCCCCTCGTCCCTCCTCGTCCGCTGGTACAGCCCTGCAGCAGAGACAGCCACGGGGTCAGGTGAGGCCACAATGAAGGTGAAGTGAGGGAAGAAGAACAACTGATTAGCTGAGTGTGGTGGTGTCTGCCTGTAGTCCCAGCTACTCGGGAGGCTGAGGCAACAGGATGACTTTAGCCCAGAAGACAGAGAGGCTGCAGTGAGCAGACATCACGCCACTGCACTCTAACTTGGGCAACAGAGGAAGACTTTGTCTCGAAAAAAGATTTTTCTAAAAAAGAAAGAAGAACAATTGGGGCTCAAACCTGTAATTCTAGCACTTTGGGAGGCCGAAGCTGAGGTGGGTGGATCCCTTGAGGTCAGGAGTTTGAGACCAGTCTGACCAACATGGTGAAACCCCATCTCTACTAAAAATAGAAAAATTAGCCGGGCATGGTGGTGGGTGCCTGTAGACCCAGATACTCTGGAGGCTGAGGCAGCAGAATCACTTAAAACTGGGAGGCAGAGGTTGCAGTGAGCTAGGATCACACCACTGCACTCCAGCCTAGGCGACAGAGCAAGACCCTGTCTCTAAAAAAGATTTTTAGAAAAAGAACTGGAAAGGCAGGCGGAGGGTGGGGTGGGGGCACAGACTGGGATTTCCACTGAGTGGGTGCCCCGACAGTCGGGTGAGAGGGAATGACAGAATCGGGAGGATCCAGGTGTCTCTGCACCCTCTCCCTGGAGTTTCATCCTCTGCTGAGGACAGGAGGGCCAGCGGCCACTGGGCGCAGAGTTGTTCATCTCCCCAGCCGCATCCCTTCCAGGCCACGCACCTGGGGAATCCGGAGGAGGGCGTCCCCGGTCTTCACCTCCCAGCTGTTGCCGAAGGTGTTGAGGTTCTGGGTCAGGGCACCACTGGGCAGCATCATCTCATTCTTGCGGTTCTCACTGTAGTTCCCACAGAGGCCACGCACGAGCCCCCTGTAGATGCTGGGTAGGGAGATCACTGTGGGAGAAGGGGGCCCCCAAAAGTGAGACTCCTCGCTCTTTTTTTTTTTTTTTTGAGACACAGTCTTGCTTTGTTGCCCAGGCTGCAGTGAGGGGGCACAATCTTAGCTCACTGCAACCTCCACCTCCCGGATTCAAGTGACTCTCGTGCCTCAGCCTCCAAGTAGCTGGGAATACAGGCACATGCCATCATGCCCGGCTAATTCTGTATTTTTAGTAGAGATGGTGTTTCACCCTGTTGGCCAGACTGGTCTAGAACTCCTGACCTGAAGTGATCCACCTACCTTGGCTCCCAAAGTTCAGGAATTATAGGCATGAGCCACCAAAACCAGCCCTCACTTTTTTTTTTAATTAACTTTTTTTTAAAAGCAGGGTTTGGCTCTATTGCCCAGGCTGGAGTAGAGTGGCATAATCATGGCTCACTGCAGCCTCCAACTCCTGGGCTCAAGTAATCCTCTCTCCTTGGCCTCTCCAGTAGCTGGGACTACAGGTGTGCACCATCATACCCAGCTAATTTTTTATTTTTTGTAGAGACGGGGTCTTGCTATGTTGCCAGGCTGGTCCCGAATGCCTGGCTCAAGCGATCCTCCCGTCTTGGCCTCTCCAGTTCCAGAAGCTGGGATTACAGGCACACACCATCACACATGGCTCATTTTAATTTTTTTTTTTTTTTTTTTTGAGACAGAGTTGCTCTTGTTGCCAGGCTGGAGTGCAATGGTATGATCTCGGCTCACTGCAACTTCCACCTCCTGGGTCCAATTGATTCTCCTGCCTCAGTCTCCCAAGTAGCTGGGATTAGAGGCACCTGCCACCATGGCCAGCTAATTTTTGTATTTTTAGTAGAGATGGGGTTTCACCATGTTGGCTAGGCTGGTGTTGAACTCCTGACCTTAGGTGATCTGCCCACCTTGGCCTCCCAAAATGCTGGGATTGCAGGCATGAGCCACACACCTGGCCTTAAAAAATTTTTGTAGAGACGGGGGTCTCACTATGTTCCCCAGGCTGGTCTTGAGCTTCTGGCCTTAAGCAATCCCCGTGTCTCAGTTTCCCAGAATGCTGGGATTACAGGCCGGTGCCGCAGCACCCGACCAAGGCTCTGCCCTCCGCTCTCCAACTGGCCTCACTCCACCTCCTCCTGGTCCTCCTCTGGAGCCAGGTGCCCCACATCTGGGCAGAGGTCCTCTCACCAGGATTTGCCTGTCTTAGGATTTTCCCTACCCCTTCTCAGAAATGGCCCTTCTGCTCTTCTTTGCCCTGTTTCCGCTACCTGCATTTCTCCTTCCACCGAAGCTGACGACCAGCTCAAAGTCGGTGACCAGGTAGAGCCGTTGGTCCCGCAGGGTGACGCGCAGGTGCTCATCCGGTCTGTAGGGGACGGCCATCTTCTGGTTGTTGACCTAAAGAGAGAAGACAGGAGCAGCATGGAGGGCTGAATCTGCCTGACCTGGTACCTTTCCTGCCTGGGCTTTGCTTTTCCCAGCCATGTCCATACGTGTCCGTGAAGACAGGGGAATGAGATACCCAAGTAGCGGCTTTGCTATTCCACATGGCAGAAGCCTCTGTGAGGTCCGCCCCCTTCCCAGCGCAAGTCCTTCCTTGCAAAAAATTGGTGCAGTGAGGCTGGGCACAGTGGCTCATGCCTGTAATCCCAGCACTTTGGGAGGCTGAGACAAATGGATCACTTGAGGTCAGGAGTTCGAGACCGGCCTCACCAACATGGGGAAACCTGGTCTCTACTAAAAATACAAAAACTAACCAGGTGTGATGGCGCACGCCTGTAGTCCCAGCTACTCGAGAGGCTGAGGCAGGAGAATCACTTGAATCTAGGAGGCGGAGGTTGCAGTGAGCTGAGATGGTGCCACTGCACTCCAGCCTGGGTCAGAGAGTAAGACTCTGTCTCAACAAAATAAAACAAAACAAAACAAAATAAACCCACATTGGTGCAGTGGATGCCACTGATTCTTCAGCCTGGGATTGACCTTCACACACCTCATGCTCTGCCCTCCTCCACCTCCTCTCTTCCTCTTGTCTCTTGCCAGCCTCTGCTGCCTCCCCATGTGCAGTGAGCTTGTTGTTGGATTTGTTTTTGGTTTTGAGACCGTTTCTCTCTGTCACCCAGGCTAAAGTGCAGTGGCAAGATCTTGGCTCACTGCAGCCTCAAACTCCAGGGCTCAAGCGATCCTCCAGCCTCAGACTGTCCAATAGCTGGGACTACAGGTGTGCGCCCCCATACCCAGCTCATTTTAAATTTTTTGCAGAGATGTGGGATCTTGCCATGTTGCCCAGGCTGGTCTTGAACTTCTGGGCTCAAGTGATCCTCCTGTCTTAGCTTCCTGAGTAGCTGAGATTACAGGCATGAACCACTGCGTCCTGCTGACTCCCATTTTACAACCCGCCCGCCCCTGCCACCAACGTCCCAGGGAAGAGGGACCCCTGACTTCTCCTCCTCCAGGTGGCCTACCTGGTCCAGCTGCCTCCCCATACCCACCAGGCCCAGGCCCAGAACTTACCACAAGCTCCAGACCAGCTTGGAACTGCACTTTGTAGCCATAGACACTGGTAATCACCTCGTGCAAGAAGATGGAGCTCCCGGGTGGATCCACCTTGTTGCGTCCCTCCACAAGCAGGGGCTCCACCCCATCAGGCAGCACGTCCACAGTCTCGATCAGGACGTAGGTCATGCGGCCCTGGAAGCGGTAGCTGAAGCCGTCAAACGTGAGGTAACGGGGGTCCCCGTAGACTGAGCATTGTTCAGACTCTGCCAAGAAGTCAGTGAGAAGGGACTGGGTATGGTGGCTCAGGCCTGTAATCCAGGGACTTTGGGAGGCAGAGACGAGTGGATCACCTGAGGTCAGGAGTCCGAGAACAGCCTGGCCAACATGGAGAAATCTCATTTCTACTAAAAATACAAAAACTAACCAGGTGCAGTGGTGTGTGCCTGTAACTCCAGTTACTTGGGAGGCTGAGACAGGAGAATTGCCTGAACCCGGGAGGCAGAGGTTGCAGTGAGCTCCAAGATCACGCTACTGCCCTTTAGCCTGGGCGACAGAGTAAGGCTTCGTCTCAAAAAATACAAAAACAAAAAGAGTGAGAAGGGACCCTGCCCAGGTGTAATGGTCCCCAAAGTCACTCCCCCACGGTGACGTCCCCTGTGGCTACACCCTCTTAGGCTCCCTGGATCCTTTTTCTCTTTTTTTTTTCTTTTTTCTTTTTTTGAGACGGGGTCTCCTTCTGTCACCCAGACTGAAGTGTAAGTGGCACAATCATGGCTCACTGCAGCCTCCAGCTCCTGGGCTCAAGCAATCCTCCTGCCTCAGCCTCCTGAGTAACTGGAACTTCAGGAGTGCACCACCACCCCTAGCTAAATTTTTTCTTTTTTTTTTTAGAGGTGGGGGTCACACTATGTTGCCCAGGCGGGTCTTGAACTCCTGGCCTCAAGAAATCCTCCCAGCTTGGCCTCCCAAAGTGCTGGGATTACAGGCATAAACCACTGTGCCTGGTGCCTGAGCTTTTTTTTTTTTCCCCAATACCTAGTGACACTCAATTAAAGGCCCATTTTTTTTTTTTTTTTCAGACAGGGTCTTATTCTGTCTCCCAGGCCGGAGTGCAGTGGTATAATCATAGCTCACTGCAGCCTCAAACTCCTGGGCTCAGGCAATTCTCCTGCTTCAGTCTCCTAAGTAGCTGAGACTATAGGCACAAGCCACTACACCTGGCTAATTTTTTAATATCTTAAAATTTTTTGTAGAGACAGGGTCTTTCTATGTTGGCCAGGCTGGTGTTGAACTCCTGCACTGAAGTGACCCTTCCACCTCGCCCTCCCGAGTACTGGGATTACAGGCATGAACCACCATGCTCAGCCTCCCTGGATCCTTGATCTTCAACTTTCTCCCTCTCCTGGGCCGATTAAAAACCTTAGAGAGGCCGGGCACAGTGGCTCACGCCTGTAATCCCAACACTGTGGGAGGCCGAGGCAGGAGGAACACTTGAGATGGGTTCAAGTCCATCCTGGTCAACGTAGCAAGACCCCATCTCTACAAAAAAATAGAAAAATTGGCTGGGTGTGGTGGTGCATGCCTGCAGTTCCAGCTACTTGGGAGGCTGAGATGTGAGGATCACTTGATTCCAGGCATTTGAGGTTACAGCGAGCTATACGATGGTGCCAGTGCACTCCAGCATGGACAACAGAGCAAGACCCACCCAGTCTCAAAAAACAAACAAGCAACCAGGCACAGTAGCTCACACCTGGAATCCCAGCACTTTGGGAGGTCAAGGCCGGCAGGGTCCCAGAGGGGATCAGGACCTGGCACACGGCCACAGAGTTGACAAGAGACAGATTGGAGACCAGACCTCCTGATTCAGTCGCCCGCCCCAACCCCTTCCTGTGCGCGGGTTCAGGCTAAACCCCTTCCTGCCCTGCCTCTTTCCCCAGCTCAGCGGTCAAGACATAGAGACCATCCTGGCCAACATGATGAAACCCCATGTCTACTAAAAATAAAAAAATTAGCTGGGCGTGGTGGTGAGTGCCTGTAATCCCAGCTACTTGGGAGTCTAAGGCAGGAAAATTCCTTGAACCAGAGGGTCGAAAGTTGCAGTGAGCCAAGATCACGCCACTGCACTCCAGCCTGGCGTCAGAGTGAGACTAAAAAAAAAAAAAAAAAAAAACCCACCCAAACAAGCAAACGAAAACCTTGGAGGATCTCCTTGACCAGTCCCCTCTTTTTGCCCTACAGGTGCAGGGTCCCAGAGGGGATCAGGACCTGGCAAATGACCAGAGTTGGCAAAAGCCAGATTGGAGACCAGACCTCCTGATTCAGTTGCCCGCCCCAAACCCAGCCTGTGCACGGGTTCAGGCTAAGCCTCTACCAGCCTGCCTCTTCCCACAGCTCTGCCCTGGCCCCAAGTGCTCCCCTCTCCACCCGCCCTGGTTGCTCCCCTTACTGTCTGAGACACAGTTGATGTTGCTGTTGTTGGAACTGAGCTGGCAGTGGGATCCAGAGGGGCATCGGAAGTCCCTGCACTGAATGGCTCCTGCTGTGCAAACACACTTCTCTGTGCAACCACTGGAGACCTAGCTCTTGTCCGGCTGTAGAAGTCACCAGAAGAGAAAGAGAGTAAGAAAGGGTCCAGGTGTGGTGGCTCATGCCTGTAATCCCAGCACTTTGGGAAGCCAAGATGGATGGATCACCTGAGGTCAGGAGTTCGAAACCAGCCTGGCCAACATGGTGAATGCTGTCTCTACTAAATATACAAAAATTAGCTGGGCATGGTGGCACATACCTATAATCCCAGCTACTCAGGAGGCTGAGGCAGTAGCACTGCTTGAACCCAGGAGGTGGAGGTTGCGGTGAGCCAACATCACGCCACTGCACTCCAGACTGGGTGACAGAGCAAGATTCTGTTTAAAAAAAAAAAAAAAAAGAAAAGAAAGTGAGGAGAGAAGAGCCGGTTCTCCTTCCTCTTACCCCAGCAGCCTAGTCCACCATCTGCATGGCTTAATTGATGCTGGCCAGAGGCAGCCACAGTGCCAATTGGACATCCAAAATACACTGTGCGGGCAAGTGAGGTGGCTCATGCCTGTAAATTCCAGCACTCTGGGAGGCCAAGTCGGGCAGATCACTGGAGGTCAGGAGTTCAAGACCAGCCTGGCCAACATGATGAAACCCAGTCTCTACTAAAAATACAAAAATTAGCCAGGCTTGGTGGTGCTTGCCTGTCATCTCAGCTACACAGGAGATTGAGGCAGGAGAATTGCTTGAACCTGGGAGGCAGAGGTTGCAGTGAGATCATGCCACTGCACTCCAGCCTGGGTGATAGAGGGAGACTCCGCCTCAAACAAACAAACAAACAAAAAACCACTGTGTTTGATGTCTTACATATGTTGTGAAAGAGACACTACAAACCCATTTTACAGGTGAGGAAGCTGAGATAATAGAGGTCATCTGACTCATCAGTGCACCATCAGGATTCAATCTTAGCTCAGCCTGAAATGAGGCCATGGTCCTTCCAGTATACCATGCCATGTGCTGCTTGTTTGGATTCCTCAGATCCACCCAAGCCACGCGCCATCAGCCCAGACCTGGCTGGAGATCAATGCGTCACCCACAGCAGCCTTTGCACCCCAAGGCCAGCTGTCAAGTCATGGGTGTCCCAGGCTGAGAGGGGCAGGGAAAAGGAGAAAGGAAAAGGAAAAGGCGATGGCTCACGCCTGTAATCCCAGCACTTTGGGAGGCCGAGGCGGATGGATCACGAGGTTAAGAGATCTAGAACATCCTGATCAACAAGGTGAAACCCCGTCTCTACTAAAAATACAAAAAATTAGCTGGACACGGTGGCGCGTGCCTGTAATCCCAGCTACTCAGGAGGCTGAGGCAGGAGAATTGCCTGAACCCAGGAGGCGGAGGTTGCGGTGAGCCGAGATCGCGTCATTGCACTCCAGTCTGGGTAACAAGAGCGAAACTCCTTCTCAAAAAAAAAAAAGAAAAAAAGAAAAAAAATCAGAGAGCTCGGTGTCCACACTTATAAAAACGAGGTGCTAGATAAATCCCCCTGACCCACCTTATTATGACATAGAGTTTCCCTCTTGTCACCCAGGCTGGAGTGCAATGGTGCAATCTTGGCTTATTGCAACCTCTGCCTCCTTAGTTCAAGCGATTCTCCTGCCTCAGCCTCCCAGGTAGCTGGGTTTACAGGTGTCCAGCACCGTGCCCAGCTAATTTTTTTTTTAACTTTAAATTTAAATTTATTTTTATTTGATTTTTAAAAACAAAAAAATATGGAAAGCCTCATGAATTTGCATATCATCCTTGCGCAGGGGCCATGCTAATCTGCTCTGTATCATTCCAAGCTTAGTGTATGTGCTGCCGAATCGAGCACATGCCCAGGTAATTTATTAATTTATTTTATTGTATTTTATTTTATTTTTACACAGAATGGGTTTCACTATGTTGGTCAGGCTAGTCTCGAACCTCTGGCCTCATGATCCGCCCTCCTCAGCCTTCCAAAGTGCTAGGATTACAGGCTTGGGACACCGTTTCCACTTAATTTTTTTTTTTTTTTTTTAAACGTGAGATTTTGCCGGACGCGGTAGATCACGCCTGTAATCCCAGCACTTTGGGAGGCAGAAGTGGGGGGATCACCTGAGGTCAATAGTTAAAGATCAGCCTGGCTGTCATGGTGAAACCCCATAAAAATAGAAAAAAAAAAATCTGCCTGGCGCTGTGGCTCATGCCTGTAATCCCAGCTATTCGGAAGGCTGAGGCAGGAGAACTGCTTGAACCCAGGAGGCGGAGGTGGCAGTGACGCGAGATCTCGCCATTGCACTCCAGCCTGGGTAACAAGAGTGAAACTCTGTCTCAAAAAAAAAAAAAAATCTTCCAGGTGCTGTGGCTCATGCCAGTAATCCTAGCACTTTGGGAGGCGGAAGTGGGTGGATCACCTGAGGTCAACAGTTAAAGATCAGCCTGGCCGTCATGGTGAAACCCCATCTTATTAAAAAAAAAAAAAAAAAAAATCTGCCTGGTGCGGTCGCTCATGTCTGTAATCCCAGCAATTTGGGAGGATGAGGCAGGTGGATCACGAGGTCAAGAGATCGAGACCAACCTGGTCAACATGGTGAAAGCCAGTCTCTACTAAAAATACAAAAAATTAGCTGGGCATGGTGGCGCGCACCTGTAATCCCAGTTACTCAGAAGGCTGAGGCAGGAGAATTGCCTGAACCCATGAGGCAGAGGTTGCGGTGAGCCGGGATCGCGCCATTGCACTCCAGCCTGGGTAACAAGAGCGAAACTCCGACTCAAAAAAAAAAAAAAAAAAAAATCTTCCGGGCCTGGTGGCTGACGCCTTTAATTCCAGCTACTCTGGAGGCTGAGGCAGGAGAACTGCTTGAACCCATGAGGCAGAGGTTGCGGTGAGCCGGGATCGCGCCATTGCACTCCAGCCTGGGTAACAAGAGCGAAACTCCGACTCAAAAAAAAAAAAAAAAAAAATCTTCCGGGCCTGGTGGCTGACGCCTTTAATTCCAGCTACTCTGGAGGCTGAGGCAGGAGAACTGCTTGAACCCAGGAGGCTGAGGTTGCGGTGAGCCGAGATCACGCCATTGCACTCCAGCCTGGGTAACAAGAGCGAAACTCCGTCTCATAAAAAAAAAAAAAAAAAAAAAAAAAAAAAATCTTTCGGGAGCGGTGGCTCAGGAGTGTAATCCCAGCACTTCTGGGAGGCTAAGTGAGGTGGATCACGACGTGAAGAGATCCAGAACATCCTGGTCTACATGGTGAAACAACATCTTCACTAAAAATACAAAAAATTAGCTGGGCATGGTTGCGTGTGCCTATAATCCCAGCTACTCAGGAGACTGAGGCAGGAGAATTGCCTGAACCCAGGAGGCGGAGGTTGCGGTGAGCCGAGATCGCGCCGTTGCACTCCAGCCTACGTAACAAGAGCAATACTCCTTCTCAAAAAAAAAAAAAAAAAAAAAAAAATCAGAGAGTTCAGTGTCCACACTTATAAAAATGAGGTGCTAGATAAATCCCCCCGACCCGCCTTTTTATGAGATACAGTTTCCCTCTTGTCACCCAGGCTGGAGTGCAATGGTGCGATCTTGGTTCATGGCAACCTCTGCCTCCTTGGTTCAAGCGATTCTCCTGCCTCAGCCTCGCAGGTAGCTGGGTTTACAGGTGTCCAAAACTGTGCCCAGCTAATTTTCTTTTTTTTTTTTTAACTTTAAATTTAAATTTATTTTTATTTGATTTTTAAAAACAAAAAAATATATGGAATGTCTCATGAATTTGCATGTCATCCTTGCGCAGGGGCCATGCTAATCATCTCTGTATCATTCCAAGCTTAGTGTATGTGCTGCCAAAGCGAGCACATCCCGGGTAATTTATTAATTTATTTTGTTTTATTTTATTTTACAGAGAATGGGTTTCACTATGTTGGGCAGGGTAGTCTCGAACCTCTGCCCTCATGATCTGCCCTCCTGATCTGCCCTCCTCAGCCTTCCAAAGTGCTGGGATTACAGGCTTGGGCCACCGTTTCCAACTTAATTTTTGTGTTTCTTTTTTTTTTCTTTTTAAGGTGAGCTTTCACTGGGCGCGATGGGTGACGCCTGTAATCCCAGCACTTAGGGAGGCCGAGGCGGGTGGATCACAAGCTCAAGAGATCGAGACCATGCTGGTCAACATGGTGAAACCCCGTCTCTACTAAAAATACAAAAAATTAGCTGGACATGGTGGCGCGTATTTGTAATCCCAGCTACTCAGGAGGCTGAGGCAGGAGAATTGCCTGAACTCAGGAGGTGGACGTTGTGGTGAGCCGAGATCACGCCATTGCACTCCAGCCTGGGTTAACAAGACGGAAACTGTGTGTCAAAAAAATAAATAAATAAATAAATAATAAAGAAAAACAACTAAAAGGGTATAATTGGTATGTTTAAAGATACAATAAATGCTTGAGATGATGGATACCACATTTACCGTCATGTGATTATTACACATTGTATGCCTGTCTAAAAATATATACCCCAGAAATATATATATCTAGGTACCCATAAAAATCAAAAAAATAAATAAATAAATAAGAAACAAAAAAAAAGAAACTGATGGTCAGACTTTATGCAACTCTCTGGATTGGGAACAAGTGGTACAGCTGGGCTTTGAACCCACAGCTATCGAACTCCAAAGCTCTTCTGTGGAGGGTTGAGCTTGCCAGGACACCTCCTAAAGACAGAATTGCTCAGTGCCTTTTTTTTTTTTTTTTTTTTTAAAGATGGAGTTTAACTCTGGTCACCCAGGCAGTGGTGGAATCTCGATTCACTGCAGCCTCCGCCTCCCAGGTTCAAGCGATTCTCCTGCCTCAGCCTCCTGAATAGCTGGGATTACATGTGCCCCGCCTGTATCGCAAGCTAACTTTAACATATTTTTAGTAGAAACGGGGTTTCACCGATGTTTGCCAGGCTAGTCTGGAACTCCTAACCTCAGGTGACCTGCTTCGGCCTCTCAAAATGCTGGGGATTACTGGTGTGAGCCACCAAGCCAGGTCAGAATTCCCCAGGGCCTTGAAACAAAGACATCCCAACAATTAACAAGCCCTAACAAAACTGCATTTGAGAGGTGAAAGGAAGTAACTATTTAATTTTCTGTATCTCTCAATATTTCCACTATGTTTATAGACAGACACATGCCAAAAGGGCAGTTACAAAGAGAGTAGTTCTGGGAGGACAGACCAAGAGAGACTCACCTGCCATTTCAGTCTCAAAGAAGCCAATGAGAGACCGCATGAAGGACAGGATCCACCGGTCCGTCATGTTGGGGCTTTTTCTAACTGTGTTCTCATTGGAGAGAAATTCTATTTCTTCTTCCTAGGAATGAACAATCAGTTAAACACTTGCACATTGGGGTAAGTTACTATAAGGAAATAAACTTTTACAATCACTTAAACAAACAAATAACAAAAATCCCAAACACTGCTGGCAGTGTGAATTTCTGATTTTCAGCAATACTTTCAACATAAGCACCAACGTACGACATTAAGTCCTCGATTATGTCTTTGAGTGAACCGAAGAGAGTTTAGGAAAATATTACTTCTCTGCACCAAACAGTAATTAAGAATTGAGAGAGATTCTAAAACCTTGTCAGAAAGTGCAGGGTTTAGTTCCTTTAAACCTCAGGAAGGAAGGACAGTCAAACTGTCTAGGACTGAATGATTGTCCACAAACTCAAAATGAGTACTGAGAAGTAACTGCCATGCTAAAGCTCTTCATTTTACCCAGAATGTTCTATCCCACTCTTTGCAAAATCCTCCTTGATCTTAAGTCCCTGCTCCACACACAGAACTCATGTCCTGCTTTGTTTCTCTGGCAGCACCACAACCAGGCTCTAGCATACACATATTAGCTCTAGCATAGATATATCTCACATGGCCCTGTAGGTACAAAATTAAAATAAATGATGAAAGAGAATTCGAATACCAACAAGACAGGGAAACTAGAAAGGAACGAAGGCAGAGGCAATCCACATCTAGCCTGGGGAAGACTTGGGACAGCTTGACCAACACCCAACAGAGGACCTCTTCCCCAAACGGACCTCTAGGTTGAAAAATGCCTTTATTATCTAGAAAACTATTTGGGGAGTTGAAGATCAACAAGCACACCAACATAACACCCAAATTATAACAGAGATGTGTTGGCAAAAACCTAACTATGAACCAAACCTAACAATTCTGACTAATAGTATAGGAGACGCTTACATATAAAACAATAAAGACACACAAGGCAAAGCACCGGTCTGTACCTGCGCGCATCAGCACCATACTTCTGGATAATGGAAACTGGATCTGGATAATTCTTTTTCCGTTTGCTCATTTTTTGGCCATCACTTGTAAAACAAAAGGGAGATGCCAATTAAGTCAGTCAATATCACAGATGATCTTGATATATAAGGATACAAAGCATTTGCAAATAGGAATACAAAAAAGGAAATGGGAAGGAGTAACTTAGAAGTTAGCGTTAACAGGCCAGGCACAGTGGCTCATGCCTATAATCCCAGCACTTTGGGAGGCCAAGGCAGGCAGACCACCTGAGGTCAGGAGTTCGAGACCAGCCTGGCCAACGTGGTGAAAACCCGTCTCTTACTAAAAACACAAAAATTAGCTGTGTGTGGTGGTGCACACCTGTAATCCCCACTACTGGGGATGTTGTTTTGGTAAGTTTACCATCGTTTTGCTTCAATTGCTCTCCACCAATCTTCTCAGCTAAGATCGAGGTGAGCTGCACGGCGGAAGAGGGCTGCGTGTAAGAAGGCAGCTCTGTCTCAGAGGACAAAAGGCCTGGGAGCACCCGGACAGGCAGGCACTGCGTGGAGGTCGCTCCCCTCCCAGTGGCCACTGTGGAGGCATTTCATAGAAATGCTCAAGGACCATTCACATTCAGAATCGGGATCAAACCGAGAACTCATGAGGGATATCGGACAGGAGTTAGAAAATGAGTTTCTCACACAACCGGAGCAAGGAGGGGAGAACCCTGGGCTTCAGACTTGCAATCCGCCGCCTTCCCTGCAGTGTGGCCCCGGTTATGTTGTCTCGCAACTCTGCCTGCATGAGTCCAATTGTCCTAGGAAGGGGCAAATGCTTCATAAGTGCCAACGGGAAGTGTTAGAATACTGGAACATATTAATATGAATATATCAACTTTCACCCAAAAAAACCTGAAAGCATTTGCAGACAGCAAAAACAGCTTCATTATCCTTTCGTTTGTATAACAGATCTCTGGACAGATGAAAAAGAATCAGAACACCCGTTTGTTACAGGAAACAAAATGTTGTGGACAGGAAAAAAGTGGGAGGAAGACTGGTCACTGCCTATTCCACTGTGCACAATTTGAATTTCGAACCATGCAAAAGTATTGCTTGGTTAAATTCAAGTCATTTAAAAGATAAAAAATAAATATTTAATACAAGCACAATATGCTGGGAAACAAAATGAAAGGCTTTCTGGCCGCAGAGCCACTCTTTCCCAGACTGAGGCTTTCCAGGAAAGGCTTTCTGCCTGAACCAGGCAGAGGATCCAGATGTGGATCGTCTGACAAACACAGGGCTTCTTAGGAAAAGTGTCCTAAATTGTGTTTAGGAAGTGCAGCTGAGATTCATGAAGAGAGGGAAAGAGCCCAAATGGGAAGGAGCATGGGTTGAGGGGCACAAAAGTAGGTCTGTTGACAAAGAACGGAAGTAAAGGGGACATCAGGTTGAAGCTTTGTGCTGTGAGACAGAAGGACAATTTAAAAGTTGCCTAAAGGGGCGCACACAGTCTGCGCTGCTGCCCTCCAGCTGGAAGGGAAGCTCAGCTCTTGCCTACTGACTGGAGCCCTTCACAGAATGTCCCCTGCTGCAACCAGTACTTGCTGCAGTGCCCCTCCCCCTCTGCAGAATGTCTGGGTCCTATGTTCTAAACTGCCATACTTTCAAATTTTACCTGACCTACCCGAACTCAGGAGAATCTGTTGAGGCAGGTCACTCTCTGGGTCCTGCCCTTGACTTTTCTCACCACAGAAACTGCCAGACAGCAGTGATCAGCACCCAGCCTGAGGCGATGGCTTCAAATGGAGGTGAGTCTGTAGGGACAAGGGCATTATCCAATTCTCTGCCATGTTTCAAATCCTTGGGAATTCAGATTTCACAGTGCCCCAGGGGACAGCTGATAGGGCTGATGTCCAGGAGGTAGGGAGCACTGGATGTTCCCAAATACATCACACCTGGGGAGGGCCATGGCACCCTGAGTCTGTGGTTAGGGAGGACGGCTCCTTAGAGGTGGACCAAGGTGCCCGGCGGAATACACCATGTAGGGGAAAGGATGGAGTGGATGTATTGATTCTTTCTAGAGGGGGACAGGTCACATCGCCGTGTCTTTGTAGGGAGTGGTGGGATCGTGTTGTGCTGGTGGCCCAGGGAGGATGACAGGCAAGTCTGGGCCCTGTGTTGTGTCTTGAGGCACCTGGAAGGTGCCCTTCCATATTGTTCAGAGGGATTTGGACTGGACGTTTCTAGATCTTAGGGAAGAGTGGGGAGAAGTGGGCTCAGCCAGAAAACTGTTGGGTGGGTTGTCTGTGACAGAGCACGCAGTGACAGCCTCTGGGTGGGCGAGGCTGGGGCTACTGTAACTGCCACAGCCTCTCAGCTCCCTGCCCAGAGGTGGCTTCTCCGTCAGTTCAGGTGGCTGTTGGCTCTCATTTAACAGGGGTGGGGGCAGTTGGGGAAGTTCAGGCAACACAGCCTGGGCTTCCCAGCTTGTTCTGAATTGTTCGTCCTTTTGTGGAAGCTCAGGTCTTCAGATCCACTTCCTCTTGTCTGCTAGCTCATGACCTGTCCTCTGCACTTTGTGTTACTGTGGAGAGGAAGAATTTGCCTCTTTTCCATGTTTACTACCTCGTGAACAGGGGTCAGGTGTGGACTCTTGCTGGTTCTCAGTGGAAGGGTCTGGAAAGACTGGTTTCCTATTCAGTAGAGGAAGGAGAGTAGCGTACAAATAGGAAGATGGTCCTCTTATTATTCTTCTTCAAGTCAGGATGTGTGTCCTGACTGATGAGGTGCGTGTGCTGTATCCCTATTCCCCTTGACTGGAGACTGCATGAGGTCCTAGTGAACAGGGATGAGCTCCAGACAACTTTGCCACACCTGGCCTGTGGCCCAAGAACCTCTGGTTCTTGGTTGGTCACTAGATTCAGTTATGGGGAGCTCAAAGGAAAAGGACCAGAGACGGGCTCGTTGTCCCATGACCTATTGTAACATGACCAGCAGCTGTGGAAATCCCTGGACACCTCCCCTGACAGCCCCACTGCTCACTGCTTCCTGGCTGTGCTCTAATCGTGTGCAGCTGTTGCTGGCTGAGCAATCAAAGTATCTCAGGGAACTCCACACCACTGCTTCTCAGACCTGCCCCCTGGGAACAGAGCTTCCTGAGTGGCAGCCAGGACCACTGAGCACTGAGGAAAGAGTGGCCCAAATCTGACCCCTGTTCAGCACTTGCCGTGCATGGTGCCAGGACAATCACTTGCACACTGGCCATAACACATATGGGTTATCTTCAGGGTTCACAGGGTGCTGGCTTGGGACAGATTTCTTTCCAATGATTTCCTTCCTTCCTTCTTTCCTTCTTCCTTCCTTCCTCCCTTTCTCTTTTTCTTTCTTTCTTTTTCTTTTTTCTTTTTTCTTTTTTTTAACAGAGTCTTGCTCTGTCACCCAGGCCAGAATGCAGTGGTGCAATCTTGGCTCACTGTAGTCTCTGCCTCCTGGGTTCAAGCAATATTCCTGCCTCAGCCTCCTGAGTAGCTGGGATTACAGGCATGCACTACCACACTCAGCTGAGTTTTGTATTTTAGTAGAGACATGGTTTCACCACATTGACCAAGCTGGTCTTCAACTCCTGACCTCAGGTTATCTGCCCACCTCGGCCTCCCAAAGTGCTGGGATTACAGGCATGAATCACCACGCCCACTCTAATCAGTGGTTTTATTTTGTTGTGCTGAGCTAAGAAAGAAAGGGATTTTCAAGAGCTTCAGGAAAAGGAAGACTGAAGAGGAGATAGGACCATAATATTAGGAATCTTCTGGCTTCCTATAGGCCTTCTGAGTGCATAGCACTGCCCTGGGGGAGGCCCCTCACCTGCTGCTGAGCATGCTGAGGGCCACCAAGCCGGCAAGAGATTCATCCCTGACCCATGGCTTGGGAGATGCCTGTAAGGCTGGCAGGGTCTGCCAGGGATGTCTGAGGGAGACCCTCAGAGGCAGCGAAGGCTTGGCTGTTGCTTCTTGGCAGACAGGGGTCAGGGAGTCTAGTGGAGCCAGGGCCAGGCTCTCTAGTGAAGCGACCCTCCCGTGGAGGAACAGCGCATGCGATGCACACTCACAGACACTTACAAGCTGCAGAGTTTCCTTGTCCCACACCCTCAGCTGTTGGGACACCCCTCTGATTCCCAGTGACTAGTGCGGACCTGGAGACCCCAGCTCATTCACCTCTTTCCTTTGTCTCCACAGCATGCCCAGTGCTGGAACCAAGTGTGACCAAGAACCCTGGCGCCTCCATGCCAGTGTTCACGGCTCTGCCCTTCACCACACCTGCTCCCAGCCCAGCACACGGGCCGACCCTCGTGATTACAGTGGTTCCTCCAGGCAGCTCTCTTGTGCTGTCTGCCTTCCCCAGCACCCCTCTGGTGGCAGGACAGGATGGCCAAGGCCTGAATTGGGCTGGGGCTTCCAACACCCTTGTACAGATAAAGACAGAAGTGGGGCCTGTGAAGGTCCCTCAGGCACAGACCTTGGTCCTAACTCAGGCACCCCTCGTCTGGCAGGCTCCAGGCACCCTCTGCGGGGGTGTCACCTGTCCACCTCCCCGACCCCTAGCAGCTGCCCCTGTGGTGCCCGCTAGGGCTGCCCACGTCATTGGGGGCACCCAGGCCTGTGAGGGAGGCTGGTCCCAGAGCCTTCCTCCTCCAGCACCACCACTGGCTCCCCAGCCGGCCCCCATCATGGCCCCAGGGAATGCTTGTCCATGGCCACAAGGGGCTCATGGAGAGGGCAGCCAGGCTCCCTCCCAGGCCAAGGCCCAACCGGCCGACTCCTGCAACAAGAGTGTGTATGAGAACTTCCGACTCTGGCAGCACTACAAGACCCTGGCCCGGAGGCACATTCCCCAGAGTCCGGACATGGAAGCGCTTTCCTGCTTCTTCATGTGAGTGTCCTCGGGGCACCGGAGTTCATCTCGCAGCTCACCCATAAAGAGGCTGCTGGATGGATGGGAGGTTGCGCCGTTCAGGGAAGCTTGCAGGGTGGTCTTGAAGGTGATGGGTGGAGCTATGGAAGGGCACATTTTCAGCAACATTAATCTGGCTGCCGCTCAGGACAGACTCTCAGGGGCCTCATCTCACCTGCCCCTCACTGTCCTGTGAGTCCGGCCAATCCTTACTTTCAAACATTTTCATGACAATGTTTACAGAAGACCCAGGTCAGAGAGGGTTCCCGGTCCAACATGAGCCACGGGTTGGGTTTAGTGCACCCCAGTGCCTCCCCTTGACCTGAGTGGCAAAGGCCAGGGGCACATTACATGGAGCTGGGGGTGGGAGCTGCAGGAAACCGGCACACGCCCACCGTTCTGCCGAGGTCCAGCTGGCACAGCGGTGGTGCAGCCTGCACAAGGGATGGTCTTGGGCCCCACACTAGGGTCGATGCTGGGCAGGTATTTGCAGCTTCGCCCTCGATCCGTTCTAGAAGAAGGGACAATGATGCTTCATTCAGAGGATGGTGAGGAGGTGACTTGAGCTCACATATGAGGCACATAGCACAGTGTCCGGCACATGCTGGGACACATTACATGATAGCTGTTATGATTACTGTCCCTATTGCTATCATTATCAGAACTAGGCCATCTAGGACAGCGCTCCCCAAAGCCACGGGCTCCAGTGATGGCTCTCAGTGCACCACGAGCCCACGAGCCCAGAAATTCAGGGCTGTGGACTGTGGTGACTGAGGCGGCAACGCCTCAGATCTGAGAGTTTGTCAATTCACTCCCAGTCCTGCCTCTCTCCATCCTGCAGGGCCTCTGTGACCCTGTGTCCCCCGCTGATGAGCAAACCCGTACTCCACGGGAGCTTGAGCACAACCACCAGGCAACACACTGGCCACTCCCTAGGCAAGTCCCCTGCCCAGCGTGTAGGTGTAAGGAGGCTCCATCACTGTTCCCAAAAAATCTTGCAGCCCCTGCATCCTGGAACTGGTTGCATTCTCCCTTGGAGCTGAGTCCCGGTACACTGGGGACCCTGATTCTCAGAATGGAGTCGCCCCAGGCTCACAGACTTGGCGTGGAGTGGGCTTCGATGCCGCTCTGCTTTGGTTCTGGTTTCTACTCCTCTCCAGGACCCTGAGGCTATGTCCCCAGGGGCTACCTTACTCCAGAGTCCCCAGGAAGCTGCTTAAATGCTCAGTCCTGGGGCCCTGGAACCTGCACGTTAACCCTCGCTCCCCGGTCATTCTGTGTGGGTGCTGTCTCAGTCAGTTCGGGCTCTGCCATAACTAATCCTACAGACTGGGTGCTTGATCAGGACACAGTCATGTCTCCCAGTTCCAGAGGCCGGAAGTCCCAGATCAAGGTGACAGCAGATTGGTGTCCTGGCTGGAGAGGGCTGCCTCTGGCTGTGTCCTCTTGTGGCTGAGAGGGACAGCCCTGGCGTCTCCTCCTGCCCTTATCGGGGCTCGGATGCCATGACAGGAACCCACCCTCATGACCTGTTTTAACCTTGATTGACTCCAAGAACCGACACACTGGGGCTCAGGGCTTCAGTACAGGAATGCTGGGACACACACGTTCCACCCATAGTACTGAGTTCACTTGTCAACACTGAGGACTCGAGGGGCAGTAGGAGAGGCCACCCAGTGGCTTGTGTTGATGTTTGATCTTGGGGGCGTGTCCTGGAGGCTGAGGAGCCCATGTGGGGGAAAACAGGACAGGGACACATGGCAGGACAGGTGTGGGGAGGACAGGGGCCGGGTGTTGGGACCAGGTGGGCTTGGGACGGAGGGTAGGCTTATGGACTGGGACTGACTGCACCGCCTTACAGCCCAGTTCTCAGATCCCTGGCCCGGCGGAAGCCCAGCATGACCCTGGAGGAGCAACTGTGGCGGGCCATGCGGGAATGGCAGCACACAAGCAACTCTGAGCGGATCATCTATTACCAGATGGCGGCAAAGTGAGTCTGGGATGCAGGGGCAGAGCCCGCATGGCAGGGTAAGAGAGGGTGACAGAGGCCCGGTGGCCGTGGTGGTTTCTCAGCGTGGAGCATGAGGGTGTGGACAAACACAGGCCCTCCTGGGCCCCTGCCTCCCTCAAGAAACTACTCCTCCCTCCTAGAGTGCTCTGGGGTCTCTATACTGCCCTGGTGGAAAGCCACACCCTGCTTGGCCTGGGGCCAACCCCTGCCTTGACACTGGGGGTCATGGAGGGAGCAGCCAGCATCACAGCCCAAAGGAGATCACCGCCAGCTGTGGGGATGGGGAGAAGTGGGGCTGGCAACTATAGACAGAGTCGGGTGCACTCTCCTCACAGCAGTGGCCAGAAGTCGGTTTTCACCCATCCCGGCCTGGCCAGGATTCGAGAAACCTGCACTGGGTCAGGGGCGACCTGCGTCCAGGACACCATGAGACCCATCTCTGGCCTCCCTGCCTTTGCTCCTGGGAAGTCCCCTCCGTTAAGACAGAAAGACAGCAGCCTCGGGGGAAAGGGGCCCTGTCTTTTGGGCCCAGCTTTTGCTTCCTCCTGACCAGGGGTCTCCCAGGCCTCGTGCTCCTGGGTTATACTTCAGGGACCCACAGTCCTTACCTCAGGACTCCTGCATCTGGGCAACATTCTTGACACCTTCTGCCATAAACCCCACCCCTGGCCAGCTGAAGTCAGGAGGAGGGGTCCCCGTGGTGCCCTCCTGGGCCTCGCGGCCCTGACTTGAGTCAGGAAGCCCTGTTGATGCCATGGGCTCTGCGGGGGCCGGGTGAGGGAGGGAGAGCCCAGAACTCTGGGAGCAGCTCCCTCTGGGACTGGGGGATGGGCCCCAGGCAAGGCCTGGACAGCCCGTCTGAGGCACGCCTTCCCATCCCTGCCATCGGCTGCTGCCTGGTCCTGGGGGCAGGGGGCCTGGACCCTCTCAACACGGCCTGCAACCTTTTTCACCCCAGGTTCCTGGAGTTTGAGGCTGAGGAGGAGATGCAGCTTCAGAAGTCACAGTGGATGAAGGGGCCCCAGTGCCTGCCTCCGCCAGCCCTGCCGAGGCTTGGACCTCAGAAACCGTCAGCCCCTGAGGTGGTCAAGCAGCCAGGTATGGCTTCCCACATTCCCATAGGAGCCACGACAAAGGCCAGAGGGGCCAAGGGAGGCCACTGTCCCCACACCCCATGCCTCCCTTCAAGAGAGGGATGTGCTCCTCCAACAGGACAGCTCCCAAGGGCATATGTTGGATACTGACCAGGTCACTTCATGGGCGGCCCATGGTCACCAAGGAGGGTATTGACCTGGTCAGGTTTCCTAGCTACTCTCCCCTCGCCTGTCCAAAACTCAACATACAATCCACCCAGGAACAGGGACGAGCGGGTAGAGTACACGGCATATCGGTGGCTCCAAATTTCCTCCCAAACGATGCTGTCTCAGATGTGCCCCTCCTGCGGCATCTCCTCTGGGGCGCTGTGGTTCAGGTGGTCCTGACCCAGCTGGGTCCCACTTCATGTCCCCGAGCCCTGCCCTCCCCTGTGTGGTGCGGGCAGGAGGAGCAGCCCTCACCACGCCCATCCTCCTCCCTCCCTGCCTCAGTGTACCTTCCGAGGAAGGCCGGCCCCAAGGCCCCACCTGCCTGCCTGCCGCCACTCAGGCCCCGGCGGCCAGCAAAGACCAAGACCAACCTACTACCACCCCGGCGGCCAGTGAACACCAAGGCCCCCGAGGAGATGCCCCCTGAAGTGGTGCAGGAGTATATGGAGATCATGGAGGAGCTGCTGGGGCCTCCCACTGGGGCCACGGGGGAGCTCGAGGCACAATGGGAAGAGCCAGGCCTCCTGAGCTACATCGACAAGCTGTGCTCACAGGAAGACTTCTTCACCAAGGTGGGCTGGCTGGAAGTGCTGGGGTCTGCAGGATTCGGGGTGGGTAAGGGGGTCACTCGCAGGTCCTTGGAATTAAGCTCTGCTGTATGTTTGTGCCTGTCATTTCTTACTGTGTTTCTTTGTGTGTCTGTGTGGGTGTGAGTGTGGAGTGTGGACGTTACTTGTGTCTGTGTCTTTTCCTGTGTCATATGTGGGTCTGCTTGTGTGTCTCTGTCTGCATGTGTGTATGCTACCAGGTCTGTGGTCTGTGTGTGGAGCTGGTGGTCACCATGATACAAGACAGCTCCAGAAGGGTGGGGATGGGGCGCTCGCTGCTTTCTGCATCTCCTCCCGGTGTCCTTGGCTCCACGTTACTCCCTGCCCAGGAAGCTCACACCGTCTTCCTTCTGTTTCCAGGTGGAGGCCATCATTCACTCCCGATTCCTGGAAGAACTGCTTTCCCCAGATCCACAGATGGATCTCTTGGCCCTAAGCCAGGAGCTGGAGCAGGAGGAAGGACTCACCCTTGCCCAGGTAGAGCAGGGAGGGAGGGGAACCCAGGTACCCCGGGGGCAGGAGGGACCCGGCACACAAGCCCCATCTGATTGTCTACCCCACCCTGCGGGGCATGCTCGGCTTCTTGGGGAGCCACTCCGAGGTGGGCAGGTGCAGGTTCAGATGGAGTGGGATGGAGAGGAGCCAGGGAGGGGAGTCAGGATGCAAATTGGAGTGAGGCCCAACGGGATGCCCGGCACAGCCACACCCTCTGTCTTTGACAGGAAGCCCAGCTGCCTCAGGCTTCCCTGCCTGCCACCCAAGGCCGTCTCAGCCCAGAAGGACAGGGTCCCCAGGGAGCTCGTCAGTCTTCCTCTGCTCAGAGAGGAGGCCTCAGCCCAGCAGCGGCTCCCACCACCAACTCCAAGAAGCGAGCTCTCTTCGGAGGCCCATCCTCTGCTCAACAGACGCCCCACCTAGGGCCTGGGCTCAGAGCCTCTGGGGCGCAATCCCTGGCTTGGGGGCTGGCTGGCCACTCACAGCCTCAAAAGAGAAAGGGTGACCCCATGGTCTCCAGGAAGAAGAAGAAGCGGGCTTGCAGCCAGTAGGGGGACAGGGCAGGCTCTCTGGTGCCAATTCCCGAGGTGGGGCTCTGACATCTGATGCCCCAAAGCAGACAAAAGCTTCTCCCCCAGTGCTGATTTGCTGGGCCTTAGCTTGATAGGGAGGGAGGGAGCGTGAGGGAGGGGAGGGAGAGGGTGGCTGAACCTGAAGGGAGGGCCTGGGGGGAGGGGGAGGGGGTGGGAGCAATGCCTTGGGGGTCTCATATGTAAATAGGAATAAATATAGTGGTGTTGGAAACGTTCTCTGGGCTGCTGTCTCTGTCCTCAGGGCTGTGCTGCTCAGTGGAGGGGGTCTGGGAGGGAGAGCTGAGGGACCGGGAGATTCCAGACACTGGGGACCCACGGGGGCCAGCCCCACTCATTCCTCCAGGTGTAGGCTGCCCCTTCAGATGCTCCAGGGACTGACGGATGCTGAGGAAACCCTGATCCCTCCCACCACCCACTCACAACGCCCCACCTGCTTTAGTTATCAGCATCCCTGGAAAATCCTGGGATGTTGAGAGCTGGCTGGCTCTTGTTCTGCCCCGTGGGAGCTGAGGAGAAGGCAACTGCCTGCAATATGGACATGGGGAGAGGCGGCCGCTCCTGCTTAACCCTCATCAGGAAGAGCTCAGGCCCTGGGCTGAGGGGAGATGTCGAGGCATCCATCCACACGGGTGTGTTTGGGATATGACGGTGGGTGGGGAGCAGAGAAAGTCCTTCTGCCGGTTTCTGGGCAGGAAAGAATCTTGTCCAACTGGCGGAAGCAGATGCTCCTTGCCGTGGCCACAGGGACTGGCCTCAGGGGCCCTCGGGGTGCTGCATGGAGCCCGCCACAGCTATGATTCCCTTCCCACATGATAACTCAACTCTTGTGCGGAATTGATGCAGACACAGATTTACGCTGGTAACTCAAACAGTTCCCTCCCAATCCACCATCACAAACGGGTACAAGCATGGGCAGCCTGCCAGGCACAGGGTGGCTGTGTCTGCTGGTCCCAGGGCCAGGGAGAGCTGGGACCCAGGCCGAGAGGGGCCGAGGGCCAGCCACCCTTCTGCCAGGCACAGACCTCAAGGGCAGAGCGGGGGCTGCCTGGGATGTGGCACTGGCTGTCTGGGAAGTGCCCTGGGATTCGGGGGCCAGGTGTTGGCTGAAGGGAGACTTCTGGAGTCTCAGAGTGAGATGAGGACTGCATCAGGAGAGGGACTGAGGCTGGGGAGGATGCTCTGCTCTTTCCCACATTGTCCGGTCCTCCTCATCTCTGCTGAACTTCCCTCACCCCATGTGGCCGACCTCTACCCCCTTACCCCTAACCCACCTCTCAGAATCTCAGATCCCAGCACAGACAGGACCTGGCACCCACCCCGGTTCCCTTCTGGCCAATACCTTCTTCACTGTCTGACTTCCGATTCCTCCCCAGGGCCCTTGTTGGCTCAGGACCATGGTGACTGCCAGAGCACTGGTCCCAGCACTGCCTGTATGCAGAGCTGTGGTCATGGTGCCAGGGGCTGGCCCGGCAGCAGAGGCTGGTGAGGCACAGCTGTCTGGCACGTGGCGGTCTGGCCCCTCTGCCGAGTGACAAAGGGAGCCATGTTTGGGTCCTCTCCGGCCCCATCCTCCCCCAGAATACACCAGTCAGCTGGATAGATGCCCCTATGCCCCATCCCTTCTGCTCCATGTGGGCAGTGTCAGAGGCCTGCCCTCTGTGGCCTTTGGGAAGAAGAGTTTATCTTGGCAAGGCATCCCCAGCTCAGCGCACATCAGCCCATTGGGGAAAATGTGGGGACTGAAGAGTCACTGGTGGGTGATGTGCGCAGCTCCCGGGACTCCTCTACCTCCAGGACCATCCTCAGGAGACGAGGCAGCACCTCCCCTTTGCAGGGTTGAGGAATGGTAAGTGAGCCGTGTTTGAAGGGAACGTGGTCTGTACTCTGCTGTGTGTGGGTGCTCAGTCAACTTCCTCACCTAAAGATGAAAGTGACACCTCGGCTTAGTGACACCTCGGGACTCCTGCTGGTTACCCCACTGGCTGTTGTCTGCCCCACATCCCTGTCCTTGTTTTGGCTGAACCACTCCCAGGAGGCAGAACCTGTGCTTCCTCCACCTGTGTGTCCCGCCTGAGGCCTAAAATCTGCCCCTAAACGGGGACAGTGGGGGCGACTGGGGGGCTCTGACATACTGAATGTTCGTTCCCCCGTCCCGCCCAATTCCTGTGTTGAAGCCCTAATCCAAGATAGATGATGGTATTTCGAGATGGGGCCTTTGGGAGTTCTTCAGGATTAGAGGAGATCACGAGAGTGGGGACCTAATGTTGGGATTAGGGCCCTGGTAAGAAGCAGAGACCCCAGAGCTCTCTCTCCCCGACACGAGGACACAGTGAGAAGGCAGCCATCTGCAAGCCAGGAAGAGAGCCCTTACCAGAACCTCACCACACTGGGACCCTAACCTTGGACTTCCAGCCCCCAGACTGTGACTAATGCATTTCTGTTTTTAATATGCTCCCCCAAGTCTATGGTCACTTTGTCCCAGCAGCCCTATGTGACTAGCACAAGTTCCATCATCTCAGGAACTTCTTTCCTAACTGGTATCTGGAAACCGTGCATCAGAGCCATGGGAAAGAATGAAGAAAGGCTCAGTCCTTTACGATGGTCAGCTCACAGCTTAAAATTGTTCTTTTAATACAATCAGTAAACTTCACAAGCTGCTGATGCTAAAATAATAGAGGAGATTCAAATTAAGAATGCCAGCACTGAAAGAGAACATATAACCACAGATCCTGTAGTCACTAAACAGGTAACAAAAGAACATACTAACAACTACATGCACACTCATGTTAAAAACTGACATGGGCAGGACACAGTGGCTCACACCTGTAATCCCAGCACTTTGGGAGGCTGAGGCGGATGGATAACCTGAGGCCAGGAGTTCAAGACCAGCCTGACCAACGTGGAGAAACCCTGTTTCTACTCAAAATACAAAATTAGCCAGGTGTGGTAGTGCGTGCCTGTAATCCCAGCTACTTAGGGGGCTGAGGCAGGAGAATCGCTTGAACCCAAGAGGTGGATGTTGCAGTGAGCCGGGATAGCACCACTGCACTCCGGGCAACAACAGCAAAACTCCACCTCAAAAATAAAAATAAAAACAAAAATGAATTAGCTGGGCTAATCCCAGCTGCTCCAGAGGCTGAGGCAGGATAATCACTTGAACGCGGGAGGCAGAGGTTGCGGTGAGCCAAGACGGCGCTGTCGCACTCCAGCCTTGACGGCAAGAGCAAAACTCCTACCAAAAGAAAAAAGAAAAAAAGAACTAGCCAGCCATAGTGGCATGCTCCTGTAGTCCCAGCTACCTGGGAGGCTGAGGCAGGAGAATCGCTTGAACCCGGAAGACACGCACCATCCCACCTAGCTAATTTTTCTGTATTATTTGTAAACATGGGGTTTCACTACATTGGCCAGGCTGGTCTCACAACTCCTGGTCTCAGGCAATCCACCCGCCTCAGCCTCCCAAAGTGCTGGGATTACAGGTGTGAGCTACCATGCTCAATACATCCTTTTCAATAAGCTCTCCTCTCTGACGTGACCCAAAGAGCCTGTAGGTCCTAAGATTCCCATGTGTGTCAGAAGCCTGCAGTCAGTGAGATGAAGCCCAACATCAAGAATCGGAGGAAACCAACTTGTGGGGCAACAATGTAAAGAAAACACTGGGTAGTCTGGCTACAGTATAATTAAATTTTCTTGTTTTCAAAAGTTTGAACTCCAATAAAAGGACTTTCAATGTGCTATTTTTGCAATTTTCAGTAACAAATGTGTGTATACAGAAACAATAAAACTGACATATTCGAGTAACATTAAAAACATTTTTTTTTCTTTAAAAAAAAAAAAAAGGCTGCATGATGAATCAGTTACATGGCTTTGGCCCAGTACGGAGTGGAGCTCAGTTTCAACCCAGATGCTTCTGACTTGGAAGGCCATTCTTCCAAGCATCTTTTTTCTAGTATGTTAGATATACATTCTGACTCCAGGTCTAACTCCAGAGACTACACTGTTTTCACAATACCACGTCTTCTAAACTGAGCAAAGTACTTGCACAAAATGGTTGATTCTCTTCTCCCAGTTTCTTTCCATTCAGGAAAAGGGAAAGAAAACACATTTAATTAAGCATCCAATAAATATAAACAAATACAATAGTAACATTTATATGCTTTCTCAGCAATATTCTTTTAAATGATAAACCAAAAGAATATATATCTAACACACTAGAAAAAAGATGCTAGCAATTAAGGAGTGCAACTATTAACGTTGTAACTACGTGCAATCAGGTAAGTCACTGGGAAGTGAAAACCACCTAAATTTCTTCCCGTTAAAACCAAATTAGTAACTCTCGTCTTATAAATATGATAGCCAAATGTGAGACACTACCCACAAAATGCAGAGGGGCACAGACAAGCCGCAGCAATATCACGACCCCTCAGTTCACAAGTAAGGGAGACACACCATTATCTGAGACATACTATAAGGACACCAATACATATGGCATTGCAATGGCTGTTTCAGGAAACATCCATTTACACAGGTTCCTGGATTTCAGGCATAAAAACATGACTGAAGACATATACCGGCCCTATTGCCTTGACAATTCATAACCATTGTAACAGTTACCATTTCGCTACTCAGAAGATTATTAAAAATTGTATTTTTGATAAGACTCTACGACCTAAGACCTACTACCCGTAACTCTGACATACACATATTGTACAACCTTAATATATAAGTATCAAATCTGATAACCAACGTTCTGTAAATTACCAGATATCACAATATTTTGGTGTTTGCCTGTTAACCAAGCTGAGGGGGGAAGGGGGAGGTTGGAAGAAGCCTCATTCACCTGCCCTTTCCAAAATTTCACTTCAAGAGCATTCAAAAACTCAGTATGTCCAGGTATAAATCTCCAAGTTTGTCTAATTTTCACTGCTTAACAAAAGCGATGTAGAGAGCAATTACTGTATCCTCCATCAATCTTTTCAGATTGCACAGAATTTCTTCCAGAAAACTCCAATAGAAAAAAAGACAGGTATTCCCGTTTTAGTATGTACGTCGTCTTTCGCACAAGTCAGTGGAGAGTGAAAGCCTTTAAAACGTTTCAATGTTCCCGGTATTGCTTTCCTTTCCGATAAACATGATAATATAGACAATCCATATTTACCAAGATTAAAAACACTTCCACCACGTACGGAAAATCTCTCCAAAAACACAAAATCTAATTCAAACATTATAAATAACAAGAGAAATGCAAAAACAATTGCATAAACAAACTTTGAAATGCATATGGGGTTGACAATATTGAAGCCATTACTCAAAAGGAACCTCTGTAAAACCAAGAACGCACAATCCACGCTGGAGAAAGCCAAACCAGAGGGTCTGAGCAGTCCTGCATTGCAAATTTCCACACACTCATTCCTAGACGAATACATCCAAGGCCACTCACTAACGAGAAGAAAAGTGCGTGGCGCTCCAGAGCATGCAAGTTTCGCCGCATGCATCAGGAAGGGGGCTGCGCCGGCGCGAGGACTGGCCGGTGGGCGTTCCGGCAACCTACAGCTTGCAAGGACCACGCCATCCCCCGGGCCTAGGAAGGGTGGCCCGAGGACAGGCCTGCATCGCCGGGGTGACCCAACCCTCCCCTCCCCTCTCCCCGCGCCCGACTGCACAGCACCGCCGCTCCCCCTCCGCCCGCCAGCCTCCCTGTTCTGCTTCAAACAAAGCGCGCGCTAAGGGGCTGGCAGTGGCCAGGCAAGTGGGAACAGGAGAGTGGCGGCCATGTTGGCGGGGGGCGGCGGAGATGGGGAGACAGAGGAGTACGGGCCAGCGAAAAAGGCCCGCCCCGCCCGGGTCCCCACCGCGGCCCCGCCGGCAGTGGGCACGGTGCGGGTGCCGCCGGAAGGACAATTCTCCACCGGGCCCCGCGCTGGCGGCGCTCACCTGCGCCCCGGGCCAGGCCGCCGCACCCCTGGCCCGCCCGCAACCCGCACCCCTTCACGGGCCTGCACGACCCACGCTCCCCCGCGCGGACCTTACCTCCTGGCCGCCGAGGCCGCCGTCCACATGCCCGCAGTTGCCGATGTTGCTCGTTCGCGCTCCCGCCGGCCCCAGCCCGAGCCAGACGGCGCCTCGCCGCCGGCTCCCCGGCATCCAGCGAACCCGCGGCACTGCGCCCGACTGACTGCAAACTGCAACCGCCGCCCCGGCGCCGGGCGCCGACTGCCCACCACGCAGGCGCGGTGGAGCGGGGCGGGGCGGGGCGGGGCGGGGCCGGGCCCGCGAGCTCAGGACTTCCGGGTGCGCTCCAGCAATGGGGGGCGGCAGGCGCCCGGAGCCCTGGAGCCTGAGGGGGAAAGCTTAACTCATAGCCTCATATAAAGCAAGGAACTATATGTTTATAGATTACATATACATGAGATACCCTTTCTAATGATGCCTAGGATGCATATCACTAACAAATCACCCCAAAGCTTAGTAACCTAAAACAAAACACAGCATGTCTGTGGCAGGACAGCAACAACCTTGGCGGCTGGGAAAGAAAAATGCTGAGGAGGAACCATTGATCTCTCTCAGCTCTTGTCTGCCGGGCATCTGACCACTTGAATGCAGACTGCCCTAGCCACCTTCAGCCTGACCAGTAGGAAATCTTCATCTGAGAATTCTCAAAATCCTCCCAGCAGTGGTAACTCCAGTAACTCCAGGAGTTAACAGGATCCACGTCAGAACAAGATCAGTTTTCTGGATGTTAATCTGATTTCCTTCACCTTGATCTGATCTGAGTCACAGACTATAGCAATTGCTTAAAATTTAACTGTTGGATCTATATTGTCTAGGACAAATTTTAAAAAATTGTTTAAGGCTGGGCGTGGTGGGTCATGCCTATAATCCCAGCACTTTGGGAGGCTGAGGCAGGTGGATCACTTGAGGCCGGGTGTTCAAGACCAACCTGGCTAACATGGTGAAAACTTGTCTCTAGTAAAAATACAAATATTGGCTGGCAGCAGTGGTGTGCACCTATAATCTCAGCCTCTTAGGAGGCTGAGGTACAAGAATCTTGGCACTTGAACTCGGGAGGCAGAGGTTGTGGGGGTTGAGATCATACCACTGCATTCCAGCCTGGGCTGTAGAGCAAGACTCTGTCTCAAAACATATATATATATTTGTTTGTTTAATTAAAGCATCTAATGGGGTGGCCTGTATTTGGAAAAGAGTTCTTAACTGGCTATTAAAAAAAATAATAATAAGGTCAGGTGGGGCATGGTTGCTCATGACTATAATCACAGCACTTTGGGAGGCTGACATGGGCCTGAGGTCAGGAGTTCAAAACCAGCCTGACCAACATGGCAAAACCCCATCTCTACTAAAAATACAAAAATTAGTCAGGTGTGGTGGTGTACACCTGTAATCTCAGCTTTTCTGGAGGCTGAGGCAGGAGAATTACTTGCATATGGGAAGTGGAGGTTGCAGTGAGCCAAGACTGTGTAACTACATTCTAGCCTGGGTGACAGAGGGAGACTCCCTCTCAAAGAAAAAAATAAAATTAAAAATAAAGGAAGTGGAGGTAAACTGCTCTGTGAGATGTCCTGATGACCTTGCATGTGTCCATATAGGCCACATTGACAGGGCTTAACCTCAGTTGATCTAAATCTTGGTAAACTGCCCCATGATCCTCCCAGAACATGAGAAAGTGAGAGGCCTGTGAGGAGCTACTGCGAGGCCATTTCTCACCCATCTCCCTGTCTTCCTCAGAGGCTATGGTGAGATAGAAGGGTTTCTTTTTTTTTTTTTTTTTTTTGAGATGGAGTTTTGATTTTGTTGCCCAGGCTAGAGTGCAATGGAGTGATCTTGGCTCACCACAACCTCCATCTCCCAGGTCCAAGTGATTCTCCTGCCTCAACCTCCCAAGTAGCTGGGATTACAGGGATGCACCACCACACCCGGCTAATTTTGTATTTTTTTTTTTAGTAGAGATGGGGATTTCTCTATGTTGATCAGGCTGGTCTTGAACTTCCAATCTCAGGTGATCTGCCCGCCTCAGCCTCCCTGTAAGATCTTATAGGCTGACTGACGTGCCATGGATACCATATTAACCTCTGTGACCTGCACGGACACTCCAGATGAGTTCCTAGAATATCTAAAGTAACTGGAAGACTGAAGAAATGATCATCCCCTGTGGCATCTACTTAACTTTGAGACATTCTCTATTGTTCCTTATTCCCACACTAATTGATAAGGTCATTGGACTTTGTAACTGACCTTGGTCAACCTCCTGACTCCACACCCTACGAACCCCTCCCAGCTTGCAAACCTATGACACCCTCCCAGCTTGCAAAAAACCACCCTAGAGTAACTTCTGTAACTTTCCGCTGCCCACCCCAAACCTATAAAACCAACTTCTCTCCCACCGACCTTCGCTGACACCCTTTTCAGCCTCAGCCCACCTGCACCCCAAAGTGCAGGGATTACAGGCATGAGCCACTGCGCCCGGGCTTTTTTTTTTTTTTTTTTTTTGAGATGGTGTCTAATTCTGTTGCCAGGCTAGAGTGCAGTGGCACAATCTCAGCTCACTGCAACATCTGCCTCCCGGGTTCAAGTGACTCTCCTGCCTCAGGAGGGTAACGTGGAGAGCATTTACACTAGGCTATCTCATCTGTGTTCTCTGAGATCTTGTGTGTGTTATTTAATTTCTTTGAGCCTTAGTTTCTTGTCTATAAAATAGTCATAATATTATGACCTCCTTCTTTTGCTTGTTATAAGGGTTATAATAGCAGCTAATATACATAAAGTGCTTAGAAAATATCTGCCACACAGGATTCACCACTATTATCATTTTAAATATTATCATTTCCACTCTGCCTGGTGCAGAAATCACTCTGCAATATCTTTGGCAGATAGTTTTGCCATTCTAGTGATGGGGAACACTCTTCTTTTTTTTGTTTTTTGAGATGGAGTTTTGTTACCCAGGCTGGAGTGCAATTGCGTGATCTCGGCTCACCACAACCTCTGGGACTACAGGTGTGCGCCACCATGCCCAGCTAATTTTTGTATTTTTAGTAGAGATGGTCTTGATCTCTTGACGTTGTGATCCGCCTGCCTCGGCCTTCCAAAGTGCTGGGATTATAGACGTGAGCCACCGCGCCTGGCCGGAACACTCTTCTTAAAATCTCTAGCTACTTTTAGTGAAATTCAAACTATTTACTATAGAATTGGCTTCACTAGCTTGTAAATCTATGTTAATAGTAACTCTCTGCTAATAGTAATAATCATACTGACACTTCGCATTTTACCAGTTACTAAATACTTTCACAAATACCTCATTTGATCCTGAGGACAGCCATCTAGTGGAATTTTACAGACACAGAAGCTGAGGCTGGGAGATTTGCCAAAGATCATGCAGCCATTAAGTAACCAAGGACTTCTTTATAAAAAATCTCCAGCGGGAGCTGATGTTCACTGAGGGTGCATAAAACTATTCACTGGAACCAGAAAGAAAAAATTTTCTGTATATATTTTATCTTTTAAAATTATCTGTATTTTGTGTGTGTGTTTTTTTTTTTTTTTTTTTTTTTGAGACGGAGTTTCGCTCTTGTTACCCAGGCTGGAGTACAATGGCGTGATCTCGGCGCACCGCAACCTCCGCCTCCTGGGTTCAGGCAATTATCCTGCCTCAGCCTCCTGAGTAGCTGGGATTACAGGCACGCACCACCGTGCCCAGCTAATTTTTTGTATTAGTAGAGACGGGGTTTCACCATGTTGACCAGGATGGTCTCGATCTCTTGACCTCGTGATCCACCCGCCTCGGCCTCCCAAAGTGCTGGGATTACAGGCTTGAGCCACCGCGCCCGGCCGTGTTTTTTTAACTTACATGATGTTAGAATGACAGTACATAGCTGTTGTTTCTAAATAATATGTATGTATTATATGATGAACCCCAACACAACTTTCAACTCTTCATTAAAATATGCATTCAAAAAAGTACACATATTATAAATGTCCAGCTCAATGAATTTTCACAAGCTAAACACAACCAGGCAAGCAGACTCCACATAAAAAAATAGAATGTTACCAGCAACACAGAAGCCTTCCTTCTTCTCCCTTCCAATGACCACGCTATTACACCCAACACACATACAACCACGGTCTTACTGTCCACAACAGAGATTTGTTTGGCCAGCTTTTGCACTGTACATAAATGATATAAATGGAGCCAAACAGCGTGTTTTATGTTGAACCCTAAGAACAGTTTTCAACCTCAATAAATGGCAATTTCCTATGGTTCATCCTAATGCTTTTTTACGTGTCTTTTTGTTTGCCCACTCACTTTACGTTTGTGAGATTCATCCATATTTCTGTGTGTAGCTGTAGATCATTTGTACACATTGCTGTATGGAATTCCATTGTGTGAATATACCATTTATTTATTCATTGATGGGTATTTGTATTCTTTCTGATACTTGGATTTTATGAGTAACACTAGAATGAATTTTTTTTTTTTTTTAAAGAAATAAGCCTTATTTCTTTGTTTTGCTAATAGAGCTGGATGAGTTGGTTGCCTTTTGGTGATTACTCAAAGAGGCCAAATCCCATATTCTCGTCCTCCAACTCTTCCTTGGCTTCAACCTTGGCGGGAGCTGCAGCAGGAGCAGCAGTGGTGGCAGTGGCCCCAGAGGCAGCAGCCACAAAGGCAGATGGATCAGCCAAGAAGGCCTTGACCTTTTCAGCAAGTAGGAAGGTGTGATCGGTCTCCACAGCCAAAGCCAGGACTTGCTTGTACCAACTGATGGTAGAATGAGGTACTGATGCAACAGCTGAGTAACCGATCTGCAGGCAGACACTGAAGTGTGTAACTCTGTCTTGCACATATAGCCTTCCTCTGACTCTGTTAGATGCTGCGTCTCTGTACTCTCGCTCCTGCCGGGTGTGTGCGGCCCTCTCCAACTCAGCCAGACTGGTGTGATTAGCAGACGGCCAAGTGCCTCTATGACCAGCAGGTGGTGCTGTTGGGAAGAGAAATGGGGTCCCCAGCGGCTTCTAAGGACGGAAGACTGGTTAGGAGATTGGCTGGGGAAGCCGGTGATGCGGGCGGTTGAGATGTGAAGGCCCTGCAGGCTGGCCACCTCTTTTCTTTCAGCCATTTTCAGATGTGAGACAGGTGTCCGTGGGAGAGAAGAAGGAGCAGGAGTGGACAAGTTCAGATCTGCTGTCTACGGCGTTATGAACAGGAGCAGGAATGGGTGGGATATCCCCCACGATACCACTTCTGGTCAAGACCTGCCAATTCATGCTTAAACAGGCCTAGGCTGGGAACCTGCTTGTTGATCTAGTATTTGACCATCCCCACCAGCCCCTGTTGCCCCCACTTCTGCTTATGGAGAATGTGGCTATGGAGGGGCCAGGCAGTGGGAACTAGGTTTTTTGGGTTTACAGTTTTCCAGAAAAATCCCTTGGGCTATAAATTATTCCAGAATGGAAGGCCTCATCTGCTTTCCCTCTGTGCTCCCCAACCCAGAACCAAGCATCATGTCTCATACACTCAGGTACTCAGCTAGGGCAACCAACCATCCCAGTTTGTTGGGGACTGAGGGAATTCCCAGGATTCAGAACTTCCAGTGCTAAAGGGACAGTTCCAGGTAAACCAAGATGAGTTGGTTACCCTATCAATAAAAGACGCCTTCCTGGTGGCCCAGAGGCCAGCACTCCCCTTTGTCCTTGTTCGGGGCATGCTGGTGGCTGACCATGAGGGTGTCTCAGATCTCAGCATGACAAGTGCTGTAAAGTCAGGCAAGAACACAGCCAAGCCCCAGGAGCTGCCATCTGGGCTCTCATGCTGACAGGAGACGTGTCATTCACACGCAGGCAGCTTGCAGGTGCAGACCCCTGAAGCCACTGCAATGCAGAGTCCAAGCTGCAGTACTTAGGAACTAGGCTGAACTGTGGAGGGCTTCCTGGAGGTCAGGTTGAAACTCCTGGTTTGGCTGAGACAAACGGGAGAGAGCCCTGGGTGGGAGAGGTAAGTGCAGGCAGAAAGGAATCTACGATGGGTTGGGTGGAAGAACAGGCAGATTACTTTGGTACAAAAGAGAAAGCATGTCTGGATGGTAAAGAAATGAGATGTCTTCTACGGGACACACTAAACCCAGCTGGGAAGAACCAGATTAGAAAGCACAGAGGAATTACCGTAGGGTACTGCTCAGGGCCGAGCATTCATCGGTCCAAAAACATTAAGAAAACCCCAAATCTGGGGGAACCTCTTCCCATAACTTAGCCATCTTCCTCCTTTCCTTTAGTTTCAACCCGTGGTCATACATTCTGCTGGTCCCCAGAAGTTTGGGCCCCCCGAAGAGCCTCCCAGGAGTGTTCTGAAAGCCAAAGAAACTTACTGTGTGCTGACCTTGCGGTCAGGTCTTCTGAATCTCCCTTCGTGGGATGCTTCCTGCCCCTGGGTCCCATTTCCACACACAAGTTAGAATTAGAGGAGTCTCAGCATTTGACGGGTTGGGAGGAGCTGGTTGTCACCCACTGGCTTGCAGACCTCCAGTTCATGGGACACAACACCTCCAAAGTCAGCTGTTGTCGCCATCCAGTAGATTTTATTATAAGAAAGTTATTAAACTGAGCCCAGTTTCATGATTTCTGCCCATGGGTCCTAACTCTGTTGTTTGGCACTTCACAAAAATCTCACACCTCCCTCATGAAAGCACTTAAGATATTTGGGTTCAGCTGCCCAACTCCCTCGGATGTTTCTTTTGTACACTAAATATTTTTCAACACTTCCTGATGTGAGAGTTGTTCAGGCACAGCCTGGCTTGGAATAGTGGTTTCCCCGTAAATATCTTGAACGACTGAGTGAATCCACAGCTCCTCCTGTGAATTCCTGTCAGTTTGCACTTTATCCTCCTGGCATGCAGAGCCCAGAGACCCACTGCTGTCGCATGTTGAGTTAACTGTTAACTAGAACCTCTAACGTCTGGGACTCTCCTTGGTAAGACCCCTCCCCACTTTCTGAAAGGCTCAGCACAGAAGCAGCAGCTGGGGAAGTCTGAATGGTGTGTCCTAGCTGTCCCTGTGGCCTCTGTGGCTGTGGCCCTGGTCTGCGTGTTTAGAGCCCAGGCCGCAGCAGCAGTGGCCCAGGCACAGGCTGGGGCAGACCTCTGTGAGCACAAGGAGGTGTGGAGGTTCCTATGACAGAGCTCGATGAAGGCCTGCTGGCTGCTTGGCGTCTGCTTACCTGTCTGCAATCTGCAGACTTGTCCCCTTCCCATCTGTAGAGGCCTCCCCTGTAATCAGCAGTTTTCTCCTTTCTCTGATAAGTCTGGACTCTCCCTGTTCATTAGTCCCGTGCTTCCTCTTAATGCCTGGGTGTCTCATCTTGGACTCCAATCTGTGCACGCCTTTGATGCTGGAGAACAAAGATGTTTCCTACAAGCTCAAGATGATGCAGGAGGAGGAGCAAAGCATGGGGATCCAAGAAAGTTAAGTTCCAGCTCAGGTCTAAGAGAATCATGCCTGTGATCTGTGTCTTTGGGGCGTGGTGGGCAGGCAGTGTGTCAGGGGCTCTGGTGTCCATGCAGCCCTCATAGACCTGCGGAGGTGTTATTGCTCTAAGCCCCCAGGGGGGTTCCAGTTAGATAGCTGCCCTGGATGGAGATGTGGGAGTGAGAGAAAGGGATAGGGGGGCAGGTCCACTTTGCTCAGCAGCACCTCAGGTCTTTGGGACATCCTGGTCTGAGAGGAGACAAGCAGAAAGGACTTGCTGAGCTCCTCCTCTCCAGGAAATGGTTCTTCTGCAGGGATTCCTGGGCTGGGTACTTAGCATCTTTCATATGCCCCACCCCAATCCCACCATCTCTTTCGGGGACTTGAAATGAAATCACTTAACATTAACTAGCCCACCTCTAGCTCTGCTCTTTAGGATCAAAGGAAGTTTAAAGTCATTGAGCCTCTCCCAGAGGCCAGACCCTGTGTGTGCGTGTGCATGCCTGTGTGCTCATGTGTGCATGCATGTGCCTGTGTGTGTGGACGCGCATGTGTGAGGGCAGCACAGGGGATGAAGGTGCAGAGCACCCTTGACAAGCACTCTGCAGTTTAGGCAAGAGTGAGCGGGAGTCACTGATGTTGAGGCATGGAGTTAAGTATGGGGAGATATGGCTGAAGTTTGATCAGTGTGCTATGGAAATCCATTTGGGTGATAGGTGGGGGTGAGCGGGTCACAGAAAACCTCCTGGGGAGCTGTCACCTCCAGGGATGGTGTAGAGGGGACTCTGTCTCTTTTTAGGTCGATACATATTGACCCTCGTGTGGCAGTTTATCCAGTCTTTCGTTCTCTGGCTGCATTTGTGTATGGATACTACATCCTTTTCTTGTCTTCACCAGCAAGACTTCCTGGGCTAGTCAGCGGGCCAGGAGAAGGTTTACCCAAGCTCTCAAAATAAAGAAATGGAAACCGTGTCCTCGTGTGTGCCTCACAAAGGACTCACCTTGTGCTCCTTGCCAAGGCGCAGCCTGAGTGTCTCTGATCTTTTGATACCACCAGTTCCCAGGTGGTGGTGCTAGAAACACGTCAGTGGTTTGGGGCCGGACAGCGGATGGACAGAGGTTCTTACCTACACAGGCAATAGTGTCAGCTTAAAGTTTATTTAAGAAATTCCACCTGCTAAACATTAAAAAAAAGACTTGAAGCTGTGGAGATTGCAGAGAAAAATACATTCTATACACCTACAATGCAAAGAGCTTGAGAAAAAAAATTTAGGTCCAGGAGAAGAGTTTAATAAGATTTAGAACAAGAACCAGAAGCTCCAGTCTCTTTGTTTCTGTCTGAAATCAGCCAGCAGGGACATTCCTGTGCACAGTGAAGGGACCCAGGAACCTATAATCTTGTTGACTAGGCAAAAGGGAAGTGGGTGAAATTTGGGGGGACCTTCCCAATCCTACTATAGGTAAAAATTAGTGACTGGGCATGGTGGCTTATGCTTGTAATCCCAGCACTTTGGGAGGCCGAGGCGGGCGGATCATGAGGTGAAGAGATCGAGACCATCCTGGCTAACATGGTGAAACCCTGTCTCTACTAAAAATACAAAAATTAGTTGGGTGTGGTGGTGCGTGCCTGTAGTCCCAGCTACTCGGGAGGCTGAGGCAGGAGAATTGTTTGAACCCGGGAGTCGGAGGTTGCAGTGAGCGGAGATCGTGCCACTGCACTCCAGCCTAGTGCCTGGTGACGAAGGGAGACTCTCTTAGAAAAAAAAAAATTCTATCCTTTCTCTTCCACCTCCACTCTTGATTATTCTTGAAATTTTTCATCCTTCAGATATATTTTTCAATTGACTATGATGTGATTTTATATCCAAGGAAATAATGGAGAGGCTATTGCAGGGCTGGCAGGAAAAGAATTGGGAAATAATTTGATTAGATTCAAACTTCCATAATCACTGAATATGATTAGCTCCCAAGGAAATTCCTGCCGGTTGCACTTAGGAACCCAAGGAAGAAACCGAGATAGGAAGCCAGGAAGCATCCTCTGCTCTGCCTTCTTCCTCACCTTCCATGTTCAACACATCATCCGGCATGCCCTCTGCACCTGATGGAAGCCCTCGCCAGATCAGTCTAATGGTTCCTGCAGCACACGTGTGCCCCCACTGCTGCAGGAGACAACCGAGGAGGCTTCCCTAGAGAGACTCAGTGTCTTATTCTCTTTAGTTTCAGGTTTTATAAATTATCTGCTTTCTAGGTGTTGTCAATGATTGTTGAAGGATGGTACAAAACTCAATTTAGCCGTGCTAAATTGGTTCTGATCAATGATTATTGAATTGAAGGGCAGAACTTAATTTGGCTGGATAGTTAAACAACAGACATAAATAAAACTCACAAGTAAGCTGAGACTGAGGGGAACGTCCTCAACCCTTTGAAACCTGTGCTACTGTGGTGCGTTGTGCTCTGAGGTTCCAGAGGCTTGGCCCACAATCATGCCCTAGATCAGTAGTCGCCAAAGTGTGGTGTGGGGACGTTGGGGGTCCCGGAGATGCATTCGGTAGGGTCAGGGAGGTCAAAGCTATTTTAATAATAATGCTGGTATTATTTGATGTTTTTACTCATATTCTTTCATGAGTCTATGGTAGAATGTTCCAGAGAGTAGATGATATGCAATGACATTATCACTCTGCCAGTTAGTGCAATATCTACTTGTGTAAAATGTGTTTAAAATTTTCTAGTTTTAATTTTTAATACAAGAAATAGATGTAAACCACATGAATAAAATCTTTTTGGGGTCCTTAATAATTTTAAGTATGTAAATCATTTTCAAGATCACATAGTGTGAGAACTGCTGCAGTAATAACTCTCCCCGGGCGCGATCCCCAACAGGCTGGGTTCTGTGTGGAGCCAGGCTCACAATTCTGGTCCCAGATGCTGAGCGCTCACACATATGTGAACCCTGCAGGGCCTGTCACATGCTCATCCCTCCTGCAGTCCTGACACTGATGGCTCCTTTGTGCACCCTCCTCACCTCCCCTGCATGGCTGGTCTCTAATCAGAAATGGATAGGTGCCTCATGTAGAGGTGGGTCTGGAGGCAGCTGAAATCAGAGACTGAGACTGGGCAACCAGAGAGGAAAAGGAGATCCATTTCCGGCAAGAGAGCAGAGACATGGCCAGTCAGGGATACATATGTTTGATTGAGAAGCAGAGAGAGAAAAAAATCATAGGCCTTGGAATAGGTTTAAAGTCCAGAGGAAGAGGTGAGCTTTGTTAGGATTTATGGAGATTATCAGGAAGAAAATACAAATAGACAATGTCGTTGTCTTTATCAAAGAGTGTGGAGTTGTCCTGCAAAGAATTCTGGTACATTTTCCATTGATTCAAGCAATTTTTTTCTGTGAATTTTTTAGCAATGTTTGCTCCTAGAAACCTTAATAAAGTTGTTGAATCCCATTGAGGCAGGGAGCTGAATGTTCTGTGCTCTTGTAGGAATTTCATACAGCCAGCAGAAGGCAGTGTGGTAGAGAAGGCAGCAGGTGGGAATATGGCATATTTGGACCACAGGTGGAAGGTTTGAAAACGTGACACTGTCTAAACCATGTTGTCTCCTGGGTGAAAAGCTGGGAGGGGTTCTTGATTCAGGGAGGAAATCCCAGTAGACTATGACAATATCTTCCGTCTTGAATCTGAGGACAGGTGGCATCTTCTAGGTTATGTGGTGGTCCTTGTTGTTGCTGGAAATAAGGGGATGGAGGTGGGTGGGGGGGTGCAGTATCCTCTTGTCAAGGTCGGAGAGGGTGGCTTCTGAGGATCACTTCTGCTTTGGTTTGCAGTCTTGCTGGCATGGGGGCACTTACGGGGGGTACTTCTACTGTATGAAGGGTGGGAGATAGGGCTCAGGCACCTGGGGAGGACAGGGCTGTGGGACCTGAGGTGGGGGTGTCAGTGCTGGCAGGGGATTTTGACTTGTTTCTGCTGCCGCTGGGACATTTTCCCTAGCTGAAAGTAAACTGAGAGAAAGAAGAAAGTACTTTAGTATAAGACAACATCGGTGAAGAAAAGTATTCCCCAAAATACCACAAGGGAGAAGCACCCTTTCTCGTCACCCCTCTCTTTAATGTCAATGACAAGACATCCCCATCCCCACAAAAGGCTCCTGTAGGGTGGGCAGTTGCTCCTGAGACTGCCCACCCCACAGGAGCCTTTTGTAGGGCTGTCCCATGGATGGCTAGGGTCTGCAGTGTCTGCCCCTCCAAGGAGTTGGTGTCTGGACTGCACTCTGTCCTTTGCCTGGAACATTTTCACACCACAGTGAGTCAGGGGAGAGAAAAGATGTGGAAGGTATGTGGGAAGCAAGCCTTGAAGTGAAAGGTAAAGTGTTTTTAGAATAGTCAGCTTGAAGAAAATGGGATAGGGGATAGCAGAGCGCCGGCTAAATTAATCAGAACTGTTGTTGCAGATGATCTCATTTAGAGGGAAATTGGATTATATTTTTTTCTGCTATGAAACATGTCCTCTCTTTGGCTCTATGACCCCTGTTCCTAAGGCATTTTTTTCTCTTACTCATCCCTCCTTGGCAGCTTCCCTGGACCTTCTGTACTGCCCCTACAACTTACAACTTGATCAGCACTTCTTCAGGAACATTAGTGTCCCTCGTCACAGACCGACTTGTATGTTAGACTCTGGGAGCACAGCGAGATCGATGCAGAAGGCAGGTGATTTCTGCATTTCCCACTGAGGTACCCGGTTCATCTCACTGGGACTAGTTGGGCAGTGGGTGAGCTGAAGCAAGGTGGGGTGTTGCCTTACCTGGGAAGTACAAGGGGTTCCAGGATTTCCCTCCCCTAGCCAAGGGAAGTCGTGAGAGACTGTACCGAGAAGAAAGGTGCATTCAAGTCCAGACACTGTGGTTTTCCCACAGTCTTCACAACCAGCAGACTAGGATATGACTGTGCCACCAGGGCCCTGGGTTTCAAGCACAGAACTGGGTGGCCGTTTGGGCAGACACTGAGCTAGTGGCAGGAGGTTTTCTTTTTTCATACCCTAGTGGCATCTGGAATGCCAGAGAGACAGAACCGTTCGCTTTCCTGGTGATATCCCCTTTATCATTTTTTACTGTGTCTATTTGATTCTTCTCTTTTTTCTTCTTTATTAGTCTGGCTAGCTGTCTATTTTATTGATCTTTAAAAAAAAACAGCTCCTGGATTCATTGATTTTTTAAAGGTTTTTTTGTCTCTATTTCCTTCAGTTCTCTCTGATTTTAGTTATTTCTTGTCTTCCAGCTTTTGAATTTGTTTGCTCTTGCTTCTCTAGTTCTTTTAACTGTGATGTTAGGTGTCGATTTTAGATCTTTCCTGCTTTCTCTTGAGGGCATTTAGTGCTATAAATTTCCCTCTACACACTGCTTTAAATAAGTCCCAGAGATTCTGATATGTTGTGTCTTTGTTCTCATTGGTTTCAAAGAACATCTTTATTTCTGCCATAATTTTGTTATTTACCCAGTAGTCATTCAGGAGCAAGTTGTTCATTTCCATGTAGTTGTGAGGTTTTGAGTGAGTTTCTTAACCTGAGTTCTAATTTGATAGCACTGTGGTCTGAGAGACTGTTATGATTTGCATTCTTTTGCGTTTGCTGAGGAGTGTTTTACTTCCAATTATGTGGTCAATTTTAGAGTAAGTGCAATGTGGTGCTGAGAAGAATGTATATTCTGTTGATTTGGGATGGAGAGTTCTGTAGATGTCTATTAGGTGCACTTGGCCCAAAGCTGAGTTCAAGTCCTGGATATTCTTGTTAATTTTCTGTCTTGTTGACCTGTCTAATATTGACAGTGGGGTATAAAAGTCTCGACCCACTATTATTGTGTGGAAGTCTAAGTCTCTTTGTAGGTCTCTAAGAACTTGCTTTATGAATCTGGGTGCTTCTGTGTACTTCATAGAGTCAATGGTCTTTACAATTTGGTACGTTTTTGCAGTGGCTGGTACTGGTTGCTCCTTTCCATGTTTAGTGCTTCCTTCAGGAGCTCTTGTAAGGCAGGCCTGGTGGTGACAAAACCTCTCACCATTTGCTTGTCTGTAAAGGATTTGATTTAACCTTTGCTTATGAAGCTTAGTTTGGCTGGATATGAAATTCTGGGTTGAAAATTCCTTTCTTTAAGAATGTTGAATATTGGCCCCCACTCTCTTCTGGCTTGCAGGGTTTCTGCTGAGATATCCGCTGTTAGTCTGATGGGCTTCCCTTTGTGGGTAACCCAGACTTTCTCTCTGGCTGCCCTTAACATTTTTTCTTCATTTCAACCTTGGTGAATCTGACGATTATGCATCTTGGGGTTGCTCTTCTCAAGGAGTATCTTTGTGGTGTTCTCTGTATTTCCTGAATTTGAATGTTGGCCTGTCTTGCTAGGTTGGGGAAGTTCTCCTGGATAATATCCTGAAGAGTGTTTTCCAACTTGGACTCATTCTCCCCATCACTTTCAGGTACACCAATCAAACATAGTTTTGGCCTTTTTACACAGTCCCATATTTCTTGGAGGCTCTGTTCATTTCTTTTCGCTCTTTTTTTCTCTAATCTTGTCTTCCCACTTTATTTCATTTCCATGATATCCTTTCTTTCCCTCGATCGATTCAGCTATTGATATTTGTGTATGCCTCATGAAGTTCTCGTGCTGTGTTTTTCAGCTCCATCAGGTCATTTTTGTTCTTCTCTAAACTGATTATTCTAGTTAGCAATTCATCTAACCTTTTTTCAAAGTTCTTTGCCTTTTCACATTGGGTTAGACCATGTTCCTTTAGCTCAGAGGAGTTATTACTCACCTTCTGAAGCCTACTTCTGTCAATTTATCAAACTCATTCTCCTTCCAGTTTTGTTCCTTTGCTGGCGAGGAGTTGTGATCCTTTGAGGGAGAAGAGGTCTTCTGTTTTTTAGAATTTTCAGCCTTTTTGAGGCTGTTTTCTCCCCATGTTCATGAATTTATGTACCTTTGGTCTTTGATGTTGGTGACCTTCAGATGGGGTCTCTGCGTGAATGTCCTTTTTGTTCATGTTGATATTATTCCTTTCTGTTTGTTAGTTTTCCTTCTAACAGGCCCTTCTGCTTCAGGTCTGCTAGAGTTTGCTGGAGGTCCACTCCAGACCCTGTTTGCCTGAATATCACCAGCAGAGGCTGCAGAACAGCAAAGATTGCTGCCTGTTTCTTCTGGAAGCTTCATTCCAGAAGGGCACCTGCCAGCTGCCAGCCAGAGCTCTCCTGTATGAGGTGTCCGTGGACCCCTACTCAGAGGTGTCTCCAGGTTGGGATACATGGGTGTCAGGGACCCACTTGAGGAGGCAGTCTGTCCCCTATCAGAGCTCAAACACTGCACTGGGAGATCTGCTACTCTCTTCAGATCTGTCAGGCAGGGACGTTTAAGTCTGCTGAAGCTGTTCGCACAGCTACCCCTCCCCCAGGTGCTCTGTCCCAGGGAGATGGGGGTTTTATCTATTAAGTCCCTAACTGGGGCTGATGCCTTTTTTTCAGAGATGCCCTGCCCAGAGAAGAGGAATCTAAAGATGCAGTCTGGCCACAGTGGCCCTGCTGAGCTGTGGTGGGCTCCACCCAACTTGAACTTCCTGGAGGCTTTGTCTACACTGTGAGGGTAAAAACGTCTACTCAAGTGTCAGCAATGGTGGATGCCCCTCTCTCCATCAAGCTCAAGCATCCCAGGTCAACCTCAGACTGTTGTGCTGGCAGCAAGAATTTCAAGCCAATGGATCTTAACTTGCTGGGTTCCATGGAGGTGGGACCCACCAAGCCAGACCACTTGGCTCCCTGGCTTCTGCACAGAAAAAGAAATAATCATTAGAGTGAACTGGCAACCAACAGAATGGGAAAATTTTTGCAAGCTACCCATCTGACAAAGGGCTAATATTCAGAATCTACAAAGAACTAAAACAAACATACAAGAAAAAAACAACTCCATAAAAAAGTGGGTGAAGGCCATGAACAGACACTTTTCAAAAGAAGACATTTATGTGGCCAAAAAACATATGAAAAACTGCTCATCATCACTGGTCATTAGAGAAATACAAATCAAAGCCACATTGAGATACCATCTGACGCCAATTAGAATGGTGATCATTAAAAAATCAGGAGACAACAGATACTGGAGAGAATGTGGAGAAATAGAAATGCTTTTACACTGTTGGTGGGAGTGTAAATTAGTTCAATCATTGTGGAAGACAGTGTGGCAATTCATCAAGGATCTAGAAATAGAAATACCATTTGACCCAGCAATCCCATTAGTGGGTATATACCCAAGGGATTATAAATCATTCTATTATAAAGACACATGCACACATATGTTCATTGTGGCACTGTTTACAATAGCAAAGACTTGGAAACAACCCAAATGCCCATCAACGATAGACTGGATAAAGAAAATGTGGCAAATATACACCATGGAATACTATGCAGCCATAAAAAAGATGCATTCATGTCCTTTGCAGGGACATGGATGAATCTGGAAACCTTAATTCTCAGCAAACTGACACAAGAACAGAAAATGAAACACCACATGTTCTCAATCATAAGAAGGTGCTGAAGAATGAGAACACGTGGAGAGAGGGAGGGGAACATCACACTCTGGTGTCTGTTGGAGGGTGGGGGGCTAGGGGAGGTTTAGTAGGGGGTGGGGAGATTGGGGAGGGATAGCATTAGGAGAAATACCTAATGTAGGTGATGGGGGGATGAAGGCAGCAAATCACCATGGCATGTGTATACCTGTGTAACAATCCTGCAAGATCTGCACATGTACCCCAGAACTTCAAGTAAAATGAAAAAAAAAAAAAGAAGAAGAAGATACACCCTGGAACGTGGTTTGTTCCCAGTAACTGGAAACATTTAAAGAATGGTTAAATAATCACTTGACAGTTATACTATAAATGGGAATAAGCCTGAGTTAAACATCATTATTTTGAGTAGATATACTTTAATGTCATTTTCAACCTTTAAAATATTTGCTTTTATTTTGAAAAAAGAAATCCTCAATCCTAAAAAGATCACTGCAAAAAAAAAAATGATTATAGTCCATTTTCTTTTACAAATAATAAACTGGGAAATGTATTCTTATGAATGTCAACAGTCAACATAGTGTGTGGTATTTTAAGAATCGACTTTCATATAATGGTTTAGAAAGATTATATTTTGTGAGAAGATATTTTATGAATTTTAATGGTGTGTGTTTATTTAAATCTAATTTTCTATTCTGTTTTGGGAAATAGTAGTTTGTGTCTTTTAGTGTATTCTCCTTCCTGTCCACATATGTGGAATCTGCCTATTCTCTTCTCTTCTGAAATAGTTTAAAAGACTCACAGAGAATGGCCTGGGCTTTGCATACCATTAGTCTGATGAACATTTCTCTGGTTGCTCACTTAAATAAATATTAGCAGCTAACTAAGTAAACTCCCTCTCTTATCAGCCAGAAGTTAACAAAGGCTTAAAAATTAGCAAAATCTCTGTTTTGTTGTGGTCTTATGTGCTGACGATCTTATCTTAAAGACAAAAAACTTTAATTGTATAGATTAAAATTAACTGGCAAAAATTAAAATGCAGGCAGGGAATTTTTTTTTTCAACAACAGAAACTAGCAAAAGCAAAGATACAGTAAAAATTGAAAGTTTCCAGTGTAGAGATATAATAATTGACACAGCCAGGGATGATTAATCAATAATAAAATTTTTAGGGGATGATCATTTGAATGCAAGATATTAATACTTTTAAAAACCATTTTTCCAATTACTTAGGTATAAATAAGGTGTCTCTGAAAGGTACAGATCTGGCATCACGATCGTGGTGACAGACAAATGGTGGAACAGTCCTGGTATCATGATCACGGTGGGAGACACACGGGACCTTCTCTGCCTGCAGATGGGTGAGGTAGCATTGACCCTGCAGTGTTCCCGGAAAGACACTTAGGCTGAATTTAATCATGAGGACATTTTCAGACAACTTCAGAGTGTAGACCATTGAGTCAGACAGCTGACCTGTCCTCTACAAACAAGCCCATGTCACCACCATCAATTGCAACCCAGGGAATCCTAGTTGGTTTTGACAGGAGGAATAAGAGAGTGGTCCTTGTAAGCAAATGGGAGGTTGACTTTAAGAGGGAACAGGCAATCCTCCTCTCTCTGCAACAGAGCATGGCTGCCATGGGAGCCAGAGAAGAGGACAGCAGCTGATGTTCATTGTACTGGGCAGACAGGAGCTGAGAAGGAATGAGACTTAGCTATCCCCGTATGGTACAGACATGACACTCAGCATGTCCAGAGAACCACAACAGCTGCCACATCCTGTGTCTAACCTGGGTTGAATTTAACATACTATGGCCAAGGGAATGCAGGCTTTTGGCCCATGGTAGACACCAGAGAGGGTACGCTTCTAGACCTTTATCTAATTTTACCACCCATTACTTGCTCCTGATTATTCAGTGTTACCTGGGGGCACATGACTCCTGTATTTTCTCAGCCTGAGCAACTTTAACATCTTCATCCTTATCTTCATTATTTTCTGCAAATACAGATGTGTTCGTTCAGATATTTCCCATTTCACACGCTGCAAGCACAGCCAGCCCAATATGCACAGGGACATGAACGTCTGTGTATGGGTCCCCCAGGTGCTGTCGCATGATAGAGTTTCCATGAGATCTAGTTGTTTAAAAGTATGTAGCACTTCCCCTTTCCCTCTCTCCCTCTCCTCCTGGCCATGTGAAGACCGTGCCTGCTTCCACTTCCACCACGATTGTAGGTTTCCTGAGGCCTCTCTAGAAGTGGAAGCCTGAGCAGCCCACAGAACCATGATCTGATTAAACTTCTTTCTTTATAAATCACCCAGTCTCAGATCATTAATTATAACATTGCAAGAACAGACTAATACAAAGCTGAGCTTTCCTGAGTGGGCTGGATCTAATCATATCACTCCCTAAGTTTCAGAGATTTCACTATCATGTAGGAGAAGACAAAGTCAGAGGATGGGAGCTGGAGAAGAATTCCATGGGCTGTTGTTGGTTGGAAGATGGGGAAAGTGAGAAAGAATGCAGGTGGCCTCTGGAATCGGGGTGTCTCCTGGCTGAGAGCCAGGAGGACTGAAAAAGGGATCTCAGTCCTCCATCCACAGGAAGATGGATTCTGCCAATACATCTGCAGTGAACTTGGAAGAGTAACCTGAGCTCTAGATGAAAAACACAGGCAGCCCATAACTGGATTTCAGCCTCCTAAGACCCTGATCAGAGAATCCAATCATTCCAACTTATAACCACTAACTTGTTATAATGTGTTAATAGGTGGCAACAGAAAACAAGTTACAGGTGCCTACCTGTACTCTTTTTATATTTTCACATACATGTATGCTAATCCCTATAGGCACAAAGAAGAAAAAAAAGCAAAGAACTACAGTAAAATGTTATACTTACCTTTGTGGGAGCACTGCAAGGGCTGTTCCAGAGCTCTTGCAACTTGAAGAAGATAATGAAGGGTATTTCAGGCAGGTGAGAAGTGTCTCTTTAATGTTACCAACCCGATTTCCTGAGGTCAGGAGCTCGAGAACAGCCTGACCAACATGGAGAAACTCTGTCTCTACTAAAAATACAAAATTAGCCAGGCATGGTGGTGCATGCCTGTAATCCCAGCAACTCGAAAGGCTGAGGTATAAGAATAGCTTGAACCCTAGAGGTAGATGTTGCAGTAAGCTAGGATCACACCACAGCACTCCATCCAGGTGACAGAGTGAGACTGTGTCCCAAAAAAAAAAAAAAAAAAAAAAAAAAAAATCCGGGCATGGTGGTTCATGCCTGTAATCCCAACACTTTGGGAGGCCAAGGTGGGCGTATCACCGGAGCTCAGGAGTTTGAGACTAGCCTGACGAACATGGAGAAACCCCATCTCTACTAAAAATACAAAATTAGCTTGGCATAGTGGCATATGCCTATAATCCCAGCTACTTGGGAGGCTGAGGCAGGAGAATTACCTGAACCTGGGAGGTAGAGTTTCACTGAGGCGAGATCACGTTGTTGCACTCCAGCCTGGGCAACAAGAGTGAAACTCCATCTTAAAAAAACTTAACTCTGCATAACACTATCTGCAAATTCATCAACTACATTTCTAAGATTTTTTTAGCTCTTTTACTTGTGCTCACCAGACAAAGTTTGATAGCAACTATCTGTCACCAGCATGAATGAACCAATTCAAGGAGAGCAATAAAGAGCAATAAACTAAGTTTCCCCAAAAGAAATTCCTTAGAATAAAATATCTCCTCTAGTTGCCATAAGACTATGGTCCATTACGTAAAATTCCAATCTAATAAAAGCTTAAATTTAGTGTTGTCTGTTTTCCAAATTTTTATTTTCTTCAGGCTCCAGTCATGGAGAAAATGACTGCAAAGAGGCTCCAGGGGAATTTGGGGAGGTAAAAAATGTATTCTAAGAGGGGACTGAGGTGATGGCTGCAAAATTCTACATATCTACTTAAATGATTAAATTCTACACTTACAATTAATGACTTTGTTACAAGTAATTTTTTAAATAAAATTTCTAGTTTCTATTCCAACTTATAAGAAGCTAGGAAGTCACCACTTGTCCTCACAAGAAAAGAGCTGAACAAACTGAAAATTATCAACCCTTCTTAGGAGGACAAGAGGAGAAGTCACAGGACAAATTGCCACACTCAGAACAAGAAAGACAGGCAGATACAGGGAACAGAAGCTGCTGAAGCCAGCAACTGGGAGGAGCACTTAAATGGTACTGACAGATTACTAGAAGCTGAGGGTGGCCTGGCTTAAGCATTAGAAACTCCTTGGGGCCCAGATTTAGTGGGGATTTCATGCTTTTCTAAGTTTTACCACCAGGAGTCCAACAGGGTTCTCATAGTAAAGATCAGAAAAATCCCCACAGAATTGACACTACCAACATCAGTACTAATTATAAAGCTACAGTAACCAAACAGGGTGGAAATTGGTGAAGAAAGGTCACTAGAAAAGAATACAGAGCTCAGAAATAGACCTATATACTCAACTGATCTTTGAGAAAGGCACAAAGGCAATTTAACAGGGAAAGGATAGTCTTTTCAACGGAGGTGCTAGAATGACTAGACATCAACATGTGAAAAATGAATAAATCTAGGTACAGATTTTACACCTTTCACAAAATGGATCTTACACCTGAATGTAAGGTGAAAAACTGTTAATACTCCTAGACAATAACATAGGGGAAAATCTGGGTGACTTTGGGTTTGATGATAACTTCTCAGATACAATTGTCAAAAGCGCAATCCAGGAAGGAAAAAATTGATAAGTTGAACTTCATTAAAAAGAAAAACTTCTGCTCTGTGAAAGGCATTGTCAAGAGAATGAATAAACAAATTATAGACTGGGAAAAAATATTTGCAAAATACAGATCTGATGAAAGACTGTTGTCCAAAATATATAAAGAACTCTTAAAACTCAATAATAAAAAAGCAAACAACCCAATTTAAAAATAGGCAAAAGATCTGGACCCTTCACCAGAAAAAGATATATGGATGGCAAATAAGCATATGAAAAAGATGTTCAAAATCATTTGTACTAGGAAACTGCATATTAAACCAATGAGATGCCACTACACTATAATATATACCTAATGGGGTGGCTCAAATCCAAAGAAGTGACAATACCACAGGCTGTCAAAGATGCAGAGCAATGGGAACTCTCATTCACTGCTACTGGAAATGCAAAATGGTAGTCACTTTGGAAAACAGTTTGGCAGGGTTCTTTTTGTTTTGTTTTGTTTTTACACAGCTAAACATAACATTGCCATATAACCAGCAAATAGCAGTTTTAGTATATTTACCAAAGTAATGTGAAAACATGTTCACTCAAAAACTTGCATCCAAGTATTTACAACAGTTTTACTCATACTTGTCAAAAACTGGAAGTAACAAAAATGTCTTTCACTAAGTGAGTGGCTAAACAAACTGTGGTATATCTGTACAATAGAGTATGATTCCGTGGTAAAAAGAAATGAGCTATCAGGCCATGAAAAGACATGGAGGAACTTTAAATACATAATGGTAGGAAGAAACTAGTCTAAAGACTCTACACACTGTATGATTCCAACACTAGGACATTCCAGGAAAGTCAAAATGGTAGAGATAGTGAAATGATCAGTGATTGCCAAGCGTGGAGGAGGGATGAATTGGTTGAACACAAGGAGGTTTTCGGTAGTGAAACTATTCTGTGTGATACTATACTGGGAACTCATGACATTAGGTAATTGTCAAAACCCATAGAACTTTAAAATTCAAAGAATGAACCCTAATGTAAACTATGGTTTACATTAATGTAACCCTAATGTAAACTATAGTTTAGTTAATAATAATGTCAATATTGATTAATCAATTGTAAACATGTATCACACTAATGCAAGACACTAATGACAGAGGAAATTGTGTGCTAGGGGACAAGGGAGCATAGGGGAACCCCCTGTACTATCTGCTGAATTTTATCTGTAAACCTATAATTATTCTAAAAAATAATGTCTATTAGATGTTATTAAAGTTAGGCTGCAACAGCCCCAAATCAAAATTTTGGTGGCATCTTGTTACTGTGTAATAAATACTGGATGTTGAGATGAGTTCTCATTCTGTGAGTTCATGCAAGATCTGATTGTAAAAAAGTGTGACACCTCATCCCCTCTTTCTCTCTTGCTACCTCTCTCACCGTGTGACACGCTGGCTCCCCATCGCCTTTCACCATGATTCATTGTAAGCTTCCTGAGGCCCTCACCAGAAGCAAATGCCAAGCACTATGTTTCGTGTACATCCTGCAGAACTGTGAGCCAAAATAAACCTCTTTTCTTTAGAAATCACCCAGTCTCAGGTATTCCTTTATAGCAACACAAACAGCCTACAGTGATGCCTCCAGCTTTGTCTTTTTTCGGTCAGCATTGCTTTGGTTATTCAGGCTCATTTTTGGTTCCATACAAATTGCAGGATTATTTTTTCTATTTCTGTAAAAAGATGACATGGATATTTTGATAGAGATCACATTGACTGTATGGATTGCTTTGGGTAGGATGGTCACTTTAACTGTATTAATTTTTCCAGTGCATAAACATTGAATCTCTTTCCATTTGTTTGTATCCTTTTCAGTTTCTTCCATCAGTGTTTTATAGTTTTCCTTGTAAAGATCTTTCACCTCTTTGGTTAAATTTATTTCTAGCTTTTTTTTGTGGCTATTGTAAGTAAGATTGCTTTCTTGATTTCTTTTCCAGATAGTTTGTTATTTTTGTCTAGAACTACTACTGATTTTTGTATGTTGATTTTGTGTCCTGCCACATTATTGAACTTGTTGATTAGATCTAAGAAGTTTTTGATGGAGTCTTTAGGTTTTGCTAGATATAAGATCATGTCATCTGCAAAGAGGGACAATTTGACTTACTCTTTACCAACTTAGATGCTTTTCGTTCCTTTCTCTGGCCTGATTGCTTTGGCTAGGACTTCTAGTACTATGTTAAATATGCATGGTGAAAGTGGCCTTCCTTGCCTAATTCCAGTTCATAGAGGAAGACTTTAAACTTTTCCCCACTCAATATTATGTTAGCTATGGGCTTGTATATGGCATTGATTTTGTTGAGGTATGTTTCTTCTATACAAAATTGTTGAGAGTTTTATCATAAAACGATGTTGAATTTTGTCAAATGCCTTTTCTCCATTTATTAAGAGGATCACATGTTATTTTTCCCTCATTCTGTTTATGTGATATATCACATTTATTGACTTGCATATGTTGAACCATCCTTGTATCCCTGGGATAACTTTCACTTGATTCTGGTGTGTTATCTTTGTGAAGTGCTGTTGGAATTGGTTTCCCAGTATTTTTTTGAAGATTTTTGCATCTATGTTCATCAGGAATATTGACCTATAGATTTCTTTTTTTGTTGTGTCTTTGTCTGGTTTTAGTATTAGGATAATGTTGGCTTTATAGAGTGAGTTAGGTAGAATTCCCTTCTCTTTTGGTTTTTGGAATAATTTCAGGAGAATTGGTATTAGTTATTATTATTTTTTTTTTTGAGACAGAGTTTCGCTCGTTACCCAGGCTGGAGTGCAATGGCGCGATCTCGGCTCACCGCAACCTCCGCCTCCTGGGTTCAGGCAATTCTCCTGCCTCAGCCTCCCGAGTAGCTGGGATTACAGGCACGCGCCACCAGGCCCAGCTGATTTTTTGTATTTTTAGTAGAGACGGGGTTTCACCATGTTGACCAGGGTGGTCTCGATCTCTTGACCTTGTGATCCACCCGCCTCGGCCTCCCAAAGTGCTGGGATTACAGGCTTGAGCCACCGCGCCCGGCCGGTATTAGTTCTTTATAGGTTTGGTAGAATTCAGTAGTGAAGCCATCATGTCCTTGTCTTTTCTTTGCTGAGAGACTTTTTATTACTGATCCAATCTTGTTACTCATTATTCGTTACTCATTATTGGCCCGTGGATTATTTTTTTAAATGTTTCATTGTTTTACCATTCAAATTTAGATCTGTAATCCACCTGGAATGAATTTTTGTATATAACGTAAGGTAGGGAAGAAGATATATATATATATATATATCCATTGGCCTATCCTTACACCAGCACCATGCTGTTTTAATTACTGTAGCATTCAAATCTAGCAGTTGAAATTCTGTTACTTAGTTATATTCTAGGAACCTCTTGGCTATTGTTAGTTATTTGTCTGTCCAAATAAATTTTAAAATAAGCTTATCAAGGGCTACCAACAAAATTGTGTCAGAATTCATATACAATAATTACAACTTAATTTTAAAATTGAATTTTTAAATAAGCTTGCCAAATTTTACCAAAAATAAAAGTACTATAATTCATACACAGTGAATCCATAGAGTGATTTGAGTATAATGTATTTTACAATTGGGTCTTCAAACTAAGAACATGTGATACTTTTATTTCATTTAAATCTCCTTTAATGTCTCTAGATAACACTCTACAGACTAATATCCAGGGTATATAGGAACTCAAACAATAGCAAAAAACCAAACAATCCTGTTAAAAAGTAGGAAAAGGATTTAAATACACATTTCTAAAAAGAAGATATACAAATGGCTAACAAGTGTATGAAAAATTGCTTAACATCACTAATCCTCAGGGTAATGCAAATTAAAACCACAGTGAGATATCATCTCACTCCAGTAAAGATGGCTATTATCAAAAAGGTGAAATGTAACAGATGCTTGAGAGGATGCAGAGAATTCTCATAAACCATTGGTGGGTATGCAAATTAATACAGGCATTATGGGTAACAGTATGGAGATGTCTCAAATAACTAAAAATAGAACTACCATGTGCTCCAGCAATCCCACTGCTAAGTATTTATTCAAAGGAAAGAAAATCAGTATATCAAAAGGAGATATGCATCCTAATGTTTACTGCAGCACTGTCACAATAACATAGACATGAACAGATAAATGCATAAAAAAAATGTGATATACATTATATATATATGTATGTATGTATAAATGGAATACTATGCAGCCATAAAAATAAGGAAATCACATTATTTGCAGCAACATGGATGGAACTGGATGGAGGTCATTATGTTAAGTAGAACATGCCAGGCACAGAAATACAATGATCACATGTTGCATCATATGTGGGAGCTAAAAATGGTGATTTCATGAAGATAGAGAACAGAATGACAGTTACCAGAGACTGGGAGAGGTGTGTATGTTCATGGGGTTGTGGGGATAATGAGAGGCTTGTTAATGGGTACAAACATGTAGTTAAATAGAAGAAATAAGTTCTAACGATTGATAGTAGAGTGAGGTGACTATAGTTAATGAGAATGTGTTGTGTGTTTCAAAATATCTAGAAGTGAGGAACTGAAATGTCTTCAACACAGATAAATGATAAACGGTCAGGGTGATGGATATTCTAAATGCTGTGGTTTGATCATTATACATTCTGTGTGTGTAACAAAATATCACATGTACCCCTTAAATATGTATATTATGTATCAGTAGAAAATAAAAATACATTACACAACCAAAACAAACAAAATCCTAAACCCTGAGAGAACGTCTTCAGATGTTGTCGATAGGAAACATTCCTTAATCAGGTAACAAAACACATACCAATAAGGTGGAAAAATGATAAATTGGATTTCATTAAAATTAAAAATTTCTGGTTATTAAAAACACCACCGAGATTGTGAAAACATGAAGCCACAGAGATGGAGAAGCTGTATGTAATATCTATATTTACAAAGGGCTTGGTTCCAGAACATATATACACATGTATTCCTACTCACAGATCAACAAGAAAACAAGAAATGAGCAAATAAAAAGATATCTGAACAACTTGAATAGGCAATTCATGAAAGGGCATTTCCATATTTCTAATAAACATATGATAAAGAGCTCAATCTCATCATTCATAAGAGAAATGCAATCACAATGTATTATCTCCACGTAGCCACTGAAATGGCTAACACGAAAAAAGATAGACAATATCAAGTTTGATCAGAGTGTGGGGCAATTGAAACTTTTATACACTGCTGATAGGAATACTAGATGGTAGAAATAATTTGGAAAAGTTAACAGTATTCACTAGAGCTAAGCATATGCCTATCCTCTGACCCAGTCATTATATTCATAGGTATGTACCTGACATAAGTACATACATATAGTCACGAAAAGACATGTATATGAATATTCACACTAGCACTATATAAAAAAATTCAAAATTGGAAACTACTAAAATGCCTTTGACAATAAAATGGAGACATCAGTGGTGGTATATTCTCATAGAGAAATACTGTACAGCAATGGGAATGAAAAATCTATAACTACACACCAGGAAATGAATCAGTATCACAAACACAATTTTGAGGAAAAAGAATCCAGGCACCAAAGAATTCATACTGTATGATCACCTTTATGTACAGTTCAGAATTTGAAGAACAAATTTATGGTGTTAGATGTCAGGAAAAAAATAAATACGTTCTCTGTGAGCCCCAGGAGTGCTAGAAAAAGTAGCCTTTATCACACCCATACAGATATGGTGTGTTTTCTCCTCCAAGGATGTTCTTCCAGGTAAGAGAAAACTGTTGTTGGTGCCCGTGCAGCTGCCAAAGTAGAATTTTCCTTGAAAGTCAGAAGTTAGTTTTGGGGAATTGAGGTGAATGAAAACTGTGGGGAAAGACTTTTTATCAGGACACAAGATAGGACCAGTTTTATCTAGGATAAAATTTCCCAAGTCAGTCTTCTCGATGCCACCGGGATCTTCTGAGTACGAGAGCACCTTGGACAGGTGTGGGTAGGAGGTAATTAAAACTGACAAGCAGACACGGACAGTGGATAAATATATGCGTGAGTAACAAACACGAGTGCATAAAGAAAGTTCCAGCAAGAAGGAAATCCAAAGTCCATGTGTTGCAACTGCTGAACTGAGGTCTAGAAATGTAAAATAATTGGTCTAGGTTGCATAGCCAATACTAGGATCCAGTTAGCAAGTTGACAGTGCCCTATTCCTTCTCCGGCACTATCAGATCTCACCTCCCCTTGCTTGCATGATCAAGGCTTCGTTTTTAGGAGGAAAGAGAAATGAACCAGACTATAACAACTATTCAACAAATATTTAATGAGTCCTCATATGTCTTAGGAACAGTGAGATGCTGGGCACGTAACAGTCATGAGTAATACATGGAATTGATAATTACTTAAGTATAATGCTGATATGTGTCATAAAGGAGTTGTTCAGATTTATAAAAGCATGAAACAGAGGGAACTGACCTCATATGAAAGAATCCATGAGAGTTGGCCTGGACCTTGTATGGTACATGAAAGCCCGTCAGGGAGAGTTCCTGGCTAGGAGGGAAGAAGGAACCTGGCACATACGGGGAATAGAGAGACCAGGGCCTGTTAAACCAAGCCCAGGGAGAGGAGTGCTGCATGGACTGGACTTAGGGGAACAGCCAAACAATTAGAATCTTACAGATCAATATTAAGGAGTTCAACTATTATTTCTAAGTGTAACACAGGAAGCATTGAAGGAAGGACAGCGGACAGGATAACACAATTGCCTTGGCATTTTTGAAAGATTATTTTGGTGGTGTGGTGAGTAGCTTATAGGGGATTGGGAGTTGAAGACCTGTTAAGAGGTTCTTATGGTTAGTTCAAGTGAAAGATGATGGTACCTGGATGAAGGTAGCAAGAGTGAAATGGAGAAAAGTAAATGGAAGATATAGAGGAGATATCAGGTGTAATTGTGAAGCTCACAATATTAGCTCTGATCATTCTAACAATTCTCTGGGTCTGGGATCCATAATAATATCTTAGTAGTCAAAATTATGGCACAGTTAATAAATACAGTTAGGTCTACCTTACTCTAGGATGCAGCCTGCTGCCTGAGGTATTGTTTCTTTTCTTTCTTCTTTTTCCTTCCTTCCTTCCTTCCTTCTTTTTTCTTTCTCTTTCTTCTTTCTTTCTTTCTCTTTCTTTTTTCTTTCTTTCTCTCTCTTTCTTTCTTCCTTTCTTTCAAGCCCAGCATCCATCCAGGTAATTTTCAGATAGCAAAACTGGATGCCTTGACAAACGCTTCAAATATGTGGCTGACACTGCAGGTGTTGTCTCGACTTGCCTGGATCTAAAACCAGAGATAATTTGAGCTTGTGGCAAACACGTAATCTTTCCCCTTGCTTTCCAGTACTCTTTGCACACTGTCACTACGTATGGACTGTTTTACAGACTTATACACCTTCTCCCCAAGGTAAAACCCAGAAAGTAAATCTCACAGTCTGTTTTGCAGTCAGGGTGCACCCTATGACGGAGACTCTACCAGTCAGAGCTGTGCTCTGGAAAGGAACAATTGGAGGAGGAACTCCCTGCAGAAGACATTTTGCTGGCAGGGGTGGTGGCTCCCTTTTGCTGCTGGCTGAGGATGCAAGAAAATGTCCCTGGCACGATGGAGCAATGCGGGAGAGTCGCTGTGGCAGTAGCCTCCTCACCAGGCTAGTTTTGTGGTGTGGTTTTTGGACATTTCTCCTATATGTTTAGCCTCAAGCCTGGTTCTGTGGCTTTTCTGATTTTTATAATCTACTCAATAATATTTTAATAAATCCCTTTTCTGCTTAATCAGCCAGAGTAAGCTTCTCTTGCTTGTAATTAATATCCTGAGATGATACAAAACTAAATGCTATTAATTACACAGTATTAGCCTGCTCTTTAAATTCTACTAAAGCAACATCATGAAATTGGAGTTATTGGAAGTGACCAAATAGGAAGAAATAGGTCTGATCAGAACTTTTCTTTATACTTGGCTTACATATGGGCTATGCCAAACATTCATCAACATATAAGAGAAATGTATGTCCCTATAACATTCTGAATAAACTCTTTCATAGGGCCTTCTCATAGATGAATTTCTGAGCTCATCTGCTAAAAATTAAACTATAACAAAGTAAAAAATGTGAATGCTTCTGAATTACTGAGTGAATCTTTTCTGCCCCATCCTTTATGGTGTGGAATAATCTGTAAGATTTCCCGAGGAGTCCCTGAGCAGGTGGAAGAGTGGACTCGGCGGGGAAGAACCAAGGCAAAAACAATTCCTGAAGCTAAGGAGAGACTTCAGTCCTGCCACCCCCAATCCCATGGAAGGAACTCCTTGGAGTGTCACAGACTCAGGACTTCTAGCCTCGTATGATACCTCCAGTGACAAGGAGGGAATTGCTCTGTAGTCCAGAGCAGAATTCTCCTAAAGTAACAGAAATCACTGGGAAGCACATTTCAGTGCAACCAAGGAAATAGTTTCTAAGTAATTCCATTAACAATTAATCTGGTTGCCTCCCTTGTACAGAGCCCTCTACTGTGGGCAGGCTTCAAGCAGAGGCTGAAAAACCATCAGGGGGTGTTTTAGGGCAGATTTCCATTCAATATATGCTTCTGATCCCGTAATTCCTATTCTTATCTGAGATTTTGTTTTTCCTGGTTTGACTACCCTTTAGAGCCTTCATCATTTCCCTCTCTCTGTAGGGCGACCTCCATATACTCACTCTTTATAGGGATATTTTATACTTTTTCTCTCCCACTTTGCTGTCCAAACCACAGGCGCTTAGAGAGGAACCAGGAAGTAATTGAATATCACAAGCCTGGGGATTCCGGAAGTGTTAGTCATTCTCTGTCCCAAGACCTTCACTCAAATTCTCAGGTCTATATCCGCACTTGAAGACTGTGTTTTAGGCCAGGTGCTGTAGCTCACGTCTGTAATCCTAGCACTTTGGGAGGCTGAGGTGGGTGGATCACCTGAGGTCAGGAGTTCAAGACCAGCCTGGCCATGATGGTGAAACCCCATCTTAAAAAGAAAAAAAAGAAAAAAGAAAAAAAATAAAAAATATATAAAAATAAAAAGACTCTGGTTTCTGAATAGTTGGGATTTGACTTCAAGTTTAAGTGAAATAAGGCCTCTTGGGGTTGTAGAAAGAACATGAGATAGAATGTGAAGGTCTGGATGCTAGCTTTACTGACATTAACCAGCTGTGCAGTCTTAGTGAAGTTCCTCAGTATCTCCACCACTTTATCTCTTCATCTCTAATATTGAAGACTTGTAAGAGTTCCAAAGTTAATCTTAGAATTATATTATGTTTGCCTGCCTGTCTGTCTATTTATGTTCCTAACTATCCTAATTCTTTAAAACTCCACCTTGAAAAAAGTGGTCACTCTCAGTCCATCCACACAATCTTCTTCCAGCCCAGATGAGGGCTAGCCCAAGCCCTAGGGGATCTCTTTCCTCCTTTCAGGGATAATCCTAGTCACTGTTTCTTCTTCAAATTCCTGCTTCAGAGGATTAAGATGGCATAAAAAGGGCCTCAATCTTGAAACTTTCTTTGATCCCAAGCACAGTCAAACGTCTGGCAAACAAAAGGGTTTGCCCCAGTTTGCTGTTTTTTGGGTGCCTCATTCCAGGTGCTAAAGTGACGTGTCTAACTCTTTCTTTGTACAGAAAACTCCAGTTTTGCAGGTATTGAGTGACCAGCAAGATTTTCATCTCCTGTGGAAGGGCAGCCTGGGAGAAACAGGACACAGAAGACCTTTCCCACCGTGCCTCTGGGTTCTCAGGGTGGGCAACCAAGGGAGAGGTTCAATGAGGTGTGTGGGAGACAGGACCCTTGAGTGGGGAAGGGATGTGTGTGAGGACTGGTAGGTGGTAGGCTAGTGGCGGAAGACGTGAACTTATGTTGTAATGCTACAGCAAAAGTCAACCCATGAGACCAGATCACATATTGTGGTAGGTGCCACCAGGAAATAACTCTGTGGACTTAATGGATAAAAACGGCCATTAGAGAAAAGTAAATGAGACAGTCCAGAGAAGTAGACCTGGTCTTCTGAGCATGAGAGTTGTAATTTAAGAATAGTTTTGTCAGGGAGTCTTGATAGACCCTGGAAGGTGAGAGGTGAAGTAGAATGGGAGCTAATTCCTGGTCATCTTATGGGACATGGCTCGGCTGTCACTTGTCCCATGCGGTGAGGAAGATGCTGGATACCTGAAGCCATAGGTCACTCCAATCTCAATGGAGGATTAAAGTTGAGAGTAAAAGGAAATTGGTAAACCAAAGAAGATGCTCTGAACAAGTCTTTAGTACATGGCCGAAGGACAGATGTAGATACTGATAGTTGGAGTACAGGGTTGGGGATTCAGGGGGCCTGGGAGTGGAGGGCAGAAGTGTTAGGCAGAGCTCAAGAGGGGGATTCTGGTCCTTGGGTCATGTTAGACATCCACTAATTTCACTAGTTGATGTGTTTGCTTTGTCATGTTGTCTAGTAGGGAAAACTGTGCCTATAGGATCATACATGGGCAGAAGAAAAAGAGACTTCACTGTGCCAGGGAGATGGGATCACTATCTGTGGGCAGCTATGAAGTTGAGAGGTGGCTGTTCACCTCTGGAATACACAGGGTTTCCAGCCAACTTTCAGCGTTTTTGTGCATGATACCCAAGCCCTAACCAGTGAGCAATTATCTGCTGAAGAGCTGTCCACAGTGATGAGTGGTTGTAGGCTGGGCGGAGGAAAGGTGGTGGCATGTGCAGTGGAGATTCAGGTACTGAAAGAATATGTGGTATGATCACACAAGTCCACGTAACCCAAATTCTTAAATGTCAGTCTGATGAATGAATACAGTGGAGTACTTGTGGGGAGGTGAGTGGGTCTAAAAGCCTCTTGCAGGTCAGAAATCTGGAATGTTCATATGCAATCTATTAACTCAATAGTAGTGTAGCAGGAGCAGCCGTGGGAAACGGATCTTTCGAACACCGAATGAAGAAGGAAAGAGTTTACTACAGCCGGGAGCTGAGGAATAATTTATCCAAATTCAGCTCTTTTAACAAAGGAAGGTTCTGCCTTTATATAGGCTTAGACTTTAGATAATCTTAGGTTTATGGCCTCAGGAATCACATATGAAAAGGGTTTCGGTTTACAGCTTCAGGAATCACGTATGAAAGGGTTTTGGGTTTATAGTTTTAGGACTCACATATGAAAAAGTTTCTGGTTTGATCTTGTTTTAAGTAAAAACAGTGCCTTCCGGAGAGTTTCCCCAAGACCAAGCCTGCCACTTACAGGAAGGAGATTCAGGAGGAGCCAGCTGGCCTGCTCTCTCTTCTATTGAGATGCACTGTGGATGACAGAGGGGGAGGGAATCCCAGATGCCTGGGTCTCTTTCCTCAGTAGCTGTAGCTGTCATTTACTCTATTTTTGAGTTTTAGTGTTTATGTGTGGTAAGACACACCTGTGTTTCAGGTAGTCCCAGGACTGCTGGGAAAAGGGTGGAGGAAGGGTGTTTACCTGCTCATATTTAGAGAAACTAATTGCCTGGGGAAATTCAGGTTAAAATAATGTAGATGAGAGAGTTTCAATATTTTAGTCATGCTGGCATTTAAGGCAGGTGTGAACAAATAAACATTAGGGACAGAAACAGCCTTGTCAAGCAAAGTACTCTTCCCTGAAAAGAGGGAGGATTGACCCTCCCATCTGATGTCACTGCCAAGGCCAAAGAGGGTAGAATGAGCTGATCGTGGATCATGGATTTTCTGGGCCTTTGAAAAATTTCTATGTCAGTTGCCCATGATACCCTGTTCTTCCTCGTTTGTTGGCTACCTCTCTGAGTCACCGACAGGCCATTGCTGGTTTATTTAGGTGGATTTGTGGGGTCCTGACCTGAATCACCATCTGCACAGAGGGCTCTCAGAGGGTGGTGGGTAGCCACGGGAAGGTGCAGGGAGGTAGGAACTTTGAGTAGGAGAAAAGCATGTGAGGGGCCTGGTAGGTGGGTCTATGGGATCCTGGGCTGATTTACCATATGCCAGTTAATTTTTAGAATCAAAAGCAATTAAAACCATGGCATGATGTCACTGTTATCTCTGTATCAAGCCCTTCTTCTACTTTCTCTTCTTCCCTCCTTTCCTCTCTCTTGTTCTATTGCCCAATAGTCTTCTGGAGTTGATTCCTAAACCTGGGTCTATCTTTTCTACCTACTCTTTGTAACACATAAGGCTTTTGTTTTCTGTTCATTTTTAATTGCCATATGCTGTTTTTGTTTGTATCCTCGAAGTTGGCCTTTGTATATCACATGGATGATTTAAAGCATAGTTTGGTTTTCAAAATTTATATTTACTTTATTAAAGTTACCAATTACACTGCTTTTTGTGAGCCATAATGAAGCAGGAGCGGCTGCGAGAAACAGACCTCTCAGACACCGAACTAGAAAAGGAAGGGGTTTTATTATTGCAACCTGGGAGCAAGGCTTTATGTTTTGGTCAAACAGCCAAGCTCCCCTAACAAAGAGAAGCTTTGCCTTTATATAGCCTTACACTCTAGATATTACACGTGAAAGGATCTTAGGTTTACAGCCTTAGAAATTACAAGTGAAAGGGTCTTGGGTTTACAGCTTTAGAAATCACATATGAAACGGTGTTCGGCTTACAGTTTTAGGAATTACATGTGAAAGGGTTTCTGGTCTCCGGACGGAGGAATGGGTTTGATCCTGTTTAAGTAAAAACGGTGTCTTCCTGAGAGATTCCCCCATACCATGCCTGCTATTTACAGGAAGGTGATTTAGGAGGTGCCTGTCGGCCAGGCTTTCTTTTGTTAAATGCAGTGTGGAAGTTAAGGGGGAGGTGATCCTAGATGCCTGGGTCTCCTTCCTCAATAAGCATAAATAACTAATGTTATTAATTTAATTAAAATTCTAGAAATTTGTGTAATTTTTCCAAGGGGCTTTGGAGTGATAACTGATCCATTTAACAACTTTGTTTAATTTCTCTTAAACAATGTAAAGTGAGGTTACAAAGTTGATACCCTCAATTTTAGAGTACTTTAACTCTCCAACTGACTAGTACAATTCCAAAGACATACTTGAAGAAAATTTATACATATTTTGATTCTTATGTTTTCTTAAGTATTTCAGTACTATTCAGAAACCTAACCAAATTCCATTACACTTTGTAACTTAAAATCATGTCTAAATAAAATAGTTACGTGCTTTAATGTAAACTGTAAGACTGTCAACTGAAGAATGACAAGATTCATACACCTGGAGAGGAGAGCTTTCTTTCTCATAAAGGGGTTCAATCTGCAAGGTGGCCATTCTGACAGACTGGGAAGCACAGCCTCCAGCCAGAAGCCAGATATACAGATATTTGGAGGATGAGAAGAACAAGACAGGAATTATTGCTGAATGGTGTGGCTGAATATACATGTTCAATAAGCTATAGGAGGAGTCATGAGTATTTATGAAAGGAGAAACATGCACATACACAACCGAGCTTCATGCTCCTGGGTCCCATGTTCAAAAAATGGCAGTGTTAGTAAGATGGAAGGCTAAAGTTTTCAGCCCTCCGACATTAAAAGGTGAAGTGGAGAACATGAAAGCCGTCATTGTGCATCCTCTGTTGGCTGGCCAGAACCACTTCGTGGTTGGTGGCCTTTTATCAGGAAGGCATGTCAGTCCATTGTTGTGTTCAAAGGGAAAAGGGAGGAGTAGTCACAAGCTTGGTTGAAATCAGTGGGGAGCAGATCTTTCAGAAGGGCTGGTTTCTTTTAATTCTGAGGGAAGAAAGCCTAAAGGTGGTTAGGGAGTATAACAAGGCACCTCCAACCTCTCATTCTGTAATGTTAGGAACCCAGTTTTAAGGTTTCTTCGGGGACCCCTTGGCCAAGAGTGGGTCTACCTAGTCAGTTGAGGAGGCTTAGGATTTTGTTTTTGGTTCTCAAGGCTGATTTCTTTGATAATCTAACATGCCAAATTTTATATCTTAAAAACACACACACACACACGAGTATACAGTGAAGATGACAGCTGGGATTGGCATCCAGGTAGGGTAGTCTCATAGTCAATGCTCTTCTGATTCAAATTGCACATTAACCAAGAATTCTCTGTTGTCCAAATCTGCATCTTCCTTCCCAGGTTTTATTTGATTTCATTTGCTACTTATTTGGATTTTTCTTGCTGTGAGTCTTTCAGTGTATTTTCATGTTCTCTTCACTGGCTGTAAGAAGGTATCAACGCCTTTCCATAGGATCATTCACACGCTTATATAATTCTTTCAAAACCCCTCTGAAAGTTAAGAATTTTAGATGAGATGATATAAAGTAGCATCTAATAAAGTCCCGAACAGATAATAAGCACTTAATAATTGACAATTATTATGATTCTGCTATTATGATAAAAATAATAATAGTCAAAATCAGATAGTTATAAATGCCAAAATATAGGTGCAGAATTAGTGGGAATGTGAGGGAAATCAATTTCCATGGGATTCACATCCATGCCTTTCTTGCTGTAAAACTGAAAGTCTATGCTGAATTAAGCCCCTGACGTACTTCTATGTGATATAAGATACAGTGAAAGTTCTATTGAGACACAAGCAATTCCCAGACTGCTTGCTGGAAATAAATAAAGCTATGGGCATTGCATTGAGCCTTTGGTCTAGGGGGTCATTCTGTGGAATTGAATGTTTCCAGGACTGATGGTGCTTCACCAGTTGGTGGAAGAGTTCATTCTTTTTGGTAGATGTTGACAACTGTGTTATATAAAACATTCTTCTCTCTTAGTAATATTTTGAGATATTAAAGTAAAACATATTCTTCTTTGACTGAGACACTACTCAGAGCACCAAGAAAGTGATTAGAACATAGCATTTCTCCCTCTCAGGGGATCATGGAACCGTTTACACTCAGGTTCTAATATTTTATAAAACTTGGGGTAGCAAATATTAGGCGAATGTATTAAGACAATTGCCGTACCATTAATAGCAAGCATTACACAATTAAATAGGATGTATTTTTGTTGTTGTTGAATCTTATTAAAAACATTACTATATTATTGTGGTGAAGGGCACACATGACTTTTGGTCCCAATGACAATGGAACAGGTAAGATCCCAAAACCTTTATTATCATTTGATATTATTTACTTGTAAGTTTACATATTTTGTCTTATATCTTCCATAGGAATATAAGGTCAGAGGATACAAATATTTTCTGAGTTATCCTCCATTTTATATCCAGCATCTAGCAGAGTAACAAATTTTACTTCCTAATCTCTAATCATTAAACAGATGTGAATCAAATTTACATGGTACCAATACAGTAAACATATAAAAATAACTTACTGTAATTGTCAAATTTACCCTACCTACTTTAGATATATATTTTTTCTTTCCAAAACAGAGGCTCTCGTGTTTATCTCTTCACATCATTAACTGCAGTATGGCATGCCAAGGTTATTAGGATCCAAATATCTCATATATATTTTGAGACCTCTATGATGGTGGTAGTGGAATCAAACAGATTATATTGGGGTCAATTTTGATTATTTATGGCATGGTTTTGGATCTTTGCCCCTCTTCTCCATTCCCAAATTATGTTCCTTTTATAGACCTTTGTCAATTTTCAAGTGGATTTTTTTTCCCTAAAAACTATTCCGAAGTGGTCAAGTGGATTTTTACAGTAGTTCTTTAACTGCCCTCACATTCTGTGATACTCAATTTCTTACAGTGTTGAGCACATCAAGATATTTTCTGTCTTTGTTTGGATGGTATCAGTTATCCCAAGAGAGTTCTGAGTAGGACTGTTCTTTTCTTAGATTCAAAACCCATCTTTGATCTTCCAGATCTTGATACTGTGGGCTAATATGGGAATGAGTGATGAATGAAATACGTATTTATTCTTGGGGATCTTCATCCCAGTGGTCTGGAGACTGTGAAATGTGTTGCTTCTACCTTGTTGGATGGTCCTCTGCTTTCCAGAGGCCCAGTTCTGCTTATTTGAGGGTGCAGGGTCAGAGCTTACATATTAAGGAAAAGAGGAGAAGGGGTAGTAATTTTTTTGTTGCTGCTGATATTAGGAACACTTCCTTGGGACCAAGACAACATGACAACAACAACAAAAAGGCTTGTAGAAACCAGGTTTTCATATGAGGTTCTTTCTCAAACAACAAAAGCCCAAGTGATTAAGTTAAATACTCATGTAGGAGAGGTTCATAAACACTCAAATCTTTTTCATCCTCAATGACTAAACACCTTTCATTCGCCTCTACCATAACCAGAAAGAAAATTACAAGTGCAGGAGCCTCCCTGGTACAAGGCAGGGCAGAAAACCAGTTCTCCTCAAGGCTGTCCATGGAAAATCTCTGCCCAGACACAGGTTAGGAATGATTCTCTGGACCTGCCCTATCAACCCACCCAGTATGTAGGTGCAAGGAAAGAGACCAGGCAGGAAAGGAGCTAAAAATTATGTCATGCGAGGCACTGGGGATGCCTTACGGGAAAGAGAAGGCTTGGGTGAGTAAGAGCATTAACTGTGCCATCCAAACAGCTGAGCCTTGATTAAAAAGCAGAATTGGTGCCTGTGAAGTTTACGGCCAGAGGTTCAGCCTGATTCCACCACAGTACAAGAAAGGTATTTCTGAGTTGACTCCAAGTCTGTCATTGCTATTGGTGGGGCCATGAAGCCTGTGCCTCACAGTCACAGAGGCCCTCAAAGTGAGATTTTAGTTTCTCATCTTCAAAGAAGGTTTTATGCACAATCACAAAGACACACCAGCAGAACTGAAAGAAGACGTTGCTTATCACCTGTTGTAGAACGCTGATTTCCCTCCAAAGCTACACTTTCAGGACTCTATTATGTATTATCTTGTCTTAGGCTTTTTGTTATTTCTGCCACTTCCCCACCAGAACACATGCTGAGTTTGTCATAATCTAAGTGTGGCAGAGTTGTTATGAAGTCAGTGATCTACTCTGGGTTTCAGTTTCATGTTCTGCAGTAGGATTCCTCTTTTATGTTTTTTACTTATAATATCCTTTTTATTGTACTAGTTCAATATCTGTCAATATTTAGACTCTCCCTATATTTTGATCAATCAATTGATCCATCCATCCATCTTTCCATGTTTTTTTTCTAAATCCTACCTTGAAAGCTGCCTGGGTACAAACGTTCTGGATCTGATTTTCAGACTCAATGGGAGTCTATCTCCTGCCAGGTAGAACCATCTCATTCATCATCTTCTTCTAGTTGCTCCTGTTCTCAGAGGACCTAAGTTACTTCTATCTTGGATCAACTTAAAGGATGAAAACAAAAAGAATTTCCCGAAAGTTTTCAACAGGGAGAGGTGAGAAGCGTGTAGAAGTTATTCTGCCACTTTCCATCTCTAGCCTGAGGGAAGTTTTAGGTTCCTTAAACATACAGCCGGTACTCCATATCTGTGGGTTCCACGTTTTTCACATTTGTGGATTCAACCAACTGTGGGTCAAACGTATTCAGAAAAAAAAAATCCACAAAGCTTCGAAAAGCAAACTTGAATTTGCAGTGTGTAAAGTTCTATGTTGAACCCACTCCACAGAAATGAAATGATGCTTAGGAATTGTATTAGGTATTATAAGTAATCTAGAGATGATTTGAAGTATACCAGAGGATGTATATAGGATATATACAAACATTATCTGATTTTATGTAAGGTACTTGAGCATCTGTGGATTTTGGTATCTATGGGAGGGTTTTGGAACCAATCTCCCATGGATACTGAGGGATGATTGTATTTGGTACCCAAGTTATTGTAAAATAACAAAGCCACTTACTTCCTTCTCCCCTCCCCTCTTCAGACTGCTCTCTTGAGCTTCTGCCCACCCAGCATTGGATTAGAGATTTTGGACTAAATGACTATCCCCAGGGATACTTGGTGGGCAAAACTTCCAGATGCATCCACTTTTGGCCTTTCTGGTATCTCTCTTCCTTATTCATTGCTGAATCAAGAATAACACAAAAGTTCAAAAGTTTTTTCTTTCCTGTCATTTTTATGTAGCAATGATTTATACTTAATAATACCCTAGAAAATTATGGAGTAAAAGTAGGAGAAATGAACCTAAGGCTATCAGACTGAAAGAGCATAAAGCTAATCTATTTAGATATGTGGAGAGATGAGAGATAGATAGATAGATACCCATGGTGTGTGTGTGCATGTGTGTGTGTGTGTGTGTGAAGTATGCCTCTCTCCATGTCTCAGGCCTGGATGTCTTAACTTGGGGAAGCTGTGACTATTGGCTGACCCTCTTCATGTTGTGGCCATTCTTCATGTAGCTGGTCTGTGAAGAACTCTGAATTTCAAGTTCATCACCTCAACTTGTAAAATGACCCTGTCTGAGATGCTGGGGGCACTAGGGCTGCTGCCACTCTGGTGCCTGCACTACTGTGATAAGCAGCCTCTTTGAGTGGGGTGTCTTCAGAATCAGAAGGGGAATCTCAGGGTATGACCCAAACTGTGTTATCTCACACAGTCATCTCATTTAGCAGCAAATTCTCCAATTGTACATGGCAGAAGTCAGACATTTCTCTAAGGATTTGTGTTTTAGATGTGATGTCAGGCTATTGGGGAGTAGTAGAGTAGGTGAATATTGAGTAAAGGCCCTTTACTTTGCCCTCTGAAGTGCTTAGCATGTGTAATAGTCTATGGGGATCATTTGGTGAGAACACCTTTTGTAAACATCTGGCCTCAAGGTCCCGATGTGATGTCTTTATTTCTGTAGCATCCTGGTCAGTAGTGATCTTGCCCCAAAGCTCTTCGTTACTGACAGAAGCAATGGCAGTTCTGGGAACCTAACCTGCTTAACTGAGGGATGTGATGCTGGGTCGATTCAGCACTCCTGCTGTTCCTGGAGCACAGCTGGTGACTGCTCCAATGATTTTGAGTCTTTCCTCTTCCTCTTCCTCATTCTCCTTTTTTCTTCTCCAATTATAAACCACGTTCTTGGAAAGCTTCCTGATTATTGGTCCAGATAAGGAAGCTCTAGCAATAACACCTTAAATGTTTAATATATCATGTCTAGAAAACCTCATTGATTGCAGGAAGAATTTACAAAAGAAATGAAAGAAGAATCACTGCACGCATTGACAATATATACGTTGAGTGAACAATGTGTACCAAAATGGACAGATGCAAAGTGTACATTGGAATGTGACTTGATAGTCTAGCAGGTTGTGGGACTAGGGGCTTATGGAAAAGTCAAAGAAAGAACATGCAAACAAATGTAAAAACACTGAGAACCACCTAAAACCTGTTTGGAAATAGGAAGAACACATACTCAATTATACTTAGCTCATATTTCTCCCCAGATTTCACACTTTAAGGGCTCTGACCACCTCCACTCTGCAGACCTACTTCTAATTATTTACATATGATAATGTGAGTCTATGCAGCTTGTTCTCTATAGGATGTTTACAGGGAGCCCTACAGGTATGGTTCAAATCCATAGATTCTGAATGAATGCTTGTAATTTTGGTTCACGTCTCTCCATTTCCTTAATGTGGTGTCCAAGAGTACATTTTTATAAATAAAAAGACAATAGTATACATCTTTGACGGGGACAAGTATCAAATGTGCTGGGGAGACTGGATCTCATTCTGGACTCTGTCTTGGGTGGGGCAGCAGGCCCTATAAAGAGATCCTCTGCTGCAGGACTCCTAAACTCCCGAGCACCGATCTGCTTTGGAGAACCTGGTGAGTCGGCTTCCTTGAGTTCCTCTGTTCTGTGTGCCCTGAAATGTTGAGTTTAATCTGAATACAGCAAGATTGGTTGATCTAGTCCTATGAATGTTCATTTGATGCTACTTAGTGGATGAAAATTTGGGTTAGAGCACAATGGTGTGCTATTTTAACTTTCTTTTGGTACAGTTAGGTGTTCATATGGACAGAGAAGTTAAGTGGAAAGCTTTGATTGGAAGGAAAAAAAAGAACAAAGTATTTTTCTTTTTGCTCTGCTTTTCTGGTGTCTTTTTCAAAGGTTTATGTCGTAGTAGGTGTGAGAGACTGCAATCCTTCACAAACAACACTTTGCTCTGTTTCCAAGTGAATCCATTGGGAATTTACAACAGATAATGATGATAGAAATAGCTTGTGACATTGTCATGGGTATCTGAACTTGTGACTGTCTTTCTTGAAGATGTTCTTTTCATAGGAATAACATGATTGGTTCTTTACCACAGAGATTTTTCTTTGGAAAAATTGTGTGAGAAAACACAAGATTTCCCAGGGACAATGAAGCAATTTGCTAAATTGGAAGAGAGAAACCAGGGCGTCTTGAAAAGGAAATTAAGAGTTTAAATAATTTCTTGCAGATTGGAGAAATAATATCCCATGGTATTACATAAGCTTTGGCTTCTCTCTCTGGAGGAGTCCCTTCCCATGAACAGGGTCGCATCATTTCTTTCAGATTCTGAGGCTCCAGCAGGATGTCTTACCAACAGCAGCAGTGTAAGCAGCCCTGCCAGCCACCTCCTGTGTGCCCCATGCCAAAGCATCCAGAGCCCTGCCCACCTCAGCAGTGCCAGCAGAAATGTCCTCCTGTGCCACCTTCCCCACCCTGCCAGCCAAAGTGTCCACCCAAGAGCAAGTAACAGCTTCAGGATTCATCAGGACCATGAAAGGATGAGGATAATTGGCCCATCTAGTTCTGCAGCTCCACCTGCATCTTCTCATCAAAGCCTACCATGGATGCACAGGGAGCTTCTTTCCCCTTTGCCCGTGATCTGCTGGTTATGATCCCTCACAGCAAAAGGTTTCCTTTCTGAGGCTGTCATACCGCCACCATCCAGGTGGAGACTGAGCAAAGGAAGTCCTCAGCTGTTCCAGCTCCCAGAGCTTCGGAAGAAAGAGCAGCAGCTCTCTCCCTGGGAACCATCAGAGAATTCTGTTGATGTGTTCTGTGTCTGTCTGTCACCTGGGCATGAGCTTCTCCCACCTGTGCAATTGTCACTTTTCTTTCACTCCCTGAATAAAGTATCTATGCATATATATTTGTGAATGGATCTTTTGTTTCTTTTCAAATGCTTTATTAGCAGTATTATATAATCATTTGGGTTTATTTCCATCTTCCTTTCATCCACAGGCAGCATATCACAATTTGGGTCATACCAAAGATATTTCTGTATTATTTTAAACCCCTTTTATTTTCCTTAATAGTGTTTGATTGATTTGAGGAACATATTATTCAACTCTCTGAATGTCTACCTCTTTACTGCAAAGTGAGCAAAATAACATTTACTTAATAAACTAGTCTAAGGCATAACATTGAATTACTATGTGAAATTTTGCTGGCCCAATGCCTGACACGTAATTACCTGTCATTTAATAGAGGTTTATTTGCAGCAACATATCATCATTGTTTCCACTATTACCACTGCCGTCATCATCATCATCACCTCCTATAGTTGTTCCAGCAAGAGAATGGCTTGGATGTAACTAATATAGAAAATAAGAAGACTCTCTTTTGTCACTTTTTATTGATTCATAATACCTATGAACACTTTTGGGGTACATGTGAAATTTTATTACATGCATCATATGTGTAATGATAAGTCAGGACATTAGGAAATTTAGGACTTTTATCACCTTGAGCATTGATCATTTCTCTCTTTGTTGGAAACATTTAAATTCCTCTCTTCTAGCTATTTTGAAAAATACAATATGTTGTTGTAAACTGTAGTCACCTTACTCAAACAGTTTTTTCTCTCCACAATTTTTCACAATTTTGTCTGTGTTTCTTTGTTTTCCTTTTTGACTTTGTTGGAGTGAAACCACAGCCTATGCACATTCACTATCCTGAAAAGATTCTTACAAGAAGAAGTATCTGATTCCTTCCATCATTTACCATACGTCCTTCTTAATCTCATTAACACTCAGCATGCAGGAGTACTTTACGTTACTCATAGCTCTTGAAATTATGCTCCTCAGTATTCTGATCTAACGTATAGAGAAAACAGAAGTAGAATTTACAAGGTCTATTCACTTTGGGAAGGTTAGTACAAATGAGGTGTTCAGTTTCTTATAAGGATATAGCCTACAATTTAGGGAATTTGTCGCCAGAAGAAATGTGATATTTAAATGAGCAATTTTTTTATTGTTCTAAACAGCTAACCACATCAACAGCAAACTAAACTGGAGGTAACATTATATATATTTTTTCACATAGAATACTGAATATCTATATATGCTAATATTTTACAAATGAACAAATCCACATATTGCTGTTTCTTGTATTTAGATTTATTTTCTTGTATTAACTGAATTCAGAGGAAAGTCTTAGAAATCACAAACAACTAGGCACTGATCTAAATTTCTGCTTAGATTAACTCTCATTTTCATCACATAAGAATAAACGTCAGGATCAGCCCATCTTATTATTTCTGCACACTTCACTCAAATCATATATTTGCATTTGATTTGTCCTAAAAATTCCTGGCACACACTTAAAATAAAGATAAAATAAAAGATTTTAAAGGTGAGGCAAATAACCTTCTCACCGTGAACAACTCGAACTCGATATTTTGCATCTATCTCTTTGGTTAGTCATGTGTTTCTTTACTATTTTGAATACTCCCTGTAGCATGTGCTAAGTACTTCGTATGCAGTTTCTGATTTAAAGTTTTTCTCATGACAATTTAGTGGTAGGTACCATTATTATCACTGGGTTCTATTATTTTTGTCACCTCTCTAATAATAATCAATTTCTTCAAATTTCATCAAATTATGGCCAATTTTATGATTTCTATCCAGCTGGCTCTTGGATAGTAGACAAACTCACTCCTGTTTTTTTTTTTTTACCTTAGTATGAGCTGCCAATTTTGACGAACTATTTTTTTTTTCCTTTTGACCTGGAGTCTCACTCTGTTACCCAGGCTGGAGTGCAGTGGCATGATCTTGGCTCACTGCAACCTCCGTCTCCTGAGTTCAAGGAATTCTCTGCCTCAGCCTCTTGAGTAGCTGGGATTACAGGCACCCACCACTACACCTGGCTAATTTTTGTATTTTTAAAAGAGACAGGGTTTCACCATCTTGGCCAGGCTGGTCTTAAACTCCTGACCTCGTGATCCACCCGCTTTGGTCTCCAAAAGTGCTGGGATTACAGGCGTGAGCCACTGCGCCCAGCCTGGTGAACTGTTTCATAGATACATATGGCTATTGGGTGTCTGTGTCTTGTGTACGTATGTCAGTGCTGTGAGGACAAGGATTATTATTGGGGTTTTCTTCAAGAGAGATTTTATAAGGGATGTGATCAAATGTAAAGCTACAACAATAAAAGGTGGTAATTACATCCAGTCCCCCTTTAGTGTCTGACCAAAAATGCTGAAAAGAAAAAAACACCATTATTTCACGAACTGAGGAATGGACAGACATTTGTCTTGTCAGCTTTTCAAAGTAGAATTTTAAGATTCCTTAGTCAGTAATAAGTAATATTTGGAGAATATTTTGAAAAGTAAAACAAAAGAATAAACATCATCTCTACTTTCACCAGCCATATGTAATCAGATTTAATATACTGTTTCGTGTGTTTTCTATCTTTTAATAAATGTTGATGAAAATGTTGTCATGCTTTATATATGGTTTTAGCACAATTTGAATGTTTTAAATTATATCAAATAATCTTTCAAAACATCCACCTTAATGATCTTCAGAATTCTAGCATATGCACGTGCTGTAATTTATCAGACTCAGCATGGAAGGACAATGGAGACTAAGCTTTCATAAAGAAATACAAGCAGAAGGCAGATATGCATGGGAGTTGGCGTTACCATTTCTACGAGCACATCAAGAATATTTTACCATAATTAGACAACCTTAAAAGGCTTTGCACAAAGTGAATGGACCACCACGAAATTATGTTATGTGAAAAAAAACAGCAATTCTCAAAAGATTACATGATGTATAGATGCACTCAAATATTCTTAAAATAATAAAATCCTAGAGATGGAAAAAAGAGTAGTATTTACTAGAGGTAAGCATCTGGGAAACAAGGGGTGGTTATGGCTTTAAGTGGGGAACAGAGGAGCCTCGTGGGAATGGAACAGTTACGCATCTCGATTGTCGTGGCTGTCAGCCAAAGCTACGGATGTGATGTAAATTTCATAGCATTATAAACACACACACACACACAAATGAGTGAATATATAACCTATAACATTCAAATATACTTTGTGAAATGCAAAAAAATGAAGTGTCTGTTCCTTCATACGGGATGATCCCCTAGAAAATTATGGAGTAGAAGTAATAGGAATGAACTTAAGGTGATCAGACTCTTAGAGAACATAATGCTAAGCTCTTTAGACGTGCAGATAGATGTTAGATAGATAAAGACCCATGGTGTGTATGTGTGTCTGTGTGTGTATGTGTGTATGTGTGCATGTGTGTGGGGTGTGTGTGTGTCTGTGTATGTGCCTGCATGTGTGTGCAGGGTGTGTGTGTGTGGTATGTATGTGTGTGTCTGTGTATGTGCATATGTGTGTGTGTTGTGTGTGTGGTGTGTATGTGTGTGGTGTGTGTGTCTGTGTGTGTGGTATGTGTGTGTCTGTGTATGTGTGCGTGTGTGTGTCTGTGTGTGGTGTGTGTGTGTGCATGTGTGTGTGGGGGTGTGTGTGTCTGTGTGTGTATGTGTCTGTGTGTGTGTGCAGGGTGTGTGTGGTGTGTATGTGTGTGTCTGTGTATGTGTGCATGTGTGTGTATGTGTTGTGTGTGTGTCTGTGTGTGTGTCTGTGTGTGTGGGCAGGGTGTGTGTGTCTGTGTGTGTGTGCATGTGTGTGTGGTGTGTGTGTGGTGTGTATGAGTGTCTGTGTATGTGTGCATGTGTGTGTGTTGTGTGGTGTGTATGTGTGCATGTGTGTGTGTGGTGTGTGTGTGGTGTGTGTGTCTGTGTGTCTGTGTCTGCGTGTGTGTGCAGGGTGTGTGTGTGTCTGTGTGTGTGGTGTGTATGTGTGTGTCTGTGTATGTGTGCATGTGTGTGTGTTGTGTGTGTGTGGTGTGTGTGTCTGTGCACGCACGCGTGCCTCGCTCTATGTCTCAGGGCCTGGGTGTCCTAACTCGGGGAAGCCGACTGTTAGCTGCCCTTCTTCATGTTGCAGCTGCTTTTCATGTAGCTCTTCTGTGAGGAACTCTGAGTTTCAAGTTCACCACCTCAACTTATAAAGCCGGCCTGTCTGAGATGCTGGGGGCCCTAGGGCTGCTGCCACTCTGGTGACTGCACTGCTGTGATAAGCAGACTATTTGAGTGGGGTGTCCTCAGAAGGGAAGTCCTCAGAAGGGCATGACCCAAACTGTATTATCTCTCACGGTGATCTCATTTGGCAGCAAATTCTCCAATTCTGTGTGGGAGAAATCAGACATTTCTCTAAGAATTTTTGTTTCAGATGTGATGCGAGGATCTGGGGAATAGTTGGGGACCTACTGAGAGACGTCCCTTTACTTCACCCACTGTGCTTGGCATGTGTAATAGTTTGTAGGAAGCATTTGGTGAGAACACTGTTTGGAAACACCTGGCCTCAAGGTGTTGATGTGTTGGCTCTGTTCCTGTAGTGACAGGCCAGTGGCGATCTTGGCCAAAAGCCCTTCCTTAGAGACTGGAGCACTTGCAGTTCTGGGAACCTAGCCTGCTTAACTGAGGGATGTGATGCTGGGTCGATTCAGTGTTCCTGCTCTACGTGGAGCATAGCTGGTGAGCGCTCCAAAGGATCTGAGTCACTCCTCTTCCTCTTTTTCCTTGTCTTCCTCTTCCTTCTTCTTCTCCAATTATAAAACCACATTCTTGGAAAGCTTCCTTATTATTGGCCCAGATGAGGATGCTCCAGCAACATTATTTTAAATGTTTAATATACAATGTGTAGTAGTCCCATTGACCGTTGAAAGAATTTTAAGAAGATGTGAAAGACATTCACATTGACAACATATGTGTTGCGTGAACAATCTGTACTGAAATGGACAGACGAGAGGTAGACATTGAGCTGTGAGTTGATAATCTAGCAAGTTATGGGGCTGGAGGGCTTTTCGAAAAGACAAAGGAAGAACATACAAACAAACAAAAATGACTGTCTTTCAAGGATTAAAACTTGTTAGGAAAGCGAGATAGAGAGAGCAAACATATAGGATCACGTTTAGTTTATATTTCCCTCTAGTTTTCAGACTTTAGGTGCTCTGTCCTTCTCTACTTTGCAAACCTTCTTCTAATTATTTACAGTAAGATACTGAGAGTCTTTGCTTCTTGTTCTCTATAGGATGTTCACAGGGAAACATAGAGGCATGGTTCAGCACATAGATGTAAAGTGAATGCTTGTAACTTTGGTTCCCTTCCCTCCGTTTCCCTAATGTGGTGACTAAGAGTGTGTTTTTATAAATAAAAAGGCTGTAGTACACATCCTTGATGGCAGCAGTGGCAAACATACTGGGGAGACTGGGTCTCACTCTGGTATACGTCCTGGGACACAAGTACCTCTATGAGGGGTGTAGAAGACAACTTCAAAGAGAAAAGGAATATAGGTAAAATCTGGAGTTCTGTGAGAGAAAGGCAGAGGCGGAGCAGAAAATTTCAGGCTTGAACAGGGGAAACAGATGGCACGGTGTGGTCAGTGCCTCCAACCGAGAGGTAAGTATGATGCTCCTCTATTTAGAATCCTAGGGAGGAGACTTGATGTGTCTGTGGTCATACAACTCAGCAAAAAATGTCTGGGGCCAGAATCCAGGCCGTTGTTAGGTCTCTCCTTCCTTCTAGCACATTGGCAAATTGTACTAGGAAGTAGAGGTGGAGATGGGTTCATGTACAACGATATGGCATTCAGCTGAAGTGGATCAGGGCAGGAAGTTTTATGATTTAGGGAGGGAGTAAGACGGGAAGGATTCATTGCCCCCAATCAAGAAAGAGAGCCCTTGACCACCAGTTAAAGAATCCCCCAATTCCCTCTTTGCTATAAGTCACTGAAACTGAGATCTAAGGCAGGGCCTCCATGAGTTCGGAGCACTCAATCCAGTGGGGAGATCCCAGAACAGGATATTTCCTAGTTAGAGAATCCCTGTCATGCCAGTTATGGGTAAATTTGCATTTTAGTTGGGACATTGCTGGACCAGCCCAGTTTTAGGCAGTTCCACTTCCTGCTGGGTGGGGTAGCAAGCCCTATAAAGAGGTTCCCTGCTGCAGGACTCCTAAACTCCTGGCACCCAAGCACCGATCTGCCTTGGAGAACCTGGTGAGTCTGCTTCCTTGAGTTCCTCTGTTTTTTGTGCCCTGTAATGTTGAATTTAATCTGAATACGGCAAGTTTGGAGGATCCAAAACTATGATCATTGGTTTGATGGTACTTAGGGGATGGAACCACAGGGTTAGATAATATGATACAATGTTTTAGATTGCTTTTTGAAAAATGCAGAGTTATAGGTCCATATGGACAGAGATGTTAATAGGAAAGGTTTATTAGAAGAAGAGAAAAGGATGAGGTATTTTTCTCTTTTCCATGTTTTTCTGGCATCCGTTTCAAAGTTTTGTATCTTAGCAGGTGTGAGGGCCTGGAATTCTTCCTGAACAGCTCTTTGCTCTGTTCCCAAGTCAATCCACTGGTACTTTACAACAGATAATGATGATAGGAATAGCTTGTGAGATTGCCTGAGGTGTCTGCACTTGTGACTGTGGAATCACATGATTAATTTTTTATTACAGAGATTTTTCTTTGGAAAAATCGTATGAGAAAAGGCAGGATTTCCCAGGTCTGATGAAGCAACTTGCTAAAGTGGAAAATAGAAGATAGTCATGTAAAGGGAGCTAAGGGTTTAAATAAATTTTTGGAAATTGGAGAAATAATATGCTACGGTATTACAAATAAGCTTTGGCTTCTCTCTCTATAGGAACCCCTTCCCGTAACACTGTCATATCATTTCTTTCAGGTTCTGAGCCTCCAGCAGGATGTCTTACCAACAGCAGCAGTGTAAGCAGCCCTGCCAGCCACCTCCTGTGTGCTCCACGCCAAAGTGCCCAGAGCCATGTCCACCCCCGAAGTGTCCTGAGCCCTGCCCACCACCAAAGCGTCCAGAGCCCTGCCCACCTCAGCAGTGCCAGCAGAAATGTCCTCCTGTGCCACCTTCCCCACCCTGCCAGCCAAAGTGTCCACCCAAGAGCAAATAACAGCTTCAGGATTTGTCAGGCCCATGAAAGGATGAGGATAATTGGCCCACCTAGTTCTGCAGCTCCACCTGCATCTTCTCATCAAAGCCTACCATGGATGCACAGGGAGCCTCTTTCCCCTTAGCCTGTGATCTGCCTGTGATGATCCCTGACAGCAAAAGGTTTTCTTTCTGAGGCTGCCATCCTGTCCAGGTAGAGACTGAGCAAAGGAAGTCCTCAGCTGTTCCAGCTCCCAGAGCTTCGGAAGAAAGAGCAGCAGCTCTCTCCCTGGGAACCATCAGAGAATTCTGTTGATGTTTTCTGTGTCTGTCTGTCACCTGAGCATGAGCTTCTCCCACCTGTGCAATTGTCACTTTTCTTTCACTCCCTGAATAAAGTACCTATGCATATATATTTGTGAATGGATCTTTTGGTTCTCTTCAAATCTGCTTTATTAGCAATCTTATACAATCGTTTGGGCTTAATTCCATGTTCCTATGATTCACAGTAGGATCTCACAATTGGGGTCATACCACAGATTATTTCTTTACCATTTCAAACCCCTTTTACTTTCCTTCATTAGCGTTTGATTGATTTGAGGAACATATTATTGAACTTCTCTCAATGTCAATCTCTTTAATGCAAAGTGAGCAAAATAACATTTACATCACAAACTAGTCTAAGGCATAAAATAGGATTACTATCTGATATTTGATTGGTACATTGCCTGACATATAATTAGGCCTCATTTGATAGAGGTCTATTCACAGCAATATATCATCATTGTTTTCACCATCACCATCACCACCACCTCCATCATCATCACTCCCGGCCACAACACCTCTGTATATGTACCAGCAAGAGTGTGGCTTGAATGTAACTAATGTAGGAACTAAGAAGACTCTCTAGTGTTATTTGTATTGATTAGTAATATTTGTACACATTTACTGCATACGTGTAGTATTTTTTACATGAATAGACTGTGTTAATGATCAAGTCAGGATATTAGGAAATTTACAGCATTCATCACCTGGAGCATTTATCTTTCCTCTTTGTTGGGAACGTTTTCGTTCCTCTCTTCTAGCTATTTTGAAGTATACAACACATTTTTGTATATTGTAGTCACCTTACTCTGCTATCGAATATTAAAACCTTGTACTCTTATGGCACGATTGCTAACAGGGGTCCCCTTTCTGCAGGAAGTAAAAGGAATTGCTTTGCTGAGAGATCCTTTGTCCCAGAACTGAGGATTTTTTTCTTTGCAACACTGAAAATTTACATGTAACACTGGACAAGTTGTAAAACAGTTAAATAAAGTAATCCGATACAAAAAAATATTAAGACTTACTCTTTTTATGTATCTGTATGTTTTTACTTATTAACCAGTATTTCTTCATTCTCTATCCCCCTGAACACCCTTCCCTGCCTCTGGCATCTATCATTAACTCTCTACCTTTATAGATGAACTTTTGTAGTTCCCACATACGAGTGAAAACATGCAATATTTGTCTTTCTCTGCTTGATTTATTTACTTAGAATAATGACCTCTAGTTCCATCTGTGTTGCTGCCAATGACAAGATTTTATTCTTTTTATTGCAATGGAATGGTACTTCATTGTGCATATATGCGTGTTTTCTTTATGCATTTATTCATTAATGGACACCTAGGTTACACAGTTTTTCTATTGTGAATAGTACTGCAAGAACCTCAGGAGTTCAGGCATCCCTTTGACGTACCGATTTCTTTTCCTTTGAATAGATACATAGTAATTGGATCGCTGGATTGAATGGTAGTTTTTTAGTTTCTGGAGAAATCTTTGTACTGTCTTGCATAGCAGCTGTGCTAATTTACATTCCCACCAAGAGTATACAAGTCTTCTTTTTTCTTTGCATCTTCTCCAGCATAATCTTTTTAACTCTTAAGTTCAGGGGTCATGTGCAGGTTTGTTATATAGGTAAACTCGTGTCACGGGGTTTAATTATAGCGCCCATTAGTGATTTTTCCCGATCCTCTCCATTGCCTGTGGTGGGCGCCAGTGTCTGCTGTTCTCCTCGAGGTGTCCGTGTTTTCCTATCATTTAATTCACATTTATAAGTGAGAACATGTGGTATTTGAATTTCTGTTCCTGCATTAGTTTGCTAAGGATAATGGTCTCCAGCTTCATCTATGTACCTGTAAAGGACATGATCGCCTTCCTTTCTATGGCTGCATAGTATTCCATGGTGTATACGTACACGTGTACCATATTTTCTTTGTCTAGGCTATCATTGATGGGCACTGAGTTTGATTCCATGTCTTTGCTATTATGAATAGTGCTGCAATGAACATAACACATGCATGTGTCTTTAGAATATAGAATGGTTTATATTCCTTTGGGTATATGCCACGTAATGGGATTGCTGGTTGGAATGGTAGTTCTGCTTTAAAGTCTTTGAGCAATTGCCTTCTGAACTGGGTATTTTGTCTGTCATCTCTTGTGTTGTTTTATTGTGACTCTTAGCCTTCTTGGATTGGGTTTCAGAATACTCCTGCATCTTATTGATCTTCCTTCCTATCCATATTTTGAATCCAATTTCTACCATTTCATCCATCTCAGCCCAGTTCAGAACGCTTGCCGGGGAGGTCGTGTGATCCTTTGGAAGAAAGACGGCACTCTGGCGTTTTGAGTTTTCAGAGTTCTTGCATTGCTTCTTTCTTATCTTTGTGTCTTATGTTTTTTCAGTCTTTGAAGTTGGCAATGTTTGGATGGGTTTTATTTTTTTTAATCTCATTTGATAACCTTGAACTTTTGATTGTGGTGTAAGGTCAATCCAGACAACTGACTTCATTTCTGAAAGATTTTAGGGTCCCAACACTCAGGTCCGAACTCCTGGCCTGCATGCTGTAACTCTGGGGGGACTGTATCAGGCTTGACTTTGTTCTTTGGCTCCCCCAGGTTAGGAATCCACTGTGCTTTGGAGGCTGATGTGCTCGCTGACCCCTAGCCACTACACTGTGATGGGTGGTGTCAGCCGAAGTGTTTAGCAGGATGGTGCCAGCGGGGTCCATTATTGTTTTGTATGTGCCAGGAGCAGTGGCAGCATGTCAGGCTGCATACTCTTAGACTGGGGCAGGATTCTAGCAGGTGCTAGGGTATCTGCCTCTGTGAAGGCAATGTAGCTTGGGGCTGTAGGGGGTCCCTGCTGGTGACTGTGTGTGTGGTCACACTTGTATTATTGGTATTTGGGTGGGGTGCTGGCGGGTGCAGATCTGTGTGCTTTCTCTGTGTGCAGTGGGAAGTTGTTGTTTTTTGTGGTGCAGGAGTTTCCACTGTTTTCAGTGCCTAGTTTCACTCCCATGGTAGTGTTGGCACAAGGGTACATGCTGGCATGGGCAGTACACTGGCAGGGGTGGGGCTGGCTGGCTCCAAGACAGCAATGGCCATCACCAGGGAGAAGGGGGCTGACTGTACTCTCACTGCAGCAGTGGCAGAGAGGGATGCACACACTCACATGTACTGCTGCGGAGAGGAAAGCAAAACCCACTCATGCACACACATGCTGGCAAAGTGACATGGTGTGTTGCTCTGAACCCAGGGGAAGCTGCAGTGTGTGGAGCAAGCAGATGGGCTAGTGGGTGATTGTGGGCAGCTGCCCCATTGCGGTTCTCCACTTGTCAGCTGTGATCTGCCAGCACAGAGGCTACGATGTGGGTCCCAAGGGCACCAGTGTTTTCCCTGCAAGCAGGTACAGCCAGACTGACACCCCAAGAGAGGCCAGCTGACCAGGGAGTGCTCAGGTCAGACTGGCCCCATCTCAAGGGCAAGATTGCCCTGTAGAGTTCAGGTCCAGTGGTTCCCCGAGAGCTAAAGTCTTCGATGAGAGAAAGTTGAGCTTAGGGAGATGGCCATCCCTGGCCCTGCTCCACCGCAGATACTTCCCCACCAAACCCTTTGGGGTCCACGTCAGCTGGCGTGCTGCCCTGTCACTTCTCTAAGCAGCTCTCCCTTCCAACTGGAGTCTCCCTGGTGGTTGAGGAGGTCTCCTGCCTGGATTCCAGAGGCCTACGGTGAGAGTGGGTAGCTTCCTGCCAGTTCAACTCAGTTGTTCCCCTGAAGTCACTGGAGGCCAGGAACGAGTCCTGGTGTGTAGTGTCCCTGTGCAGGGTTCCTAACTTTCTCTCTTTTCAGCCTAGCTTCTGGGTCTTCCCTTTGTTCACTTTCAGTACCTTCCCTCTGAATATCTGTTAGACGTGCACCTGGCATCTCGGTCCCTCAGTGGCAGCTGTTCCACCTGGCTGCGTCCTGTTGGCCATCTTGCCCCGAGCCACAGGAATTATCTGGTATGGTAAATGTTTCTGAGGCTTTTTCTGCATCAATATTCATGAGGAATATTGGTCTGTAGTTTTCATTCCTTGTAGTGTCTTTGCCTGGTTTTTCTATCAGTATAATGGCGGGCCTCATGGAACAAGAGAGGGAGTATTCTGTATTTTCCGTTTCCCTTTCTGAAAGATTTTGAGAAGGATTGGTATATACATCTTCAGTAAATCCTTCTGGTTCAACACTTTTTTTTTTTCTTGTGAGGTTTTAAATTAGTGATTCAGTTTCTTACTATATATCTATTCAGATTTTCTATTTCATCATGATTTGGTTTGGTAGATAGTATATATCTAAGAATTCGTTCATTTCAACTGGGTTATCTGATAAACTGACAGAATTGTTCAGAGTTTCCTCTTCAAATTTTTTCATTTCTGTAAAATCAGTAGTAATGTCCCCACTTTCTTTTTGATTTTAGCTATTTGAGTGTTATATTGTATTTTTCTCTGGTTAATCTGTCTAAAGATTTGTCAATTTTATTTACTTTTTCAAAGAAGTAACAATTTTACTGATTTTTCTCTACCGTTTGTTTGTATTTTGTTAGTATCTCTACTCTAGGCTCATATTTGCTTTTTTGGGGCTTAGTGTATTTTATCTTTTGTAGCTTCCTAAGTTGTATTATGAGGTTATTGGTCTGAGAATTGTTTTTTTCATTAAAAATGTGTGTGGTTATGGCTATAAATTTCCCTGTTAGCACTGCTTTTGCTGCAACCCGTAAATTTTGGTATCGTGTGTTTTGTTGTCAGTAGTCTCAAGCAATTTCTAATTTTCTCTGTGATTTCTTTTTTGATCTGTTGGTTGTTTAAGAATTTGTTGTTCTCTGGGTGCAGTGGCTCATGCCTGTAATTCTAGCACTTTGGGAGGCTGAGACAGATGGATCACCTGAGGTCGGGAGTTTGAGACCAGCCTGATCAGCCTGGAGAAACCTAGTGTCTACAAAAAATACAAAATTAGCTGGGCATGGTGGCACATGCTGTAACCTAAGATATTCAGGAGGCTGAGGCAGGAGAATTGCTTGAACCCAGGAGTCAGAAGTTGTGGTGAGCTGAGATCACGCCTTTGCACTCCAGCCTGGGCAATAAAAGAGTGAAGCTCCATCTCAAAACAACAAAAAAAGAATTTATTGTTTAATTTCCACAAATCTGTGAAATTTTCAGTTTTAATTAGATTACAGGTTTTTTTCTTTTTTTAAATTATACTTTAAATTCTGGGGTACACGTGCAGATTGTGCAGAATTGTTACGTAGGTATACACACGCCATGGTGGTTTGCTGCATCCATCCCCATGTGACCCACATTAGGTATTTCTCCTAATGTTATCCCTTCCTATTCCTCCCACCTCCTGCTATTTCTCCCCTAGCTCCCCACCCCGCAAGAGGCCTCAGTGTATGATGTTCCCCTCCCTGTGTCCGGGTGTTCTCATTGTTCAATACCTACTTATGACTGAGAACATGCGGTGTTTGGTTTTTCTGTTCTTCTGTCAGTTTGCTGAGAACGATGGTTTCCAGCTTCATCCATGTCCCTGCAAAGGACATGAACTCATCCTATTTTATGGCTGCATAGTATTCCATGGTGTGTATGCACCACATTTCCTTTATCCAGTCTATCATTGATGGGCATTTGGGTTGGTTCTAAGTCTTTGCTATTGTACAGTGCCACAATGAACATATGTCTGCGTGTGTCTTTATGTTAGAATGTTTTATAATCCTTTGGGTATATACCTAGTAATGGGATTGCTGAGTCAAATGGTATTTCTATTTCTAGATCCATGAGGAATCACCACACTGTCTTCCACAATGGTTGAACTAATTTACACTCCCAACAGTGTAAAAGCTTTCCGATTTCTCCATATCCTATCCAGCATCTGTTGTCTCCAGATTTTTTAATGATCGCCATTCTAACTGGCATGGGATGGTATTTCAATGTGGTTTTGATTTGCATTTCTCTAACGACCAGTGATGATGAGCGTTTTTTCATATAGTTGTTGGCTGCATAATTGTCTTCCTTTGAAAAGTGTCTGTTCATATCCTTCATCCACTTTTTGATGGGTTTTTTGTTTTTTTCTTGTAAATTTGTTTTAGTTCTTTGTATATTCTGGATATTAGCCCTTTGTCAGATGGGTAGCTTGCAAAAATCTTTTTTCCCATTCTGTTGGTTGCTGGTTCACTCTAATGATTGTTTCTTTTGCTGTACAGAAGCTCTTAAGTTTAATTAGATCCGATTTGTATAAGTTTTCAGTTTTATTCTATTGTGATTGGGAAAAGTACTTTGTATGATTTTAGTCTTTGAAAATATATTAACTTGTTTTCTAGCCTAATATGTGGTCTATCCTGGAGAGTGTTCTTCCATGTTCTCTTGAGAAAACTTTAAGGTGTATTCTGCTCCTTTTGGGTGGAGTGTTCTATATTTGTCTGTTTGGTCCAATTGGCTTATATATTTAAGTCCTCTATTTTTTTAAAATTCTGTTATTTTAGCCATTTTTGAGAGTGAAGTATTCGAGTTTTTAGCATTTATTATACACCTATCAATTTCTTCTTTTAATTTCTCTCACTTTATCTTTGTATATTTTGGAGTTCTGATGTTTAGTAAATGTATGTTTATAACTTCTATAATTTCCTGATGAATAAATCTCTTTAACAATATACATGTCCTTTGTAGTCGTTTATAACAGTTCTCAAAGTTAATTGTGTCTAATGTTAGTGTATCCACCTCTGGTCTTTCTGGATTTACTGTTTTCTGTATATTGTTTGTCTTTCAATACAGTCTGATTTCTGTTTATTTGATTTTTTGGTGGTAAAGCTAATTTATTGCGTTTTATCTTTTGCGTGTACTCAAAAATATTTTTTTGTGGTTTCAATGGGGATTATACATACTATCCTAAAGTTATATTAATCTAATTTGAATTAACAACCATTTAACTCCAATCGCATTGAAAAGTTGACTTATACCCAGCCTGGCTGACATGGTGAAACCCTGTCTCTACTAAAAATACAAAAATTAGCTGGGTGTGGTGGCACACGTCTGCCTGTAATTTCTGAGGCACGAGAATTACTTGAAACCAGGAAGCAGGGTTGCAGTGAGCCAAGATCATGCCACTGCATTCCAGCCTGGGTGATGGAGTGAGACTCTGTCTCAAAGAAAAAAAAAAAAAGAAAGAGAGAGAAGTTGTACAATCCTATCTTCTTTTTATGTTTAGTTCACAAATTACATCTTTACACATTGCGTGTTCACTAACATGGATTTGTAATTATTTTGTATACATTTGCAATCTAAGTCTTGTAGAAAACAAAAAATGGAGTTACAAGATAAAATTACAATAATGCTGTCTTTTATGTACCTGTGTACATTTATCAGAGATTTTTGTATTCTCATACAGTTTCAAGTTTCTCTCTAGCATTTTTTGAATGTCAGAGGCTCTCTTTATCACTTCTCATACAGAAAATCTAGGGGCAATGAACTGCCTTAAGTTTTGATTTCCAAGAATGTCATAATTTTGCCCTCATTTTTAAGGACAATTTTTCCAGCTGTAGAATTCTAGGTTGAAAGAATTCTAGGTTTTCTTTATTTTCAATATATCATCCCACTGCCTCCTGATCCTAAAGACTTTTGGTGAGAATTTGGTCAACTATTTGTTAAGGATCTCTTAGATATGATGATTCACTTCCCTCTTGCTGAGACTTTTGGTAAGAATTTGGTCAACTATTTGTTAAGGATCCCTTAGATATGATGATTCACTTCCCTCTTGCTGCTTTCAATAGTCTCTCTTTTGATAGTTTAATTATAATGTATTTCAGTGTGGGTGTCATTGAATTCATTTAACTGGGAGTTTGTTGTGCTTTTTGTATGTGTAATTTTACACTTTTCAGAATTTGTATAAATGGAACCATACAGGTTATAGTCTTTGAGACTGACTTTTTTTTTTAACTTATCAATTTGCATTTAAAATTCAGCCATGTCTTCATGAGTCTTGATAGGTCATTCCATGTTATCACTGCATAGTATTCCAGTGCTTGCTTGGATGTGATGCACCACAGTTTATCAATGTAATTATTAAAGGGCATCTTGGTAGATGACAGATCTTGGAGATTATGAATAAAGCTGCTATAATCATTTGAATGCAGCTTGAAATTTGTTAGATCAATTTTTGAATGTGCTTTTGCTGAATCATAGCATAAAATTATGTTTATCTCTTTAAGATTGTGAATTGGTTTTCACTTTTCTCATAACGTTTCTGGTTTATGTAACCTTTCTAATACTTCCAGTAGAATTCGGATCTCTTGTCTTATATGTTAGAGTTCAAACAGTTTTTTTCTGTCCAAATTTTTTCACAATTTTGTCTGTGTTTCTTTGTTTTCCTTTTTGACTTTTTTTGGAGGGAGACCATAACATGCACATTCACTATCTTGAAAAGATTTTTACAAGGAGAAGTATCTGATTCATTCCATCATTTACCACTTATCCTTCTTAATCTCATTGACACTGAGCATACAGGACTACTTTATATTACTAATAGCTCTTGAAATTATGCTCTTAAATACACTGATCTAATATACACAGAAAATAAAAGTAGAATATATAGGGTCTATTCACTTTGGGAAGGTTAGTGCTAATGAGCTATTCAGTTTCTTATAAGGATTTATCCTAAAATTTAGGTTATTTCCCACCAGAAGGAATGTGATATTTAAATGAGCAGTTTTTAATTGTCCTACACAGCTAACCACACCAACAGCAAACTAAATTGGAGGTAACTTTATATATATTTTTCACATAGAATGCTAAATGTATATAAATACTATTTATTTTACACATGAACAAATTGACATATTGCTATTTATTGTATTTAGACTTATTTTCTTATATAAACTGAATTCAGAGGAAAGTCTTAGAGAGTCCAAACAACAAGGAACAATTGAAGTATCTGGTTTCTATCCTTTGCTGTAAATTTCTGCTTAGATTAACTCTCATTTTCATCACATAGGATAAGTGTCAAAATCATCCCATCTTACTGTTTCTGCACACTTCATTCAAATCATATATTTGCATTTGCTTTCTCCTAAAAACTGTGGCACACAGTTAAAATAAAGATAATATAAAAAGTCTTAAAGTTGAAGCAAATAACTTTCTGAACCATAAACGAACTCAATATTTTGCTTCTATCTCTTTTATTAACAATGTGTTACGTTAGTATTTTGAGTACTATCTGTAGCCTGTGCTAAGTACCTTATATGCAGTCTCTGATTTAATTGTTTTCTCATGACAGTTTAGTGGCAGGTACTATATTATCACTATGTTCTAGTATCCTTACTGCCTGTCCTACTAATTATCCATTTCTTCCAATTTCATCATATTATGGCCAATTTATGCTTTCTATCCACCTGGCTCTTGGTTAGTGGAGAAACTCATTCCTGATTTCTTTTTACTACGGTATGATCTCCCAATTCTGGTGAATTGTTTCATAGATACATATGGCTGTGGCGTGTCTGTGGCTTCTGCGTGTATATGTCAATGCTATGAGGATGGGGATTATTGTTGGAGTTTTCTTCAAGACAGATTTTAGAAGGGATGTGATCAAATGTAGAGCCATAACAATAAAAAAAACTACTTACATCCAGCCCCACCTTTAGTGTCTGGCCAAAAATACTGAAAAGAAGGAAGACTGTTATCTCACTAATTAAGCAATAGACAGGCTTGTCTGTTGATGGCTTTTCAAAGTAGAATTTTAAGATTACTTACTCAATAAAGGTAACATTTGGAGAATATTTTGAAAAGTAAAACAAGAAAATAAACATCATCTCTAATTATACCAGTCAAATATAATCACATTTAATATGTTGTTTTATATATTGCCTAACATTAAATAAATATATGTTAATGAAAATATCATCATGGCTTACATAAGTTTTTAGTAGAATTTGAATGTTTTAAAATGTTAAGTAACCTTCCAAAATATCCTTCTTAATTATCTTCAGAATTCTCCCATATTCTACCTGATTCATCAAATTATGGAAAGACAATGGAGACTAAGCCTTCCATTCAGAGATGAAAGCAGAAGGCAGACATGTGTGGGGACTCACAGTTACCATTTCTTGGAACATAAAAAGAATATTTTACCATGATTCCTGTTTCTTAATTTTTAAAACATATTTAATTTAAAATCTTCATTTTCCAGCACTGCTTTGTTTAGTGGAAAGTATCATAGTAAAATGTGAGATAACATGTTAAATCAAGTATTAGACCAAATAAAAGTTTTTGTTCTTTCCTGTCATTTTTAGGTACTAATAATTCATACTTAATGATCCCCTAGAAAATTAGGAAGTAGAAGTAATAGGAACGAACCTAATGCTATCAGACTCTTAAGGAATATAAAGCTAAGCTCTTTAGACATGAAGATAGATGATAGATAAATAAGGCCCCTGGTGTGTGCGTGTGTGTGTGTGTGTGTGTGTGTGTGTGTGTGTGTGTGTGTGAAATATGCTGGGCTCCCTGTCTGAGGGCCTGGATGCCTTAACTTGGGGAAACTGTGCCTGTTAGCCGCCTCTCTTCATGTGGTGGCTGTTCTTCATGTAACTCATCTGTGTGGAACTGTGAGTTTCAAGTTCACCACCTCAACTCGTAAAGTGACCCTGGTTGAGATCCTGGGTGCACTAGGGCTGCTGCCACTCTGGTGCCTGCACTGCCATGATAAGCAGCATGTTTGAGTGGGGTGTCCTCAGAAGGGGAGTCTCAGGGTGTGACCCAATTGTATTATGTCACACAGTGATCTCATTTGGCAGCAAATTCTTCACTTTTGCATGGCAGACATCAGACATTTCTCTATGGATTTATGTTTTAGATGTGATGTGAGGCTCTCGGGTGGTAGTAGGGGACCTATTTCATAAGGGACCTTTACTTGGCCCAGTGAAATGCTTGCCACGTATAATAGTCTATAGGAAGCATTTTGTGAGAACATCATTTGTAAACACCTGGCTTCATGGTGCTGACATAATGGCTCTATTTTTGTAATGTTCTGGCTGGTGATGATCTTGGCCAAGCCCTTCCTTACTGACAGGATCAGCAGCTGTTCTGGGACCCTAACCTGCTTAACTGAGGGATGTGATGCTGGGTGGATTCAGCACGCCTGCCTTTTCTGGAGCACAGCTGTTGACTTCTCCAGTGATTCTGAGTCTTTCCTCATCCTCATTCTCCTCTCTTCTTATTCACTTATAAAACCACTTTTCTTGGAAAGCTTCCTGATTAATGGTCCAGATAAGGAAGCTCCAGTAACATCACTTTAAAGGTTAAATATATAATATTTAGAAAGCCTCATTGATTGCAGGAAGAGTTTAAGAAACACGTGAAAGAACAATTTTGAAAATTTGTTTATAAATGCACTAAATGCATTGACAACATATGTGTTGAGTGAACATATGTACCAAAATAGACAGATGAGAGGTATACATTGGGGTGTGAGTTGATAATCTAGCAATTTGTGGGACTGGAAGGTTTATGGAAAAGACAAAAGAAGAACATGCAAACAAATTAAAAAGCACTGAGAAACATCTAAAACCTGTTTGGAAATAGAAATAATACATATAGACTACCCTTCATTTGTATTTTCCCCCTGATTTCAGACTTCAAGCACTCCAACTTTCCTCACTCTGCAAACCTACTTCTAATTATTTACATATGATAATGTGAGTCTATGCATCTTGTTCTCTATAGGATTTTCACAGGGAACCATATACACATGGTTCCATGCATAGATTTTGAGTGAATGCTTGTAACTTCAGTTTCCTTCTCTCCACTACCTTTTATAAATAAAAAGGCTGTAGTTCACATCTTTGATGGTGGCAAGTAGCAAACGTGCTGGGGAGACTAGATCTCACTCTGGAATCTGTCCTGGGATGCAAGTGCCTCCCAGGAGGCACTTGTGGTGTAGAAGACAGCTTCAAAGAGGAAAGGAATATAGGTAAAAATCTGGGTTTTTATGACAGAAAGGTGGTAAATTTCTGTCTTGAACAGGGTCAGCGGATAGCACATGTGATCAGCTTGCAAACCCAGAGGTAAGCATTTTTCTCCCCTGTGTGTAATCCCAGGGAGTTGATGTGACCTGCCTGTCATCATGGAACTTAGCAAAGAAAATGCCAGGCCCAGTTCAGGCCTTTGTTAGGTCTCTCCTTCCTTCTAGCACATTGGCCAATTGTACAAGGAAAGTAGACGCAGAATTGGGTTCACGTACAGCAATACGGCATTCAGCTAAAGTGGATCAGGGTGGGAAGTTTTAGGATTCAGGGGAGTTAAGATAGGAAGGGATAACTGTTCCTAATCAAGAGCGCCCTTGACAAGCAGTTAGAGAATCCCCCAATTTTCTCTCTAACATAAGTCACTGAAACTGAGAGCTAGGGCAGGTCCTCTGTGAGTCAGGAGCACTTAACTCAGTGGGGAGATCCCAGAACAGGATATTTCCTAGTTTGAGAATCCCTGTCATGCCAGCTAAGAATACATTTGCATTTTAGTTGGGACATTGCTGGACCAGCCCAGTTTTAGGCAGTTCCACTTCCCAGTGGGTGGGGTAGCAGGCCCTATAAAGATATTCCCTGCTGTGAGACTCCTAAACTCCTGGTACCCGAGCATCGATCTGCTTTGGAGAACCTAGTGAGTCTGCTTCCTTGAGTTCCTCTGTTCTTTGTGCCCTGAAATGTTGAATTTAATCGGTTATCAGCAAGTTTGGTTGATCCAATTCTGTGACCATGGGTTTGATGCTACTTAGTAGATGGAAATTTAGAATTAGAGTACAATGATATGCTATTTTAGCTTGTTTCTTGTATACACTTAGGTGTCTATAAGGACAGAGAAATGAATAGGAAAGCTTTGATTTGGAGAAGAAGAAAGAACAAAGTATTTTTTTCCTCATGTTTTCTTGGTGTTCTTTTCAAATGTTTGTGACTTAATAGGCGGAAGAGCCTGCAATCCATCCCAAACAGCCCTTTGTTCTGTGCTCAAGTCAACCCACTGGAACTTTACAACAGATAATGGTGGTAGAAACGGCGTGTGAGATTGCCCATGGTATCTGAACGTGTCACTGCCTTTCCTGAAGGTGTAATTTTCACAGAGATAACATGCTTGGTTCATTACTGCAGAGATATTTTCTTTGGAAAAATTGTATGAGAAAACACAGGATTTCCCAGGGCCAAGGAAGCAATTAATTTGCTAAAGTGGAAGAGAGAAATGAGGGAGTCATTAAAAGGCAGATAAGACTTTAAATAAATTTTTGGAGACTGGAGAAATAATATCCCATGGTGTTACATAAGCTTTGGCTTCTCTCTCTATAGGAACCCCTTCCTGTGAACACTGTCATATCATTTCTTTCAGGTTCTGAGACTCCAGCAGGATGTCTTACCAACAGCAGCAGTGTAAGCAGCCCTGCCAGCCACCTCCTATGTGCCCCATGCCAAAGTGCCCAGAGCCATGTCCACCCCCGAAGTGCCCTGAGCCCTGCCCACCACCAAAGTGTCCAGAGCCCTGCCCACCTCAGCAGTGCCAGCAGAAATGTCCTCCTGTGCCACCTTCTCCCCCCTGCCAGCAGAAGTATCCACCCAAGAGCAAGTAACAGCTTCGGGATTCATCAGGATCATGAAATGATGAGGATAATTGGCTCATCTTGTTCCACAGCTTCACCTGCATCTTCTTATCAAAGCCTACCGTGGTTACACAGGGAGCTTCTTTCCCCTTGGCCTGTAATCTGCCTGTGATGATCCCTGACAGCAAAATGTTTCCTTTTTGAGGCTGCCATACTGCCACTGTCCAGGTGGAGCTGAGAAAAGGAAGTCCTCAGCTGTGCCAGCTCTCACAGCTTTGGAAGAAAGAGCAGCAGCTCTCTCCCTGGGAACCATCAGAGAATTCTGTTGATGTTTTCTGTGTCTGTCTGTCACCTGGGCATGAGCTTCTCCCACCTGTGCAATTGTCACTTTTCTTTCACTCCCTGAATAAATCATCTTTGCATATATATTTGTGAATGAATCTTTTGCTTCATTTTGAATCTGCTTTATTAGCAATATTATACAATTATTTGGGTTTTTTTCCATCTTTCTTTCATCCATAGGCAGGATCTCACAATTATTGTTATCTGAATTTTGGGCCATATCAACGATTATTTTCATATCATTTTAAACCCCTTTATTTTTCCTTAATTAGTTTTTGATTGATTTGAGGAACAATTCAATCAGAATTTTAATCTCTTTATTGCAAACTGTGGAAAATAATATTTATATCACAAATTTATCTTGGGCATAAAATGGAATTAGTATCAGGAATTCAGCTGACACATCATTACTACTCATTTTATAGTAGTCTATTAGCAGCAGTACATCATCAGAGAAATTCAAATCAAAACTACAATGAGCAAAGGAGAAAATGGGCAGTTGTTCCGTGTGCATTGAGTTTTACTTTTGCAAGATAAAAATGTTCTAGAGATACATCGCATAATATCAGTGTACTTAACATGTCTAAACTAAAAAAATTGTCTTATTTGTGCATAGAAATACAATTGATTTTTGCATATTGATCTTGTATCCTGTAATCTTGCTGAATTTGTCTGTAAGTTCTAAGTGTGTGTGTGTGTGTGTGTGTGTGTGTGTGTGTGTAAGAATTTCTTAGGTCAGCTCTCTGTATCTGTGGGTTCTGCATCTGTGCTGCTTTTTTTATGTTTGTTGACTGTATAAATGTCTTCTTTTGGCAACTGTCTGTTGATGTCCTTTGCCCACTTTTAATGGAGTTGTTTGTTTTTTCTTGTAAATTTCTTTAAGTTTCTTGCAGATTCTGGATATTAGATCTTTGTCAGATAGATAGACCGCAAAAATTTTCTCCCGTTCTTTAGGTTGTCTGTTCACTCTAATGAGTTTCTTTTGCTGTGCAGAAGCTCCTTAGTTTAATTAGATCTAATTTGTCCATTTTTTCTTTTGTTGCAATTGCTTTTGATGTTTTTGTCATGAAATCTTTGCTGAAGACTATATCCTGAATGGTATTGCCTAGATTTCCTTCTAGGGTTTTTTTTCCCCCATAGTTTTGGGCTTTACATTTACAGTTTTTACAATAGAACCAAAAACAATAAAACATTTAGAAATAAAATTAACAAGAGAACAATGATATCAGCAAGATGAATGACTAGAGATGCCCAGTTCTCCCACCACCCTCACAAAAACAAACCAAAACAACAAATAACCAACTACATTTGGATTACAGTATCTAAAGGAGAGCACTGGGATAAAGCACAGAAGTGGTGAAACCCATGCGGAGCACAGAAATGTAGGACATCCAACAGACTAAATCAAGCAGATGAAGGAATTTCAGAACTTGAAGGTAAGTTTTTTGAAAGCATCATTTTAATTTTTTTCCAGTTAAAAGAAAAAAATTAGAAAAGAGTAAAGAAAGTCTATGGGACTTATGGGACACCATTAAGTGAACAAATATTCACATTATAAAAATTCCAGGGGATGAAGAGATAGTGAATGGCACAAAAAGCTTATTTAGCAAAACAATAGCTGAAAACTTCCCAAGTCTTGAGAGATATATGGACATCAGATCCAGGAATTTCAAGATTCCCCAACTGATTCAAACCAGAGCTGTCCTCTCCAAATCATATAATAACCAAACTGCAAAAGTCAAAGACACAGAGAGAATCCTAAAAGCAGGAAGAGAAAAGCATCAAGTCACATATAAGGAAATCCCCATAATTTGACTATTAGCAGATTTTTCACCAAAAACCATGCAGGCCAGGAGAGACTGAAATGATATAGTCAAAGTGCTAAAAGAGGGAGGCTTCAAGGTGGCTAACTTAAGGTATATTATACTTACTTCCATTACTAAGAATAACCAAAATAGAGAGTAGATAATGATACTTCAAATAGATGATCCAGAGCAGACACTGGAATTCAGCAGGAAAATGATAAGAAATACTAAAACAAAGAAAGGAAGAAGAAAGAAATTAGGCAGCCTGCTTGCCGATGATAGGCTGGGAGCCAAGAGAGACTCCCCAGTATGGGAAAAGAGTAAATGAGAATCAATATTGTGAAAATGGCCATACTGCCCAAAGTAATTTACAGATTCAACGCTATCCCCATCAAGCTACCAATGACCTTCTTCACAGAACTGGAAAAAACCACCTTAAACTTCATATGGAACCAAAAGAGAGCCCGCATAGCCAAGTCAATTCTAAGCAAAAGGAACAAAGCTGGAGGCATCACACCATCAGACTTCAAACTATACTACAAGTCTACGGTAATCAAAACAGCATGGCACTGTTACCAAAACAGAGATATAAACCAATGGAACAGAACAGGGGCCTCAGAGGCAATACCATACATCTACAACCATCTGATCTTTGATAAATCTGACAAAAGCAATGGGGAAAGGATTCCCTGTTTAATAAATGGTTTTGGGAAAACTGGCTAGCCATGTGCAGAAAGCAGAAACTGGACCCCTTCCTGACACCTTACACTAAAATTAACTCCAGATGGATTAAAGACTTAAACATAAGACCTAACACCATAAAAACCCAGAAGAATATCTAGGCAAAACCATTCAGGACATAGGCATAGGCAAGGACTTCATGACCAAAACACCAAAAGCATTGGCAACAAAAGCCAAAATAGACAAATGGGACCTAATCAAACTCCACAGCTTCTGCACAGCAAAAGAAACAGTCATTAGAGTGAATTGGCAACCAATAGAATGGGAGAAAATTTTTGCAATCTACCCATCTGACAAAGGGCTGATATCCAGAATCTACAAAGAACTAAAACAGATTTACAAGAAGAAACAAACAAGCCCATTCAAAAGTGGGCAAAGGATATGAACAGACACTTTACAAAAGAAGACATACATGAGGCCAACAAACATATGAAAAAATGCTCATCGTCACTGGTCATTAGAGAAATGCAAATCAGAACTACACTGAGATACCATCTCACGCCAGTTAGAATGGCGATCATTAAAAAATCTGGAGACAACAGATGCTAGAGAGGATGTGGAGAAATAGGAACACTTTTACACTGTTGGTGGGAGCATAAATTAGTTCAACCGTTGTGGAAGACAGTGTGGTGATTCCTCAAGGACCTAGAAATAGAAATTCCATTTGACTCAGCAATCCCATTACTGGGTATATATACAAATGATTATAAATCATTCTACTATAAGGACACATGCACACGAATGTTCATTGCAGCACTGTTTACAATAGCAAAGACTTGGAACCAACCCAAATGTCCATCAATGATAGACTGGACAAGGAATATGTGGCACATATACACCATGGAATACTACACAGCCATAAAAGACGATGAGTTTGTGACCTTTGTAGGGACTTGGATGAATCTGGAAACCATCATTCTTAGCAAACTGACACAAGAACAGAAAACCAAGCAGCACAGGTTCTCACTCATAGGCGGGTGTTGAACAATGATAACGTGTGGACTCAGGGAGAGGAGCATCACACACTGGGGGCAGTTGGAGGGGCAGCCAGGGAAGGGAGAGAGGGGGTGGGGAGGGTGGGGAGGGTTAACATGGGGAGAAATGCCAGATATAGTATGCACTTAAAGTAAAATAAAAATAAAAAATAAATAAATGAATAAAATAAAATATTATGCTAAGTTAAAGAAGTCAGATACAAAGGACCACATATTGTTTAATGCTATTTATATGAAATGTCAAGAATAGGCAAATTTCTAGAAACGGAATGTAGAGTAGTGGTTTCTAGGGGTCTGGGGGCAGGGGAATGAGGATTAACAACTCATCAGTATGGAGTTATTTGGAGGAGTGATTAAAGGGTTCTGAAATTAGATAGTGTTGATAATTGCATGAACTGTGAATGTATGAAGGACTATTGAATATACACTTCAAAAGGGTGAATTTTGTAGTATGTAAATTCTGTGTCAATAAAGGTATTTTAAAAACAAAGAAAATGGGCTCTTTTGTAAACATAAATGCAAGAAAATAGAAGGAAACCAAAAATCTGAAGAGATAAAATCCAGAGTGATTTTGAGAGACAAAAGTCCATCAAAACTCAGGTTTGCAGGTAAGATTAGATTAAGTTTTGATGTCATCCCACCTAAGTTTATTTTTCCAAATAATGTCAAAGGAGCCACGGTAAAGGAAGAAGACATGGAAAAAGGAAGTACAAGAATTTCATCTGTGAAAGAAATGTGAGTATAGTTACTAGCATATAGAACTGGCTAGAAGCAAACAGATTAGAAATCCACTAAATTTTTGAGGAATCATGTTTCCAAAGTAACCACAAGCAGGATCTGAAAATAAAATGAAATGAAGCAAAACAGCTTTTCAACAGCCTTAAATGACACTTGGTTAGAAAGTGAACTGCATTCTTCCAATCCATGAACATGAAATTTTTTCATTTGTTTGTGTTATCTATGATTTCTTTCAGCAGTGTTTTACAGTTCTCCCTGTAGAGATGTTTTATATTCTTCCTTTCACCTCCTTGATTATATGTATTCCTAGTTATTTTTGTGTGTGTGTGTGTGTGTGGCCATTGTAAATGGGATTCTGTTTTTGATTTGACTCTCAGCTTGAACATCATTGATGTATACAAATGTTACTGATTTTGTACATTGTTAAATGGCCATACTGCCCAAAGCAATCAACAGATTCAACATCATTCCTTTCAAACTATGAATGCTATTTTTCACAGAATTAGAAACACCTATTCTAAAATTCATATGAAACCAAAAGAGAATTCAAATAGCTAAAGCAATCCTAAACAAAAAGAACAAGGAATCACATTACTTGCCTTTAAGCTATTCTATAAAGCTATAGTAACCAAAACAGGATGGTACTGGTACAAAAACAGACACAGAGACGAATGAAACAGAATAGAGAACCCAGAAATAAAGCTGCACACCTACAGCCATCTAATTGTTGACAACATCAACAAAAATGAGCAATGGGGAAAGAACTCTCTATTAAATAAATGGTGCTGGGATAACTGGCTAGCCATGTGCACAAGAATGAAACTGAACCTCTATCTTTCACCATCTGAAAAATTAACTCAAGATGGATTAAAGATTTAAATGTAAGTCCTCAAAATATAAGAATCCTAGAAAAAACCTAGGAAACACCATTCTAGACACTGGTCTTGGGAAAGAGTTTATGACCAATTTCTTTCTTTTTTTTTTTGAGACGGAGTTTTGCTCTTGTTACCCAGGCTGGAGTGCAATGGCGCGATCTCGGCTCACCGCAACCTCTGCCTCCTGGGTTCAGACAATTCTCCTGCCTCAGCCTCCTGAGTAGCTGGGATTACAGGCACACGCCACCATGCCCAGCTAATTTTTTGTATTTTTAGTAGAGACGGGGTTTCATCATGTTGACCGGGATGATCTTGATCTTTTGACCTCGAGATCCACCCTCCTTGGCCTCCCAAAGTGCTGGGATTATAGGCGTGAGCCACCGCGCCCAATTTCTTAACAATTGTAACAAAACTAAAAATTGACAAGTAGGACCCAGTTAAATGAAACAGCCTCTTCACAGCAAAAGAACCTATCAACAGAGCAAACAGACAACTTGCTAAGTGGGAGAAGATATCTGTAAATCATCTGACAAAGGGCCAGCCGTGGTGGCTCACCTCTGTAATCCAAGCACTTTGGGAAGCCAAGGCAGGCAGATCATGAAGTCAGGAGTTCAAGACCAGCCTGGCCAAGATGGTGAAACCCTCTCTCTACCAAAAATACAAAAATTACCCTGGTGTGGTTGTGGGCATCTTTAATCCCAGCTATTCGGGAGGCTGAGGCAGAGAATTGCTTGAACCCAGGAGGTGGAACCTGGGAGGCAGAGGTTTCAGTGAGCCAATGGGAGGTCAAATCACACCATTGCACTCTCAAAAAAAAAAAATCATCTGACAAAGGTCTAATATCCTGAGGATATTATCCATAAGGAACTCAAACAACACTACAAGTGAAAACCAAATAATCACATTAAAAAGTGGGCAAAAACATGAACAGACACTTCTCAAAAGAAGATACAGAAGTGACCAAAAAATATGAAATAATGTTCAACATCACTAATCACCACAGAAATGTAAATCAGGACCACAATGAGATACCATCTCACACCAGTTAGAATGGCTATTATTTAAAAAGTAAAAAAACAACAGTTGCTAGCAAGACTGTGGAGAAGAGAGAAATTTTATACACTATTGATGAGAATGTAAATTAGTTCAGCCACTGTGGAAAGCAGTTTGGAGATTTTTCAAAGAACTTAAAATGGAGGTACCATTTCACCCAGCAATCTCATTACAGGGTATATATACAAAAGAATATAGATTATTCTAACAAAAAGACACATCCACTTGTATGTTTATTGCTGTACTATTTACAATAGCAAAGTCATGGAATCAACCTAGGTGCCCATCAACAGTGAATTGGATAAAGAAAATGTGGTACATATACACCGTGGAATGTTCCACAGCCATAAAAAAGAATGAAATCATGTTCTTTGCAGTAACGTGGATGGAGTTGGAGGCCACTATCCTAAGCAAATTAATGTGAGAACAGAAAGCTACATATCACACGCTCTCACTTGCAAATGAGAGCTGAACATTGGATACTCATGGACATAAAGATGGCAACAATAGACACAGGGGACTAATAGACGAGGGAAGAAATTGAAGGGGTTAAGGGTGGAAAAACTACCTGTTGGGTTCTATGCTCACTATCTGGGTGATGGGCTTATTCATATTCAAGCCTCAGCATCACACAATACACCCTTGTAACACACCTACAAGTGTATACCCCTGTATCAGCCCATTCTTGCATTGCCATAAAGAACTATCTGAGACTGGGTAATTTAGAAACAAAAGAGGTTTCATTGACTCACAGTTCCATAGACTGTACAGGAAGCATGGCTGGGAAGGCCTCAGGAAACTTACAATTATGGCAGAAGGCAAAAAGGAAGCAGGCACATCTTCACGTGACAGAGCAGGACGAGAGCGAAGGTGGAAGTGCTACACACTCTTAACCAACAAGATCCTGTGAGAACTCACTCACTATCATGAGAACAGCAAGGGGGAAGTCTGCCCCCATGATCCAGTCACCTCCACCAGGCCCTCCTCCAACATTGAGGATGACAGTCTCACATGAGATTGGGTGGGAGCACATAACCAAACCATGTCAACTCCTAAATCTGAAATAAAAGTGGAAACTATAGAAAAGAAAAAAATAACAAAAAATTTTAAAAAGAAAAGTGAATTGCCAAGTTACCTAACCAAGAAGGGCATAGTCCACAGTACACACTTCAGGTTTGATTATAGAGAACAGTATAAAAAAGGGATAATTCTACCTATGGCAAAAAAATGCATAGCAAAGTTAAAAGGAGTTCTTTCCAGAGAACAGAATCAACACCTTAAAAGGAACTTCTGCCACTTCTGGTATATTGGAATGGGAAGAGTGTGGCTTCACAATGCCTGCCCAGTTGGATTTCAGAGTACCAAGGCCCAGTGGCTGCCATGTGTCACCATTATCTTCCTTTGCGCAGGGTAGTTTTGATTTAGTTTTCCTGTATCTGCATTGACATTGGATGCTGAGTAATAGGAAAAACGGCCCGTTCGTTTGCTTCATAATTTTCTGAACAAAAGGAGCCATAGGAAGACATGATGGACAGCATGTGAGACTCCCGGCCCTCATCCCTTCCTCTGGGGCTGCCTTGAAATCCCAAGCCATTTTTAGTCCCCAGCCGTCCTTGTCCCCCTACCATCTCGGCAAGGGCCCTCGATTCCTGCCCCTACATCCTCAGACCAGACGGCTCCTCAAGCCGTCAAGAGTCCTAAATTCCGGCGGACGCCCTGCACCGAGTTTCCAGCGACCCACATTCTCCCTCCGGCTGCCCAGGATCGCGCGCTTGTCTCTGCGCAACAACAACATCGATGACCGCGGGGCGCAACTCCTGGGCCAGGCGCTGTCCACGCTGCGCAGCTGCAACCGGACCCTCGTCTCGCTCAACCTGGGCTTCAACCACATCGCGGACGTGAGTGTGCAGCGGGGAGAGACCCGCTGGGAGCAGGTGCGGCTCGGGCGGCTCACGCCTCCCTGACCACCCCTTAGGGCCTCCGGCTTAACTGTTCCCTGCTCTGGCTGTCCCTGGCCCACAACCGCATCCAGGACAAGGGTGCCCTGAAGCTGGCGGAGGTGGGTGTGCCGATCAGGTGGGTCCGGGACGAGGACTGGCCGGGGGAGCCGACCCTGACTCCGCTGGCGTTCGACCTCGGGGCACCCGCCTTCCGCAGGTCCTGCGACCCTTCGAGCTGACGCACACTGAGGTGGTGGAGCGCCGGCGCCTCCTGCTGGAAAAAGGGACGCAGGAACGCTCGCGATCGGTGAGGAATCCCCAGGCCCCAGGCCCCAGGCCCAGGCCCTCTAACCCTCGAGCCCACTTCCGAAGTCCGCTGCTTTTCAGCAAACTGGACATCCGGTTAAATCTCCATCCTCTGTCATGACTTTTTCCCTCCGACTTCTGCATAAACGTTTGCCAAGCCGCTGCTGGGCGGGCTCTAATTGCAGAACCACCCTATGGGCAGTTGAGTGTATTGGTTGAGAGACAGGACACTAGATTTAGACCATCTGGACCTGAAGTCCGGTTCATCCATATCCTAGCTTGTGACCTTGGGCATGTTACTAAACTTCTTCTTTTAATGGTAGAATATTTTGCTTTATTTCATTATGTGCAGGATATTTGGGATAACTAAACTTTTTTTTTTTTCTCTTGAGATGGAGTCTGGCTCTGTTGCCCAGGCTGGAGTGCAGTGGCACAATCTCGGCTCACTGCAACCTCCGCCTCCAGGGTTCAAGCTATTCGCCTGCCTCAACCACCTGAGTAGCTGGGATTACAGGTGTGTGCCACCAGGCCTGGCTAATTTTTGTATTTTTTAATAGAGACGGGGTTTCGCTGTGTTGACCAGGCTGGTCTCGAACTCCTGGTCTCAAGTGATCCGGCCCCTCTTGGCCTCCCAAAGTGTTGGGATTACAGGCATAAGCCACTGTGCCCGGCCTGTTATTTAACTTCTCCTTGCTTCAGTTTCTTCATCTGTAAGTGGGGATGACTGTACCTATTTCATGACTGTTGAGAGGATTTAATGACTTAATTCCTGCAATCCATTTAAAATAGCACCTGGCACTTAGCTCAATAAAAGTTAGCTGCTATTTTCCCCCCTCAGTATGACAGTCTGAGATCCTGCCTCACCCTTTGTCTCACCCCCACCCAGGTCCCTCTGCTATTTCTATTTCTTCTCCAAAGCATCTCACCCCAGAGGAGTCCATTACAAATTATTGTAGCATTTAGGCAGGGAGGTGGGTGGGAGGTGCTGTCAGCTCCACTGCTCCCCAAGTACGGGCACAGCTACCTTTCATGCCCCCATTGAGGAAGGGGCTCTGGCTTCTTCCTCCCTCCCTTTCCATTTGTGAGCACAGCCCTCCTCCTCAAGACACGGGGACTCCAAAACAGACTGTGAGAAGAGTCAGATGGTAGGGATCAGCAACAGTGCATTGGTGGACAAGACAGACAAGACGCAGGCAATGAAAACCCCTAAGGGCCTGGGCAAGAAAAAGGAGAAATCATGGGTAGGTGTGCAATGGGACAGAGCCTGGGTGCTGGATGGACAGCGGAGGGGGCTTCCATCACGTGCAGAGGCAGTAGAGGGAAGAAGGACACATGGGCCTTTGAATTCCCCCTAAAGCCTCCGGTCCTAACCCCTCTCCTTCCCTCACCACTGCTCATCCCCTCCAGAGGTGGGACTTGCACTTCTCTTCTCACCTTCTCCATGAGAATTGACCAAGAAAGAGGAGAAGTCAGGGGCTGGGCAGTTGCCTGCACAAGGAACCCCTAAGAAAAAAGACGCCACAAAGGCAGGCAAGGGGAGTAAGTGCGGGCGCCCCTGGGCAGCACCTTCCCACGTGGAGGAGGAAAGAGTGCTGGGCAGGGTGCAGGAGGCTGTTCTGGGCCTGAGCGCGCCTGCCTGGAGCTCACCTCACCATGTCTCTCTGGGCCTGATTTCCTTCTCACAGTGGGATGACGTGGGGAGCCTCATCCGGCCCGGATGTCCTGAGCCACTGCTCTCCACACCCCCTTCGTCGGAGCTGGAGCTCTGTGGCTCTGTCTTCAAAGAACCCACCCACCTAGCTGGGGTCCCCCTCCAGCCATTTCTTTTTTCTTTTTCTTCTTTTTTTTGAGATGGAGTCTCACTCTGTCGCCCAGGCTGGAGTGCACAGATGCGATCTCAGCTCACTGCAATCTCCGCCTCCTGGGTTCAAGCAATTCTCCTGTCCCAGCCTAGCCAGTAGCTGGGATTACAGGCATGCACCACCATGCCCTACTAACTTTTGTATTCTTAGTAGAGAAGGGGTTTCACTATATTGGCCAGGCTGGTTGAGAACTCCTGACCTCAGGTGATCCTCCCACTTTGGCCTCCCAAATTGCTGGTGGTGTGAGCTACGACGCCCGGCCCCCTCCAGCCATTTCTACTGCACCCAAACCCATGGTTGGGGGGTGTCTTTGCCTCACCTAGCCTGTTCTCTCTGGGGAGGGAGCCTGGGTGGTATCAGAAATGTGCACTGTGCATTCTGGCTCCTCTTCTGGCCCCAGAGGTAACCATCCCTGAGCAGAAGCCAAGCAGGATAAAAGGGATCAAGATCGGGAGCAGAGAGAAGCGCAGCATCTTCCCAGAGTTGGAGGTAAGCTGCCGGGAGGAATGGAGGCAAAGGGCATACCCCTGGGATTCCAGGCTTGCCTGGTACCTCTCATCCCAGCCCCTCTTGGAATGTGGTCTCCAGCCCCATGCGGGTTAACTAGGAGATACAAGTGAACCCCCTCTTCCCTTGGCAGCTCCTTCCGTAACTGTCTCCAGCACTCCAGGAACAGGAACAAAAAAGGTCAAAGTTATTTACAACAGCAAAGATGCACATACAATAAATACATATTTATAGGACCAAAGTGACAACGGGGAGGGGAGGCACCCACCTCCGCCTGGGGTCTTGTGGAGAAAGAGGGGAGGAAGAAAGTGCATTTACACAGAAGTCTCCTTCTCTCACTTGCATGTCTGAGGGCAGCGCACGTCCAGGCATGCACACGTACGCACGTGTATGGGGTGAGGGCAGCCGTGGTGATTGGGGGCCTTTCAGATGCAGTCAGCATCCTTAGGAGACACCAGGCCTTAGAGGGTTGGGCTAAGGGAGGGAAAAGACACCGAAACTTGACTCTGATTTGAGCAGACCAAGCAACATGCCGGTCTCCCCCAAGGCCTTGGCTGGATCCGAGTTTCCCCAACTGCCTCCTCCACAGTGAGGACAGTTAGGATCCCCCCACCCTGGGTCCGGTCTCAGGCCAGTCCCTGAAGGAGTGGGGACGCAGGGGATTTGGTGGTTTGCACGGTTATGGTCCTGGTGACGCGGCTGCGGCTGCTGCGCTCTCTTCCAGGGGGTGTCAGAGCCTGCGGGAGGAGGATGAAGGTGAGGAACTGGCCAGCCTGAGGCCACCGCTTCCACGTTTTGTCTAGAAAGTGTTCAGGCTCATGAGAGGAGCTCCTTCAGCACCTTCCCTCTCCTCCAGAAACCCTAGTTTCTTGTAGGGCTTGAAAAGGGCTATCTACCTAACTCCACTTGCATCAGCCCCGAAAGCCCTTACGTCAAGTAGGTATGTGCCAAGTCTTCCTCAGTTACAACATAGCCTGGCCCACCCAGTATGGTTCTGCACCATTTAATAAGCACGAGTCTTAGGCCAGCACTGCGGTGTGCACCTGCAAGCCCGTATCTCAAATATAATATATATAAACACACACACACACACACACACACACACACACAAATAATGAAAATAATTAAAAAAAGGAAAAAAAGTCTCAGATGTGACACCAGGCTCCTCCTGGTTTGTTACCTCCATAGCACAAGGAATAAGACGGCTCAATTCTAAGCTCCCCATTTTGCGGGGAAGCGTCTGTGGGGTCCCTCTCTGAAGCTGAGGGAATGAATTCGTTTCACTCAAGGGGAAACCAGACTCTCAGAACCACCATCTCTTACTGCTTGGCAATGTGTCCTCACAAATTGGGGGACCTCTCCCTGATGGTAGGTACTGAGAGGGACCTGGCTTCACTCACCATCCTCAGGGCAGGGTCCCAGTTCATGGCCGTTCCCGGAGTCAGAAGCCACGGGCTCCTTAGTGGGAGGTGAGAGGGAGCCATCTGTCCATCGAGCTGCTGCTACTTCTGTGTGGAAACTGCCCACAGGCGTGCTGCCACCAGACGACTCTCCCCCAAGGGACTTGGGCAGCTCTCTGTGGGCCAGCACCATGTCCTGGAAGAGTTGGCAGGGGATTGTCTGCTCAAGTCCTTCTATTGCTAAGGCCCCTGGGGAAGGGGTCACACTCTGATCTGTGCTGGGCCTTGGGGAAGGGGGTGTGATTTAAGGGTGGCTGGGTGAGCTGGGGGAAGATCCCTGGGCCAGGACAGGATCTTGGGCTCATAGGGAATGGTTTTGGGGTGACGGACTTGCAGGGACAAGCCCTGTTTCCCTCACCTTGAGCCTGTTGAGCTTGAGGGTGAGCTGCTCGATGGTATGGAAGATCATGCCCACATCCCTGAGGGCCAGGCTTTGGGGAGAGTGGCTGGGGCGTCTTGGATCTCCATTGCCTCCCTGCAGCTGAGGCTGAGGCTCTATCTGCCCTGCAGGGAGGCTGGCAGGCTGAGGGGGGCTCGTGGGTGCCCCTGAAAGGTCGGTGCTTGAGTCCAGGGGTCCTGCTGGCATGCTGACATAAAAGCAGTTCCCTGTCCCCACAAGAAGAGAAAAGTGATCAGGAGGCAAACAGAGAAGTTGGAGCTATCCCCCCGCTCCCGTGGGGTTCCCCAGCTGCTTGATAGTGCAGACCAGGCAGCCCTCTCCATGTGAAGTCTGAGCACATGGGCCTTGCTCACTGTCTGCCAGCCCCCTAAAAGCCCTGGTCCCCAGCCTTTCTAGACGGTACGTTGCTCAGTCTGGCCCCAACCTGGGGGAGATGCTGAGCAGTGAACTCAAGGGAGATGTGTCGGGCTGCAGTGTTTTGTTTGGGGAAATGGGAGTGGCTCCCCCTCCTTGAGTAAACAGATCAGGGGCTGGTTTCAGGCTCTTCTTCTAAAAGGAGCAGGCAGCAGCCCTCTCGCCCTGCCTGACTCCAGCTCTGGATGAACTGCAGCCCTGCCCTGCTCCTCTGCCACCCATGCCATGAGCCTCTGGAGGTCCCTCGACCCAACCGAGGGGTGTCAGAGACAGCTGGAGGAAAGATTTGGAGGGTTCCTGACAGGCAGGAAGCTCAGAGAACCACTGTGGAACCTGGGAGGCCCTTTCAGCTGCTTTCCACAGTGACACTGGAGTGGCGTCTGGAGTGGGGAAGCAGCTGCTCGAACATCAGGTGAAGGACACTGGGTTCCTGGCACCAGGCCAGGCTTCCCTGCCCCTCTCACAACTGCACGCTGGTGTTTATCCCTGCTGCTCTAAACGGGAGCCTGGATAGGTGGCTTCTTAAGGCTGGACGGACAGCACAGGGACCATCCACGTCCTTAGGTCCACATCTTCCTCCTCCCCTTTCCGGGCAGCTGAGGGAGCTGGTGGGTGTGTGTGTGACCGCGGGCAGGGGTCCGGCTCTGCCCTCAGGTCCCACACACCAGTCCTGGCCTGTCTTTGGCTCCGAGGGGAAAGTTATTACCTGTAGCCTTTGTTCCGCTTTCCACTTCAGGCGGCTCAGGCTCTGACTGGCCACTCTCTGGTAGTGCAGGGACAACCTTGCTGCCTGCCGCCTCAGCTGCACCGACACCACCACCACCAGGAAGAGGAGACACCGAAAGACAAGGAAAGGGAAGGGAGAGCGAGCAGGAAGGAGAGAGGGCAGGAGGTGGGGGCAAGGGAGGAGAAAACGGGAAGAACAAGGTGAACACAAGATCATACACGATGACATCCCGGGCAGCGTGGAGAAGTTTCCACCAATTCACCGAGAGAGAGAAGGAAGGTCAGTTCCCAGAAACCCAGGAGACAGGCAGGCCTCGGGCAGATGGAATGAAAAATGCTACTGGAAGGGAGGCAGAGCGGAGCCCCAGGGGAGGGCAGGAAGCCCCTGCCACGAGACCCCCAGCGTGGAACCCCACCCCGTGCGTGCCCCAGGCTTTGTTCTGCCTTTCTTGCCACCCTCTCAGACTAGCCCACTCTTCCCGGGGCGGGTACCTTCCTCCTTGGGCTCACTGCTTGGGCCAGGCAAACCTGTCTGCCTCCCTGCGGGCTTGTCTCCGCTTTTCTTGTCTCAAGGCCGCCTGTGGTGCTCCCCAACCTTGGCTGCCTTCCTATCACCTTGCTCACTCCCCAGACCCCTCACTCGCCAGGTGTCTTCCCAGCCTTGTCCTCCACACCCTCTAGTCCCAGCTGCCACCTCTGTTGCCCGCGGCGCTGTTGCCTGGCGTGAGGGGCTGCGTGCCCCTGCCCTGTCTGTCCGGGGCTGAGGCTCCTGGGAAGGGCGGCTCTTTTCCCCGGGACCAGAAGCGCAGTGAGGAGTGCTAACAGAGACCGGTTCTGGTAGTCGGTTTGTGCCAGGCAGAAAGAAATGTCCTTATGTGTTACAAAATGAAGTTGAGCGATGATTCACAATTTTCTCTAAAGCCACGCAGATATTAAGCGGCAGAGCTAAGCTCTGAATCTCCACTGTCCACCTCCAAAGCCTGCCTGATATCGGCGTGTCCCCTTCTTCCAGGACCCAGTGTAGGTCTCTGCTCACGCGACACCCAGGGGGAATACAGGGAAGGAAGCAGCTGTTCCGAAGACTTATCTCACCTAGCAAGGGTGCTTCCCCCGCACTGGACATGCCCATTTATTTTACCTTTTCTCACAACTTTGTAATCTCCTGCTGCCTCTGTGCTTGAAGCCTCTTCAGCCAGATTCCTATCCAGTTCTGGAGATTCCCATATCCCAGAATTTCTGATCCTTGGGGGTAGATCTTCCAGAGAACGGAGAGCCACGTCCTCCTGCTCTGGCCGTTCCCCCTTCGGCCCTGGAAGCTGGGTGTTGTCCCCTTCACCCCCAGGGAGGGCTTGCCCTGGGGAGCCTGGGTCCCGGGGGTGAGAGGTGACGCTGATGACAGAAGGTGTGGGTGTCACGTCGTCCTCGGGCTCCCGGGCAGCCTGAGTTTCCATGGTGAGACCTGGCAGCAGGCTCCACAGGATCAGGCGTCGCAGGTTCTCCACTGGAGGTGAAACAGGGTGATGTCTTCCCAGCACGGGACTGCACACCACGTCAGAAGGATCGCTGTGTTGCATCACCGACCCCACCCAAGGTGGTGACCTCAGGCACAGGTAGAGCTGGAGGGCTCTGGCCAACTAGCTGGTGGGGGTTGGCTGGGCAATGACATTTGTCGCCGCATCCACCTCTCCTCAAGCACACCAGGGAGAGCCTCTGGGAAGGTGGAGGGTGCAGGCGCCTGTCAGTTTACATAGGCTGTGCGACTGGGGACCAGAGGCTGACGCCAGGGCCTTGAGGCACTCACCATCTTCCAGAGCAGAATCAGTGAGGCCTTCCATGAACAGAGGGCCTGGGAAGGCCAGGTGGATGGGGTTCCTTGTCCTGACGCCCCGGTTCTCTCCATCCAGGGATGTGGAAGGGCAAGGCAGGACACCCAGTTCCTCCTCCTCCGCACTGCCTTCCTGCTTAGGGTCCTCCAACAGGACCGGGTGCTTCCCTTGGACCCTCTGCTCGGGCCCAGTACCTGCTTTGGATGAGAAGACTGCCAGGCAGGGAAAGGGAGAGGGCACGTATGAGAGAGCCCATGTGCAGCTTTGGAGCCAAGGGGCTGGGAACACCGAGTCATTCTACCATTGTCACTGGACACTTCCTCTGGCTGGCACTGTCCCAGGCTCTAAGCATACAACAGTAAGCAAAACAAAAAGATCCCTGCCCATGCTGAGCATACATTCTAGTGGAAGGACACACAAAAATAGACACTTCAGTCAGTTATGCAGTTTGTTAGAAGGCGGTAACTTCCACGGGAAAGAAGAAAACAACAGAGTAGGGTGTGAGGGTTGGGCAGTGCTGGCGTTAAACAGATTGCGTGAAGGGGACACAGGAACAGATGCGAAGGAGGTGCGGCGTTAGGAGGAAAAACATTCTAAGCAGAAGGAAACAACAGGGACCCAGCCAGGAAGCCTGAGATTTCTCCTGAAACCCAAGACCCCAGGTTACTCCACACACAAGCTCTCAATGAGAACGCCGTCCCCTCTACCAATCCCATCACGGTAAGTGCATCTGAAGCCTTTTGAGCGCCCTGGCCTCCCATGTTTCCCATTCCTGTAGCTGCGGCACGCATCTCTCTCCCCAGCAGTAATCCCTGGCTGGAGGATGCAGGGGACCCCGTCAGGCTGCTCCTCTTCCTCCACGGCTGATGCCATCACCCAGAGAGGCTGGGTGGGAATCTCTGGTCAGGTGAGTGAGCTCACACTTGCCTAAGTCTATTCAGTCTGCTCTCCTTCCTCCTCCAGACTCTTTCTCCCACCCTCTTTCTTCTATACTCTTCATCAAAACCTCACACCCTGGGCCCTGATGGCCTCTCCCATCACCCCCATACTCACACCCAACCTGTGCTGGCTCCCACTGCACAGTTCAGGGCCCTTACCTCCAGGCAGCTCCCCAGGTTCAGGTTCACCATGGAACACATCTGAGTCATCCAGTTCTACCCTGAAGGAGGAAACCAACCCAGGGTGAGATGTCATGAGATTCCATCATGGACTCCTGTGTTAGAATGGGCGATGGAGTAGGATCTGAGGACGGTGTGGGGCCTCCTCACCTGGCTGGTTTGCATGGCAACCCGGTGAGGGGGGCTGCTGGCTGAGCTTCTCTGGTCCCCTGCTCTACACCCCCATCACCCTACTTCAGGCTCAGGCTCTATTACAGCCAGGTGGCAGGCTGTGGGGGAGCAGACAGGGACAGGAAGCAGGGACAGGGGGCATGTTCTTCCATCTGCCAGCGCTTGGAGCTGTCTGCTCCCTGCTAGCATTTCCCTGCTGTGGCTGTCCATCCCTGGGGTGAAGGACTTAGAAGCAGCAGAAAACAGGCGGTTTGGAGTGGAGAGAGTGCAGGGTCTGGAGGGCTAAGTGCTGCACCTGCTGGGTGTAGATCCCTGGTGGGCTGGCTCCTGGGGCCCTGGGGGTGGAGGATGGACAGGCATTGGGGCAGCTCTGGGGTGCCTGGTGGCATGCTGCACAGCCTCTTCTAAGCGCTCCATCCATCTGTTGCTCGGCAGGAACAGAGAGGACTGTAGTGAGAGCAAGACCACGGCACACACCAACCCCGTGCTGAGCCCACTGCTTCAGGGCTTCCAGGTCCTTCTTCAGGCCCTAAGGACCCCCTGCCTGGCAGGTTCCCACCTCCCCGTACAGTCCTCCCTGGCTGCTCCCTTGGGGTTATATTACTTGCAGCGACCAAATCCTAGACACCAACCCTCTGTTACGCTCTGTGCAAAGCATTCTGTTTTCTCTCTAAAGTAACTCTCTAACAGGGAGCATTAGCCACATTTTACAAATGAAAACCCTGGAGGTGGGAAACGGGTTGACTCGACCCGCCTCCTTCCACTATACCACGCCACCTCTGGTGGCTGCTGTCAGAAAACACGGGCTGGGTGGGAGGCAAACGCCTGAGAAGGATGCATGAATCTAATTCGCCTGATGGTGAACGGAGTAGGGCAGGAAGCAGAGAAGCAGCAGCAGCGGCTGCGGCTGGAAGACAGCCAGGAGCTCATTCTCCCAGAGGCGGGCCTGGTGACCAGGTCAGGGGTTATGACCCCTCCCAGCTTCTCTTCTTCTGTCCTACCTCCCACTTCCCTTCCCAACTCCCTGTCCAGGGACTGCTCTGGGGCCCAGCCCTGGCCTTGCTGTCCACCGTCCTCATACACACCACCCTGGTCCCAAGGGGACCACAGTTATGGATGACCCCTCAATCAAGTCTCACGTGTTCTTGTCTGATGGCGTCAGTGCAACCAGCTCATAGATCTGAGGTGGGACCAGAATGGAGGTGCAGATGATGAAGAAGGCCTGTTTATCTGCGTGAGGAAAGGAAGGTAGAAGGGCCTGTATTAGGGACGGCAGGTGTGACTGCAGCCTGGGCCAGGGTGACAGAGTGGGACCCAAAGCCCTGACCCTCAATGAGGATGAAGAGTGCAGCGTGAGACAGAGGTGGGTCATCGGGACCACTTGGAACCCACTTACACAAGGGACAGAGGAAATTCCAGGACCCCTAATGTCACCTTTCACAGCCACCACCATTCCTTTCATGCTCTAATAATAGTGATGGCTGATGTGTGTATGGTGCTTAGGACTGACAAAATGTTTTTTCTTGAGACAGAGTCTTGCTCTGTCGCCCAGGCTGGAGTGCAGTGGTGAGATCTTGGCTCACTGCAACCTCCGCCTCCTGGGTTCAAGTGATTCTCCTGCCTCAGCCTCCGGAGTAGCTGGGATTACAGGCACCTGCCACCACGCCTAGTTAATTTTTGTTGTTTTAGAAGAGATGGGGTTTCACCATGTTGGCTAGGCTGGTCTTGAACTCATGACCTCAAGTGATCTGCCTGCCTTGGCCTCCCAAAGTGCTGGGTTTGCAGGCGTGAGCCGCTGAGCTGGTCAGGAGTTTATACAACTTTTTCATACCTGTCATCCCTTTTGATGCCCCCAAGAAGTAGGGTAGGTATCACTCCTATCTCACAGATGAAGGAAGTGAGCCCAGAGAATTTGGTTGCCTGACTCTTGCTCCAGAGTCCTTTCTCACACACATGGCACTTCTCACTGAAATGCCTTTGTCCAGTGGACCCAGCTCTGTACCGTAGGTACTAACATCTAACATCTTTTGGAACCAAGCTCTGCTCAAGTCACTCTTGTAGCAGAAAGCTGTGCCCTACTCACCCTGCCTAATCCCATTCTTCCTAGTCCTGCTCAGACACCCTTACCCCATCCTCGGTGTGCACATCCCAACCAAACCAGCACTGTGCCGGAGGACCGTTGACCACGCCTGCACAAGGCTGTCTAGTTTCCTCTCGGTGCTGGAGGACTGCTGACCATGCCTGCGCAAGGCTGTCTAGTTTCCTCTTGGTGCTGGAGGATGGCTGACCACGCCTGCGCAAGGCTGTCTAGTTTCTTCTCGGTGCTGGAGGACCGCTGACCACGGCTGTCTAGTTTCCTCTTGGTCCCTCTCAACCCTCATCCTACCCCACTCTGTCCTCCTGTTTAGGCTGGGTCAGGACAGGAAGAAAGGAACATAGGTGGACTGGTAGGTCCTATAAAGGCCCCAGACTGGTCTTGCCTCATCCAGCTGGACACAAGTAATAGAGATCACAGTCCTCGAGCCCGAAGCCAGCCTGGACCATCTCCCCAGGTACCTGTGGTCACAGAGTGGATGAGCATGGCATTGAGCTTGAGCACGGGGCTGAAGGTCTGCTTGCTGCCTGAGAAGCCCACGGCAGTCTTGCTGTGGCACTTCAGCTGTAGCTTCTTTTTCTTTTTCTGCAGCAGCACTAGGAGGTCCTCCAGCAGCAGCACGTGAAGGTCTGGAGGAGTATGGTAGGGGGGAGGCGTTCCCTGGTCCCACTCATCCCTCATGAGCACAATGTGGAGCCTCAGGCTCTTGGAGGCTCTAGGAAGCCCTGGGAGTCTGGTGACCCCATTTCTCTTTCTGGTTACTCCTTTCCCATGTCCCAAGATGTCACCTCCAAGCCCTGGGAGTCTGGTGACCCCATTTCTCTTTCTGGTTACTCCTTTCCCATGCCCCAAGATGTCACCTCCAATCATGTTTCAATGCTTGGGAAACACACAGAGAAGAGCCCAGGGAGGCCCACCCACTGCAGGTTCCTGCTCAGTCCCAGTGCCCTGGCACATACCCAAGGTCTTATCCTTGCTGATCCTCCAGGTCAGGGGCCCTTCATGAATCATTTTTCTGGTTGTAAGATCCAGGCTCTGTTAAGGAGACACCATTCATTCAAATTCGTTCATTCATTCATTCATTAAAGTATTTGAGAACCTACTGTGTGCCAGACATTGTGCTAAGGTGCTGGGAATTGGTGAATAAGAAACAGTCCTTGCCCTTACTCTCTTGTAGGAGATGAAGACAAGCAAAAAGGTAACTGTGAAGTCATGTGCCACGTGCCAGCTGGGAGATATACTGATGGCTCTGACTTTGGGTCTCCCATCCGCCCCTACCATGTGCCAGCTACAGTCCTAAAAAGACCACACACTGCTTTTCCTGGCCATGCCTCCAGTTCTATCCTGTGCCCTGCTCTCTCAGGCTGAGTTCCAAGATCTAGTCTTTCCTGGGTGGGGCTGTCTGCCTTGTTCAGCTAGGGACAGGGTGACAGTAACAGGGTATGTGTCTTCTGGGGCTCCATCGTGCCACCGTATCTGGTCTGTGTCTCCTACCTCTAAGACTCTCCAAGCCCTGCCAGAGTTCTGCTCCTAAGGGTGTGCAACAAGTGTGAGGGGTTGACGGTGCTGCAGCCTCTGCCTCCTACCTGGAACTCTGCTGCCAGGGGGTTGCTGGCCCTCTTCAGGGCGGTGGCATCCAGGCGTTTCTGGTAGCCCTCTAAACGGTGGCGGTTCTCTGTTTGCTTCACTGCTTCATTCACATACTTGAGAATCTCCCGGCACTGGTCCCGGGCCCGGCAGAGCTTCTCATGCTCAGAGGTGCCACCTACCAAACAGGACAGAGGAGATGGTTGGGGCTCCTGCCTGAGAAGTCTATCACAGCGTCAGCTGTTACCTGCCTGAATGCATCCATGGCAACTGGCTTGCTTCAAACCAGCAGGCGTGGGTGGGTAGAGGTGAGCCACTCCTGCCTCACATGAGGACCTCAAGTGATAAGGGTAACTTTTACTGAGCATCACCAGGTCTCAGACAGACCACTGCTTTGAAGACACTGATAGCTCTTGGGAATTCCTGCCTCTACCACAGCCAGCTCTACAGATGCAGGGGACAGACTGTGGGAATGGTCACGATAACACCTCCAGAAACCCTGTTCAAATCAGGCTGGGGTTCCTAACACTTCTCTGTCCTGATCCCAATGTCTGAAATTTGGGGGTAGTAAAAGATGCCCAGGACCCCAGGGAGAGTGACAAGCTGAGGCTAGACCCCCTTGTTCAGTCTCACCCCCTGCTCCTCTAGGGTTACCACATAGGCTGTGTCTTTTGTGCACTGTAGGGGGCATGAATGGGGATAAAGTCCAGCCCCATTCAACCAGAGGGACCCAGGTGCCCTTGAGTGCCAGCCTGTGCCAAGCACCAGATGGATGCTTTCCCTGGATTTACACAAAGGCTCCAAACAGGTGGGCCTCTGATAGTGGCTCTTACTCCTCCCGCTGTTGAATACCTTATATTTTCCAAAGGACATTTATAATCATTTTCTTCTCTGACATGCCCCACAATAGGACAAGGATGAAGACAACAGAGGCCACAAGGCACAGTGACTTGCTAAGGTCACAAAGCAGTGCCAGAATGAGGGTCTGGCAGGAGGCCTGCTACCTGTGGTGCGAGCCCCTCCCCAGGCCTACCCTCTGTGTGCTTGATGCTGCTCTCCAGCAGCAGTGGGTACTTGGTGAGCCGCTGCATCTCGGAGACGATGAGGTCTTTCAGCTGCAGCCGCCGGCACTGAGGGTGGCTCTCAGCCTCCTAGACAGCAGGAGACACAGAGGGGAGGAGATGTCAACGTGGCTGGGAGCTGATTTATGGCCTCAGGGCCAAGATGGGTGTGAACGTGAGAAACAGGTCCTAACCCCAGATGGGTCACTCAGAAATGGTAGTGGCAGCTTCTTCCTTAAAGGTGTAGAGAAGGGTTGGTGGTGGCAGGGAGACACCAACCCAAGGAAAGGATACGGTCAAAACAGAAGGGCAGGTATACTGCTGCCACTCTATAGACAAGGAAACTGAGATCCACCACCGTGCACACAGGTGCTGGTGGATAAGCCAGGCCTCTGACTGCTAATCCAGGATCCTTTTCAACAAACAGCCATCTCTTTGTCTAGAGTGAGTCAGTGCTTATTAGGAGCTTGTGCGGAAGGATGGAAGGAGTCGCTGTAGAGAGGGAGGGTGTGGCCAGAGGAGAGAAGCTCAGGAGACCCTTGGTGATGCTGATGGAGATGAAGGAAGGCCGGGGCATGAGTGAGACGTACCTGCATGAAGAGCTGGAATCGGCTCTCCTTGCGCTGCTTGGTACTGACTAGCTCTAGGGCTATTGACTGATAGGAACAGAACTGTGCAGCCACCTGCTGGAATTCCTCTCGGGCAGGGCCATCGAACTAAAGAGGCAGAATGGACACAGGACCAGGCATCACATCCCTGCCTGGGACCGGTCCCCTGCCTATCCCTTCCTTTGCCAAATTCCCTGGCCTTGGGGAATGAGAACCTGCCTCCCCCAATCTCCTTGCTGAGAGGGAAAAGTTTGGAGCTATACCCGGGCCAGCATGAGGTCACCGATCTCTTTGATGACGGGGCCTTCCTCCCGGAGCTTCTTCATGGCTTTACACCAGGAATCTAGGGTGAGAAGAGAACAACTAGAAATGCCTGGGGTTGAGCTCAATTACCAGAACCTTTCTGACAGAAACAAGTGAATCTCTGACATCAGTGCCATGGGGAGGGTCTGGAAACCATTTTACTTTTGGGTGAACTCCAGTGCTGGTTTCAGGCTGTCCACAGATCTTTTCCTCACCAGGGATTGGTGGGGGTTTATCTACTCAGGGAGGTCCTGGCAGGTGGGCCAAAGTGGAACAGGAAGCTGAAGGGCAGCAGAGGAGGAGTCTGGAGGGGCACCAGCTCCTTACTGTGAATCTCTATGAGTTCAGGCAGCTTCGGGAAGAGTCGGGCCAGCTCCTCCCTGGGCATCAGGTTCTCCTTCTTCATTCGCTGGTAGAAGATCAGGTCCAGGACACGAAGTGTGCGCAGGTGGGAAGCTTCAGTCACAAACAGCTCTGAGTGGTGGTTGTGACAAGGAGGGTAGAAAGCCAGGGAGAAAAGAGATCAGCAAGTATCTAGAGTCCCTGCCCTGGCCCCTCCACCACTCTACCTTTGGGGGAATTGAAGTGCTGGTTTTAGATCATACAACTTTTCTCTCACCCCAAGGGCCAGAACTGAGGGGGACCTTACAGCAATAGGCAATGTGGAGCTGCTCCAGCCCACAGGGGTCCCCACTCTATTTGCCTCTTTCCTGCCCTTGTGTCTTAGGCATTCTGGACCTATTCCCACGTGTGTGAGCAGAGCTGCAGGCAGTGGTTCCCATGTGTGTGAGCAGAGCTGTGGGCAGTGGTTCCCACGTGTGTGAGCAGAGCTGCGGGCAGTGGTTCCCACATGTGTGAGCAGAGCTGCAGGCAGTGGTTCCCGTGTGTGAGCAGAGCGGTGGGCAGTGGGGCCCTTCTCACCATTGATGACCTCTTGCTGGACAATCTCCCTCTGGGTTAGCCCAGCCACCACATCCTTGCCCACTGTATCCTGCCAATTTTGGGCATTAGGCTTTGGCTCCAGCTCAGATAGCAGGCCCAGATCATCCTCTAGGAGGTGGGGAAGGAGGGCATCTGTGCAGAACCCCAAGCTGGGGGACTCAATGCTCCTAGGGGAAAACAGGCAGCTCAGCTTCACCCAGGAGGAAGAACTCACACACAGGGTTTGGCCCTCCTTCTCCTGCCCAACGTGCTTGCCTCATGCACATGGGAAACCAGTGGGCCCAGAAGAGGAGACACCCACCCAACCAGCCCCTTGCGGGTGAGAGAGCAGCTAGGTGTGGCTGGGACATGGAGACACCAAACAGAGGCCCCACCGTGCCCATCACTTACCTGCGGCCCATTTTGGGAGTGAAAGGAGGGGTTGGGTTCTCAAGAGACCTGTGCAGGGAATGTCAACTCTCAGCAACCCTCTATCCTTGCCCACCCCCCAAAATGACCATGGGTGCAGCCACTGTAGCCCTGCCCACCTGGTGGAGAGGCTGGGGACGGAAGACGATGCCGACTGGTGCAGGCGAGTAGCTTCTGCGGCAGCATCCATGTCAACGTCACTGCGAGAGCGACAGCGGGGCACATTCTCTGCCTTTCGAGACCATTTCATCTCTTCCCGGCCCTTGAGGCTTTCAGAGCAGCCCAGGTGAATCTCTGAGCGTGAACTGCGGAGAAGAGACAGAGACTTTGGGACTTGGGAAGCCAGTGGGCCATGCTTACATCCTGGCCAGCTCTTACCTGCGGCTCCATCTCAGGGGTGCCTCCGTGACGCAGGTTCTCCCTGCCAAACATGGCCAAGGCACCTGGATGGCAGTGGAAGCTTCTCAGTGACAGGCCATTTTTGCTGCTCTACAAACTCCTTCCCTCTCCCCAGCCTAGCCTGATGGATGAACAGTCATCTTCCTCTGGAGCTGTTAGGAAGGGATCCTAACAGGAAGATGAAACCTGGGGCAAATGAAATCAGACTTGTAGGGTGTCCAGAGGCCTGGGAAACCATGGTCCTGTCAGGAAGGTGGTGGACATCATTGTCCCTCATCAGAGACCACAGAGTCCAAGCTTCCTGCCCCTGGGGCCGTCCAGTGGCCAGTCCACATTGCCCTTGCTTTGGAACGAGTCAGCTCCCACCTTCAACTCTGCTTGAGGCGGACCTCTTTTACAAGGTCATAAGAGGAAAGCAGAGTCACTATATTGGCAGCTTATTTTAGGATATTCCACAACTGTCAGAAATTTCTATCAGAAAATTCTATCTGCTGCCTGTCAGAAATTGCTACCTGTCAGAAAATTCTGTCTGCTGCTGGATTCCTAGCCCTCCAGTTGTGATGAGGATGAGTTCCATTCTTAACAGTACCCTTTCTAAGATTCCATTACCTCTCAGGAGCAGACAGGCTTGTGCTTAAAGGGGTCTTTTTACTGATGGGCAGGACCCGCTCCTTGGCCGGCTGTGCTTGGCCACTGAGTGTCTCTGGGGTTTGATGAGATGCTGACGACTGGGTGTTGCGGTGTTGGGTCCTGCCATGCATCAGCCCAAGACAGCTGGCATCTCTGACCCCTAACTGCCCCAGGATGGTCCCCCACCCCCATGCCATGGCCCTGCTGGGCTGGTTCTTTTCTGATATTATCAGTAATCTACATCCTGCTCTGCTTCTAGGACCACAGGAGGCCTGGAAATGCCTGCAGAGCTCTTAACAGCACAGCAAGTTGCTGCAATGAGGAGCTAAATGTCTCAGTCTCCATTCATTGTGGCCAAACTGCCAGATGATCCAAAATGGAGCTCATCTCCTAGGGTCCTGAGATGGGTTTATCTGCAGGGTTAGAAAACACATTGCCCACTGATCCCCTACTAAATCCACCCTCCAGAATTCTGTTAGAAAATCCCGACCCAGACTAACTCGGAACCCTTTTCACAGCATCCTAATGGGTCCCTGTACCACCACAACAAACACCCAGTAGAGTCACTGGAGCTGCAGAGCTAAGCACCTTCCTTCAAGCACCCAGAGGCGAGTAATGCTCCCACCAACAAGTGAGGCGTATCATCTAGCTTTGGCCCAAAATTCCTAGGATACTGCCTTCTAGAACTGGGGAATCTTAACCTTGCTGAGTATCTACAACAAGCTCTCACCCACCATACTGCTAATACTATTTCTTCTGAGATTGCCAAAGAATTTATAAGCATCAAATCCAAAGGCTTCTGCTTAGAGTGGCTTTAGGATCCTAGTGAACATCTTAGGGCAGATTTACCTAACAATGCCAAGAATACAAGTTTGTAAATGGTCTCAGATATTTTCTCAAAATGCTGATGTCTTATAATCTTTTTTTTTTTTTTTGAGACGGAATTTCACTCGTTACCCAAGCTGGAGTGCAATGGTGCGATCTCGGCTCACCACAACCTCCGCCTCCTGGGTTCAGGCAATTCTCCTGCCTCAGCCTCCTGAGTAGCTGGGATTACAGGCATGCGCCACCATGCCCAGCTAATTTTTTGTATTTTTAGTAGAGACAGGGTTTCACCATGTTGACCAGGATGGTCTCGATCTCTTGACCTTGTGATCCACCCGCCTTGGCCTCCCAAAGTGCTGGGATTACAGGCATGAGCCACCGTGCCCGGCTGATGTCTTATAATCTTAAAATATTTGCTGTATCTATGACATGTGCTACCACAGGAATCACATAATTTGTGTATTAATTAACGTTAGAACTCAATCTTCCCCCTAGTACAAATCTAACCTTTACCTCCCGTAAATCTGTCAATTCTCATGACAACAAAATCTTTTTTTTTTTTTTCAACAAAATCTTTAAATAAGTGTTAAGCTGAAAAAAGGCTTCAGATAAACAGGAGTAACCTGCACTCAAGCAGGAAAGCTTGACTCACGGTTTGATGATCAGTTATTTCTTTTTTTTTTTTTTGAGATGGAGTCTTGCTCTGTCACCCAGGCTGAAGTGCAGTGGTGCAATCTCGGCTCACTGCAACCTCCACCTCTTGGGTTTAAGCGATTCTCTTGCCTCAGCCTCCCGAGTAGCTAGGATTATAGGCGGTTGCCACCATGCCTGGCTAATTTTTTTGTAGTTTTAGTAGAGACGGGGTTTCACCATGTTGGCCAGGCTGGTCTTGAACTCCTGACCTCATGTGATCCACCCACCTCGGCCTCCCAAAGTGCTGGGATTACAGGTGTGAGCCACTGTGCCTGGCCTGGCAATTAGTTGTTTCAAAGGCAAAATAGGCCAGGTGCAGTGGCTCATGCCTATAATCCTAGCACTTTGGGAGGCTGAGGCAGGAAGACTGCTGTGGTCGGGAGTTTGAGACCAATCTGGGAAACTTAAGACTGTCTAAAAAAAAAAAAATTAGCCAGGTGCATGCCTGTATCCCTAGTTACTCAGGAGGCTGAGATGGGAGGATCTCTTGAGCCCAGGGGTTTGAGGCTGCAGTGAGCTATAACTGCACCATTGTACTCCAGCCTGGGTAACAGAGCAAGACCCTGTCTCAAAAAAAAAAAAAAATCAAAGACAAAATGGCTTGAATATCCAGACTACTACGTGCTGACTTGCTTTCATGCCTGCCTGTACTCCACCTCAATGGCTCTCAGGCTTGAGTGTACATAAGCATTATTCCCCCATATAAGACCATGTGACTATACCTTGAGGGTGACTTAAATAATTTGCATGAATACTTCTGACTACAGGCATTTGATTTTAAGTGTTGGCTGTAGAATTTTAGACATGACTTGATTGTTGTCATGCTACAGTCAAGAGCAAGGAAGTCCAAGAATATGTTTTCATGCCAGACAAGGACTCTAGTTAGAACCTGACCAAAGAAGGAGAATATGAGAGATGCCAGTGTCTCAATCCCTTTTTCCTTCTTAAAAGGAAAAAACAATTCATTTATAATCAATCCACTTGGCCTCTCTTTGCTGAGGTGGACATGATGCCTATAGTTACATCCCTGGTCGTTAAAGTACCCAGCAGAACCTCATCTCTGGCTCTCTTTTTCACATACAGACAGGAAACGACTTTCTTTTGCCTGCTGGGTCTTTATTTCTCAGGATTTCCTCTTGCCCCCACTATAGTCTTCCTTATCCTTGTCACTTAGGGTTTCCTGATTAACTGCTTTACAATATCTAGCTGGATCTTAGATGAAGGCTACTGAGTCATCAGGTGGTAAATCCAAAGGGAATTTTAAAAGCGTGTCGTTCTTGGGCTGAAAGTCGGGGATATCCTCGCTCTCCTACTGGCCTGCTCACCAGCAAATAATGTGTCTCCTGAAGATACTGGGGCTGGGGAGGAAGTTCTGTACAGGGAGCTTAGAGGCTAGTGGAGATGGGTAAGGTAGCTGGAATGAAACCCTAGCATCAGCCCTGCCCAGGCCCTACTCTTTGAGCAGCTGGCAAGTCCCATCCAGCCACTGCTACCTGTCACTCTCCAGCAGTTCCTCGGGAAAGCTTCCCATCAAGTGTCGCCGGGTCCCAGGTTCTGGGGCGTCATGCTGCTGATTGTTCCCAAAGTGCTGAATGATGTTCCTCACACTGCCTGGTTTGACTAGAAGCAAAAAGGAAATGAAGGATGCTAGGCTTGCTGTTCAGGGATGGCTTCTCAGGCCCTGACTCCCCCAGACCCCAGCAGACAGAGCAATGAGCAAGCGTGGATGAGAACAGCACCAGACCAAGAGTCAGGAGATGCGCCCTGGTCCCGGCTCTCCTATGAATTCGCCGTGTGGCCCTGGGCAGTCATGCTACCTTTCTGGGTCTATTCTTTCCTCATGTGCAAAATGAGAGGGTTTGGAAGTCTATTTTCCATAAATGTTCTTTTGGCTCTCATATTATTACAATAATGCTTCTGCTTGAAAGTCACGATCAGGTTTTTCCTAAGAGCCACATACAGTTTAAAAAAATACCCAGGAAGACCAAAGCACATCTACATGTAATTTGACCATGTTGCCAAAATATATCAGGCGTTTCTCAAATTTAAATGAATTTTAGAGTTCATTATTTCTGTTTCTCTCTGTCTCTCCTTCCTGTCCTTTCTGCGCTTCTCTGGCCTCCATCACTACAGAATCAGACTCTCTAGTACCGTGAGAGATGACCTAGGAGGAACAGAAGAAAGACTTCACTGGCATTCAAACTCCAGCCCCCTTTCACAGCTAAGGCAGAAGAGAGCTGTTCTTGTTCAGACAGACAGGGCAGAAGAGAGAGTGAAAAGGCACAGGTAGTGCCATCTAGAGCCCCTGGAGAAATCAGACCCATTGTTCCATGGCTCTCGGCAGGAGGGAAGAGAGATAAGGAATTCACCTTCAAGTCAACTAGCTCAGTTCTCAGCCCAGCCCAGCGATGCTAGAACAGGGGTGGGCTAGAGATGCTGGCTGCCTGAGACCAGCGGTAAGGATGAGTGGAAATGAGGAGGCAATATCAACAGCTCAGGGTCTGGGCCTTGATCCTAACCATACTAAGAGTTCTGCCGATGACTTCAGAGATTCTGACATCTGAAGTCATGGGCAAACTTATAAATATACAATCTTACAAATCTGTCTCAAAATCTGACTTTCATAGGAAAATTTCTAAGTCAGAGAGAACAGAAAAAAAAAAAAAACATTTAGCTGCTGTTTTCAAAGTCTACAGCTCCACAGCCTTTAGGCAAGTGGCTAGGGAATATTTTTCTAAAACTGTGTAAGTGGCTGTGTGTGCATATTATAGGAACAAGGGCTACTAACATCACTCTTGTTTTGGAGATTAAGAGCAGATTCGCCTGTGCCAGCCTGAATGTGTACCTGGGCCTTGAAGCCATGCAGATGCCAGGGTCAGCTGAGCAGACACAGCCCTGAGCCGCCTTGGCTGGGTGGTGATGTGGGAGTCTGGGAACATCCTATAATGGAAAGCCAACAGGCTGAGTCCCCTCTTCCCTTTCCCATGGGCCACTTGGAAAACACCCAGTTGTGCTCTAGATAGAGTTATACCTGACCTGTGGCAAGAAACAGGTGTAGCCCTGAGATCTGGTATAACCGAATGACCCAGAGTAACGGGAAAAACAGGTAGAAGGAAATGCATTTTTAAAAAGAGTGAAGTTATTAGGCACATGGTGCCTCATGTCTACAATCCCAGCATTTTGGGAGGGCAAGGCAGGAGGATCACTTGAGCCCAGAAGTTTGAGACCAGGCTGGGCAATATAGTGAGTGAGACCCTGTCTCTACAAAAGTAAATTAGTCAGGTGTGGTGATATACGCCTGTGGTCCCAGCTGCTTGGAAGGCTGAGGTGGGAGGACTACTTGAGCTGAGGAGTTCAAGGCTGTATTAAGCTATGATTACACCATTGCACTCCAGCCTGGGTGACAGGGCAAGACCCTGTCTCAAAAAAAAACAAAAAACCAAAAAAAAAAAAAAACAAACCAAAAAAACAAAACTGAGGACTGGATTTCAAGGCCATTCTTTTTTCCCCATTGTTTTATAAACTTTTTTTCATTAATTCCTTATTTTTACTGCTTAAAATGGCATAGAGTCTAAGAGTTTAGTAACTTTTAAAATAATTTTGAATATTTTTCATTGTCACTTTTACATAAAATAAATTGTAGTAACAGAATAATTTCCTGATTGCATCCCATTGCTCCCTCCCTCTCTCTCTCTCTCTCCATTTACTGTAGAGCCTAGAGAGTGTGAATCAATTGCATGTACATGGTCCTTATTAACAGGAAATGAACTTGCTCCGTTCTGGGACACTTCACTGTGGGCGCCTCCCTCTCTCTCTCTCTATGTACTGTAGAGCCTAGAGAGTGTGAATCAATTGCATGTACATGGTCCTTATTAACAGGAAATGAACTTGCTCCGTTCTGGGACACTTCACTGTGGGCGCCTCCCTCTCTCTCTCTCTATGTACTGTAGAGCCTAGAGAGTGTGAATCAATTGCATGTACATGGTCCTTATTAACAGGAAATGAACTTGCTCCGTTCTGGGACACTTCACTGTGGGCGCCTCCCTCTCTCTCTCTCTATGTACTGTAGAGCCTAGAGAGTGTGAATCAATTGCATGTACGTGGTCCTTATTAACAGGAAATGAACTTGCTCCGTTCTGGGACACTTCACTGTGGGCGCCTCCCTCTCTCTCTCTCTATGTACTGTAGAGCCTAGAGAGTGTGAATCAATTGCATGTACATGGTCCTTATTAACAGGAAATGAACTTGCTCCGTTCTGGGACACTTCACTGTGGGCGCCTCCCTCTCTCTCTCTCTATTTACTGTAGAGCCTAGAGAGTGTGAATCAATTGCATGCACATGGACCTTATTAACAGGAAATGAACTTGGTGCGTTCTGGAACACTTCACTGTAGGCGCTAAGCTTCTCGTGCGTTAATATGTATCACATTAATGTTTTAAATACATAGATTCTGGAAGATATTAGGTCCTTTAAAATACATTAAGGGTCATTCTTTTTTCACTGCCGTGATTACCCGGTGCTGGTAGTTAAAAGTCAAGAGAGATGGAGGTGCTACACTGAAGGGCTTAAGTAGATGATAGGAACAAAAATACCCAGGAGAAAAAATTGTTAGAGACTCCTACTTTACTTTAAAAAAAAAAAAACACTTTCAAAAATGAGAATTTTTATTATTATTTTAACTAAAAACAAAAATCTGAGGCACTGGCCGGGCATGGTGGCTGGCACCTGTAATCCCAGCACTCTGGGAGGCCAAGGTGGGCAGATCACTTGAGGTCAGGAGTTCGAGACCAGCCTGGCCAATATGGTGAAACCCCGCCTCTACTAAAAATACAAAAATTAGCTGGGCGTGGTGGCACATGCCTGTAGTCCCAGCAACTTGGGAAGCTGAGACACGAGAATCCCTTGAACCTGGGAGGTGGAGTTTGCAGTGAGGTGAGATCACACCACTGCACTCCAGCCTGGGCAACAAGAGTGAGAATACGACTCCAAAAAAAATTTAAAACAAAATCTGAGGTGCTCTGCTTCACTGCAAGACCCTTCAATGTGTAAGGATTCCTCTCATTTATATAGAACTCTGGATTTTTGGAATGCTCATCCATGGAGATGTGACTGAATAATAGAGAAAAGGCCTCCAGCTGTGAAAAAACTGCCAGAGGAACCAGAAGTCTAGCCTTGGCCAGAACTACCAGAAGGAGCTGTCCCTGCAGAAGAAGGGGCCCTGCCCCCTGAAACTCTGGGTTAGGAGACAAGGTCTGGTACCTGGCATGAGGGTGGTGCCCTCCCCAACCCCCCACAGGGTTTGCAGCACACAGCAGCTTTAGCAACAAAGAGCAATGCATAAGAGAAATGGAGAGGAGAAAGAAAGGGAGGGAAGAGGAACAGAAAAGACAGGATTTGGGAGATGGAAACTCAATGCTAATGCAAAGACAAACCCAAAGAAAATGGTCCTTTTACCTTCCACAGGGACAAGGGAATATGAAATGCTAAAAGAAAAACCAAAACAGAAGTAAACCATTAAAAGTCACATCAATGTTTTAAGAATCAAAATACAAGTTACATCAAGCCAGAAAATGAAAAGGCAGTGGCAAAAATCAAGGCTGATCTCGAAGAATCCCTTTCCCTCTCCTGCAATGCAGCAGTTTCAGAAAGGGCAGCTGGCCCACCCCACTGCCCTTCACAGATTCCCACTGATGCTGGGGGGTTTAAGGTAATGACTGGGAGGGGCCAACAACAATTTCCAGACAAGTTTCTCCGTGCTGGGAAGAGATCAATGGCAGGATCACTTGAGTTTTAGGTTATTGATGGCATTAGAGGAAACTCTGGGTCCCAAACTTGCCCCCAAACTGACTAGTTCTACTAATAGTGACTCAACCATCCCCCGCCTGCATCTGTACTCCTGCAGTCCTGTGTGCTGGGAAATATGATAGGCCCTTGGATGAAGATGAAGGGGGCATTTACTGTCCACAGGGCGATCCTTGCCAGGGGGAGATGTTTCTCACATGGCTGTTTGCTAACTACAACTGTTCTGGGTTCCTAGACTAAGACCCAGGGACCGGCACAGCTTCCTTGGCTTGGAAACATCTACCTGAACCCCAGAGATCCTGCACTGGATTTGGCAAGGGGAGAAAGTGGCTGTGGTCTCAGTTCGAGCCTGTGGCTCCCAGAAACACTGGAAGGCCCTCTGCCAACATACCGGTATATAAAAGGGCTGAGGTCCCTGCCCAAGGAATGCCCAAGGCTGTTGCTCCCCAAATACTCACTGCTTTGAGAAGAGCTTTTGGGCTTCCCAATGTATTTGAGGATGGGCTTTCTCTTCTTGTCCTCCAAGGCATCCTTTTCTTTCTTGGAATTGCTGCTCTGCTGAGACAGGAGACATTGGGGTTTGGAGGAGGTCCCGATACCCAGGTGTGGCTGCTAATCAGTTCTGTCACTGTCCCCCAAGGCTGGCCCTCAGCAAATAACTGGAGAGTTGACTCTTGCTGGTACCCTAAGAGTACATTCACCTCTGGCCTGGGTTTAGAAGGGACTGAGAGCTGCTCTAGTCTGGGGGTTCTCACTGACTCCACATCCAGGTGGAGGGATATAGCCAGAGACCTGCAAGATGGCTTTCCTGATCTACCTTAGCACAGCGCACTGCACCATGAGGAGGTATTTTCTAGGACAGCTGTCTTACTTTCTTCTTCTTTTTTTTCTTTTGAGACAGAGTCTCACTCTGTTGCCCAGGCTGGAGTGCAGTGGTGTGCTCTTGGCTCACTGCAACTTCCATCTCCCCAAGCAATACTCGTGCCTCAGCTTCTCGAGTAGGTGGGGTTACAGGCATACACCACCACGCCAGGCTAATTTTTATATTTTAGTAGAGATAGGGTTTCACCATGTCACCCAGGCTGGTCTCAAACTCCTGAGCTCAGGCAATCCGCCAGCCTTGGCCTCCCAAAGTGCTAGGATTACAGGCATGAGCCACTGCACGCAGCCCTCACCTTCTTGGTCTTAGGGAAGCAGAGTAGCCACTTGTCCTTGGCAGGAGCAGACTGGGCCTTTTCAGCTGTGTTAGAAGGTCGTGCCTCTCGAAGACGGATCCCAGCATGGCTCATGTAGGTATTGAGGGCGAAGTCCATGGGGGCGCTGTAAAAGAGGAACACTGTCTTAAATCAGAGAGCTCAAGTTATCTTCCCTGTGTGTTTCACCACCACCCAGTGGAGTGGGGAAGGGGTAGTTATAGGTCAAAGTATTCAAAGGGAAGTCTAGAATAAGTAAATGGGAGAGCAGGCAGAAGCTGGCTAAAAGTCTGGGCTAGCAAGACTCCCAGGAGAAGTCTTAATTCTTTCCCTAAGCAGAACTGTTCCCCATGAGCAGATGATGGTCAGTGGAAGAACATGCCAATTCCCTAAAATGTAAATAAATAATTTCTTGGCTGGTCAAGTCATAGGCAGACCTGGAGGACTGGCTGAGGTCAGCAGCTGATACTCTCAGGCATATGTGCAGGGGTGGGGAGGCCAGGGCAAAGGAGAAATGTCAAGCAGCCTCTGCCAAGGTATACTGCCGTCACCATCCTCCCACCCCCAGGACAGAGAAAAAGAGACAGAAAAGGAGCTGGCAAGTGGCTTCCAATTGCCACAGATGAAAATGTCCAGAGCTCTGTGTTTAAAAATGCATTTGTACCCACAATTTCCTGGATGGATGATGATCCACCCTGTGCATTCAATGCAGCAAGGCTTTGGCTCTGGCTGTTTTTCCCTCTTCAACAGACTCCTAACCCCATTTTCTCTCCCCTATTAGTTTGTCTGCTCAGGGAGTGCAAACTCACTTTAACCTTGGCTAATGAAAAACAATGAGATGAATATATAGCTTGCAAAACAAAATTCTAATATGTGCCAAGAAAGGAACTGTGCTGCACCCCAGCTCCCCTCTGCAGATGCCACTAACAGGCTGACTTCATGATTACCATCACCACTTTAGGTGATTTAAGGGAAAAAAGTGGCTCATCTGGGTAGAGAAGCTGCAGCCAGGTATGGGACTGTGAGGAGCGATGGCAGCTTGGTGTCTTCCCAATGAGGAGCGGGCCCACATGCCCAGGCAGCGATCCCTGAACACTGGGGCATGGGCCTCATGATCTCCCCTGAGAGCTAAACTTGCAGGAACCATGGTCCTGCGTGGTTGTACAACACTAGGGACTGCCCTGTTATTGGCAGGAATGGAAAGCACAGTAGCTCAATCCCACTCCTTCCACCTTGAAAGCTGCAGATGCATGCCATAGACTTTCTTACCTCCTGTCTTCCTCATACTCGGACCTGGAATGAAAGAAAGAACAGATGACTCAGGCTGCAAAGACACAGGCTGGTCACCTGGTCAGACACTAGGAGGAGGGTAAGATTGCTTCTAGATGAAAGGAGGGTTAGTGGGGGAAAAGTGCGCAAGTGTTTGGTACACAGGAGGAACTCCACGATATTTGCCGAGTTGAAATATCAGCCTTAGCAGAGACAGCATACATGTCATCCTCTTTGCTATTTTGACTCTGTCCTTGAAGTGCCCGACTGTGCCCATGGATCTGACTTGTATGGAATGGCTTAACCAAGGCCACATAACTACTTAGTGAGAAGCAGTATTAGGCAAAAACTTGCTTCTAAGCTTGAAGTGTCCCCACAAAGTCTGCGATACTGGAGCTTGCATCACAGGAGCCTATGACGCTTTAGAAAATGGGGCCAGGAATGCATAACAAAAGCAACTGTGCCAGAAGCGCCTAGTTCAGGTTTCTGACGTGGAGGAGTAAAAGATGGTTCAATTTCTCCTAAGCCAGTTCTAGCTGCCTCCTGAAGGAACTGTATCCACTGGGCACACACAGCACTGGCCTCACTCACTGTGACAGGTAAGATCTTAGAGGCAGGAAGGGAGAGAGGTCAGGAAGAGGGCCAGCAGGGGAAGCAGAAAGCTCATCACATTCGTGGGGTCCGTGGTCTGTCATAACCACCAAATGACTATCAGGAGCTCTGAGCTCTGCCACACCCTTGACACCTGCAGCCCTCAGCCTGACCAATGCAGCAGGAGGGCATGACTCGCCGTCTTCCAGGGGCAGGAGAATCAGGCAAGAAGTGGAAGAAGGTGAGAGACTGAAAGAACAGATCCACAAAATATGTCAACCTGCTTGGCACATTCAGTGGGGAGGGAGGAAGCTGAAGACTCACAAAATATCTCCAAGGGCAGCCAGCTGCTTCTCAGCCACTTGGCGCTCTTGGAGAGGGTCCCCATCCAGGTCCAGCAGGTCGTTTTCACCATACAGGCTGCCCAGGCCCAGAGTGTGCTTCGTTCTAAGCCAGAGAAACACAGGGAAAGAAAGAACTATACACAAATGCTCAATAGATGGACACCCAGAAAGAGTGAGGCAAACACACATAACAAGAGACACATGCAGGCCCCAGAGGGAAGGAGCAAGGGCCAAGTGGTGGAGGTGAGAGGAGAGTGGTGGGAGGGCAGCTCCTGGGCCAACCTGTAGTCATGGATCTGCTTCTGGATCTCAGGCACGGCTGCCTCTTGAGCTTCACAGAGAACGTCGCGGGCGTCCTTGCTGTTCCGCAGGCACAAGTCTGTAGTGGGAGACCAGAGAAGGCACAGTGGGTGGGGTGCTGGGGGTGGGGGAAGGTCACTTCTGCTGAGCAGCTCAAGGCATTTCAGCTCGCTGTGACACTGGGAGGAAGAGCTGGCTATCTGCCCTGTTAGCCTAAAGGAAGAGGAGGCCTGGACCTCTCAGATCATTCCTGAATTCAGGACTGGAATCCTGATATACAAAGTCCACGGCAAGGACAAAAATATTTTCTGGATGTTCTGTGCTCCATTGAGAGAAGTATTAAAGCCCCTCTCATCAGATGTGTCTAAGTGCCAGTCTGACATCCAAGTGCAGACCTCTGAGAGGCTTGCTCCCCTCTACTGCCCCAGAAGCAACTCACAAGGCTAAAAAAGGCAAGCACTTCACATCCCATGAAACCTGAGCTCCCCAGTATTAACCGAAAGATGTCTCTCCTCTAATTCCTGCATCCATCCCCACCCAGGCTAGGCTAAGTTCCTGGGAGATGCGCTTCACTCTCACTCTGCATTTGAGCAAGCTCTGTTCACCCTCTGCCTGGGTCCATAAGCTCTCCTCCCTGTCACATGTGCCCACAAATCATCTCTTTCTAAATGCAGCTTCCAATTCCTGTCCTCTAAAAAGCTGCTAGTGATTAGCTTCTCAGGCTGACATCACCTTAGACTGCCTCTGCTTAATTCTTCTTCTCATGATCAGAAGGAAAAGGGAGCCCGGCACCATCTAGCCTGCTGGGTCCTCACTCTGGACTAGCTGCTGTCAGTTCCTTAACTTTCATAAGTTAAGGAACAAAAATACCCCCCCCCCCAAAAAAAAACAACAAGAAAAACCACCCTAGAGATTCCAGCTCTGCAGGAGGATGGAGTGAGGCCCTAGTTTCTCTATTTTTTGTTCCCCAAGGGATTCTTGATAATCAACCTGGCTTAGGAATCCCTGATCAAGTCTGATTTCCTCTTTGTACAGATAAGCCAGCGGAGGCCCAGAGAGGTCATGTGGAAGGATGGCAGACATGAACCTAGGTCTCCTAACTCCAAGTCCACTGTCTTCCCATGACAAGCTCCCCACGGCAGAGTGAGCGCCTCGGCAGGGTCTGTCCCATTTGCACCTGTCCGTTAGCTACTGTGCAGTGCTCTGGAGCAACTGTCCTATGGGTCCTTTCCCCTATTAGAGGACGGTTGCCCAAGGATAGCGACTATGTCCCTTCTGTCCACTGGAGCCTCCTGAGAGCTCAGGAGAAGAAAGGCACCAAGCAGAGACTAACCAACAATTGAGCCAACTTACCAATTAAAGCCTGTAACGTCTCAGGGATCTTCACTCTCAGAGGCTAAAAAACAGAAGCGTGGAGCAGAATGGTCAGGTCTGCACACTCGAGAGATGAACAGTGTGTGGGGTGAGAAGGGCTTGGCCACATGCCTTTTTGCCTACATCTGCCCACCATCATTCTCATTACTCTCCAACTGCACACCTGAATTCTAGGCTAGGGTTTTTGGGAAACGGAGTCTGAGGCTACAGAGCTGGGACTATATTCTGAGAGCGGCACACGCAGTTTTTTCCACTCTTATTTCCAGGCCATTAGAGTACATGGAATGGCATGTTGTCCAAAAAGTGGACCTGTGCTGACTTAGCAGCAAGGGAAAAGCCTTCATTAGGCTATGTAGTGAACTTTTCCTCCCTCCAAGTCCCAAGGGAAAGCTAGCCTTGTGTCACCCAGCCTTGCAGTTAGTATGGTGTCTGGCTTTTGCTACACAAGTCGTTGAAACCTGGGTACTGGAGCGGCTCCAAACAGCCAACAGAGAACAACCAGCAGCTCTAACCTTCCTACTCAAGACCCATTTAAGGGGGCAAATATAAAACTCTTTTTTTTTTTTTCTGAGACAGAGTCTCACTCTTTTGTCCAGGCTGGAGTACAGTGGTGCAATCTCAGCTCACTGCAATCTCCACTTCCCAGGTTCAAGAGATTCTCCTGCCTCAGCCTCCTGAGTAGCTGGGACTACAGGCACTTGCCACCATGCCCAGCTAATTCTTTTGTATTTTTAGTAGAGACGGGGTTTTACCATGTTAGCCAGGATGGTCTCGATCTTCTGATCTTGTGATCCACCCACCTCGGCCTCCCAAAGTGCTGGCATTACAGGCCTGAGCCACCGCGCTGGGCCAAAACTCTTAAGAAAAAACAATTTTCCCCAACCTCATTAACCCTACTAGCTTACTGCCAGAAGAATAAAGTCACCTTGGAATTAGTTTAGTTGATCAGATTAGAAACTCTGGGATGGCAGTTGCCCTCTGCAGGCAGAAGTGCTCTTGCCCGTGGGATCCCTGACACACCCCTGGGAACTCTGCGCCAGTGCACAGGGTGCTGCCTATGCCAGACACTCAGAGGCCTCCCACCTCTGACTCCTGCCTTCGGGTAGTAATAGCAAGTCGGACTGAGCTTCAGAAGCCAGGATTCTCCTCTTGCCTCACTGATCTAGATCATCTGATGTCTCTAGACCTCTGTTTCTTCAGCCCAAAGATGGGCAAGGCAGGGACGGCTGGGGGGAACCAGGGTGCTGAATCAGGGGAGGGTAAAGAGAATCTGGTACAATCTGTTCCTCCAAACATTCCAGAGAGACACAATGTGTATTCTATGTGGAAAACGAGGTACAGCGAGATTTTTTGAGAGTGGCGCTGGAACAGAATCCAGGGATACTAATCTCTCGGCCTAGATTTCTCTTTAAGAACATGTCTCCATTTGGTCTGAATGTTTTGCTTAATTTTCCTCTGCCTCTGGGTAGTTCAAAGAATATAATAAAATTATAATCCTCACCGCATTTTTCTCCAGGAAAATACTCCAGATGTCTTTCCCCAAGCTTCGGGACTCCTTGGGGTTTGTCTGCTGATAAACTTCTGCACACAGGTAAAAAAGCTAGGAGGAGAGACAACTGGGTTAGAGCAGTGGTTTTCCCCCAGCAGGAATTTTGCCCTCTAGGGAACATTTGGCCACCTCTGGAGACATTTTTAATTGTCACAACTACTGGGCGAGTATGGTGCTACCAGCATCTAGTGGGTACAGCCCGGCGACACTGCTCTATTTCCTTAAAGCCGCAGGACAGTCTACCACAACAAAGAATTCTCCAGCTCAAAAGAGTGCCGAGGTTGAGAAAGCTGGGGTCAGACCATTTCAAAACCCGTGGTAAAGTAATCCGCACCCCCTTCCCACGGGCACATCTTCAACACTGATCACGCCTCAACTCCGCATCCTCTCCACACGTGTATTTCACTTGCATCTTGTGCTTGTTTACGTCTTGTTTCCTAAGGGGTCATGTTTTAATTCTCTCTGTGGTGTGCCCTGTCTTATTCAGGAATGCTTCCGAGTCACCAGCACTTGGACTTCCACACAGGTGTTCGGTGAATACCCGTGGATGGCTGTTCATTCTGGCTTCTGATGGTATCCCCAGAAAGACAAAACAGCAGCCCATGCCCCAGGTGAGAAGTTTATTCTGAAGGCTACAGCCCCAACCCCTCTCCTCCATCTCCCTTTCCTTTCTAAGCAGCTGAGCAGAAGGAAGAAACTGGGAAGGCTGCTGGCTCTGAGCACTGTCCCCAGACACTTTGGTTCCATGCGCTCACATTCCCCCGTCATCATCTTAGCACGGAAGACCCTTTCAGCCTTGCCATCTGCAAGTTTTTTCGCAGGGCTACTGTCTCAACTCCCTAGTCAGTCTCTATCTACCTTCATTTAAAAAACTCTAGGAACAACAACTTCTCCAAGAAGACGTTCTGAACTGATCAAGAATGAGTTTTCCTGGCCTTGCCCTCTTACTCCCCTCTAGGCAACTGATGTAGTGAGTTAGCTGTGTCATACAGTGAAAAGTTCCTTCTGTATAGGTTACATCTTCTTGGCTATTTTGTCTCTGTCCTTGAAGAGCCCGGCTGTGCCCATGGATCTGACTTGTAACAGCTAGGGAGCAGAAACAGAGGCTAGAGGTTCTCTCTGTTCAGCACAGCAGGCACTCAATCAAGACGGATGCTTCTGACTTACCAGTGGACTGGGGTCCGCCTCAGAGAAGACGTAACGTAGAAAAACCCCCAGGTGAGCTGGCCGAGACTTCAGTTTCTCCAGATCCTGGAATATGATGTCACTCTGAAAGGCAGAAGGATGAGTGTGATGGGAGGCAGGGCACAGCAGCACAGCTGGTTCCAGCTTAGCTCCCATGTGATTCCCCCTTCCTGGGTTCATAAGAGAACAGCTCCCTGCCCCAAGTTCCCTTCACAGCTGGTGCTAGCCAAACTGCTTCTAGTCAAGAGCATCTTGTATGACACACACAAAAAATGATAAAAGGAGAAAACTAGGAAACCGTTACCTCGTTGTTGACAACCCACAGTTTGAAAATACCACCTATATAACTCCTGACACCAATGTTCTCCAGTGTGTGAAGTAGAACTCAAGATGATTTTAAGTGAGATGATTTTTGTTGAGGGTCAAAATGATCTTAGGTGATGTGGACAGGCATTAAATAACATTGGCTCATATTGTAAGAAAGTTAGTTTCTTTTCAGTTCTCATTCCACCCTTTTGATTAACCCAGAAAAAAATTCGGCCTGGTGCCTGCATAGCAATAATACCTTAACCAAGGCAGAATTGGCCTCAAGCTTCATTAAAGCCTTTGACAAGCAATAGAATTGAGCTAGAGTTTATTTTTCAGCTTGTTTTAAATTTTGTCTCTATTTTTTTTTTAGTAATTTTCTACATGTAGTTTTAAATTGAAAGGACACAAAGGAGTAAATATAAAATAAAAAGTCTTCCATCCACTTCACCCTCAAGCCAGCTAATTCCCCTCCTCAGCGGCAATAACCATCAGTTTCTAAACATTCATTCAGAGCGGTCTAAAGAAAGAGGCTCATTTTCCTCTTTTTAATATAAATGGCAGCTTTCTTCTACACTTCTACACTGCTCTATATATTTCTAGGTAGAATTTAACAAACTTGGTTCTACACTTATATTTAGTGTTAAACATTTTCTCTGCATTTATAGTGTGTGATGTTGGTTTTCATTTAAGGTAATGACAGATTTCCTTAAGATGAATTTAAGTTTAAAGAAAAGAGTTGGCTTAAAGAAAAATATTAAGTAACCTTATACTTAGGTATAAGGTTGAAAATAATATATATAGTGTATATATATATATACTATATATATAATATAATATTATAATATAATGTATATAGGTAGAATGTTGAATATTTAGATGTCTAACGACATCTGAACATTGTTAGATGCTACTGTTATTAGACACCGTTGACAGTGTCTGAAAAACAACAGGACAATTCTCTGGCTCTCAAGTCAGTCCACTCCATTGCCACACAGCCCAGCTTCTTTGCAAGCTGTATGCATTGAGTCAAAACCCGTCTTCCTGAAGTCTCTCCTGGATCTAGCTCTGCCCCTGAGAGTAGGGCCTTTCAAATCAGGTTTTGCAGAACCTTAGGGCTCCATGCAAGTGCCCTTGAGGGCAGGGGGTTGCTGATCAGTAAAGGTCCTAGGAAAGCTGGGTTTTTTTTTTTCTTTTCTTTATTTTTTTTTTTTAGACAGAGTTCCGCTCGTTACCCAGGCTGGAGTGCAATGGCGCGATCTCGGCGCACCGCAACCTCCGCCTCCTGGGTTCAGGCAATTCTCCTGCCTCAGCCTCCTGAGTAGCTGGGATTACAGGCACGCGCCACCATGCCCAGCTAATTTTTTGTATTAGTAGAGACGGGGGTTTCACCATGTTGATCAGGATGGTCTCGATCTCTTGACCTCGTGATCCACCCGCCTCGGCCTCCCAAAGTGCTGGGATTACAGGCTTGAGCCACTGCGCCCAGCCCCACCTTTACTTTCTTAATAGGATCCTTTGACACCCAAAAGTTTTACATTTTGATGAAATCCAACTAATTTTTTTTTTTTTTTTTTTTTTTGGTTAGCTTTTGGTGTCCATCTAAGAAACCACTGCCCAATCCAAAGTCATGAAGATTTACTGCTATCAAAAATTTTTTCTAAGAGTTTTATAGTTTTTAAAAATACTTTTGGCTTTTATATTTAAGTCTTTGTCCATTTTGAGTTAAATTTTGTTTACCGTGTGAGGTAAGGGTCCAAGTTCATTAACTGTATGTGGATATCCATTTGTCCCTGCCTCATTTGTTCAAAAGACTATTTTTTCTCCATTGAATTGTCTTGGCACCTGTGTTGAAAATCAGTTGACCACAGATGTATGGGTTAATTTCCAGAATCTGAATTCTATTCCATTGATCTATAGGTCTGTCCTTGAACCAGTACCATACTGGCCTGATTACCCTGACGTTTGCCAATATATAAATATCAGCACTTATCATAATATAGTATATATTCATTCATCCATATCCTATGGAATCACTAACTCATTAAAGGAGAGGTTTACTTCTTGTTTATCTTTGTAACCATTCCAACGCCCACCCCTGACATTACTCCCACCTACTGCCCCAACATGCACTCAGTACCTAGCATACAGCAAGAACTCAGTGCTTGTGAAATAAATACATGTATTTTTACATGTTTGTGTCTTTGACCTATGCTGTCTTTTCACTAGCATTCCCTCCCCCATCTCCTTTGCCTACTCAAGTACTGCTCTTCAAGGCCCAGCTGAAATATTATCCACTCTGCGAAGCCCTTCCCCATATTTCCCATTATTACTTAATTGTGCTCTCCTTTGTTCTCTTATTGTAAGCTCTTCGTTCCTCCCACTCTCCCTCCTGCTGTAATTTAAATTTCCTCCATTAGATTTTAAACATGTTGAGGGGAAGAACCAGAATCTTTTTCATTTCTATATAGCCTAGAAAATAAAACAATTTTTTTTTTTTTTGAGACAGAGTCTCACTCTGTTGTCAGGGTGGAGTGCAGTGGTGCAACCTTGGCTCCCTAAAACCTCCACCTCCTGGGTTCAAATGATTCTCCTGCCTCAGCCTCCCAAGTAGCTGGGCCTACAGGTGCGCACCACCACGACCGGCTAATTTTTGTATTTTTAGTAGATGCGGGGTTTCACCATGTTGGCCAGGATGGTCTTGATCTCTTGATCTCACGATTCGCCCACCTCAGCCTCCTAAAGAGCTGGATTACAGGTGTGAGCCACCACGCCTAGCTAACCATGTTCTGTATATGGCGGCACTTACATGTATGGCTGTAATAGGAATCTGGTTATTCTACTCCAGCAAATTAATCTACTTACTGTTCTCTGTGCACATCACTTCTAGGCCTGAAAACTCTCTTCATCCTTCATCCAAGTGCTCCCCACCTCTATCAGGCTGGCTCAGGACTCACTTGACCCTTCCTTTCTTCTCTCTTTCCCTTCCTTTCCTTGGAAATGTCCCAGATAAACTCCATTGACCTTTTTTTTTGGTCTACATATTCACTATCCTAACCTATTACACATGGAGAATCCTATTCATTCTACTGGTGAAGTTCTGCTTTAATAAATTCTACCGGCCAATGGTCACTCTTTAGTGGTCCGGAAGTTTCATTTTTTGAGGTTTTACTGTGATGGGATATTGCCTGTAAATGAAGTTGTGCATGTTTGGCAGGCTGCTCTGAAAAAGTATTATTTCACTCAGGCAATGGCCAGTCTACCGTTGGCAGTGGCCTTACCTGTAATTCTTTTTCTTCCTGCCTCAGCATATTTCTGAGGATCTGGGTGACATGTTTTTGATCTTCAGGACCCTAGAGATGGAAAATATGGCAGTATAAGAGTTAGGGATGAACTCAATAGCTTAACTCTCTTCTATCTGCTGATTCTTGGGCAAGGAAAGCTACGAGAGTAGAGCCTGAATCATAAGTATGTTTTATTCAGTACCTTGCTGGAATGCAGTAAACACACATCTTATTTTGAGTTTATTCCTGAACTTCTAGAAACCTTGGCTCTAATCACCTTTGGCATCAAGTTGCTCCCTAAAGTCTCCCAAGACTTGTGGGTTTAGTCTTCATTCCAACTGAAAAATCCTGTTCCCTCTACCTGTCTGCATCTTGTTCTCTTTCAACTCTTCACATAGGTGTTCCTTCCTTGCTTCTAGAGCTCCGTTTCTACTTATTTGTTTTGTTAATGCCAGATATGGGTGAGGGGGAGGGAGGCAGCAAATCACACTGCCATGAATGCACCTATGCAACAACTTTGCATGTTTTTCACATGTACCCCAAAACCTAAAATGCAATTAAAAAAAACAAAAAAAGAGATGGGGTCTCCCTCTGTCACCCAGGCTAGAGTGCAGTGGCACAATCATGGCTCACTGCAACCTCTGCCTTCTGGCTCAAACAACCCTCCTACCTCAGCCTCCTGAGTACCTGGGACCGCAGGTACATGCCATCATGCCTGGCTAATTTTTTGTATTTTTGGTAGACACAGGGTTTTGCCATGTTGCCCAGGCTGGTCTCAAACTCCTAAGCCCAAGTGATCCTCCTACCTCAGCCTCCCAAAGTGCTGGGATTACAGGTGTGAGCCACTGCACTGGCCTCTACTTGTTTTTGTCCTTTTCTGATCCCTCCCTCTACTGAGTGGGCTCTGTATTTTGCACCTTGAAGCAGGCTTTTCTCTAGGAAGCCTTTCCCCTACACCTTGACTTTATACCATACCCTGGTTAACACTGGCTGGCAACGGTCTTGAACAGATGCATTCTGTCCCTGCCGGAAGCGTGCACTCTCTCTCCGATGAGGAGTACTTTTGGAGAGTGCCCTTAGAGTCTTCCACACATTTAGGAAACACCCAATGTTCCAGTGTGATAAAACCAATATGCATTTCCATGGAAGGAGGACACTGAGGCAGGGAACAACTGTTACTGTGCAGCCCTGGTTTTTGTTGAACTCTTTCAATCGTCTTCCATATGTCTTTTGACTTGCTCTGCTTACCACAGCCCCAATGGATTTAACTGCTTTCCTCCCCAATGCGGAGCTCTTCAACAGGACATTAGGGTGAGGAAAGAGAACCAGAAGGATCATTACCTGCAGAGGTCTGGGTCCTGTGATGCATTGTGGAGGTGGTAGAGGTGGAGGAGGTGGTGGTGGGGGGATCGCTGGGGTGATTCGGGGAGCTCCTGCTGGGAATGGGTCCTGCTGCAGTCCAGGGATGCCCACGGATGAAGGTGAAGAGCCCAGGAGGGCGAGTTTGACAGAGGCACCAGCTAGAGGGAGACAGAGACTTGCTCCAGGAGGGCTGTTCTGGACAGACAGTCCACGTACGGTGGTAGGGGGGTCGGGGGGACTGTTCTCCCTTGTCCTGTCATTAAGCTTATAATTCTGTAGGTTAAGTTCTCCTCACTTTTAATGCCTCACCTGTTCTTTAATCCCTGCCTTCATGCCCTGCATGGACCCAAGTACCACGTCCTGCCCTTCCTTCACGCACAGACCTCAACTAGAACTCCACTCATAAATATCTGGGAACACACCCCACGGGCCGCCTCAGCAGCCCCTTGTTTCCCCCTTTATCTCACTAAAGTGCGTAGCCAGTGTCACACTTTGGGCATATTGCCCACATGGCACAGACCAGGCACTCAGATTCCAGCCCTCTGCCCTCCCCAAACTTCCCACATTCTTAAATTCTTTCTTCAACATTTGTTGCTTCTATTTGAATATTTGGACAGACTCAACTGGTTGAGCCTTCCTGGCTACAAACAGATTATAGTTGCTTTTCCCTGCCAACTAGAAAACAAATGAGTATGAATGTCCATGAATGGGAGAGGGAATTGGAAGGTATTTGAGGGAGACCTGGTCTCAGTAGGATGTGGTCTAAACAGGAGAGGCAAAGACGGGTGTGGGTAAACATAAGATGTCTCATGACAGCCTAGTAGTGTCTCCACTTGAAATAATAGGGAATTGTGGCCATTTAAGTGGATCGCTCCATGTTAAGATTAAAGACGTGACTTCAGCTGACTCACACATCTACAAAGGAAACCTCCTGGGATGGCAGGCCTGCCCTTTCCTCCCTCCCAGCCCATCTGCTCCCCTACGTTAGCTGTCACCTCTCTCCAACTCACATTTGATCAGCTTTACCACTTCCAGGTGTGAGCTATTGGTCACCATGGTGCCATTGACCTGTTGGAGGGACAAACAATTTTGAGTAATGGTGATGAACAGCTAGGGCATCCTTCTGTAAGTTCAAAACACCACTTCTTCAGGAAGCCATTTTCCAGTGCTCTTTAGCCTCCTCTGGTCACTTGTTTACTCAAGTCACACTATGAATGTGTTCTGTTCATATCTGCTATTTGTTCTGTCTCTCCAGCGAGCCTGTAAGTTTTCAGGGATAAGACCTGCGTCTTCATTCCTTAATTTGTTCATTCATTCACTTAGTTTTGGTATACGCTTTTCCGACCATTTGTCTCACACACATGTGACTGTCCACCGCCCCAGTGTGCTTCCTCCTCACAGAGGACTAAGCAGTCTCTGCATCTCGATTTCCTTAATGCTTCCCCACTATGCTGCCCAGGCTGGTTCTGAACACCATTCTGTCGAAGAAAGGCCTCAACAACCAGGGCAGGTTATAGTAGTTCAGCATGGGCAAGGACCCCAGGCTGGCATTATATGGAGGAAAGAATATCAACCTGAGAATCAAAGTCTTGGGTCCTTCCACGAGTTACTACCAAAATAAGTTAATCTTATTTTGGTCAGTTATGAAATGAGAATAAAAAAACTTGTTCTCAAAGCTTGGTTGCTTCAGAGTCAAGAAGTGCCTAAAATACGGAGCACAGCTATCTTCCTCCTTGCTCTCTCTCTCACACTATACCACCGTGCTCCCTCGCATGGACCACCCCTAACTCAGTGGCTGCCTGGCAGTTGGTATCAAGATTGAAGTGTGCAGGATGGGGCAAGGCCAGGGGTGCCCTGCACATCTGCCTCCACAGCTGGGAGTGGGATTGCATGTTGGGGTCACTCACTTTGATGATTCGGTCGCCCTCCTTCACACCAGCCTTCATGGCTGCACCTCCTGTAAGGAGAAGGCCTGGTCATTAGAGCCCAACAACCTCTCCCAGAGGCCACTGAAGCTACACCAAGGTCCCTGTCAGATCACCTCTCCTCTGAAATTTCCTCCTATTTCTCTGTGTTAAGTACCTCCAATACTGGGTGCACTTCCTATTCCACTTTAGAGACACAACTACTTTTAAGCTAGAGTGAACTATGTAAGGTCCCATCTCCTGCTCTTCCTTCCACCTAGATAAGGTGCTAGACTTCTGACAGCAGGCCAAGGCAGGAGGCAGGCAGGGCCAGGCTCTGGGAAGAGCACGTGTGCTTCATTCTAATGTATCTGGATATGTCCCAAGGTCAAATCGGTTATTTTTTATTATCCAGGGGGAAAAATGAGTTTCCTGTATGAAACAGAATTGTTAAAATAATTATTAAGGGAAATATGGAGAAAAGGCTTAAAACAAGACTTTCCTAAGTCCTGAGAGGTTTTGTAAAATATTCTGGGGGTTCACATCATTAAAAATGATAATAATTTTTCTTTTAAAAAAACCTTTCTAAAGCCATTTACAGTTTTTCCCTTCCCTTTTTTTTTTTTTTTTTTTTTTTAACAGACAGAGTCTTGCCCCGTAGCCCAAGCTGGAGTGCGGAAGCATGATCTCAGCTCACTGCAGACTTAGTTTTCTCAAGCGATCCTCCCAACTCAACCTCCCAAGTAGCTATGGGACTACAGGTGTGTGCCACCATGCCTGGTTAATTAAAAAAAAATTTTTTTTTTTTTGTAGAGATGAGGTCTCACTATGTTGCCCACGCTGGTCTTGAACTCCTGTGCTCAAGTGATCCTCCTGCCTTGGCTTCCCAAAATGCTGGAATTGCAGGCGTGAGCCTCCATACTCAGCCCAGTTTCTCCCTTTAAAATAAACCAAATTAAGAGCTTCTGATGGTGACTGACTGAGGTGCTCAAAAGATCATGCTCTTCACCTTTTCAACTTGTCATCTGACTGGAGGCTACAGTGGTTTTGATCACAATATGGTTTGTTTGTTTGTTTGTTTATGAGATACTGTCTCCTCACTCTGTCACCAAGGCTGGAGTGCAGTGGTGTGAGTTTGGCTCACACACCCCTGACCTCTTGGGTTCAAGCGATCCTCCCACCTTGGCCTCTGAAGTAGCTGGGACTACAGGCATGTGCCACCCCACCTGACTAATTTTTGTATTTTTTGTAGAGACAAATATTTTCACCGTATTGCCCAGGCTGGTCTTGGATTTCTGAGCTCAAGCAATCGTCCCGTCTCGGCCTCCCAAAGACCTGGGATTACAGGCGTGTGTCACCATGCCCAGACTCACAAGATAGTTTTAAATGACTTATAGTCCTAGTTTAATTTACATCCAGGAAGCGCAAAAAGCATTAAAGCCAAAACAAGTTAATGAGAAGCATAAAAACTACATATTGTACATTTGTCCCAGCGTGATCATTAAGTCTGTAAGTTGCATTCCTCTGATCAAAACAAAACTCCCACAAAGCCCATCTAAATGTTTCTACTCTGAAAAGAAAAATACAGTGATGACTGCATTCCAATTTGGCTTTTCAATACTGGGACTCAAGACTACCCTCATCTAAAGTGTGCTATTTATGGAAGAACACTTGCAAATAGCTTGGAATTCCTGCTTAGACATTCATTTATAAACTAATGTTGAAGAGAACAGACCTGTCTTGCCTGAATGTATGAAACATGTGAGGTGACTTCTAATAACTTAGTGATTAAAAAAAAGCAACTAAACTCTTCAAAGTAAAGGAACTTCAGCAGAAGTTCTCAGACTTCAGCAAGCATGAGAATCACTGCAGGAATTTTTAAAAGTGTGTTTCATGGACCTCTTGCCAGAAAGCAATTCAGTGCTTCCAAGGTCAGCCCCAAGAAAAAGGATTTCAATCATCTTGAGCGTAGGTGATTCTGATTCAGGCAGAACGCAGATTATACTTTCAGAAACAGTGAATTAAAGAAACCTAATATATATCTGGAAAAGATAACTACTGCTTTGTTATTCTTGTGACTTCAAGGCCAATCCAAATGAATGAAGTCTCTTCTACTCTCCTCCCCAACACACACACGCACACATGCACGCATGTACACACACACAGTCTCTCAAACTCACATTCTCCTTGTAAGCCATCTTTTCCTTCTTTCCTCTCTGGGTCTGACTCTGCTCAGCCTAAGAGAAGGAAGAAGGTAAAGGAGAGCTGAACCTACACTTCCCTGGAGGGGATCCCGTATTTCCTGAACCAGATAGGCTGCAGAGGAGAAGTACAAGGTATTGGCAGTTCTACTAACTCTGTCTCACCCCAGTCCAGGAACCCTGAGAAATGAGAAAAGCAAAGAATAAAACTATCTTTTTAGAGCTTCACCTCAGGATATGCAAAACAAATCTCCCAAACATAAGAAGCCATGCTTATTTATATCCTTATATGATCCACATATCTCATTTTGGTCACAAATTTGGAATTCTTTTTTCACCTTTCCTGTGAACATAGCCCAAATCTTCCTCCAGAATCAATGCAAGTATATTTTCCCTCCTCCTCTGCAACATCTCTAAGGGGAAACCTGCTCCCAATCCTTTCCTTGTGCTCTCATCTAAGCCAAGCCTAGGATGCTCCCTGGCACCAGCCCAACGCTACTTACTGCACTGAAGTTCACTCCTTTTAGGGACACTTCTCTACCTTTTAGGGAATCTTCTGCACCCACTGTCTTTCTCACTATCCTCCTCAGCCTGGACCACTAACAATGGTTCCACTAGCTGGCACATGCTAGAGTTTTGACTGTTCGCACCCCTTCTATACACAATTGGTAACTTGATGGATTTGGCTATGATGCCCACTCACTCTTTACTCCCTTCCCACCAAATTCCTATTCTGCTGATTTGCTTTTCATTTCCATCTTTCAAACTACTTCTGAAATCCTTTTTTTTTAAAGAGGGCTTCCCCAACGATCACAAGGAAAATGACTACACCTCAAATTGCAAACTACTCAAACTTCCAAACACCATTTCCCCCGATATCATGTCCAGCACATATCATTTATCTGTTGGTAAGTTATTATTTCATGTGAATTGTATCAGCAAATGTGCTCTGTAATCATTTGGACTATTGTGCCTGTCTCAACTTATAAACCTCTGTAGAAAATGACCATCTGTGTACTTAGCCAGGTAGTGTGGAGGTAAATATGAAGAAAGGGGACCTTGGATTCTGCCACAGAATCTTGTGACCCAGTATGAGGATCTCCCTTTGACGGCAATCAGACATCTGCCTGATGATGACCTGACAGCTACTTTGCTGGTTTTTCCCTTCCCAACCAGGGAAGCAAGCATGAGGTACAATCTCTAGAAACTTTGCCCAGGGGTTTTGCATTGAAGAGGCTTCCCCAGGCATCCACGGAGAGCCAGTTCTAGAGTAATTCATTCGTGCCCCACAGGAACGCACAAGTTCTCCAAGTACAGTGGCACTGTCACATACATGGTGGCTTTGTAAGAACTGTCCACTGTGGGCAGGACGGATGCAGCACTTACCAGGCCGCACAGACTGCACCAGAAAACTTTGATACCCACTGACTGTGAAGCCGAAGCCATGCTGGTCCTTTTGGATAATGACACAGCGTTCAACAAGACCTAGAAGGTGGAGAGAAAGGCTGAGTACACAGTGTCTTTGGAAGGTTAGTGTACACATGCCAAGACCAACCCAGGGAAGCCCCACTACGTGTCTTCTTCAAGAAGCCTTTTCACACTAACCAAATTCCCTAGACTATTCCTCTTTGAACACTACCGTATGCCTCCCTCGGTGGTTGGTAAAACCTGTATACACTGTATTGAAAATAAGAAACTACCTGTAGAAACTAGGTAGACATGCCTACCTAAAGAAACTACCTGTAGACATGCTTCCTTTGGTGGTTGGCAAAACTTGTATACTTTGTATTTCAAATAAGAAACTACACTTCTCTGAGGTGCTAAAATGCTTGTCTCTCACGTACATGTCTGTGCCTTTTGGTGCGTCTGGATGAGACTGGTCAAAGAAGATGCAAAGAAGGTGTGCGTGGGTCTGGGTAGGTGCCAGGGTCCAGGGCGTCTGGACAGGGGCAGGTGCTGCGTGGCCTGGGTCTCTACACAGGGGGAGGTGCCGGGGGCCTGGGTCTCTGAACGGGGGTAGGTGCCGGGGGGCCTGTGTCTCTGGACGGGGGTAGGTGCTGGGGTCCAGGGCCTCTGGATAGGGGTAGGGGCTGGGGGCCTGGGTCTCTGGGGCCTGAGTCTCTGGACAGGGATAGGTGCCAGGGTCCAGGGCCTCTGCACAGCGGTAGGTGCCGGGGTCCTGGGTGTCTGGACAGGGGTAGGTGCCTGGGGTCCTGGGTCTCTGGACAGGGTAGGTGCCGGCGGCCTGGGTCTATGAACGGGGGTAGGTGATGGAGGGACCTGTCTCTCTGGACAGGGGTAGGTGCCAGGGTCCAGGTCCTCTGGAAGGGGTAGGTTCTGGGGGCCTGGGTCTCTGGACAGGGGTAGGGGTCAGGGGTCCTGGGTCTCTGGAAGGGGTAGATGCCGGGGGTCTGGGTCTATGGACAGAGGTAGGTGCCGTGGGGCCTGGGTCTCTGGATAGGGTTAGGTGCCAGGGGTCCAGGGCCTCTGGACAGGGGCAGGTGCCAGGGGCGTGGGTCTGTGGACAGGGCAGGTGCTGGGGGCCTGGGTAGCTGAATGGGGGAAGGTGCCTGGGGGCCTGGGTCTGTGGACAGGGGTAGGTGCCGGGGTCCAGGGCCCGTGGACACGGGTAGGTGCCGGGGGCCTGGGTCTGTGGACAGGGGTAGGTGCCGGGGTCCAGGGCCCATGGACAGGGGTAGGTGCCGGGGGCCTGGGTCTCTGGACAGGGGTAGGTGCCGGAGGGCCAGGTTCTCTGGACAGGGGTAGGTGCCGGGGGGCCTGGGACTCTGGATGGGTAAGTGCCGGGGTCCAGGGCCTCCGGACTGGGGTAGGTGCCAGGGGCCTGGGTCTCTAGACAGGGGTAGGTGCCTGGGGCCTCGGTCTCTAGACAGGGGTCGGTGCCGGGGGCCTCAGTCTCTGGACAAGGGTAGATCCCGGGGTCCTGGGTCTCTGGACAAGGATAGATGATGGGGGCCTGGGTCTCTGGGCAGGGGTAGGTGCCAGGGGACCTGGGTCTCTGGACAGGTGTATGTGCTGGGGTCCAGGGCTTCTGGACAGGGATACGTGGTGAGGAACATGGGTCTCTGTACAGGGATAGGTGCCGGGGGGCCTGGGTCTCTGGGCAGGGGTAGGTGCTGGGGGCTTGGGCCTGGGTAGGTGCCGGTGTCCAGGGTCTCTGGACAGGGGTAGGTACCCAGGGGCCTGGGTCTCTTGACAGGAGCAGGTGCCATGGGCCTGGATCTCTGAACGGGGATATGTGCCGGGGGACCTTGGTCTCTAGACGAGGGTAGGTGCCGGGGTCCAGGGCCTCTGGACGGGGGTAGGTATCGGAGACCTGGGTCTCTTGACGGTGGTAGATGCCGGGGGGCCTGGGTCTCTGGACAGGGGTAGGTGCCTGGGGCCCTGGGTCTCTGGTCGGGGGTAGGTGCCGGGGTCCAGGGCCTCTGGACAGGGGCAGGTGCAGGGGGCCTATGTCTCTGAACGGGGTTAGGTGCCGGGGGACCTGGGTCTCTAGACAGGGATAGGTGCCGGGGTCCAGAGCCTCTGGACAGGGGTAGGTTCCAGGGGGCCTGGGTCTCTGGTCAGGGGTAGGTGCCCTGGTCCTGGGTCTCTGCACAGGGTAGGTGCCAGGGGTCTGTATCTCTGGACAGGGGTAGGTGCCGAGGGGCCTGGGTCTCTGGACAGGGGTAGTTTCCGGGGGGCCTGGGCTTCAGTAGGTGCCTGGGTCCTGGTCCTCTGGACAAGGGCAGGTGCCGGGGGCCTGTGTCTCTGAACAGGGGTAGGTGCCAGGGGGCATGGATCTCTGGACAGGGGTAGGTGTCGGGGTCCAGGGCCTCTGGACAGGGTAGGTGTCGGGGGCCTGGGTCTCTGAACGGGGGTATGTGCCAGAGATCCTGGGTCTCTGGACGGGTGTAGGTGCCAGGGGGCCTGGGCTTGGGTAGGTACCGGGGTCCAGTGCCTCTGGACACGGCAAGTTGCCGGGGGGCCTGGGTGTCTGGACAAGGGTTGGTGCCGTGGGGCCTCAGCCTGGGTAGGTGCGGGGGTCCAGGGCCTCTGGACAGGGACAGGTGCCCAGGGGCCTGGGTCTCTGAACGGGGGTAGGTGCCGGGGGTTCCTGGGTCTCTGGACAGGAGTAGGTGCCCAGGTCCTGGGTCTCTGAACACGGGTAAATGCCAGGGTCCTGGGTCTCTGCATGGGGCTAGGTGCCGGGGTGCCTGGGCCTGGGTGGGTGACTCGGTCAAGGGCGTCTAAACAAGGACAGATGCCGGGGGGCCTGGGTCTCTGGACAGGGGCAGGTGCCAGGGGCCTGGGTCTCTGGAAGGGACAGGTGCTGGGGGCCTGTGTCTCTGAACGAGGGTAGGTGCCGGGGGCCTGGGTCTCTGGAAGGGACAGGTGCCGGGGGCCTGGGTCTCTGAACGGGGGTAGGTGCCAGAGATCCTGGGTCTCTGGATGGGTATAGGTGCCAGGGTGCCTGGGCTTGAGTAGGTGTCGGGGTCCAGGGCCTCTGGACACGGCACGTTGCTGGAGGGGCCTGCATCTCTCGACAAGGGTAGGTGCCGTGGGGCCTGGGCCTGGGTAGGTGTGGGGGTCCAGGGCCTCTGGAGAGGGGCAGGTGCCGGGGACCTGGGTCTTTGGAAGGGGTAGGTGCCGGGGGGCCTAGGTCTCTGGAGTGGGGTAGGTGCCAGGGGTCCTCAGTCTCTGGATAGGGGTAGGTGCCGGGGGGACTGGGTCTCTGGACAGGGGTAGGTGCCGGGGTCAAGGGCCCTTGGACAGGGCTAGGCATCAGGGGGCATGGGTTTCTGGACAGTGCTAGGTGCCGGGGGGCCTGGGTATCTGGACAGTGGTAGGTGCCGGGGGGCCTGGGTCTCTGGACAGTGGTAGGTGCCGGGGTCCTGGGTCTCTGGACAGGGTTAGCTGCGGGGTCCTCGAAAGGGGTAGGTTTTGGGTTCCTGGGCCTTCCGACAGGGGTAAGTGTTGGGGTCCTCGGCCTCTCGACAGGGGTAAGTGCCGGGGGGCCTGGATCTCTGGACAGGGGTATGTGCCGGGGTCCAGAGCCTCTGGACAGAGGCATGTGCCGGGGGTCTGGGTCTCTGGACTGGGGCAGGTGTCGGGGGCCTGGGTCTCTGAACAGGAGTAGGTGTCGGTGGGTCTGGGTGTCTGGACAGGGGTAGGTGCCAGGGTCCTGGGTCTCTGGACAGGGTAAGGTGTGGAGTCCTCGACAGGGGTAGGTGTTGGGGTCCTGGGCCTCTCAACAGGGGTAGGTGTTGGGTGACCTGGGACTCTGGACAGGGGTAGGTGCGGGGTCCTGGGCCTCTAGAAAGGGGTAGGTGCCAGGGGTCTTAGATCTCTGGACAGGGTAGGTGCTGGGGGCCTGGGTCTCTGGACAGGGTAGGTGCCGGGGGCCTGGGTCTCTGAACATAGGTAGATTCCAGGGTCCTGGGTCTCTGGAAGGGGGTAGCTGTCCGGCTGCCTGGGCCTGGGTGGGAGCCGGGGTCCAGGACGTCTGGACAGGGGCAGATGCCAGGATCCTGGGTCCCTGGACAGGGGCAGGTGACAGGGGCCTGGGTTTCTGGAAGGGACAGCTGCCGGGGGCCTGTGTCTCTGAACTGGGGTAGGTGCCGGGTTGCCTGGACCTCTGGACGGGGGTAGGTGCCAGGGGGCCTGGGTCTCTGGACAGGGGTAGGTGCCAGGGGCCTGGGTCTGTTGATGGGGATAGGTGCCGGGGGGGCCTGGGCCTGGGTAGGTGCCAGGGTCCAGGGACTCTGGACGGGGCAGGTGCTGTGGGGCATGGCTCTCTGGACAGGGCTAGGTGCCGGGGGGCCTGGGTTTCTGGACAGGGGTAGGTGCCAGCGGCCTGGGTATCTCGACACGGGTAGGTGCCGGGAGCCAGTGTCTCTGGACAGGGGTAGGTGCTGGGGGCCCGGGGTCTCTGGACAGGGATAAGTGCCGGGGTCCTGGATCTCTGGACAGGGGTAGGTGCCGGGGTCCAGGGCCTCTGGACAGGGACATGTGCTGGGGGTCTGGGTCTCTGGTCATGGGCAGGTGTCGTGGGCCTGAGTCGCTGAACGGGGGTAGTTGCCAGTGCGCCTGGGTGTCTGGACAAGGGAAGGTGCCGGTGTCCTGGGTCTCTGGACAGGGTTAGGTGCGGGGTCCTCGACAGGGGTAGGTGTTGTGTGACTTGGGACTGTGGACAGGGGTAGGTGCGGGGTCCTGGGCCTCTGGAAAGGGGTAGGTGCCAGGGGTCCTGGGTCTCTTGAAAGGGTAAGTGCCAGGAGCCTGGGTCTCTGGACAGGGTAGGTGCCGGGGGCCTGGGTCTCTGGACAGGGGTAGGTACCGGGGGCCTCTGTTTCTAGACGGGAGTACGTGTTGGGGGCCTGGGTCTCTCGACGGTGGTAGGTGCTGCGGGGCCTGGGTTGCTGGACAGCGTTAGGTGCCGGGGTCAAGGGCCTCTGGACAGGGTAGGTGCCGGGGGCCTGGGTCTCTGAACATAGGTAGATTCCAGGATCCTGGGTCTCTGGACAGGGGTAGGTGTCGGGGTGCCTGGGCCTGCGTGGGTGCCGGGGTTCAGGGCGTCTGGACGGGGCCAGATGCCAGCATCCTGGGTGTCTGGACGGGGGCAGGTGTTGGGGGCCTGGGTCTCTGGACAGGGGCCGGTGCCGGGGGGCTTGAGTCTCTGGACAGGGATAGGTGCCAACGGCCTGGGTCTCTGGTGAGTGGTCAGTGACAGTGTTCCTGGGTCTCTGGACAGGGGTAGGTTCCAGGGTCCTGGTTCTCTGGACAGGGGTAGGTGCAGTGGGCCTAGGTCTCCGGACAGGGGTAGGTGCCGGGGGACTTGGGTCTGTGGACAGGGGTAGGTGCTCGGGGGCCTGGGTCTGGGTAGGTGCCGGGGTCCAGGGCTTCTGGAAATGGGCAGGTGGTGGGGAGCCAGGTTCTCTGGACAGGGGAAGGTGCTGAGGTGCCTGCATCTCTGAAAGAGGCAGTTGCCGGAGGCCTGGGTCTCTGAAATGGGGTAGGTGATGGGGGGCCTGGGTCTCTGGACAGGGGTAGGTGCTGGTTTCCAGGGCCTTTGGAAGGGGCAGGAGCTGGGGGCCTGGGTCTCTGCACAGGGGTAGGTGCCGGGGGGCCTGGGTCTCTGGACAGGGGCCGGTGCCGGGGTCCAGGGCCCCTGGACAGGGCTAGGTGCTGGGGGGCCTGGGTCTCTGGACAGGGGTAGGTACCGGGTAGCCTGGGTCTCTGGACAGGGGCAGGTGCCGGGGGCCTGGGTCTCTGAACGGGGGTAGGTGCTGGGGAGCCTGGGTCTCTGGACAGGGGTAGGTGCCATGGGTCCTGGGTCTCTGGACAGGGGTAGGTGCCGGGCGCCCTGGGCCGGCGTAGATGCCAGGGTCCTGGGCCTCTGGACAGGGGCAGGTGCCAGGGGCCTGTGTCTCTGGACAGGGGTAGGTACCGGGGTCCTGGGTCTCTGGACAGGGAAGGTTCCGGGGTCCTGGTCCTCTGAACAGGGGTAGGTGCTGGGGGTCCTGTGTTTCTGGACAGGGGTAGATGCCGGGGGCCTGGGTGTCCGAACGGGGGTAGGTGCCGGGATCCAGGGCCTCTGGACCGGGGCAGGTTTCGGGGGGCCTGGGTCTCGGGACAGGGGCAGGTGCTGGAGGCCTGGGTCTCTGAACGGGGTTAGATGCCAGGGGGCCTGGGTCTCTGGACAGGGATCGGTGCCGAGGTCCAGGGCCTCTGAACAGGGGTAGGTGCCGGGGGCCTGGGCGTCTGGATAGGAGTAGGTGTCGGGGGGGCGGGGCTGGGTCTCTAGACAGGGTAGGTGTGGGGTCCTGGACAGGGGTAGGTCTTGGGGTTCTGGGCCTCTGGACAGGGGTAGGTGTTGGGGGACCTGTGTCTCTGAACAGGGGTGGGTGCGGGGTCCTGGACAGGGGTAGGTCCCAGGGGTCCTGAGTCTCTGGACACTGGCAGGTGCCGGGGGCCTGGGTCTCCGGATAGGGGTAGGTGCCGGGGGTCCTGGGTCTCTGGACTGGATAGGTGCCAGTGGGCCTGCGTCTGTGGACAGGGGTAGGTGCCGGGGGGCCTGGGTCTCTGGACTGGATAGGTGCCAGTGGGCCTGGGTCTCTGGACAGGGGTAGGTGCCGGGGGGCCTGGGTCTCTGGGAGGGGCAGGTGCCAGGGGCCTGTGTCTCTGAACGGGGATAGGTGCCATGGGTCCTGGGTCTCTGGACAGGAGTAGGTGCCGGGATCCAGGTCCTCTGGATAGGGTAGGTGGCAGGGGCCTGGGTCTCTGGACAGGGATAGGTTCCAGGGTTCCTGGGTCTCTGGACGGGTGTAGGTGCCGGGGTGCCTGGGCCTGGGTAGGTCCCGGGGTCCAGCGCGTCTGGACGGGGGCAGGTGCCGGGGGCTGGTGTCCTGGGCCTCTGAACGGGCGTAGGTGCCGGGGTCCAGGGCCTCTGGACAGGGATAGGTGCCAGTGGGCCTGGGTCTCTGGACAGGGGTAGGTGCCAGGGGGCCTGTGTCTCTGGACAGGGGTAGGTGCTGGGGGCCTGGTTCTCTGGACAGGGGTAGGTGCCAGGGGGCCTGTGTCTCTGGACAGGGGTAGGTGCTGGGGGCCTGGGTCTCTGGACAGGGGTAGGTCCCAGGGGGCCTGGGTCTCTGGACAGGAGTAGGTGCGGGGGGGCCTGGGCCTGTGTATGTGACGGGATCCAGACCTTCTGTACAGGAGCAGGTGCTGGAGGGCCTGGGTCTCTGGACAGGGATAGGTGCCGGGGTCCAGGGCCTCTGGACAGGGGTATGTACCGGAGGCCTGGGTGTCTGGACAGGGGTAGGTGTCAGGGGTCCTGGGTCTCTGGATGGGGTAGGTGCCGGGGGCCTGGGTCTCTGGACAGGGGTAGGTGCTGGGGGGCCTGGGTCTCTGGACAGGAGTAGGTGCCGGGGTCCAGGGCCTTTGGAAAGGGGCAGGTGCAAAACCTGTATAGTTTGTATTCCAAATAAGAAACTACCTGTAGAAACTAGGTAGACATGTCTACCTATAGAAACTACCTGTAGACATGCCTCCTTCGGGGGTTGGCAAGACTTGTATACTTTGTATTCCAAATAAGAAACTACCCTTCTCTGAGGTGCTAAAATGCTTGTCTCTCACGTACATGTCTTGCCTTTTGGTGTGTCTGGGTGAGACTGGTCAAAGAAGTGGCAGGGCCAAGTCTAGCCGTCCTCCTGCAGACTAATGTTACCAGTAAGGAGCCTCCCAGGATTGAAGCCCAAGTGAGCCTAGAAGTTACACGTCAAGTGACATCTAATGAATGCAGCAGGTGGTACAGCAATGCTTGACTCTTCTTAGAGAGCTGGATAACTCATGCAAGGTGACTTAGGAATGGTCTCCTGGCAAATCCAGGGAAGGATACACGACAAAAAAAAAGGATACATGTCATGTAGGCTCAAAAAGATATTCTGGGGGTTCACATCATTAAAGATGATAACTTTCATTTCTTAAAAAAAAAAAAAAAAAAAAAGACATTTACAGCTTCTGCCTTCCTTTTTTTTTAATAGACAGAGTCTTGCCTTGTAGCCCAAGCTGGAGTGCAGAGGCGTGATCTCAGCTCATTGCAGACTCCATCTTCTGGGCTCAAGTAATCCTCCCAAGTAGCTATGGGACTACAGGTGCGTGCCACCTCACCTGGCTAATAAAAATTTTTTTTTTTTTTTGTAGAGATCAGTTCTAACTGTGTTGAGATCACAGGTGCGTGCCACCATGCCTGGCTAATTTTTTGTATTTTTGGTAGAGACAGGGTTTTGCTGTGTTGCCCAGGCTGGTCTCAAACGCATGAGCCCAAGTGATCCTCCCACCTTGGCCTCCCAAAGTGCTGGGATTACAGGCGGGAGCCACTGCACTGGCCTCTACTTGTTTTTGTTCTCTTCTGATCCCTCCCTCTGCTGAGTGGGCTCTGTATTTTGCACTTCAAAGCAGGCTTTTTTCTTTAGGAAGCCTTTCCTCTACTCCTTGACTTGTATCCCCCCCTTTTTTTTAAATACAGAGTTAAGAAAACAAAAAGAAACAGAGGCTCTGACTATCAGATGTCTCCATTCCTGTGAGTGTATAGTAGACACTGTGCATATGTATGGTATGTGTGATTGTATCGTGTACTGATTAAAGTGTGGGTTCTATGTATGGTATGTGTGATTGTATCGTGTACTGATTGAAGTGTGGGTTCTATGTATGGTATGTGTGATTGTATTGTGTACTGATTAAAGTGTGGGTTCTATGTATGGTATGTGTGATTGTATCGTGTACTGATTAAAGTGTAGGTTCTATGTATGGTTTGTGTGATTGTATCGTGTACCGATTAAAGTGTGGGTTCTAGGGTTAAAACAGAACTGGTTTCAGGTCCTGATTCTGTCCCCAATAAGCTTGTAAACTTGCACATACTTCTTAACCTCTGTGCCTCAGCTTCCTCATTTGCAAAATAAAGATAATAAAACCTAGCTTCTACAGTTGGTGTATGGAGGGAATTTCTATAAAAACCATTAATACAATAGCTAGTTACCTAGTACACATCATGTGCTTAACATAAAAACTAAGTTGCTTTACATTTGGAGTACACAGGTCTGTTTGTATGAGTGTATACCTCTGCATTCATGTGCTTTTTTTTTTTTTTTTTTTGAGACAGAGTCTTGCTCTGTCACCAGGCTGGAGTGCAGTGGCGTGATCTCGGCTCACTGCAACCTCTGCTCCTGGGTTCAAGCAGTTCTCCTGCCTCAGCCTCCTGAGTAGCTGGGACTACAGGCAGGTGCTACCACGCCTGGCTAAGTTTTGTGTTTTTAGTAGAGACAGGGTTTCACCATGTTGGCCAGGCTGGTCTCCTGATCTCAAGTGATCTGCCTGCCTTGGCCTCCCAAAGTGCTGGGATCATAGGTGTGAGCCACCATGACCGGCCATGTGATTTTTTTTAAACAGATGGAGTATCACTATGTTGCCCAGTCTGGAGTACAGTGGCTATTCATAGGCGTGATCCCACTCCTGATTGGCGTAGGTGTTTTGACCTGCTCCGTTTCTGACCTGGGCCAGTTCATGTCTCCTTAGGCAACCTCATAGTCCCCTACTCCTGGAAGGTCATCATACTGATGGTGAATTTAGTACAGACACCTGACTGGCATAGCACACTACAGCCCAGAGCTCTTGGGCTCAAGTGATCCTCCCATCAGCCTCCCAAGTAGCTGGGAAGATAGGCATGTGCCACCATGCCTGGCTGTGTCTGTGTGTTAATGCCCAAGGAGGTTACCTGTTGTTTCAGAGGCATCCGAGGGCTGGCGATGGTGGGAAGGGGACCTGCACTCAGGTGCAGAATCTCCCAGAGGAGACAGGCTTCTTAACCTGGAGAAGGAGTAAGAAAAGCACGTCAGTGAGCTGGGCAGGGAGGGACCATCCTTGTAGTAGATGAAGGCTCTGTCGAAAGGGGCCCTGGGTCTTGGATAATGAGAGACCCACCCACCCACCCTGTAACCCAATCTGGCAGGACATTAGCCATGTGTACATCACTGGCAACACCACCTATCTGGCATCCTGGACTGGCAGGGCAAGCATGATCTCTTTAATACCCAGCAAGCTGTGAAGGGAAATAACCCTTCCTGGAGTCAGGCGACAAAGAGAGAATAGCAAGAAGGGGATGTGCACACGTACACAAGCTTGTTGGGTCTTACCAGGCTGCAATCGGGCTGATGGAACAGAACGGAGCAGCAGAGAAAATGAATGCAAGGAAAAGACAGGAAAAAAACAGCCAGTTAGTGTTAGGCGATATTTGCACAGGAGGGGGAGACTGGAGGGAAGGACGAGGTGGGTCAAACACGTACAGAGGCCTGCATGAGCGCAGCAGGGACAAGCTCCCCATTTAGCTTCACCTCTTTGTCCCTCAAAGTTCCACCTCTCTGTAACAGTGATCTCCAGGAGGGTAAGTGGGCATGAGCACAAGCCCGCTGGGTAACTGGCAACTTGCACACTTTCTAGAAAAGAGGGTAGAGCAATGGCCCAAGCCTCTGAAAATTCCATTTATCCTTTGGGTACCATGGGGGAACAGGAATGTGGTCTGTTTGGTGGTAGTATTCCAACCCCATATTCAGCTCCGTTCCCTCAGCCACCGTACGCACCTTGCTTAGAAACTGTGAAAGACCCCAAACCTCCAAATGGTACAGATCACCAAAGGTTTCTCTGCTTGACCTCCTTTAACTAGGACCCTCCACGGAATAGAAGAAATTTCAGTCATTGCTGTGGCACTCCTTTTTGGAAAAGTGTCCAAGTTGCAAGTTCCTGAATCAACAGTTGCTGCCCCTCAGAAAGGGGCGATTCCTATCCTACCTAGAGCAAATGACTAAGCAGAAGGCTACTCGTGGAAGCACTGTGAGTGATGACAAAACACTGGAAATAATCTAAATGTTCACAATGAGTGACTGGTTAAATAAATTACAGTAATACAATGACACAGAACTCAGTCACAGAAAAGAATGAAGAGGCTCTTTATACACGATAGAGAATGATCTCCATGATATGTTACTGAGTGAAATAAACAAAATGTACAATTTTTTTTGACAGTTAAAAAAAGTGAGTAAAAGGGAGAATACAATTATGTGTTTATATGTGTTTAAACATTTATTTACATATGCAAAAATGTCTAAAATATCTCTGGAAAAATACAAAGGAAACATATAACATGACAGTCTCTAAGGAGAGAAAGTGGGTGGCTAGGGCACAGGAATGGAACTGCAGGCTTTCGTGATATTCTTTGGTACTTTTTAAGTTTGGAACCATGAGAGGGTACAAGTATCTTATAAAGGAGGGGGTCTTTGTCCCCTCTGACAGTGGCACCCCTCTTACCTGGACAGGTGAGACTGCTTTTTACTGGCTGACCTTTGGATCAGAGAGAGAAGGACATCAAGGAGGAAGAGAGCGCGGGGCCCAGGAGATAGCGATGCAGGACAGGAGGAAGAAAGAGAAAGGAAAACAAAACATGACATAAACCAGACAAGACCCAAGAGATGGTTGGTTCAAAAGAAAAACCACAACAGAGCCAAGAGTGACCCAGGGGAGGCACCTGGCCACAACACAGTCATGACCTTACTAACAGGCAAATTTACTCACGTCATTTTGCCACTTAAAACCTTTTAGAACCTCCCCACTGAAGTCGGGGAACGGTCATCTGTCTTCAGCTAGGCCATTTGCCACAGCATCTAACAGGAAGGATAATGCCTGATGCCCGTGGAAGCACCGTTTGATGTTTTCCACAGCTGCCAATATCTATCCTTCCCGCAGCTCAAATACCCAACTGAAAAATGCTGTACAGGCAAAGCTGGATGGTCTGTGAAAGCAGAGAGGGTCTTGCTGGGCATCCCCAGTGCCTGACGCAGTAGGGGCTCACTCCTAATCTTGGTCCCTGCGCTTGACTGTCCTCCCCAAGGATCCTTCCCACTGGAAAATTCAGAACCTGGGATCAGTTTGAGGAAATGTTTTCTCTCTCTTAACCCAAAACTGAATTATTAACATTATGTATATTTGATTTTGACATTTACTATAAGCTTTGACATTTATCTAGTGTATGACTCTTCTGGACTTTAATTTTGAAATCACAAAAACATCCTGTAAACCCACCATCCTTAGCGATCTCTAGTAGACGGGATTTATTTGCATCTATGTCAGAGGTAAGCAGAAATGGGCTAAGCAAGGTTTCCCAGATGGGGAGCTTACATTAATCTTACAAAACAACCAGTCTGCTCCAAGGTATTCACAATCCACTGAAGCAATTCACAGCAGAGTAGAGCCACTAACAAGTTTTGAAATAGACAGTGAACAAGAGCTCTGAAGAGTCAGTTGGGATTGTAGATGTCAACAAGACAGTGACTATGGAAACGGAATGCCAGCACTGGCATCATTCTGGGAAGTTACATCATTTGAGGAAGTTGCAGATCCTCAGGCCCCAACCTGAGCTCAAACACACAGAGTTAGAACATTTGGGATGGGGCCCACAGACCTATATTTTAACAAGTTCTCCAACTGATTCTAAAGGATTCTAAAGGTTGAGCACCTCTAGATAACACATTCCTACCTTGAAAAAAATTAAAGTCCTACTGACAGGACCAGGAGCTACATTTGTTTTTCCTTTCTGCTGAAACTTCATGAAAGAACTGACTAGCCTGTGTCCATCACCATTTCCTCACCTCCGGTTCTCACTTGGATCTGCTGCAAACTGGCTCCTGCCCTTGCTCCTGCCCAGATATCACTCACCAAGGTCATGCACATACTCCTAGTTACTAACAGGAGGGGGCGCTGTGTGAGAAGCAGCAAGCCTGCCGGGGAGGTGCTCCAGGGTCCCCCAGGCAGTGAGTGCACTGTGGGCCCCCAGGGCAGATCAGGGGCCCAGGAGTAGTCTGATTTCACCCGCTCGAGGGGTATGTGCAGTGTTGGGGCGCAGTGCTGCTGTGGCTGGAAGGGGTTTGGGGAGCACGGGCCGGTTCAGGTGCCCCAGCCCCTCAGGGACAAAGGCTCAGATGGGAACAAGCCTGGAGGCTCTGGGTTCCTGGTCTGACTTGTGTTCCCTTCTCAGGGGCAAAGAATGGTTAGGCCAAACCCTTCCTCTTCTGGCCAGGATGTCCACCGATCTGTCCCCTCCCTGGGCCACCCACTGGTCTCCCCTGACCCCACCCTGGCTTCCAGCCCCTGGGCTGACCAGCTGATGCCTCCTCCACACTCAGGCCCTACCCTGAGGACGTTTGGGAAAACAGAACCTACCCACCCCTCTAGCCAGCTAACCTCCCAGCCAGCCAGAAGGGGGCGGGGATTAGAGCCAGCCCCTCCTTATGCTCCTCTTCCTCCTCCAGTCCATCTGAAAGCCCCCCAGGTGAACTGTATCCCTTAGAAGTTGTCTGGGAGGAGGTGACAGGGGCAGCACTTGGGTGGTTGGGGGTGACAGGAATGGGGGAAGGACCTTTTCTAGTCCCCACAACTGCTCAAGCTACACGGCACCTCCTCCTTGGGCCTTAACCCAAGTCCTTCCTGCAGCAGGGGTCGTCCACACCACCCCATCGGCTCTGGGAACAGGTCCAGGGCAGGCGGATGCCTGGGGAGTCCCTGGGTGGCTCAGGAGATGAGGCTCACCCAGGGACAAGGGTGATCAGCCTGGCATCAGACGGACTGAGCTGCGGTCCAGTCCGAGCACAGGGGCCCCAGGCCAGGGCCAGAGCTGAGGGTCCGGGAAGAGGGGAACGTGGAGGTGGAGAGATGAGGCAGAGACGGGTGGAGGGAGGGCTCAGGGTCCTGCCCACGGCCTTGGCTGCCAACCACGAGGAGGGAGAGGTGGGGAGAAGGTTAGCTGGAGCCAGGCAGAGCGAGCCCTGGAGTGGGCACTGGGCCTGGGAAGATGGCTGGAGCAGGGCAGGGTGGGAGGGGACGGTTTGAGGACGCTGGGAGAAGGGATGACTCCAGGACTGGGGACGTGTATGGGTGATGTGAGTGGAGCGCTGGAACACTCTGGGGAGTGTATCTAGGGCACTCCTGACCCTGGCCTCTCCCCTGCAGAGGGGGCCGCAGTGTCCGCTCTAGAGACAAGCCGCCAGAAAGAGGCTTCTGGTCACGGCCGTTTCCTATGCTCCCCACTGCATTCGGGATGGTGGGAGGACGAAGCCACCCCTGTCATGCTGCCTGCTGTCCCTTATCCTAGTCAGGCTCTGTTTCCTGTTTGCAGGCTTCATATCCCGAATGCTGGGATCCCCCGCCGACATTCCCTGGCCCCCTGGCCCCCTGGCCCCCTGGCCCCAGGCCCCAGGGCTGAGCTGTGGGCAGGTCTCACCTGGTGAGTTACTTGGGGACTGTGGATGGATGGGAGGAAGCACAGAAGAGGCTAGAGGCTGAGATTCAGCCGGAGGCAGGCGTGATGGGGTATGGTGGCTGGGCTGCACTGGAGAGGGGCGCGATGGGGTATGGTGGCTGGGCTGCACTGGAGGGGGGCGCGATGGGGTATGGTGGCTGGGCTGCACTGGAGGGGGGCGCGATGGGGTATGGTGGCTGGGCTGCACTGGAGGGGGGCGCGATGGGGTATGGTGGCTGGGCTGCACTGGAGTGGGGCGCGATGGGGTATGGTGGTTGGGCTGCACTGGAGAGGGGAGCGATGGGGTATGGTGGCTGGGCTGCACTGGAGGGGGGGCGTGATGGGGTATGGTGGCTGGGCTGCACTGGAGGGGGGCACGATGGGGTATGGTGGCTGGGCTGCACTGGAGGGGTGGGTAGACGTTGGCACTGGGAGGAAGGGTGGGCCAGCCTCCTGGATGAAAGGCTGCTGGCAGGTTAAAGATGGAGGAAGAGCATGACATTGAGATGGAGTTAAGTTAGGAGCCTAGACCTGGAGGGAAGGAGGGGCTGCCTTCCTTGGGGCTGAGAGGGGCTGTGGGGGCCCTGGGAGTGTGTGAGTGTGTGGTGTGGGGTGGGGCCAGCATTCCAGACATACTCAGGAGAATAACGGGCCAGCAACCGTGACCTTTCTCTCTTCTCAGAAAAATTATAAGCAGATGTGGGCGCCTCGGGGAGTGTAGAGCAGGGAGCCAGAGCGAGTTTTGGAAACAGAACACAGAGCCTGAAGCCGGCCGCTGTGGGAGCTCAGCCTCTCCTGAGCTCAGGAGCTGAGGGAGCAGAGCTGTATGAAGTCCTGGGAGCCAGGGGTGGTGGGCATGGAGAGGACCCCATTTCCAAATGGCTGACAGCAAGTGAGGGAGGTGGGAGCTTTTCCTTAAATGCAGGGTCACCAGGTTGAAGACCTCCTCAGGCGATGGCCCCTAGAGCTGGGTGTAGTGTGCTGGCTGAGGTGTCACTACTGACTGCGGGAGGCAGGGACTGGCCTTGGGTTGTAGTGTTTGCTAGTTTCTCTGGTGTAAATAACCCCCATGCCGGATTCCAAGCTACTCATGTGATGTCACTGAACACATTTCTAGGAAGAGATGTGTACCATTGGCTCTTTGAGCCTGCATGAGCTGGCTCCAAGACACCACTGGTTGGGAGGTCACCTAGACCTAGCCCCATTCCCACCACATAGAACAGGAAACCCCTGACAGTATTGCATCAGGCTGGTTTTGGCTTCTGCCTGCATACATCCAGTGATGGGGAGCTCACCACCTGAGGTAGCCAATTCCATTCCTGAGCTGCTCTGACTTGGAAAGTTCTTCCTCTGACTGAGCCCAAGGCTGCATTCCTCATTACTTCCCCTCACTGCTTCTGGTCTCACACCTTGGTACAAATATCAAAGTGCCCTGGGAAGGGCCTGGATGGGGGCTGGGGATTCAGAGATGAAAGGCACTGGGTCCCAGCCTCTGGAAGTCATGGCCAGGGAGCAGGCACTGGAACATTGGGAAGGGGAGGGTGAATGGTTCTGGGACCCCCAGAAGCAATGAGTGGGGTTGTCTGCCATTGAGGGTCAGGAAGAGGAGGAGAAAGGGGCGGCACCTGGGTTAGACCTTGAAAGATGAGAACTCCAGGTGAATGAAACGTGAGGGTAATTCATGAGCAAAGACCAGAGGCATGGAAGTGACTGCGGTCCAGGAGTGAGGTGGGGAACTGGAGCCCAGAGCAAGGGACCACAGGACATGGGGCTGCAGTCTGGTCTCTTCTGCAGGCCCACGGCTCAGATCTCTGCAGACAGGTCCTCCAGGCTGCTCACTGCAGCACCCCTGCCCGCTCTGTGCCGGCCCTGGGGCAGGCCTCTGCAATGTCACCGCCTCTGCGCCCTTTCCTTCTGCAGGCCCTGGGCCTGGGGCTGGCTGGAACTCTCAACCCCAGTGATCCCAACACCTGCAGCTTCTGGGAAAGGTGAGAGGGCCCCTGCTGCGCCTTGAGGGCACCAAGCCCTAGCTCCCGGTTGTCCCTACTGTCCCTATGTGGGTCCTCTCCTTTACCTCCTTCCTTCTCTCCAGCCTTTCCCCTCCAGCCTGTTTCTCTGTTTCTGCTCTCTACTTCTCTTTATGGGTTGCTGCTGACTGCAGCACTGTCTGACGTTGTCTCAGTCTCTGTCCTGTCTCTGATCCATCCTTTCTCTGTCCCCATCCCTTAGTCCTTTTAGGAGGCCAGCTTCAGAACAGAGTGCAGAGTGGGAGCCATTCATGGTGGAGCAAGCAGAGGGGCTGGCCCAGGGGGAGCAAAGGGAACAGGGCAGGGACACAAGACCCAGGGCAGAATATAGCTGGAAATGACCTAGCCCATCTCTGCCAGCTGGGCCCAGAATTTGGTTCTCACTCACCTTTCCCACGCAGGGTGGGCAGTGTGGGGAGAGAAAAACGGAAGGCCCTGGTCCAATCGAGTGGGAAGGGGGCTCTGACAGAGGGAATCCCAGGAACCTTCCAGCTCTGGGAGAAGCCCTTCAGACTTGAGAGTGGGGGACAGGATGGGGGTCCCATCCTAGGCTTGGGGAGCCAGCCCCATTGTTGGGCTGTGGATTCCCCACTGTGGCCAATCCCTCATGGCCGTTCCCCGCTGTGTCGCTCAGGCCTCTCCCTGACCTCCGCCCTGACTCTGTTCCCTGTCTTGCAGCTTCACCACCACCAGCAAGGAGTCCCACTCCCACCCCTTCAGTCTGCTCCCCTCGGAGCCCTGAGAGCGCCCCTGGGAGGGCGCCCATACTTGCCCCCAGCCCACATGAGTGCTTGTCATCCTCCATGGTTGGGTGGGCTGCCTGAGTCGCTGCCTCGGTCTGGTCCCTGGCCCTCTGTCCCTGGTCGCTTCTCAGAAACTCTGAGGAAACTCCTGGCTTCTCAGGACTCATTCTGCGTGGCCTGTGTGAGGTTCGTGTGTGTGTGGATGTATGTGTGTATGTGTGTTTAGGGTGTTACAGTATGTGCCTGTGTCAGGGAGGCAAGAAGGAAATGCTCTTTCTTTTTTTAATAGACAAGGTCTCACTCTGTCACCCAGGTTGGAGTGCAGTGGCAAGATGGTAGCTCATTGCAACCTCAAACAGGGAATGCATTTTCTTTCTTTTTTTTTTTTAAGGCAGAGTCTTGCTCTGTCGCCCAGGCTAGAGTGGAGTGGCACGATGTCGACTCACCGAAACCTCCACCTCCCCAGTTCGAGGAATTCTCCTGCCTCAGCCTCCCAAGGAACTGGGATCACAGGTGCCTGCCACCGCCCCTGGCTAATTTTTGTATTTTTAGTAGAGACAGGGTTTCACCATCTTGGCCACGCTGGTCTCAAACTCCTGACCTGGTGATCTACCTGCCTTGGCCCCGCAAAGCGCTGGAATTGCAGGCATGAGCCACCAGGCCTGGCCAGGGGGCCTGGGTCTCTGGACAGGGGTAGATGCCGGGGGGCCTGGGTCTCTGGAAGGGGCAGGTGCCGGTGGGCCTGGGTCTCTGGATGGGGGTAGGTGTTGGGGGGCCTGGGTCTCTGGATAGGGGTAGGTGCCGGGTGTCCTGGGTCTCTGGACGGGGGTAGGTGCCGGGGTCCAGGGTCTCTGGACAGGGGCAGGTGCCAGGGGCCTGGGTCTCTGAACGGGGGTAGGTGCCGGGGTCCAGGGCCTCTGGACGGGGGTAGGTTCTGGGGAGTTGTGACTGAGCGCCTCCTTCCCTCCCGCACCTGCAGGCTGACCATGGCAGTGTCAGGTCCTGGGTTCCACGCTACTGGGGCCAGTGTCCAGGGTTGCCACTGCTGCTAACCCATGCTATGTGCAGGCCTCTGGGCAGCTGATCCCAGAGCAGAGGCTGTAAGGGCTGGTTCCAGACAGCCTGAAGGTCACCTAGTGCACTAGGCAAAGGGCCCATTCTTTTTGGCCCATGCCAGGAGTGAGGTTTGCAGGCTCTGCACCACCCACATGGGGAGAAAGGTGGCGGGGGCACTCCCTCACCTGCTCCACACAAAGCTCAGGTTGTTGGGAGTCAGCTCTCGATCCAGCATGCTCTAGGCTCATGCTTGGACAGCCCAGAGCACAGGGGCCCACTCAGTCCTGGGGCCCACAAGTCCATATCTTGTGCCAGGCAGGCACAGAGCCACAGAGCCTCAGCAGCTTCATCTGTGACTGGACTAAACTGGGCTGCCCTCCTCATCTTGACCGTCTGACCAAGTGGGCACAGCATCCAGAAAGAAGCTTGCAGAGCACATGGCACTTGGCTCCCTTGCTGCCATCCTGGCCTCCACAGCTGTCCTGGAGCTCCAAGAGGCTGGTGACTCTGTGCAGCCGCACACGGCGACCAGCAGCACAGAACCAGAGGCCAGACGCCACCGTGGCCATAAGGAGGCGGTGAAGCCACAGCTGCAGGAGGGCAGGAAGTGGCGCTCAGCCCCATTCCAGTGGCTGCACAGTGTACAGACCCGTGGCCCATCACTCAGGGAGCCGCCACAGAGGAGCGGATCCTAGGGTGGGAGGAGGGTATTCCACGAACCTCAAGCCTCACTCAGGTCTGGGACCTGCACTCCCACCCTCTGCCGTGGACTCAACAGCAGCTGCCACCTGCACAAGCTGCGGCAGAAGAGGTGGCAACCCCAGCTCTGGCCGCTGTAACCAGCAGCGGGGGACCCGGGGACCGAGGCCACCTCAGAGGCTGCCACCTGGCCACCTCTGCACCCGTCCCTGCCCTAGTGGCAGCCAGCCACTTCCTACCTCTCTGACGCTCTGCAGTCTCCGTCGCTGCCACCCACCACAGCGAGGTGAGCCATGATGCCACAGGCTCCAGCCTCCAGCATGAAGCACACGGCTCTTCCTTCTCCTGGTATGGAGCAGCCGGGTGGGCAAAGCCAGAAAAGCCTAGAACGGGACACAGACAGTGGTAGCATTAGATTTGCAGGCCACTGGGTGCCATGGGGTAGTCTCAGTCAAGGCACTCACACCCACCCTCCAAAGTCCATGGCAGCTCTTTTTGTCCCAAACTGGCTAGGGAGTGGAGACTGGAGACACCATGGTGTCTGGGCTTCCCGCTCCACAGGAACCACTGGGACCACCCAGGCTGTGCTCAGGAAGCAGGAGCAGCAGAACCTCAGCCCCAGCCAGCCCTCTTCACCAAAGTGCTAGTTCCCATTCCTGAGACCTCCACCCACAGGGACCTATCACCCCATGGTGTCTGCTACTGCATGCCTGGGTATCCCTGGCAGTCTCTGCAACACAGAATGTGAGGGCTCAGGCCTTGGAACAATGATGGGTCTGGGTGCCCTGCTGTGATCAGGATTTTCAGAGACACGTGAAAATCCTGCCCGCCATGCAGTGGGAGATGGCCCTTTAGAGTTTAGAGTCCGGGGAGAGGAGGACCACACCTCTCTCAGAGACCACAGCTGTCACTGAAACCTCCATCGCCTGCCAATGGCAGTGCAGCTTCCGACAGAGCCCCTATCCCGCTGCCACTGCAGTGTAGCCCCAGGATAGTGCCAACACCCCAGATCCCACCACTGGCAGTGTAGCACGTGATGGCAGCCCCTAACCTGCCCCTGCCTTAGACACCGCAGCACTCGATGGCACCTGCAGATCACCCCCCTGCCATGGGCAGCACAGCCCGGGATAGCGCCCCAACCAACTCCCTGCAATGGGCAGTGTAACCACAGATAGAGTCCCCCACCAGACACCCACCACAGGCAGTGATGCCCCTATATGGCACCCAAACCACCCCCCACTGCAGGCACTGCAACCCTGAATAGTGAGTGCCCTAACCCACTCCCCGTCGGGAACAGTGCAGGCTCCCGCCTCCAGCATGGGCCGCGGGCATCCTCCTTCTCCTCTAAGCCCATTGGGAGCAGGTGGGCCCACGTACCCAGAAGAGTCTGAAACGGTGAGACAAACATGTACACAAAAAACACTACACAAAGAAGCAGAAGAATCCAATCTAGAACCTGACCAGACAATTCTGCAGACGTAAAATCAAACAACAGATAAGAGATAAGGTCCTCAAAATGAACAATTCATTAGGAAACTGCAATTTGCCAGGCAAGGTGGCTCACGCCTGTAATCCCAGCACTTTGGGAGGCCTAGTTGGGCGGATTACCTGAGGTCAGGAGTCTGAAACCAGACTGACCAATATGGTGAAACCCCATCTCTACTAAAAATACAAATATTAGCCTGGCATCATCATGGTGGGTGTCTGTAGTCCCAGCTACTCAGGAGGCTGAGACAGGAGAATTGCCTGAACACAGAAGGTGAAGGTTGCAGTGAACGGAGATTGTGGCACTGCACTCCAGCCTAAGCGACAGAACCAGACTCAGTCTCTTAAAAAAAGTAGAAATGCGGGTGTGGTTTTAGAAAAGGGGGACTCATACACTGTAGGTGGAAACGAAAATTAGGATACCCCAGTTCAGAGGACCATGGGGCTCGGAGGGACCCAGATCCCGGGCTTCACCATGGCTCAGGGCCTGTGCACTCCTAGATGCTGGATGCAGGTCAGACACAGGCATAGCCTCCTCGGCAGGGTTGCGGACGCTGCCACGGCCAGGAACCCACAACCGCCCCCACACGGATGACTGGGGCCCAAATGCCCACAAAGAAGTCAGGACGGGAGGCCAGGCACAGTGGCTCACACCTGTAATCCCAGCACTTTGGGAGGCCGAGGCGGGTGGATCACGAGGTCAAGAGATCGAGACCAACCTGGTCAACATGGTGAAACCCTGTCTCTACTAAAAATACCAAAGAATTAGCTGGGCACGGAGGTGCATGCCTGTAATCCCAGCTACTCTGGAGGCCGAGGCAGGAGAATTGCCTGAACCCAAGAGGGGGAGGTTGCAGTGAGCCGAGATCGTGCCATTGCACTCCAGCCTGGGTAACAAGAGCAAAACTCTGTCTCAAAAAAAAAAGGAAAAAAAAAAAAGGACTGGAAAGCAGGGAACCGCAGAGAAGGAGCAGGATGGCCTGGAGGGTTCCCGGTGGTGTACGAGTCCCCGCCACTTACCGCAGAGACCTGCCTCCTCCTCCACTATCACGTGGAAGCCGCCACGGCTTCTCCGAAGAAACTTCTGCGGCCGCGCCGCCGCCTCTTCTCCCTCGGACCGGGCCGCCGCCTCTTCTCCCTCCGGCCGCGCCTCCGCTTCATCTCTCCAGCCGGGCCGCTGCTGCTTCTCCCTCCGGCCGCGCCACCGCTTCTTTGCCCTCGGACCGCCCCGCTGCTCCTGCCGGATCCTCGCAGGAAGCGCAGTCTCGGCTTCCGTAGGGCACGCACGCCGGCAGCGTCCCTCCCCTCAAGCTGAAGCACCACCCTCTCTTAAAGGGGCCGCGGCTTGGCCTGGCCAGAACCGCCTAGGGTTGCGGCACAGGCTGACACTCTGCCCAGCCCCAGGGGTGAACTAAAGGCCTCCTGTCTCTCATCCTCCCTGGCTCTAGAGCCATTGAGGTGGCAGGAGTGGAGCCTTGTGACCACAGCCCCGAGATCAGCTCCCTTTGCCTAGGGAGCGTCCGGAATCTGCCCCTGCTTCCTCTGGACCTCAGCTTCAAAATCTGCCAAGGAAGCGGCCTGGAGGGAGCTCTGGGGTCCCTCAAGCTCGGCGCCTCAGGATCCAGAGTGGGCTCTCCTGCCCCTCCACAGATGGGACCCAGAGAACCACGGAAAACTGCAGGCTGGAGACACAGTCCCGAGGGCAGCAGGGCCTCCTTGGCCTCACTGTCCGCATCCGTCCTGTGGGAGCCCGGGGGCCTTTCTAGGGCCCAGACATCTGCAGCCTCACCAGGGCTGGCTGGGTCACCCAGCTCCCCAGGAGACAGGCAGGTGTCTGGGCTCAGTCCAACATTCTTTGCTGCCTCTTAGTGTGCTCAAAGGTCATTTTAGGGATGGCAGATTTTCTGGTTAGCCTGTTGAGATCCCAGGAGGGTATGGGGAAGAGGAGTAGGGTGGGGAGGGAGGAGGGGCTTCAGGGGTTATCTCCAGTCGAGGACATTCCGGGGCTGCAGAGCAGACCAGGCCTGATGGAGAATTAGGTTCTGCTGGGAGCTCCTGCCTCCCATGGGATCCCAGCTACAGGGAGCCTGAGGGACTCTGGCCGGCCTGGAGTTGGTGACATTTCCCAGAGAGCGTCATTATGGCCTGCAGGGAGCACTTATCAAAGAATCAGGACAAGTGGGTGTCAAACTCTTGACCTCAGGTGATTCACCTGCCTCAGCTTCCTGAAGTGCTGGGATTACACGCATGAACCACTGCATCCAGCCCCCTCTTCCAACCTTCCCACATTCCACTTCTGTGTTCCATCTCTACCAGGCCAATGGCTCTTCCTTTAGGCAACTGTGCTCTCCTGAAGCCAAGCGTTTGCTTTCTGTCTGGAATAACCCATTCCTCCTTTTCTGTGAAATTTATACCCAACCTTCAAGATCTTCCTTAAGTGTTCCCTTCTCTGTGAACCTACCCCACTTTCCTGACTGCCCCAGGTTGGTACTGAGGCCTCCCTGGGTCCCAGAAGCCCATCCACTTTCCCTCTCTTGCAGCACCAGTGAGTCTGAGCCTCACCGTCCCTCTGCCAGATGGAGTGTTGGTCACAGGGAGGGTCATGGGATGAACAAAGAGGAATCTTGGGCTGGGGCGAGGACAGATGCTAACAGCTCCTTGGCATTCCTTCCAGGCTGTGAGCCGGAGGCCTGGAGCCCCTATGCTGACATGCTGGACTACCTGCTGAGCCTGGGCCAGATAAGCCGCCGAGATGCCCTAGAGGTCACCTGATACCATGCAGCCAACAGCAAGAAAGCCATGATAGCTGCCTTGAACAGTAAGTCCAGCTGCCTGGGTATCTGGACAGGGATAGGTGCCGGGGGGCATGGGTCTCTGGACAGGGGTTGCCACCGGGGACCAGGACCTCTGCACAGGGGCAGGTGCCAGGGGGCCTGGGTCTCTGGACAGGGGTAGGTGCCGGGGGGACTGGGTCTGGGTAGGTTCCGGGGTAGAGGGCCTCTGGACAGGGGCAGGTGCGGGGGGGCCTGGGTCTCTGGACGGGGTAGGTGCCGGGGCGCCTTGGTTGTGGACAGGGGTAGGTGCCAGTGTCCAGGGCCTCTGGACAGGGCTAGCTGCCGGGGGGGCCTGGGTCTCTGGACTGGAGTAGGTGCCGGGCGGCCTAGGCGTGGGTAGGTGCTGGGGTCCAGGGCCTCTGGACAGAGGCAGGTGCCAGGGGGCCTCGGTCTCTGGACAGGGGTAGGTGTCGGGGGGCCTAGGTCTCTGGACAGGTGTAGGCTCCGGGGGGCCTGGGCCTGGATAGGTGCCGGGGTCCAGGGACTCTGCACAGGGGCAGGGCCCGGGGGGCCTGGGTCTCTGGACAGGGGTAGGTTCCGGGGGCCTGGGTCTCTGAACGGGGGTAGGTGCCAGGGTCGAGGGCCTCTGGACGGGCTAGGTTACGGGGTCCTGGGTCTCTGGACATGGACAGGTGCTGGGGTCCTGGGTCTCTGGACAGGGTAGGTGTCGGGGGGCCAGGGTCTCTGGACAGGGGTAGGTGCTGGGGTGCCTGGGTCTCTGGATGGGGGTAGGTGCCGGGGGGCCTGGGTCTCTGGACAGGGGTGGGTTCCGGGGCGTCTGCATCTCTGGACAGGTGTAGGTGCAGGGGGCCTGAGCCTGGATAGGTGCCGGGGTCCAGGGCCTTTGGACAGCGGCAGGTGCCGGGGGGCCTGTGTCTCCGGACTGGAGTAGGTGCCGGGGTGCCTCGGTCTCCGGACCGGGATAGTTGCCAGGGTGCCTGGGTGTCTGGGAGGGCCAGGTGCTGGGGGCCTCAGTCTCTGAACGGGGGAAGGTGTGGGGGCCTGGGTCTCTGGACGGGGGTAGGTGCCGGGGTCCAGAGCCTCTGGACAGGGTAGGTGCCGGGGGCCTGGGTCTCTGAACAGGGCTAGGTGCCAGAGGTCCTGGGTCTCTGGACAGGGGTAAGTGCCGGGTGGCCTGGGCCTGGGTAGGTCCCGGGGTCCAGGGCCTCTGGACAGGGCAAGTTGCCGGGCGGCCTGGGTCTCTGGACAAGGGTAGGTGCCGGGGGGCTTGGGCCTGGGTAGGTGCTGGGGTCCAGGGCCTCTGAACAAGGGCAGGTGCCGGGGTCCTGGGCCTCTGGACAGGGGCAGGTGCAAGTGGGCCTGGGTCTCTGGACAGGGGCAGGTGCTGGGTGTCTGGGTCTCTGAACGGAGGTAGGTGCCAGGGTCCTGGGTCTCTGGACGGGTGTAGGTGCAGGTGGGCCTGGGTCTCTGGACGGGGGTATGTGCCGTGGGGCCTGGGTCTCTGGAAGTCAGGTGCCAGGAGCCTGGGTGTCTGAATGGGAGTAGGTACCAGGCGTCCTGGGTCTCTGGATGGGGTAGGTGCCAGGAGCCTGGGTCTCTGGACAGGGGTCGGTGCCAGGGAGCGTGGGTCTCTGGATAGGGGTAGGTGCCGGGGCTTGGACCTGGGTATGTACCGGAGTCCAGGGCCTCTGGACAGGGTCAGGTGCAGGGGGGCCTGGGTCTCTGGACAGGATTACGTGTCGGGAGCCCTGGGTCTTTGCACAGGGGCAAGTGCAGGGGGCCTGGGTCTCTGAACGGGGCAGGTGCCAGGAGCCTGTGTCTCTGGATGGGGGTAGGTGCCAGCATCCAGGGCATCTGGACAGGGGTAGGTGCCGGGGGCCTGGGTCTCCGGACAGGGGTGGGTGCCAGGAGCCTGTGTCTCTGGACGGGGGTAGGTGCCAGCATCCAGGGAATCTGGACAGGGGTAGGTGCCGGGGGACTGGGTCTCCGGACAGGGGTGGGTGCCGGGGGACCTGGGTATCTGGACAGGGGTAAGTGCCGGGGGGCCTCGGTCTCTGGACAGGTATAGGTGCCGGGGGTCCAGGGAGTCTGGACAGGTTAGGTGCCGGTGGGCCTGGGTCTCTGGACAGTGGCAGATGCTGGGGTTCAGGGTCTCTGGACAAGGGCAGGTGCCGGGGGGCCTGGGTCTCTGGACAGGAGTAGGTGCTGGGGTTCTCGGTCTCTGGACAGGGTTAGGTGCCGTGGTCCTCGGTCTCTGGACAGGGGTAGGTCCCGGAGGCCTCGTTGTCTGGACGGGGTAGATGCCGGGGGACTGGGTCTCTGGACAGGGGTAGGTGACGGGGGCCTGGGTCTCTGGACAGAGGTAGGTGCCTGGGTCTCTGGACAGGGGTAGGTGCCTGGGGGGCCTGGGTCTCTGGACAGGGGTAGTTGCCGGGGACCAGGGTCTCTGGACAGGGTTAGGTGCCGGGGAGCCTGGGTATCTGGACAGGGGTAGTTGGTAAGTGCCTGGGTCCAGGGCGTCTGGACAGGGGTAGGTGCCGGGGTCCAGGGCCTCTGGTCAGCGGCAGGTGCCAGAGGGCCTGGGTCTCTGGACAGGGGCAGGTGCCGGGGGGCCTGGGTCTCTGGAGAGGTGTAGGGGCCGGTGTCCAGGGCCTCTGGACAGGGCTAGGTGCCCGGGGGCCTGGGTTTCTGGACAGGGGTATGTGCCGGGGGTCTGGGTCTCTGGAAGGGGCAGATGCCGGGGACCTGGGTAACTGTACATGGTAGGTGCGGGGGGCCTGTGTCTCTCGAAAGGGGTAGGTGCCATGGGGCCTGGGCCTCTGGACGGGGGTAGGTGCCGCGGGCCTGAGCCTGGGTAGGTACCGAGGTCCAGGGCCTCTGGACAGGGGCAGGTGTCGTGGGGCCGGGGTACAGGGCCTCTGGACAGGGTCAGGTGCCAGGGGTCCTGGGTCCCTGGACAGGGGTAAGTGCAGGGGTCCTGGGTCTCTGGAAATGGGTAGGTGCCGGGGTCCTGGGTCTCTGGACGGGGGTCGGTACCTGGGGTCCTGGGTCTCTGGACGGGGGTAGGTGCCAGGGGGCCTGAGCCTGAGTAGGTGTCGGGGTCCAGGACCTCTGGACAGGGCAAGTTGCAGGGCGGCCTGGGTCTCTGCACAGGTATAGGTGCCGGGGGGCCTGGGTGTCTGGACAGGGGTAGCTGCCGGGGCCTGGGTCTCTGGACAGGGGCAGGTGCCGGAGGCCCTGGGTCTCTGGACATGAGTAGCTGCCGGGGGGCCTGGGTCTCTGGACAGGGGCAGGTGCCGGGGGGCCTGGGTCTCTGGACAGGGGTAGGAGACCCAGGCCCCCCGGCACCTGCCCCTGTCCAGAGACCCAGGCCCCCCGGCACCTGCGCCTGTCCAGAGGCCCAGGATCCCGCACCTACCCCTGTTCAGAGTCCGAGGACACCCAAGACCTGCCCCTGTCCAGAGACCCAGGCCCCCGGCAGAGGCACTGGACCCCAGCACCTGCACCTGTCCAGAGACCCAGGCTCCCCGGCCCCTACCCCTGTCCAGAGACCCAAGCCCCCCGGCACCTAGCACTATACAGAGGCCCTGGACCCCGGCACCTACCCCTGTCCACAGACCCAGGCCCCCGGGCACCTACCCCTTTCCAGAGACTCAGGACCCCTGGCACCTACCCCTGTCCAGAGACCCAGGCCCCCGGCAGCTACCCCTGTCCAGAGACCCAGGCCCTACGGCACCTACCCCTGTCCAGAGACCCAGACCCAGGCCCCCCCACATCTGCTCCTGTCAAGAGACCCATGCCCCCCGGCACCTGCAGCTGTCCAGATGCCCTGGACCCCTGCACCTACCCCTGTCCACAGACCCAGGCCCCCGGCAGCTACCTCTGTCCAGAGACCCAGGCACCCCCACATCTGCTCCTGTCAAGAGACCCATGCCCCCCGGCACCTGCAGCTGTCCAGATGCCCTGAACCCCGGCACCTGCCCCTGTCCAGAGACTCAGGTCCCCTGGCCCCTTCACCTGTGCAGAGACCCAGGCACCCCGGCACATACCGCTGTATAGAGATTCAGCCCCTTCGGAACCTTCCCCTGTCCAGAGACCCAGGCCCCAAGCACCTAACCCTATGCAGAGAACCAGGCCCGCAACACCTACCCGTATCCAGAGAACAAGGCCCACCGGCTCCTGCCACTGTCCAGATACCCAGGCCCCCAGCACCTGCCCCTGTCCAGAGACCTAAACCTTCGGCACCTGCCCCTGTCCAGAGGCCCTGGACCGAGGAACCTACCCAAACCCAGGCCACCCAGCAACTACCTCTGATCAGAGACCCAGGCGCCACGACACCTACCACTGTCCAGAGACCCAGGCCCCCTAGCACCTGCCCATGTCCAGAGGCCCTAGACCACACCACCTACACAGACACAGGCCCCCCGCACGTACCCTGTCCAGAGACCCAGGCCCCCCGGCACCTAGCCCTGTCCAGAGGCCCTGGACCCCCGCACCTACCCCTGTCCACAGACCCAGGCCCCCCGGCACGTACCCATGTCCAGAGACCCAGGCCCCCCGGCACCTACCCCTGTCCAGAGACCCAGGACCCCCGGCACCTACACCTGTCCAGAGACCCAGGACCCCCGACACCTACCCCTGTCCAGAGACCCAGGCCCCCCGACACTTCCCCTGTCCAGAGCCCCAGGCCCCCTGGCACCTATCCCTGTCCAGAGAACCAGGCACCCCCGCATCTGCCCATCAAGAGACTCAGGCCTCACGGCACCTGCATCTTTCCAGAGGCCCTGCATCCCGGCATCTGCCACTGTCCAGAGTCGCAGGCCACCCGGCACATACCCCTGTCCAGAGACCCAGGCCCCCGGCACGTACCCCTGACCGGAGACCCAGGCCCCCCGGCACCTACTCCTGTCTAGAAACCCATGCGCCCCTGCATCTGCTCCTGTCAATAAACACAGGCCCCCCAGGACTTGCCCCTCTCCAGAGGCCCTGGATCACGGCACCTACCCAGGCCCAGGCCCCCTGGCACCTACCCCTGTCCAGAGACCCAGGCCCCCGAAACCTGCCACCGTTCAGAGACGCAGGATCACGGCACCTAGCACTGTCCAGGGGCCGCGGACCCCGACACCTACCCCTGTCCAGAGACCCAAGCCACCTGGCACCTATCCCTGTCTAGAGACCTAGGCGCCCCCGCATCTTCCACTGTCAAGAGACGCAGGCCCTCGGGCACCTACACCTTTCCAGAGGCCCTGGACCCTGGAACCTGCCCCTGTCCAGAGACCCAGGCCCCCTGGCACCAACCCGTCCACAGACCCAGGCCCCCAGCACCTACCCCTGTCCAGAGACACAGCCCCCCCGGGACCTACCCTGTCCAGAGACCCAAGCCCCTGGCACCTACCCTGTCCAGAGACCCAGGTCCCCCAATATCTATCCCTGTCCAGAGGCCCAGGTCCTCCAACTCCTACCCCTGTCCAGAACCCGTCACCTACCCCTGTCCAGAGACCGAGGCAACCCGGCACCTAACGTTGTTGAGAGACCCAGGACCCCTAGCACCTACCCCTGTCGAGGCACTCAGACCCACGGCACCTGCCTCTTCAAGAGACCCAGGTCCCCCAGCACCTACCCCGTCCAGAGACACAAGACCCATGGCACCTACCCCTGTCCAGAGACCCAGGCCAACAGCACCTACCCTGTACAGAGGACCTGGACCCCAGCACCTACCCAGGCACAGGCCCCCCAGAACCTACCTCTATCCAGAGACCCAGGCCCCCCGGCACCTAGCCCTGTCCAGAGGCCCTAGACCCCGGCACCTACCACTGACCACAGACCCAGGCCCCCGGCACCTACCCCTGTTCAGAGACCCAGGCCCCCCGGCACCTAGCCCGGTCCAGAGACCCAGGCCCCCTGGCACCTACCCCTGTACAGAGACCCAGACCCCCGGCACCTACCCCTGTCCAGAGACCCAGGACACCGGCAGCTAACCCTGTCCAGAGACCCAGCCCCCGGCACATACCCCTGTCCAGAGACCCAGGCCCCCCGGCACCTATCCCTGTCCAGAGACCTAGGCGCCCGCCGCATCTGCCCCTGTCAAGAGACCCAGGCCCCCGAGCACCTGCACCTTTCCGGAGGCCCTGGACCCCGGCACCTTTCCCTGTCCAGAGACCCAGGCCCCCTGGCACCTACCTCTGTACACAGACCCAGGCCCCCAGCACCTACCCCTGTCCAGAGACACAGCCCCCCGGCACCTACCCCTCTCCAGAGACCCAGTCCCCCGGCATCTACCCCGTCCAGAGACACAGGCCCCCTGACACCTACCCCGTGTAGAGACCCAAGACCCGTGGCACCTACCCCCGTTCAGAGAACCATGTCCTGGCACCTGCCCCTTCCAGAGACACAGCTCCCCCGGGACCGACCCTTGTCCAGAGACCCAGGCCCCCCGGCACCTACTCCTGTGCAGAGACCTAGGCGCCCCCGCATCTGCCCCTGTCAATAAACCCAGGGCCCCCAGGACCTGCCCCTGTCCAGAGGCCGAAGACCCTGCACCTACCCCTGTCCAGAGACCCAGGTCCTCCAATACCTATCCCTGTCCAGAGGCCCAGGTCCTGCAACACCTACCCCTGTCCAGAGACCGAGGCACCCCGGCACCTACCCCATCCAGAGACCCAAGACCCGTGGCACTTACCCCCGTTCAGAGAACCATGCCCCGGCACCTGCCCCTTCCAGAGACCCAGGCCCCCGGGCACCAACCCCCGTCCAGAGACTTAGGCCCCCCGGCACCTAACGCTATCCAGAGACCCAGGCCACACGCCACCTGCCACTGTCCAGAGGCCCTGGACCCCGGCACCTACCCAGGCCCAGGCCCCCGGTACCTATCCCTGTCCAGAGACCCAGGCCCCCGTCACCTGCACCTGTCCAGAGTCCCAGGTTCCCCGTCACCTGCCTCTTCCAGAGACCCAGGCCCCCCGACACCTACACCTGTCCAGAGACCCATGCCCCTCAGCACCAGCCCGTGTCCAGAGACCCTGACTCCGGCACGTACCCAGGCTTCGGCCACCCGGCACCTTTACCTGTCCAGAGACCCAGGACCCCTGGCACCTACAACTGTCCAGACACCCAGGCCCCTGGCACCTACCCCTGTCCGAAGGCCTTGGACACTGGCACCTATACCTGTCCAGAGACCCAGGCCCCCCGCCACCTACCCCTGCCCAGAGACTCAGGCACCCGCACTTACCCCATCCAGAAGCCCAGGATCCCTGGCACCTACCCCTGTCGAGAAGCCCAGGATCCCTGGCACCTACCCCTGTCGAGAGACCCAGGACCCTGGCACCTACCCCCGTTCAAAGACCCAGGACCCCGGCACCTGTCCCTTCCAGAGACCCAGGCCACGGGCACCTATCCCTGTCCAGAGACCCAGGCCCCCTGGCACATTCCCCTGTCCATATCCCCTGGACCCCGGCAGCTACCCAGGCCCAGGCACCCCGGCACCTACCCCTGTCCAGAGACCCAGGACCCCTGGCACCTACCCCTGTCCAGAGACCTAGGCCTCCGGCACCTACCTTGTCCAGAGGCCCTGGAACCCGGTACCTATCCCTGTCCAGACTCCCAGACCCCCCGGAACCTACCCCCGCTCAGACACCCAGGCCCTCGGCATCTGCCCATTCCAGAGACCCAGGCCCCCTGGGACCTACCCCTGTCCAAAGACACAGCCCCTCGACACCTGCCCCTGTCCAGACGCCCTGGACCCTGGCACCAACCGAGACCTAGGCACCCAGCACCTACCCATGTTCAGAGACCCAGGCCCCCCGGCATCTCCCCCTGTCCAGAGACCGAGGCCTCCGGCACCTATCACATCCAGAGAATCAGGATCCCGGCACCTACCCCTTTCCAGAGACCCAGGATCCCCGGCACCTACCCCTGTCCAGAGACCCAGGCCCCCGGCACCTACCCCTGTCCAGAGACCCAGGCCCCCGGCACTTACCTCTGTCCAGAGACACAGGCCCCCGGCACCTACCACTGTCCAGAGACCCAGTCCCCCGGCACCTACCCCTGTCCAGAGACCCAGGACCCCTGGCACCTACCCCTGTCCAGAGACCCAGGCCCCCGGCACCTGCCCTTGTCCAGAGGCCCTGGACCTCGGCACCTACCCGGGCACAGGCCCCCCGGCACCTAAACCTGTCCAGAGACCGAGGCCCTCCGGCACCTACCCCTATGCAGAGACCCAGGCTCCCCTTCTCCTGCCATTGTCCAGAGGCCTTGAACCCCGACACCTACCCAGACCCAGGCCCTCCGGCACCTATACCTGTCCAGAGACCCAGGCCCCTGTTACCTGCCCCTGTCCAGAGACCCAGACCCCCGGCACCTACCCTGTCCAGAGACCCAGACCCCCGGTATCTACCCTGTCCAGAGACCCAGGCCCCCGGCACCTATCCCATCCGGAGACCCAGGCCCCCCGGCACAGGGGTCCAGAGACCCAGGCCCCCCGGCACAGGGGTCCAGAGACCCAGGCCCCCCAGTACCTATCCCTGTCCAGAGACTCAGGCCCCCTTTACCTGCTCCTGTCCAGAGACCCAGGCCCCCCGGCACCTGCCTCTGTCCAGAGGCCCTGGACCTTGACACCTACCCAGGCCCAGGCCCCCGGCACGAACCCCTGTCTAGAGACCCAGGCCCCCCCCGCACATACCCCTGTCCGGAGACCCAGGCCCCACGGCACCTACCCCTGTCCAGAGACCCAGGCTCCCGGCACATACCGTGTCCAGAGACCCAGGACCCCGGCACATACCCCTGTCCAGAGACCCAGGTCCCCGGAACCTACCCCTGTCCAGAGGCCGTGGACCCTGGCAGCTACCCCCGTTCAGAGACCCAGGCCCCCGGCATGTGCCCCTGTCCAGAGATCCAGGCCCCCAGGCACCTGCCCCTGTCCAGATGCCCTGGACCCCGGCACCTACCCAGGCCCAGGCCCCCGGACACCTACCCCCGTCCAGAGACCCAGGACCCTTGGCACCTACTCCTGTCCAGAGACCAAGGCCCCCGGCACCTACCGTGTCCAGAGGCCCTGGTCCCCGGCACCTACCCCTGTTGAGAGACCCAGGCTCCCCGGTACTGACCCCTGTCCAGAGATCCAGGGCCCTCAACACCTAGCCATGTCCAGAGGCCCTGGACCCCGGCACCTGCCCCTGTCCAGAGACCCAGGCCGCCGGCACTTACCCCGACCAGAAGCCCAGGATCCCTGGCACCTACCCCTGTCCAGAGACCCAAGCACCCTGGCACCTACCCCTCTCCAGAGACCCAGGCCACCCGGCACCTACGCCCATTCAGAGACCCAGGCCCCCGTGACCTGTCCCTGTCCAGAGACCCAGGCCCCCCGGCACCTGCCTCTCTCCAGAGAGCGAGGCCCTACGGCACCTACTCCTGTCCAGAGACCCAGGCGCCACGGCACCTGCCGCTTTCCAGAGACCCAGGTTCCCCGACACCTGCCCCTGTCCAGAGGACCAGGACCCCGCACCTACACCTGTCCAGAGACCCAGGTCCCCCAACACCTACCCCTGCCCAGAACCCGGCAGCTACCCCTGTACAGAGACCCAGGACCCTCCGCACCTACCCCTGTCCAGAAACACAGGCCCCGGGCACCTACCCCTTCCAGAGACCCAGGCCCTCAGCACCTACCCCGTCCAGAGACCCAAGACCCGTGGCACCTACCCCCGTTCAGAGAACCATGCCCCAGTACCTGCCCCTTCCAGAGACCCAGGCTCCCTGGCACCTACCCCTGTCCAGAGAAGCAGGCTCCCCGGGACCTGCCTCTGTTCATAGGCCCTGTACCCCGGCACCTACCCAGTCCCAGGCCCCTCGGCAACGACCCATTCCCAGGCCCCTCAGCACCGACTCCTATCCAGAGATCCAGACCCCGCGGCACCTAGCCCTGTCCAGAGACCCAGGCCCCCCAGCACATACCCCCTTCCAGAGACCCAGGCCCCCCGGCACCTACCCCTATCCAGGACCCCCGGCACCTAACCCCATCCAGAAGCCCTGGACGCCGGCACCTACCCCCGTCCAGAGACGCAGGGCCCCCGGCACCTACCCAGGGCACCTGCCCCTTTCCAGAGACCCAGGACCCTCGGCACCTGCCCCTGTCCAGAGGCCCTGGACCCCGGCACCTACCCCTGACCAGAGACACAGGCCACCTGGCACGTACACCTGTCCAGAAGCCCTGGAACCCGGCACCTACCCCTGTCCAGAGACCCAGGACCCCCGGCATCAGTCCCTTTCCAGAGGCCCTGGACCCCGGCACTTACCCAGGCCCAGGCCCCTCAGCATCTACCCCTGTCCAGGACCCCGCATCTACCCCTATCCAGAGACCCAGGACCCCACCACGTACCCCTGTCCAGACACCCAGGCCCCCAAGTACCTACCCCCGTTCAGAGACCCAGTTCACCGACTCCTGCCCCTGTCCAGACACCCAGACCCCCGGCACCTGCCCCTATCCAGAGGTCCTGGACCCAGGCACCAACCCAGGCCCAAGCCTCCTGGCACCTACACCTGTCCAGAGACCCAGGCCCCCCAGAACTTACCCCTGTCCAGAGACCCAGGCCACCCGGCACCTACCCCTGTCCAGAGACCCAGGCTCCTGGCACCTACCCCTGTCCAGAGGCCCTGGACCCTGGCACCTGCCACCGTCCAGTGACGGAGGCCCCCCGGCACCTGCCACCGTCCAGAGGCCCAGGCCCCCCAGCACCTGCCACCGTCGAGACATCCAGGCCCCCCGCCACCTGCCCCTGTCCAGAGACTCAGGCCCCCGGCATCTAACCCGTCCAGAGACCCAGGCCCCCCGGCACCTACACCGTCCAGAGACCCAGGCTCCTGGCACCTACCCCTGTCCAGAGGCCCTGGACCCTGGCACCTGCCACCGTCCAGTGACGGAGGCCCCCCGGCACCTGCCACCGTCCAGAGGCCCAGGCCCCCCAGCACCTGCCACCGTCGAGACATCCAGGCCCCCCGCCACCTGCCCCTGTCCAGAGACTCAGGCCCCCGGCATCTAACCCGTCCAGAGACCCAGGCCCCCCGGCACCTACACCGTCCAGAGACCCAGGCCCCCTGCACCTAGCCTGTCCAGAGACCCAGGCCCCGCGGCACCTGCCCCTGTCCAGAGAACCAGGCCCCCCGGCACCTGCCCCTTTCCAGAGGTCCTGGACCCCGGTACCTACGCTGGCCCAGTCCCCCTGGCACCTACCCCCGTCCAGAGACCCAGGCCCCCTGGCACCTACCCCTGTCCAGAGACCCAAGACCTCGGCACCTACCCCTGTCTGGAGACTGAGGCCCCCAGCACCTAGCCTGTCCAGAGGCCCTGGATCCCGGCACCTACCCCCGTTCAGACCCAGGCCCCCGGCAACTAACCCTGTCCAGAGACCCAGGCCGCCCAGCACCTACCCCTGTCCAGAGACCCTGGCCCCCTCGCACCTACGCCTGTCCAGAGACCCGGGTCCCCCGGCAACTACACCTGTCCAGAGACCCAGGCGCTGCCGCATCTGCCCCTGTCCAGAGGCCCTGGACCCCGGCACCTACCCTTGTCCAGTCACCCAGGCCACCGGCACCTTTCCCGTCCAGAGGTCCAGGCACCCCGGCACCTACTCCTGTCCTGAGACCCAGGCCCTCCGGCACCTGTCCCTGTCCAGAGGCCCTGGACCCCGGCACCTACCCAGGCCCAGGACCCCGGCACCTAAAGCTGTCCAGAGACCGAGGCCCTCCGGCACCTACCCCTATGCAGAGACCTAGGCCCCCCTGCTCCTGCCACTGTTCGGAGACCCTGGCCCCCCGGCACCTATCCCTATCCAGAGACCCAGGCCCCCGTTACCTGCCCCTGTCCAGAGACCCAGGCCCCCCGGCACCTGCCCCTGTCCAGAGGCCCTGGACCCCAGCAGATACTCAGGCCCAGGCCCCCGACAACAACCCCTGTCCAGAGACCGAGGCCCCCGGCACTTACCCCTGTCCAGAGGCCCTGGACCCCGGCACCTATCTCTGTCTAGAGACCCAGGTCCCCCGGCACCTACCCCCGTTCAGAGATCCCGGCCCCCGGCACCTGCCCCTGTCCAGAGAACCAGGCCCTCCGGAACCTGCCCCTGTCCAGAGGCCCTGGATCCCGGCACCTACCCAGGCCCAGGCCCCAGGGCACCTACCCTTGTCCAGAGACCCAGGTACCCCAGCACCTACCTCTTTACAGAGACACAGGACCCAGGCACCTGCCCCTGTCCAGAGGCCTTGGACCCCGGGACCTACCCAGGCCCAGGCTCCCTGGCACCTACCCCTATCCAGAGACACAGGCCTCCCCAGCATCTACACCTGTCCAGAGGCCCTGGACCACGGCACCTATCCAGGCACAGGCCCACCTGCACTTACTCCTTTCTGGAGACCCAGGACCCCGGCACCTACCCCGTCCACAGACCCAGGCCCCCTGGCACCTACCCCGTCCAGAGACCCAGGCCCCCCGTCACCTACCCCTGTCCAGAGACCCAGGCCCCCGCCACCTCCCCTGTCCAGAGACCCAGGACCTCGGAACATACCCCTGTCCAGAGACCCAGGCTCCCGGCACCTAGTCTGTCCAGAGGCCCTGGACCCCGGCATCCACCCCCATTCAGACCCAGGCCCCTGGCACCTGCCCCTGTCCAGAGACCCAGGCCCCCCGGCACCTGCCCCTGTACAGAGGTCCTGGACCTGGCACCTACGCAGGGCCAGTCCCCCCGGCACCTACCCCCGTCCAGAGGCCCAGGCCCCCTGGCACCTACCCCTGTCCAGAGACCCAGGACCTCAGCACATACCCCGGAGGCCCAGGCCACCGGCACCTAGCCTGTCCAGAGGCCCTGGATCCCGGCACCTACCCCCTTTCAGACCCAGGCCCCCGGCACCTGCCCCTGTCCAGAGACCCAGGCCCCCCGGCACCTGCCCCTGTGCAGAGGCCCTGGACCCCGGCACCTACCAGTGTCCAGAGACCCATGCCCCCCTGCACCTACCCCCGTTCAGAGACCTAGGACCACGGCACCTGCCCCTGTCCAGAGACCCTGGCCCCCACACACCTACCCCTGTCCAGAGACCCAGGTCCCCCGGCAACTACCCCAGTCCAGAGACCCAGGCGCCGCCGCATCTGCCCCTTTCAATAGACCCAGACCCCCCAGCACCTGCCTCTGTCCAGAGGCCCTGGACCCCGGCACGTGCCCCCGTCCAGAGACCCAGGCCCACTGACACCTACCCCTGTCCAGAGACCCAGGCCTCCGGCACCTATCCTGTCCAGAGACCCAGGACCCTGGTGCCTACCCCTGTCCAGAGACTCAGGCCCCCGCCACCTAACCCTGTCCAGAGACCCAGGCACCCCGGCATCCACCCCTGTCCAGAGACTCAGGACCCCTGTCACCTACCCCTGTCCAAGACCCCGCACCTACCCCTGTCCAGAGACCCAGGTCCCCCAACACCTACCCCTGTCCAGAAGCCCAGGTCCCCCAACACCTACCGCTGTCCACGACCCCGCACCTACCCTTGTCCAGTCACCCAGGCCACCGGCACCTATCCCGTCCAGAGGCCCAGGCACCCTGGCACCTACCCCTGTCCAGAGACCCAGGCCCCCCGGCACCTGCCCCTGTCCAGAGGCCCTGGACCCCGGCACCTACCCAGGCCCAGGCCCCCGGCACCTAAAGCTGTGCAGAGACCGAGGCCCTCCGGCACCTGCCCCTATGCAGAGACCCAGGCCCCCCTGCTCCTGCCACTGTTCAGAGGCCCTGGACCCCGACACCTATCCCTATCCAGAGACCCAGGCCCCCGTTACCTGCCCCTGTCCAGAGACCCAGGCCCCCTGGCACCTGCCCCTGTCCAGAGGCCCTGGATCCCGGCACCTACCCAGGCCCAGGCCCCACAGCACCTACCCTTGTCCAGAGACCCAGGTACCCCGGCACCTACGTCTTAGCAGAGACACAGGACCCAGGCACCTGCCCCTGTCCAGAGGCCTTGGACCCCGGCACCTACCCAGGCCCAGTCTCCCCGGCACCTACCCCTATCCAGAGACAGAGGCCTCCCCGGCATCTACACCTGTCCAGAGGCCCTGGACCCCGGCACCTACCCAGGCACAGGCCCCCCGGCACTTACTCCTTTCTGTAGACCCAGGACCCCGGCACCTACCCCTGTCCACCACACCTAACCCTGTCCAGAGACCCAGGTGCCCCGGCACCTGCCACCGTCCAGAGACGCAGGCCCCCCGGCACCTGCCACCGTCCAGAGGCCCAGGCCCCCCAGCACCTGCCACCGTCCAGACGTCCAGGACCCCCGGCACCTGCCCCTGTCCAGAGACCCAGGTGTCCAGAGACCCGAGACCTTGGCACATACCCCTGTCCGGAGACCCAGGCCCCCGGCACCTAGCCTGTCCAGAGGCCCTGGACCCCGCCATCTACCCCCGTTCAGACCCAGGCCCCCTGCACCTGCCCCTGTCCAGAGAACAAGGCCCCCTGGCACCTGCCCTTGTCCAGAGGTCCTGGATCCTGGCACCTACGCAGGCCCAGTCACCGGGGCACCTAGCCCTGTCCAGAGACCCAGTCACCGGGGCACCTACCCCCGTCCAGAGACCCAGGCCCCCTGGCACCTACCCCTGTCCAGAGACCCAGGCCCCCGGCAGCTACTCTGTCCAGAGGCCCTGGAACCCGGCACCTACCCTGTCCAGAGACCCAGGCCCCCCGGCACCTACTCCTGTCGAGAGACCCAGGCCCCCCGGCACCTGCCCCTGTCTAGAGGCCCTGGACCCCAGCTGCTACCCAGGCCCAGGTCCCCCGGCACCTACCCGTGTCCAAAGACCCAGGTCCCCCGGCACCTACCCCTGTCCAGAGACCAAGCCCCGCCGGCACCTACTCCTGTCCAGAGACCCAGGACCCCGGCACCTACCCCTGTCCAGAGACCCAAGTCCCCCGGCAACTAACCCTGTCCAGAGACCCAGGCGCGCCCGCATCTGCCCCTTTCAATACACCTAGGCTCCCCAGCACCTGCCTCTGTCCAGAGGCCCTGGACCCCGGCAAGTGCCCCTGTCCGGAGACCCAGGGCCACCGACACCTACCCCTTTCCAGAGACCCAGGCCCCCCGGCACCTAACCCTGTTCAGAGACCCAGGCCTCCAGCACCTATCCTGTCCAGAGACCCAGTACCCCGGTGCCTACCCCTGTCGAGAGACTCAGGCCCCCGCCACCTATCCCTGTCCAGAGACCCAGGCACCCCGGCATCCACCCCTGTCCAGAGACCCAGGCACCCCAGCATCCACCCCTGTCCAGAGACTCAGGACCCCTGGCACCTACTCCTGTCCAAGACCCCGCACCTACCCCTGTCCAGGGAACCAGGTCCCACAACACCTACCACTGTCTACGACTCCGCACCTACCGTTGTGCAGTCACCCAGGTCCCCGGCACCCCGGCACCTACCCCTGACCAGAGACCCAGGCCCTCCGGTACCTGCCCCTGTCCAGAGGCCCTGGACCCCGGCACCTACCCAGGCCCAGGCCCCCCGGCACCTAAAGCTGTCCAGAGACCGAGGCCCTCCGGCACCTACCCCTCTGGAGAGACCCAGGCCCCCCGGCTCCTGCCACTGTTCAGAGGCCCTGAACTCCAACACCTACCCAGACCCAGGCCCCCCGGCACCTACCCCTGTCCAGAGACACCGGCCCCCAGCACCTATCCCGTCCAGAGACCCAGGACCCCTGGCCCATACCCCTGTCCAGAGGCCCTTGACCCCGGCACCTGCCCCTCTCCAGAGACCCAGGCCCCCCTGCACCTGTCCCTGTCCAGAGACCCAGACGCCCCAGCCCCTGACCCTGTCCAGAGACCCAGGCCCCCCAGCAACTGCACCTGTCCAGAGGCCGTGCACCCCGGCAACTTCCCAGGCCGAGGCCCGCCGGCACCTAGCCCCATCCAGAGACCCAGGACCCCTGGCACCTACCCCTGTCCACAGACCCAGCCCCCTGAACCTACTCCCGTTCAGAGACCCAGGTCCCCTACCCTCTGTCCAGAGACCTAGGACCTTGGCACCTACCCCTGTCCAGAGACCAAGGCCCCCAGCACCTACCCCTGCCCAGAGGCCCTGGACCCCGGCACCTACCCCTGTCCAGAGACCCATCCCCCGGCACCTACCACGGTTCAGAGACCCAGGTCCCCCGCACCTGCCCCTGTCAAGAGACCCAGGACCCCGGCACCTACCACGTCCAGAGACCCAGGACCCCTGGCACCTACCCGTCCAGAGAGCAAGGCCCCCGGCACCTACCCCGTCCAGAGGCCCTGGACCCCGGCACCTACCCCAGTCCAGAGACCCAGGACCCCGGCACCTACCCCCGTTCAGAGACCCAGGCCCCCTGGCACCTACCACTGTCCAGATACCCAGGCCCCGCACCGTTTGCCCCTGGACGCCCCCGCCAGGACCAGCTCGCTGTCCCTGGTCTCCTCCTGCCCCCCACCCCGCACCATGTGCCCCTGGACTCCCGCACAGGAACCGGCTCGCAATCCCTGGTCTCCTCCTGCCCCTCCCGCACCATTTGCCCCTGGACTCCCGTGCCGGTACTGGTTCACCATCCCTAGTCTCCTGCTGCCCCCACCGCACCGATTGCTCCTGGACTCCCTCGACGGGACCGGCTCGCCGTCCCTGGTCTCCTCCTGCCCCTGCCGCACCTTTTGCCCCTGGACTCCCCTGCTGGGACCAGCTCGCTGACCCTGGTCTCCTCCTGCGCCCCCTCGTGCCATTTGCCCTGGACTGCCGTGCCGGGACGGGCTCGCGGTCCCTGGTCTCCTCCTACCCGCTCCGCACCGTTTGCCCCTGGACTCCCCTGCCGGGACCGGCCCGCAGTCCCTGGTATCCTCCTGTACCCCCCACACCATTTGCCCTTGGACTCCCCCGCCGGGACCTGCTCGCCGTCCCTGGTCTCCTCCTGCTCCCCCGGCACCATTTGCCCCTGGACTCCCCCGCAGGGACCCGCTCGCCGTCCCTGGTCTCCTCCTGGGCCCCCCACCGGCACCGTTTGCCCCTGGAGTCCTGGGCCGCAACAGGCTCGCTGTCCCTGGTGTCCTCCTGCCCACCCCGTATCATTTGCCCCTGGACTCCCGGGCTGGGAAGGGCTCGCTGTCCGTGGTCTCCTCCTACCCCGCCCGCACCGTTTGCCCCTGGACTCCCCCGCCGGGACCAGATCGCCGTCCCTGGTCTCCTTCTGCCCCCCCGCCCCGCACCGTTTGCCCCAGGACTCCCGGGCTGGGACGGACTCACTGTCCATGGTCTACTCCTGCCCCCCCACTGCACCGTTTGCCCCTGGACTCCCCCGACGGGACCGGCGCGCCATGCCTGGTCTCCTCCTGCCCCCCCCGCACCGTTTGCCCCTCGACTCCCCCGCTGAGACTGGCTCCCTGTCCCTGGTCTTCTCCTGCCCCGCCCCGTGACATTTGCCCCTGGACTCCCGCGCCGGGACCCGCTCGCCGTCCCTGGTCTCCTGTTGCCCCCCCCCGGACCGTTTGCCCCTGGACTCACCCGAAGGGACCGGCTCGCCATCCCTAGTCTCCTGCTGCCCCCACCACACCAATTGCTCCTGGACTCCACCAATGGGACCGGCTACCCGTCCCTGGTCTCCTCCTGCCCACTCCGCACCATTTGTCCCTGGACTCGCCCGAAGGGACCGGCTCGCCATCCCTAGTCTCCTGCTGCCCCCACCACACCAATTGCTCCTGGATTCCACCAATGGGACCGGCTCCCAGTCCCTGGTCTCCTCCTGCCACCCCCCCCGCACCATTTGCTCCTGGACTCCCCTGACGGGACCGTCTCACCGTCCGTGGTCTCTTCCTGCTACTCCCGCACCGTTTGCCCCTCGACTAGCCCATCGGGACCAGCTCGCCGTCCCTAGTCTCCTCCTGCCCCCGTCGCACCGACTGCCCCTGGACTCACCCGCCGGGACCAGCTCGCCGTCCCTGGTCTCCTCCTGCCCCGCCCCCTGCACCGTTTGCCCCAGGACTCCCCCGCTGAGACCAGCTCACCATCCCTGGTCTCCTCCTGCCCCACCCCCTCCACTGTTTGGTCCTGGACTCCCCTGCCGGGACCGGCTCGCCGTCCGTGGTCTACTCCTGCCACCCCCTACACAGTAGGCTGAGGCAGGAGAATTGCTTGATCACAGGAGGTGGGGTTGCGGTGAGCTGAGATCGCGCCATTGCACTGCAGCCTGGGTAACAAGAGCGAAACTCCGTCTCAAAAAAGAAAAAAAAATCTTCCGGGCGCGGTGGCTGACGCCTGTAATTCCAGCTACTTGGGAGGCTGAGGCAGGAGAATTGCTTGAACCCAGGAGGCTTAGGTTGCGGTGAGCCGAGATCGAGCCATTGCACTGCAGCCTGGGTAACAAGAACGAAACTCCGTTTCAAAAAAAAAAAAAAAAAATCTTTCAGGCGCGGTGGCTGACGTCTGAAATCCCAACACTTTTTTTGAGACTAAGGCGGGCGGATCACGACGTCAAGAGATCGAGAACATCCTGATCAACATGGTGAAACCCCGTCTCTACTAAGAATACAAAAAATTAGCTGGGAATGGTGGCGCGTGCCTGTCATCCCATATACGCAGGAAGCTGAGGCAGGAGAATTGCTTGAACCCAGGAGGGGGAGTCTGCGTTGACGGGAGATCGTGCCATTGCACTGCAGCCTGGGTAACAAGAGCGAAACTCCTTTCCAAAAAAAGAAAAAAAAAAAATCTTCTGGCCGCGGTGGCTCACGCCTCTAATTCCAGCTACTCGGGAGGCTGAGGCAGGACAATTGCTTGAACCCAGGAGGCGGACGCTGCGGTCAGCCGAGATCCCGCGATTGCACTCCAGCCTGGGTAACAAGAGCGAAACTCCGTCTCAGAAAAAAAAAAGAATAAAACAGATTTCCACCTGTGTTTAAAGACTTTAAAAATTAAGCTTCTATATCAGAAACATTTCTAGAAGGATAAACTAGACTAACAGTGACCGCGTAATGAAGTGAGAAACGGGTGCCACGTAGCGCTTTGCACTTTTCTCCACCTTCTTGATTCTTTACACAAGAAGGTGAAACTGAGGCCCACCCACAATATCCGCCAGTGTGCGTGTGAAACTGGATCTGAGGCTTCTGGAAAAGGCCCATGGATGGCATCTGTCCCAGGGTAAGCCATCTTACCTTATCGTCCCTCCTGGATGAGACAGCCAGGTGCAGTCTATTCAGCACCTCATTCACTTTCCTTCCCTTCATTTTGGTTTCCACTCGATGAGCCAAAAGCCTATCGCAAGCCTAATAATGTAAAAAACAAAGCAAACACATCCTACAGCAGCTGCTTTAGGCAAAAACTGTCTGGGGTAGGAACAGCAAAGCATCCCCTCAAACCACACTGTCCACTGGGGAAAGTGGGTCTTGGAGGGGTCTCTCTTCATGCCCCTCATCTCACCGCTGTGAGGGCTCCAAGTGTTAATAATGTTTAGAAAGAAAACTCTTTTATCCCGACGACTGACTTTAATCAAACAAGAGAAAGACGGTAAAAAGACTGATACCTGACTTAAGGCAGCACTGGCCTCTGCTTTAACTTTAATAACACCTTCCTCAGTCAGGGTGCTGGTCTCTAGTATAGGGAAGCCTTCAGCCTGCAAATCTGTAAATATTTTCTGGGAATGCAAAGAAAAAATGAGAGATGTATTATTGATTTCCAGTTCCCTACAGAACAAACTATATAGTTCTGCAGATGGAGGTTGCAAATGTGAACTGTTCAACATCTGTGGCTGTTTCAAACTCTTAAAAAACAGACATATCCTAAAAAGTTATTTTCCTCATATTCTTCAATGATTAAGAACATACAAAGGACATCAACAAGATGGCCAACTAGTAGCCCCTCACATCTGTCCGCACAACAAACGTAGTCAGAATAATGAACAACTACATGTGAATGACTGAGGGAGAGCTCCACAGAGTATCACAGACCCTGGTGAGCACAGAAACACAAGACAGTGAAATACAGCCCAAAGAAAACGCTGGGCCGCCAGCAACCCACCCCACAGCTGTGACACGACGGGACCCAGGAGAGAGGTATCCCAACAGCGAGGGGTAGGCAAGAGGATGCCAGCAGCCCCCACCACCACTATGGACACCCAGAGCCCTCACCACTGGCGTCCCCCGGCATCCTCACAGCTGCACTCCCTCCACAGAGGAGCTGACACTGGGCCCTGTCTTCTGGGCCCATGCGGCGACGATGCTCTGCCATCCTGGGGTTGGAACCACAGTTGGAATGTGTCTTGTTCAGGGTAAAGTAGCCACAGATCCCTTTCGTCTCTGAGGCTAAGCTGCCTTGAAGCTACCCAAACCTGGTGGCCCACCGCCCCTGAGCCAGCTGCAAGCAGCCACTACACCCTTCCCAGCAGGGCCAGGTGAAGGCAGAGCCAGTCCGCCGCCCATTGCTCCAGGATCCAACAGTACCCTGCCTCCTGGAAAACGGCACCTGGCCTCTCACAGCATCCCTGTCTCCCTGCTGCCTAAGCTGAAGCAGTGCCCTGCCTCCTGGGAAATGCCCAGAGTGGTCACGTATCCCAGCACCTATGCTGAAGAGGTACCATGTATCCCAGGGAAACGGTGCCTGGGCCGCCCAGAAAAGTCACACCCCTCAGGCCCACACTGACCAGCCAAGCACCATGGGGAGGAGCTGACATCATACTCCACATCCCAGGGAAACAGAGCAGGGGCTGAGCAGAGGCACCTGCCCCACCATGCAAACAGCTCCAGCACCTGCTCTAACCCTGGAGCTGGACTAACCCTACAGACTGAGCTGCGGAGACACCACTCTTTCCAGGAAGTGGAGTCACTGCTGTTCTCCTCCCTGTCCTCCAGGGCCCAAGTGACAGCTGGACTGGTCCTTTCTGGGGGTCGTTGCTGCCACCTCACAGAGTCTGGGATACTGCTGGGCCCCACCATCCCAGGGTCCAGAGTTACTACCACACAGTGCCTCATCCCCTCGAATTGACACTAAGCCCTCCCTACTGGCTCAGGTTTCTGAAGTGCAGCTGTACCTGGCTTCCCAGGCTCAGACCTCCAGAGTGCTTCTTCCCAGGAGTCAGACTAGGACTCCTTACCCCCTGGGTAGAGTCACAGCTACAACCTGGCCCTGGGCCTAAGCTGCTAGGGGTGCTTCGGAGTCACAGATCCTCCACAGAGAACAAACCTGCATCCCAAGGCCAGGTACCATTACAGGTACACGAGGCCCTAAGGCTAGAGCCCCAGTCCCTCAGCAATCTGGGTTCCTGCAGCTAGAACCCAGTACTGTGGCAGCTACTTGCAGACCATGTCAGACGTGACACCAAGAGAGATCCCCTCAGCTAAGTCCACCATTGTGGGGAAAACAAGAATAGCAGGACCCCAAAAGCCCTTTACACCAAGGATATTAAAAATGTACATCGCCACTGGCACAAACTTCCAGAGCTGTGGCGACTCAGCCACCTACAGTTATTCTGTTGGAGGTGAGGAAGATGCACAGAAATGATGTCACTGCTCCTATCCAGAATGAGTCACGGTTCCCTTCCAAAATGGCACACTAAAACCCAAGTGAGGTGAAAATCTTTCTTCATGAAAACCACTCCAGAAGAAAGTATAAAACAAGCCATCATTCTACTAAATGCAGGGACATCGATGCAGGGACACAAGAAACATGAAAAAGCAAGGAGATAAGAAATCATGAAAGGAATACAACTCTCTAGAACAGATCCTAATGAAAAGGAAACCAATGAATTGCCAGAAAGAGAATTCAAAATAACAATTATTTTTTGAAGGAAACTCAATGAGAAACAAGAAAATATAAACAGACAATTCAACAAAATCAGGAAAACGATTTCATGATATGAACAAGAAATTGAGACAGAAATTGTAAAGAAAAGAGTCAAACAGAAATCCTGTAGCTGAAGAATTTAATGAATGAGATAAAAATACAATAGACAGTTTTGATTTTGTTTTTTAATTTCTTTTTTTTTTTTTGAGACAGAGTCTCACCCTGTCGCCCAGGCTGGAGTACAATGGCACGCTCTCAGCTCACTGCAACCTCCTCCTCCTGGGTTCCAGTGATTCTCCTGCCTCAGCTTCCCGAGTAGCTGGGATTACAGGTGCCTGCCACCACACCCGCCTAATTTTTGTATTTTTAGTGGAGACAGGGTTTTGCCATGCGGACCAGGCTGGTCTCAAACTCCCAACCTCAGGCAATCCGCCTGCTTCGGGCTCCCAAAGTGCTAGGATTACAGACACGGGCCACCAGGCCTGGCCCAACAGCAGTTTTAACAGCAGACTGGATAAACAAGAAGAAAAAATCTCTGTCATTTGAAACTACCTCGTCAGAAAGAAAAAAGGAGTAAGAATGAAAAAGGATGAAGGAAGCCTAAAAGATTTACAGGATAACATTAAGTGAATACATGTTAGTATTATGGGAGTTCAAGGAGAAGAGAAGGGAAAAGGCTTAATAACCTATTTAAGTGAAAACTTTCCAAGACTGGGGAGAGGTATGGACATCTAAAACCAGGAAGTTCAAAGTTTCCCAAATGGAGTCAACCTAGAAAAGTCTTCCCCAAGGCACATTGTAGTCAAACTGTCAAATGTCAAATACAAAGGAAATTCTAAAAACAGCAAGAGAAAAGCTTAAAGTCACATATAAGATCCCCATTAGACTAACAGCAGATTTCTCTGCAGAAACCTTACAGACCAGGAGAGAAGAGGATGCTACATATTCAAAGTGTTGGGGGAAAAAAAAAAAAGAAGAAGAAGAAGAAGCCTGCCAGCCAACTATACTACATCCAGCAAAGCTATCCTTCAGAAATGAAGGAGAAATAAATTATTTCCCAGAAAAGCAAAAACTGAGACAATTCATCACTACTAGACCAGCCTTACAAAAAATGCTTCACAAAGTCCTACATCTGGAAGTGAAGACAATAATCACTACCATGAAAACATGAAAAAGCATACGAGAAATTCACTTAACCTGTAAAGACATACACAGACTGAAAACAAAGAAGAGATGCAAAAAGATACGCTACACAGGAAACCAAAGCCAAGTAGGAGCAGCTCTACTTGTATCAGATAAAGCAGATTTTAAGTCAAAAACAGTAAAAAGAGACAAGAAGGTCATTATATAATAATAAGGGGGTCAGTAATTATTGGGGACATCAACACCTGACTCTCAGCATTAGACAGATCCTAGGCAAAAAAAGAATCAACAAATACTGGATTTAAAGTGCACTGTAGGCCAAGCATGGTGGCTCACGCCTGTAATCCCAGCACTTTCGGAGTTCGAGGCAGGTGGATCACTTGAGATCAGAAGTTCAAGACCAGCCTGGCCAACATGGTGAAACCGCATCTCTACTAAAAATACAAAAAAATTAGCCAAGTGTGGTGGCATGCACCTGTAATCTCACCTACTCTATAGGCTGAGGCAGGAGAATCACTTGAACCTGGGAGGCGGAGGCTGCAGTGAGCTGAGATCATGCCACTGTGCTCCAGCCTGGGTGACAGAGCGAGACTCTGTCTCAAAAATAAACAAACAAACAAACAAACAAAGTGGACTGTAGACCAAACATCTACAGAACATATCATCCAACTGCTGCATAATACACATTCTTCTCCTTAGTCCATGGAACATTCTCCAGGATACACCAAATGTTAGGCCACAAAACAAATCTCATCAATTTTTAAAACTTAAAATCATGTCAAGTATCTTTTCAGATTACAATGGAATAAAACTAGAAATCAATACCAAGAGAAACTTTCAAAACTGTAAAAATAAAAAGGTGGGGGGAATTATACACATGTCCCAGAATGACCAATGGGACAATGAGGAAATTAAGGAAGAAATTAACAAGGGAAAAGTGATGCTGACATTGCTGGTCCAGGACCACAATTTGAAAGCCACTCTACCACTGCACGCTTCTAAAAGCACTTATCATGAAGGACGCCTATTGACAAGGTTTGTAGAACTCAATTAGTTTGAAAAATTAGGCCCAACAATCACTGCCTGCCTCTTGGAGAAAGCTAGCAGACACTCATCATTTATACATCCAGAAAGCCCCAAATTCCGAGAAACTTCTCCTTCACTCAGTCATTCGTTTCCCAAACTTATTTAATCACAGAACCTGTTTTAGGAAGTAACACCTGTGAGCACCCTTCTCGAACAGCTCTCTCACAAGTCATCACATTTTCCAGAAGTCCAACCATCAAATACACGTTTCCACACACTCAAGAACAAAGTAGGAATCCAGAAACCTCTGCTTTTACTTTAGTTTGCCACTAACTAGGCTTTTACTATGTCACATCACTAAACCACTGAGGATCCTGTCTCAACTATAAAATATAAAATACAATTGTGGATTAAATATTCCTAAAATTCCTTCTTCTAAACTTTGGCTGTCTGAGATGAGAATTCAAAATGGCTAAGTAAGAAATATTCAAAATATTAACATGATTTACCTGATCATCTTCAGAAAGTTCGGCTATTCTCTTCACATCACATTTGTTGGCTACATCTGTAAGAGACTAGGCAAGGAAGAAAAATAATGAAATCATTATTCTCATACTGCAGGATATGAAGGAAAACATGAGTGACCACACTCACCTTGTTGATAGAGGGAGGTCTGATGTTCTGGAAGAGTTCTAGCTGCTCCCTCAGCCCATGCCCACACTGCTCAGACAAATCCATCACATACAGGACCGCAGCACGGAGGTGGGCCAGGGCGGTGATGGCCTGCATCTCGATGGTGTTCCTATCCTCCAGAGGGTGGTCCAGGATCCCAAGAGTGTCTACAACCTAACAACAACCAGACCATGTCACTGAAAGCACACTCACCCACGAGCTTCTTGTCCAGCACATTCCAGAAGTCACTCACACACCCAACCAGACCTAATAATCTTAACGGGAGAATTTATTAAAAAAAGGGCCAGGCGCGGTGGCTCAAGCCTGTAATCCCAGCACTTTGGGAGGCCGAGGCGGGTGGATCACGAGGTCAAGAGATCGAGACCATTCTGGTCAACATGGTGAAACCCCGTCTCTACTAATACAAAAAAATTAGCTGGGCGTGGTGGCGCGTGCCTGTAATCCCAGCTACTCAGGAGGCTGAGGCAGGAGAATTGCCTGAACCCAGGAGGCGGAGGTTGCAGTGAGCCGAGATCACGCCATTGCACTCCAGCCTGGGTAACGAGCGAAACTCCGTCTCAAAAAAAAAAAAAGATTAAAAAAAAAAAAAAAAAAAGAAGTCGTCTCCCAAACTGAGCATGATAAGATAAACAAAGCAGTGAGAGAAAAGTACACACTATTTAAACATCAAAAAAGCGGGGAGGAACCCTGTAGAGCTCAGTGAAATACTAGCCACACCCTTACGACGAATGACTCTTCTTTTTACTAGTGACATAATAAAATACAAAAACTGGGATAACTGAGAACCCTCCCATGTCTTAGGTATTACTTTCTTCACGATTTATAAAATTACAGTGTGGAAATATTGCTTTGTGCTTATTATTATTTTTTTTTGAGACAGAGTTTCATTCCTATCGCCCGGGCTGGAGCTCAATGGTGCAATCTTGGCTCACTGCAACCTCCGCCTCCCGGGTTCAAGTAATTCTTCCGCCTTAGCCTCCCGAGTAGCTGGAATTACAGGCACCCGCCACCACACCTGGGTAATGTATTTTTAGTAGAGATGGGGTTTCACTATGTTGGCCAGGCTGATCTCAAACTCCTGACCTCAGGAGATCCACCTGCCTCAGCCTCCCAAAGTGCTGGGATTACAGGTGTGAGCCACTGCGCCCCGCCTGCTTCATGCTTTTAAACTGTATACATGCAATTTTTGATAACAGAGTTAGAAATGACACAAAGAGAATTTCATTTTACGTTAACAAAATGCAGAAATCCACACTGGTGGCTGGCTGCTTCCCCTGAATTATTTCAGAGATATGTGACCTGTTCTTATGCATCCCCAGGGCTCAGATGAGTTTTCTTTATCATGACGGAGAAATTTCAAGCTCTTGATAACCCTAGATAAACCAAGATATTTGTTCTGTTTAAAGACAAGACTCTTGTCAGACACGGTGGCTCACACCTGTAATCCTGGCACTTTGGGAGGCCGAGGTGGGTGGATCACCTGAGATCAGAAGTTCAAGATGGGTCTGGCCAACATGCTGAAACGCCTTCTCTACTAAAGAAAATACAAAAATTAGCCTGGCATAGTGGTGGCGCCTGTAATCCCTGCCACTTGGGTGGCTGAGGCAGGAGAATCACTTGAACCCAGGAGGTGGAGGTTGCAGCGAGCCGAGATTGTGCTACTTCACTTCAGCCTGGGCAACAAGAGCGAGACTTCGTCTCAAAAAGAATAAAAGTAAAGACTCTCACCTGCCAACGTAGATACTTATAATCCATGTGCCCAACGAACAGAGACTTGGTTGTGAACACATAGGGCTGGACATCCACATCTGCTCTCGTCACCTGAAACAACAGTGAGGACTTTCAGAATCACCTCACTTCCTCTCTGTGTAAACATGGCATCTGCGTGTTAATAAGACTAACTGTTAGAAAAAAAACACAGAAGAACCACCTAGAGAACTAGTTACAATTCAAATTCTGTTTCAGTTGATCTGGGCTGAGACCTAAAATAAAAAAATAGAAAGGAAAAAACCACAGAAGAAACATCACATGATTCAACTGCACCAAAGCAGGAGCTATCCACTTTGACTAATGGCCTGGTACCTCTCCCTTCACACCGCCAGGCCCAGGACTGGAGCATGAGGACAGCACTCAGGCCGCCGCCTCCCTCACCCTCCCATGTCCTGCCCCACCACCTACAATGCCCGCAGAGTTCTCAGTGATGACCGATGTTCCATCTGTGCTGCCAAATAGGGCCCACCCATCACATGCTGCCTGCGGACTTTCAGTACGTAGCTCATGTGACTGAGGAGCTGAAATTTTCATTTTGCTGAATTAAACTACAATGTAACAAGCCACCTGGACCAGTGGCCACCACATCAGCCCCATAGCACTGGTTCATTGTGGCGGGTTCAGAGCTGACAAGCACTGGAAACATCAGGAGAGGAGCATCAAAGGAGAGCTTTGCTGGTCACCACATCATGGCAACCTGTGGACAAAATAAACTTACAAATCTATTTCAAAGTAAAAGTGACCTTGAGGCTGGGTGTGGTGGTCCATGCTTGTAATCCCAGCACTTCGGGAGGCTGAGGCACGGATGGCTTGAGCTCAGGAGTTTGAGATCAGCCCGGGGAATATAGTGAGACTCCGCCTCCACAAAAAAATTAAAAAATTAGACAGGTGTGGTGCCATGCACCTATGGTCCCACCACAGGTTCCTGGAGTTTGAGGCTGAGGAGGAGATGCAGCTTCAGAAGTCACAGTGGATGAAGGGGCCCCAGTGCCTGCCTCCACCAGCCCTGCCGAGGCTTGGACCTCAGAAATCGTCGGCCCATGAGGTGGTCAAGCAGCCAGGTATGGCTTCCCACATTCCCACAGGAGCCACGGCAAAGGCCAGAGGGGCCAAGGGAGGCCACTGTCCCCACACCCCATGCCTCCCTTCAAGAGAGGGATGTGCTCCTCCAACAGGACAGCTCCCAAGGGCATATGCTGGGTACTGACCAGGTCACTTCGTGGGTGGCCCATGGTCACCAAGGAGGGTATTGACCTGGTCAGGTTTCCTAGCTACTCTCCCCTCGCCTGTCCAAAACTCAACATACAATCCACCCAGGAACAGGGACGAGCGGGCAGAGTACACGGCATATCGGTGGCTCCAAACTTCCTCCCAAACGATGCTGTCTCAGATGTGCCCCTCCTGCGGCATCTCCTCTGGGGCGCTGTGGTTCAGGTGGTCCTGACCCAGCTGGGTCCCACTTCATATCCCCGAGCCCTGCCCTCCCCTGTGTGGTGCGGGCAGGAGGAGCAGCCCTCACCACGCCCATCCTCCTCCCTCCCTGCCTCAGTGTACCTTCCGAGGAAGGCCGGCCCCAAGGCCCCACCTGCCTGCCTGCCGCCACCCAGGCCCCAGTGGCCAGCAAAGACCAAGGCCCACCTACTACCACCCCAGCGGCCAGTGAAGACCAAGGCCCCCAAGGAGATCCCCCCTGAAGTGGTGCAGGAGTATGTGGACATCATGGAGGAGCTGCTGGGGCCTCCCGCTGGGGCCACGGGGGAGCTCAAGGCACAATGGGAACAGGGCGAAGTGGAGCAGGAAGGGGACGGGATGCTTCTAGACCAAGGCCTCCTGAGCTACATTGACAACCTGTGCTCCCAGAAAGACTTCATCACCAAAGTGGGCTGGCCTGAAGTGCTGGGGTTTGAAGGATTCCGGATGGATAAGGGGGTCACTCGCAGGTCCTTGGAATTAAGCTCTGCTGTATGTTTGTGCCTGTCATTTCTTACTATGTTTCTTTGTGTGTCTGTGTGGGTGTGAGTGTGGAGTGTGGACGTTACTTGTGTCTGCGTCTTTTCCTGTGTCATATGTGGGTCTGTTTGTGTGTCTCGGTCTGCATGTGTGTATGCTACCAGGTCTGTGGTGTGTGTGTGGAGCTGGTGGTTGCCATGATACAAGACAGCTCCAGAAGGGTGGGGACAGGGTGCTCGCTGCTTTCTGCATCTCCTCCAGGTGTCCTTGGCTCCACGTTACTCCCTGCCCAGGTAGCTCACACCGTCTTCCTTCTGTTTCCAGGTGGAGGCCATCATTCACCCCCGATTCCTGGAAGAATTGCTTTCCCCAGATCCACAGATGGATCTCTTGGCCCTAAGCCAGGAGCTGGAGCAGGAGGAAGGACTCACCCTTGCCCAGGTAGAGCAGGGAGGGAGGGGAACCCAGGTACCCCGGGGGCAGGAGGGACCCGGCACACAAGCCCCACCTGATTGTCTACCCCACCCTGCGGGGTATGCTCGGCTTCTTGGGGAGCCACTCCGAGGTGGGGAGGTGCAGGTTCAGATGGAGCGGGATGGAGAGGAACCAGGGAGGGGAGTCAGGATGCAAACTGGAGTGAGGCCCAATGGGATGCCTGGCACAGCCACACCCTCTGCCTTTGACAGGAAGCCCAGCTGCCTCAGGCTTCCCTGCCTGCCACCCAAGTGCCTTGGTCTCCACCACCCTGGGCCCTGTTCACACTTGGGCAGCACCAGTAAGTGCCCCCTTTCCTCCCGCAGGTAGCAGAGAAGCGCCGCCTATCGTTGAAGGAGGAACGTTGTGGGAGGGCAGCCCCTAGTCATGGCACTGCCCGGTTGGACCCAAGTCCTTCGAAGTCTGCAGTGGCCCAAGGAGCAGAGAGAGATGTCCCCGACCCCCAGCAAGGGGTCAGCGTGGAATCCTGCCCACCCCAGACAGCTGCCCTGGACCCTCAGGGATGAGGCAGAGCCTGCACTGGCATGAGCAGGTCCAAAAGCCCTGTTGTGCTTTTGGTGAGTCTGGATTCCCGCAGGCCGAGGGCTGCCCAGCCATACTCTCCTCCCCAGGACCACAGACCCACCTGCCCTGGTCTGGGGACCAAGGACACCTTGGGTCTCCCTGGAGGGTGTCCTGTCAGGGAGTCACGTGGGCTGGCTCAGGGTTCAAGTGAGGAGGAGGAGGAGATCCCCAGCCTGGCCTTCCTCTTGTGTTCCCAGCACAGGCTGCTGCCCTGGAGGCTGCCCCAGAGTCCTGTCCCTGCCTCAGGCCTTCTCAGCCCAGAAGGACAGGGTCCCCAGGGAGCTCGTCAGTCTCCCTCTGCTCGGAGACGGGGCCTCAGCCCAGCAGCGGCTCCCACCACCAAGTCCAAGAAGCGAGCTCTCTTTGGAGGCCCATCCTCTGCTGAACAGACGCCCCACCTAGGGCCTGGGCTCAGAGTCTCTGGGGCGCAATCCCTGGGTTGGGGGCTGGCTGGCCCCTCACAGCCTCAAAAGAGAAAGCGTGACGCCGTGGTCTCCAGGAAGAAGAAGAAGCGGGCTTGTAGCCAGTAGGGGGACAGGGCAGGCTCTCTGGTGCCAATCCCTGAGGTGGGGCTCTGACATCTGATGCCCCAAAGCAGACAAAAGCTTCTCCCCCAGTGCTGATTTGCTGGGCCTTAGCTTGATAGGGAAGGGTAGGGGAGGGAGGGAGCGGAAAAGGTGACTGAACCGGAAGGGCAGGCCTGGGGGGAGGGGGAGGGGGTGGAAGCAATGCCTTGGGGGTCTCATGTGTAAATATGAATAAATATAGTGGTGTTGGAAATGCTCTCTGGGCTGCTGTCTCTGTCCTCAGGGCTGTGCTGCTCAGTGGAGGGGGTCTGGGAGGGAGAGCAGAGGGACCGGGAGATGCCAGGCACTGCGGACCCACAGGGGTCAGCCCCACTCGTTCCTCCAGGTGTAGGCTGCCCCTTCAGATGCTCCAGGGACTGACGGATGCTGAGGAAACCCTGATCCCTCCCACCACCCACTCACAAGGCCCTGCCTGCTTTAGTTATCAGCATCCCCGGAAAATCCTGGGATATTGAGAGTTGGCTGGCTCTTGTTCTGCCCCGTAGGAGCTGAGGAGAAGGCAACTGCCCGCAACATAGACACGGGGAGAGGTGGCCGCTCCTGCTTAACCCTCATCAGGAAGAGCTCAGGCCCTGGGCTGAGGGGAGATAAGGCATCCATTCACAGGGGTGTGTTTGGGATACGACGGTGGGTGGGGAGCAGAGAAAGTCCTTCTGCCGGTTTCTGGGCAGGAAAGAATCTTGTCCAACTGGCGGAAGCAGATGCTCCTTGCCGTGGCCACAGAGACTGGCCTCACAGGGGCCCTCGGGGTCCTGCATGGAGCCCCCCACAGCTATGATTCCCTTCCCATATGATAACTCAACTCTTGTGTGGAATTGATGCAGACACAGATTTACACTGGTAACTCAAACAGTTCCCTCCCAATCCACCATCACAAACGGGTACAAGCATGGGCAGCCTGCCAGGCGCAGGGTGGCTGTGTCTGCTGGTCCCAGGGCCAGGGAGAGCTGGGACCCAGGCAGAGAGGGGCCGAGGGCCAGCCACCCTTCTGCCAGGCACAGACCTCAAGGGCAGAGCGGGGGCTGCTTGGGATGTGGCACTGGTTGTCTGGGAAGTGCCCTGGGAGTCAGGGGCCAGGTGTTGGCTGAAGGGAGACTTCCGGAGTCTAAGAGTGAGACGACGACTGCATCAGGAGAGGGACTGAGGCTGGGGAGGATGCTCTGCTCTTTCCCACATTGTCCGGTCCTCCTCATCTCTGCTGAACTCCCCTCACCCCATGTGGCCGACCTCTACCCCCTTACCCCTAACCCACCTCTCAGAATCTCAGATCCCAGCACAGACAGGACCTGGCACCCACCCCGGTTCCCTTCTGGCCAATACCTTCTTCACTGTCTGACTTCTGATTCCTCCCCAGGGCCCTTGTTGGCTCAGGACCATGGTGACTGCCAGAGCACTGGTCCCAGCACTGCCTGTATGCAGAGCTGTGGTCATGGTGCCAGGGGCTGGCCCAGCAGGAGAGGCTGGTGGGGCACAGCTGTCTGGCACACGGCGGTCTGGACCCTCTGCCGAGTGACAAAGGGAGCCATGTTTGGGTCCTCTTCGGCCCCATCCTCCCCCAGAACACACCAGTCAGCTGGACAGATGCCCCTCTGCCCCATCCCTTCTGCTCCATGTGGGCAGTGTCGGAGGCCTGCCCTCTGTGGCCTTTGGGAAGAGTTTATCTTGGCAGGGCTTCCCCAGCTCAGCGCACATCAGCCCATCAGGGAAAATGTGGGGAGTGAAGAGTCACTGGTGCGTGATGTGTGCAGCTCCCGTGACTCCTCTACCTCCAGGGCCATCCTAAGGAGACGAGGCAGCACCTCCCCTTTGCAGGGTTGAGGAATGTAAGTGAGCCGTGTTGGAAGTGAACGTGGTCTGTACTCTGGTGTGTGTGGGTGCTCAGTCAACTTCCTCACCTAAGGATGAAAATGACACCTCGGCTTAGTGACACCTAGGCTTAGTGACACCTCGGGACTCCTGCTGGTTACCCCACTGGCTGTTGTCTGCCCCACGTCCCTGTCCTTGTTTTGGCTGAACCATTCCCAGGAGGCAGAACTTGTGCTTCCTCCACCTCTGTGTCCCGCCTGAGGCCTAAAATCTGCCCCTAAACGGGGACAGTGGGGGCGACTGGGGAGCTCTGACAGACTGAATGTTCGTTCCCCCCTCTTGCCCAATTCCTGTGTTGAAGCCCTAATCCAGGATAGATGATGGTATTTCGAGATGGGGCCTTTGGGAGTTCTTCAGGGTTAGAGGAGATCATGAGAGTGGGGCCCTAATGTTGGGATTAGGGCCCTGGTAAGAAGCAGAGACCCCAGAGCTCTCTCTCCCCGACACGAGGACACAGTGAGAAGGCAGCCGTCTGCAAGCCAGGAAGACAGCCCTCACCAGAACCTCACCACACTGGGACCCTAACCTTGGACTTCCAGCCCCCAGACTGTGACTAATGCATTTCTGTTTTTAATATGCTCCCCCAAGTCTATGGTCACTTTGTCCCAGCAGCCCTATGTGACTAGCACAAGTTCCATCATCTCAGGAACTTCTTTCCTAACTGGTATCTGGAAACCGTGCATCAGAGCCATGGGAAAGAATGAAGAAAGGCTCAGTCCTTTACGATGGTCAGCACACAGCTTAAAATTGTTCTTTTAATACAATCAGTAAACTTCACAATCTGCTGATGCTAAAACACTAGAGGAGATTCAAATTAAGAATGCCAGCACTGAAAGAGAACATATAACCACAGATCCTGTAGTCACTAAACAGGTAATAAAAGAACATACTAACAACTACATGCACACTCATGTTAAAAACTGACATGGGCAGGGCACAGTGGCTCACACCTGTAATCCCAGCACTTTGGGAGGCCGAGGTGGACGGATAACCTGAGGCCAGGAGTTCAAGACCAGCCTGACCAACATAGAGAAACCCTGTTTCTACTCAAAATACAAAATTAGCCAGGTGTGGTAGCGCACGCCTGTAATCCCAGCTACTTAGGGGGATGAGGCAGGAGAATCGCTTGAATCCAAGAGGTGGATATTGCAGTGAGCCGGGATAGCGCCACTACACTCCGGGCAACAACAGCACAACTCTACCTCAAAAATAAAAATAAAAATAAATTAGCTGGGCTAATCCCAGCTGCTCCAGAGGCTGAGGCAGGATAATCACTTGAACGCGGGAGGCAGACATTGCGGTGAGCCAAGATGGCGCCACTGCACTCCAGCCTGGGCGGCAAGAGCAAAACTCCTACCAAAAAAAAAAAGAAAAAAAGAACTAGCCAGGCATAGTGGCATGCTCCTGTAGTCCCAGCTACTTGGGAGGCTGAGGCAGCAGAATCTCTTGAACCCAGGAGATGCGCACCATCCCACCCAGCTCATTTTTCTGTATTATTTGTAAACATGCGTTTCACTACATTGGCCAGGCTGGTCTCACAACTCCTGGTCTCAGGCAATCCACTCGCCTCAGCCTCCCAAAGTGCTGGGATTACACGTGTGAGCCACCATGCTCAATACATCCTTTTCAATAAGCTCTCCTCTCTGACTTGACCCAAAGAGCCTGTAGGTCCTAAGATTCCCATGTGTGTCAGAAGCCTGAAGTCAGTGAGATGAAGCCCAACATCAAGAATCGGAGGAAACCAACTTGTGGGGCAACAATGTAAAGAAAACACTAGGTAGTCTGGCTACAGTATAATTAAATTTTCTTGTTTTCAAAAGTTTGAACTCCAATAAAAGGACTTTCAATGTGCTATTTTTGCAACTTTCAGTAACAAACGTGTATACAGAAACAATAAAACTGACATATTCGAGTAACATTAAAAACATTTTTTTTTTTCTTAAAGAAAAAAAAAAAGGCTGCATGATGAATCAGTTACATGGCTTTGGCCCAGTATGGAGTGGAGCTCAATTTCAACCCAGATGCTTCTGACTTGGAAGGCCATTCTTCCAAGCATCTTTTTTCTAGTATGTTAGATATACATTCTGACTCCAGGTCTAGACTCCAGAGACTACACTGTTTTCACAATACCATGCCTTCTAAACTGAACAAAGTACTTGCACAAAATGGTTGATTCTCTTCTCCCAATTTCTTTTCATTCAGGAAAAGGGAAAGAAAACACATTTAATTAAGCATCCAATAAATATAAACAAATATAGTATTAACATTTAAATGCTTTCTCAGCAATATTCTTTTAAATGATAAACCAAAAGAATATATATCTAACACACTAGAAAAAAGATGCTAGCAATTAAGGAGGGCAACCATTAACGTTGTAACTACGTGCAATCAGGTAAGTCACTGGGAAGTGAAAACCACCTAAATTTCTTCCAGTTAAAGCCAAATTAATAACTCTCGTCTTATAAATATGATAGCCAAATGTGAGACACTACTCACAAAATGCAGAGGGGCACAGACAAGCCGCAGCAATATCACGACCCCTCAGTTCACAAGTAAGGGAGACACACCATTATCTGAGACATACTGTAAGGACACCAATACATATGGCATTGCAATGGCTATTTCAGGAAACATCCATTTACACAGGTTCCTGGATTTCAGGCATAAAAACATGACTGAAGACATATACCGGCCCTATTGCCTTGACAATTCATAACCATTGTAACAGTTACCATTTCGCTACTCAGATTATAAAAAAATCGTATTTTTCATAAGACTCTACGACCTAAGACCTACTACCCGTAACTCTGACATACACATATTGTACAACCTTAATATATAATTATCAAATCTGATAACCAATGTTCTGTAAATTACCAGATATTACAATATTTTGGTGTTTGCCTGTTAACCAAGCTGAGGGGGGGAGGGGGAGGTTGGAAGAAGCCTCATTTCACCTGCCCTTTCCAAAATTTCACTTCAAGAGCCTTCAAAAACTCAGTATGTCCAGGTATAAATCTCCAAGTTTGTCTAATTTTCACTGCTTAACAAAAGCGATGTAGACAGCAAGTACTGTATCCTCCATCAATCTTTTCAGATTGCACAGAATTTCTTCCAGAAAACTCCAATAGAAAAAAAGACAGGTATTCCCGTTTTAGTATGTACGTCGTCTTTTGCACAAGTCAGTGGAGAGTGAAAGCCTTTAAAACGTTTCAATGTTCTGGCCGGGCGCGGTGGCTCAAGCCTGTAATCCCAGCACTTTGGGAGGCCGAGACGGGTGGATCACGAGGTCGAGAGATCGAGACCGTTCTGGTCAACATGGTGAAACCCCGTCTCTACTAATACAAAAAATTAGCTGGGCATGGTGGCGCGTGCCTGTAATCCCAGCTACTCAGGAGGCTGAGGCAGGAGAATTGCCTGAACCCAGGAGGCGGAGGTTGCGGTGAGCCGTGATCGCGCCATTGCACTCCAGCCTGGGTAACGAGTGAAACTCCGCCTCAAAAAAAAAAAAAAAAAAAAAAAAAAAAAAAAACGTTTCAATGTTCCTGGTATTGCTTTCCGATCAACACGATAAAATAGAAATCCATATTTACCAAGATTAAAAACGCTTCCACCACGTATGGAAAATCTCTCCAAAAACACAAAATCCAATTCAAACATTACAAATAACAAGAGAAATGTAAAAACAATTGCATAAACAAACTTCGAAATGGGTATGGGGTTGACAATACTGAAGCCATTACTCAAAAGAAACCTCTGTAAAACCAAGAACGCACAATCGACGCCGGAGAAAGCCAAACCAGAGGGGCTGCGCAGTCCCACATTGCAAATTTCAACACACTCACTCCTACACGAATACATCCAAGGCCACTCACTAAGGAGAAGAAAAGTGCGTGGCTCTCCAGAGCACGCAAGTTTCGCCGCGCGCATCAGGAAGGGGGCTTTGCCGGCGCGAGGACTGGCCGGTGGGCGTTCCGGCAACCTACAGCTTGCAAGGACCACGGCCATCCCCCGGGCCTAGGAAGGGTGGCCCGAGGGCAGGCCCGCGTCCGCAGGGTGACCCAACCCGCCCCTCCCCCGTCCCCGCTTCCGCCGGCCTCCTAGTTCTGCTTCAAAGAAAGCGCGCGCAAAGAGGCCGGCAATGGCCAGGAAGTGGAGACAGGAGAGTGGCGGCCATGTTGGCTGGGGGCGGAGGAAATGGGAAGACGGAGTAGTACGGACCGGCGAAAAAGGAGCGCACGCCCGCCCCGAGGCCGAGGCCCGCCCCACCCGGGTCCCCGCCGAGGCCCGGCCGGCAGTGGGCGCGGTGCGGGCGCAGCCGGAAGGACAATTCCCCACCGGGCCCCGCGCGGGCCGCGCTCACCTGCACCCCCGGCCAGGCCGCCGCACCCCTGGCACGCCCGCAACCCGCACCCCGTCACGGGCCTGCAAGACCCACCCTCCCCCGCGCGGACCTTACCTACCGGCCGCTGAGACCGCCGTTCACATGCCCGCAGTTGCCGCCGTTACTCGTTCGCGCTCCAGCCGGCCCCAGCCCGAGCCAGAAGGCGCCTCCACGCCGACGCTCCCTCACGGCGGACGCCAACGGCTCCCCAACCGCCAGACAACCCGCGCACTGCTCCCGACCGACTGCAAGTGCAGCCCTGCCGCTCCCTACGCAGACGCAGTGCAGCGGGGCGGGGCCGTGGAGTGAAGCGCAGGCGCGGTGGAGCGGGACAGGGCGGTGGAGCGCGCGGCAGGCGCGGTGCAGCGCGGCGGGGCGGGGCTTTGGAGTGGGCGGCTAAGGCGGGGCCTTAGCTCCGGACTTCCAGGTGCGCGCCGGGAATGGGCGCCGGCAGGCCCCCAGAGCCCTGGAGCCTAAGGGGCGCAGCTTTTCCCCGACGGCAGGCAGCCAGAGAAGGGCTTCGTTTTTGCGCAGTAGGACTTTCTTTTTTCTTTTTTGTTATTGGAGACGGAGTTTCGCTCTTGTTACTCACGCGGGAGTGCAATGGCGCGATCTTGGCTCACCGCAACCTCCGCCTCCCGGGTTGAGGCAATTCTCCTGCCTCAGCCTCCTGAGTAGCTGGGATTACAGGCACGCGCCACCGTGCCCAGCTAATTTTTTGTATTTTTAGTAGAGACAGGGTTTCACTATGTTGACCAGGATGGTCTCGATCTCTTCACCTCGTGATCCACCTGACTCGGCCTCCCAAAGTGCTGGGATTGCAGGCGTGAGCCACCACGCCGGCATTTTTTATTTTTATTTTTTTGAGACAGAGTCTGACTCTGTCTCCCAGGCTGGACTGCAGTGGTGCAATCTCAGCTCATTGCAGCCCTCGCCTCACAGGTTCAAGCGATTCTCCTGCCTAGGCCTCCTGACTAGCTGTAACTACAGGCATGAACCACCATGGCCAGATAATTAAAAAAAAAAAAAAAAAAAAAAAAAAAAAAAAAAAGGCCAGTCGTGGTGGCACATGCCTGTAATCCCCGCACTTTGAGAAGCCGAGGCGGGTGGATCACGAGGTCAAGAGATTGAGACCATCCGGGTCAACATGGTGAAACCCTGTCTCTAGTAAAAATACAAAGCATTAGCTGGGCACGGTGGTGCGTGCCTGTAATCCCAGCTCCTCAGGAGGCTGAGGCAGAATTGCCTGAACCCGGGAGACGGAGGTTGCGGTGAGCCGAGATCGCGCCATTGCACTGCAGCTTGGGTAACAAGAGTGAAACTCCGTCTCAAAAAAAAAAACAAAACAAAAATTAGCTGGCCATAGTGGTGCATGCCTGTGGTTCCAGCTACTCAGGAGGCCAAGGCAGGAGAATCGCTTGAACCTGGGAGGCGGCGGTTGCAATGAGCTGAGATCGCACCACTGCACTCCAGCCTGGGAGACAGAGTAAGACTCTGTCTGAAAAAAAAAAAAAAAAATTGCTGGCCGTGGTGGTACATGCCTGTGGTTCCGCTGCTCATGAGACCAAAGCAGGAGAATCGCTTGAACCTGGGAGGCGGGGGTTACAATGAGCTGAGATGGCACCACTGCACTCCAGCCTGGGAGACAGAGTAAGACTCTGTCTCAAAAATCAAAAAAAAAAAAAAGGCCAGGCGTGGTGGCTTACGCCTGTAATCCCAGCACTTTGGAAGGCCGAGGCGGGTGGATCACGAGGTCAAGAGATCGAGACCATCCTGGTAAACATGGTGAAACCCCATCTCTACTAAAAATACAAAAAATTGGCAAGGTACGGTGGCGCGTGCCTGTAATCCCAGCTCCTCAGGAGGCTGAGGCAGGAGAATTGCCTCAACCCGGGAGGCGGAGCTTGCGCTGAGCCGAAATGGCGCCATTGTACTCCAGTCTGGGTAGCAAGAGCTAAACTCAGTCTCAAAAAAAAAAAAAAAAAAATTAGGTGGCCATAGTGGTGCATGCCTGTGGTTCCAGCTCCTCAGGTGGCCAAGGCAGGAGAATCGATTGAACCTTGGAGGCGGGTGTTGCAATCAGCTTAGATTGCACCACTGCACTCCAGCCTCGGAGACAGTGTAAGACTGCGTCTCAAAAAAAAAAAAAAAGAAAAGAAAATTGCTGGCCGTGGTGGTGCATGCCTGTGGTTCCAGCTACTCAGGAGGCCAAGGCAGGAGAATCGCTTGAACCTGGGAGGCGGGGGTTGCAATGAGCTGAAATGGCACCAATGCACTCCAGCCTGGGAGACAGAGTAAGACTCTGTCTCAAAGAAAAAATTGAAAAAGGTCGGGCGTGGTGGCTCATGCCCCTAATCCCAGCACTTTGGGAGGCCGAGGCAGGTGGATCACGAGGTCAAGAGATCGAGACCATCCTGGTCAACACGGTGAAACCCCGTATCTACTAAAAATACAAAAAATTACCTGGGCACGGTGGCGAGTGCCTGTAATCCCAGCTACTCAGGACGCTGAGGCAGGAGAATTGCCTGAACCCGAGAGCCGGAGGTTGCGGTGACCCGAGATTGCGCCATTGCACTCCACCCTGGGTAACAAGAGCGAAACTGCGCTCTTGTTTTTTTTTTTTTTCTTTCAGGCTGGAGTTCAGTTTTGCGATCTCAGCTCATTGCAACGCCCCCCTCCCAGCTTGAAGTGATTCTCTTGCCTTGGCCTCCTGAGTAGGTGGAATCACAGGCATGCACCACCACGGCCAGCTAATTTTTTTTTTTTTTTTGAGACAGAGTTTCGCTCTTGTTACCTAGGCTGGAGTGCAAAGGCACAATCTCGGCCCACAGCAACCCACGCCTCCCAGGTTCAGGCAATTCTCCTGCCTCAGCCTCCTTAGTAGCTGGGATTACAGGCATACCCCACCGTGCCCAGCTAATTTTTTGTATTTTTAGTTGAGACGCGGTTTCACCACGTTCACCAGGATGGTCTCGAACTCTTGACCTCGTGATCCACCCGCTTCGGCCTCCCAAAGTGCTGTGATTACAGGCGTGAGCCACGACCCTCGGCCTTTTTTTTTTTTTTTTGAGACAGAGTCTTACACTGTCTCCCAGACTGGAGTGCAGTGGTGCGATCTCAGCTCATTGCAACCCCAGCCTCCCAGGTTCAAGCGATTCTCCTGCCTTAGCCTCCTGAGTAGCTGGAACCACAGGCATGCACCACCATGGCCAGCTTTTTTTTTTTTTTTTTTTTTTTGAGACGGAGTTTCGCTCTTGTTACCCAGACTGGAGTACAATGGCAAGATTTCGGCTCACTGCAACCTCTGCCTCCCGGGTTCAGGCAATTCTCCTGTCTCAGCCCCCTGAGTAGCTGGGATTACAGGCGAGCACCACCGTGCCCAGCTAATGTTTTGTGTTTTTAGTAGAGACGGGGTTTCACCATGTTGACCAGGATGGTCTCGATCTCTTGACCTCGTGATCCACCGGGCTCCGCCTCCCAAAGTGCTGGGATTACAGGCGTGAGCAACCATGCCCGGCCTTTTTTTTTTTTTTTTTTTTTTGAGAGTCTTACTCTGTCTCCCAGGCTGGAGTGCAGTGGTGCAATCTCAGCTCATTGCAACCCCCGCCTCCCAGGTTCAAGTGATTCTCCTGCCTTGGCCTCCCGAGTAGCTGGAAACACAGGCATGCACCACCATGGCCAGCTAATTTTTTTTTTTTTTTTTTTTTTGAGACGGCCCCCTCCTGTAAGGGGTTTGAGCATCAGTGGCAACTGAGCAGAGAAGCCACACTCCTGTCACACGTCCACAAGGGGAGATCAGGGAGTGCTCTGTTTTCAGTATGGTAAACTAACCTTGCGTTCCTGTGTCAAATCTCACTTGATCATTGTACATACTCCCTTTTATATGTTGCTGGATTTGGTTTGATTTAGTATTTTGTCAAGGATTGTTATGTCAATATTTTTCAGGGCTACTAGGCTGAAGCTTACTTTTCTTATGAGGTCTCTGTCCAGTTTTGGTATCTGATTAATACTGGCCCCGTAGAAGGAGTTGCTAAGTGTTAGTACTTCCCATGTTTTTGAAAGAGTTATATATAATTGGTACTAATTCTGTTTTAGATGCATAGTTGAACTAAGCGTGAAAACATCTGATCCTGGAATTTCCTTTTTGGGAGGTTTTCTTTAGTTTCTGATACAGCCTGTTCACTTGCTGTAGGTCTCCTCAAATTTTCTATGTTTTCTTGTTTCCATTTTGGTAGTTTGTGCCTTTCTAGGGATTTGTTCATTTCATCCAAGTTATCTAGTTTGTTGAAATAGGTTTGCTCACACTATTCTTTTGTAATGCTTTTTACTTCTGTCAGGTTGATGGTGTTTATTTCTTATTTTGGTAATTTGAATTTTGTCTTTTCTGGTGTGGTTGTTTGTTTCTGGTCAATTGAGTTAAACTTCCCCTTGTCATGATATGACAGCATCCATACTTGGGATAAATTATATGTAATTTTCTGAAACCTGTGAGCCCAAAATATCTGAGACAGGTCTCAGTCAATTTAGAAAATTTATTTTGTGGCAGGCTGGCAAGATAGCCAAATAAGAACAGCTCCAGTCTGCAGCTCCCAGCGAGATCAATGCAGAAGGCGGGTGATTTCTGCATTTCCAACTGAGATAGCCGGCTCACCTCATTGGGACTGGTTAGACAGTAGATGCAGCTCACAGAGGGCGAGCTGAAGCAGAGTGGGGTATTGCTTCATCTGGGTAGTGAAAGGGGTCTGGAAACTCCCTCCCCTAACCAAGGAAAGCCACAAGGGACCCTGCAGTGAGGGACGGTGTGTTCCAGCCCAGATAGTACAATTTTCCCATGGCCTTCGCAACCCACAGACCAGTAGATTCCCTCACATGCCTATACTACCAATGCCCTGGGTTTCAAGCACAAAACTGGGCAGCCATTTGGGCAGATAGCAAGCTAGCTGCAGGAGTTTTTTTTCATACTCCAGTGGTGCCTGGAATGCCAGCAAGACAGAACCATTCCCTTCCCTGGAAAGGAAGATGAAGCCAGAGAGCCAAGTGGTCTAGCTCAGGAGATCCCACCACCATGGAGCCCAGAAAGCTAAGATTCACTGGCTTGAAATTCTCACTGCCAGCACAGCAGTGTGAAGTCGAACTCAGAAGCTTGAGCTTGGTGGGGGGAGGGGCATACGCCATTACTGAGGCTTGAGTAGGAGGTTTTCCACTCACCGTGTAAACAAAGCCACAGGGAAGTTTGAACTGGGCAGCGCCTGCCACGGTGCTGCAAAGCCACTGTAGCCAGATTGTCCCTCTAGATTCCTCCTCTCTGGGAAGGGCATCTCTAAAGGAAAGGCAGCATCAAGCCTGTAATCCCAGCACTTTGGGAGGCTGAGGCGGGTGGATCACGAGGTCAAGAGATCGAGACCATCCTGGTCAACATGGTGAAACCCCGTCTTTACTAAAAATACAAAAAATTAGCTGGGCATGGTGGTGCATGCCTGTAATCCCAGCTACTCAGGAGGCTGAGGCAGGAGAATTGCCTGAACCCAGGAGGCGGAGGTTGCGGTGACCCGAGATCACGCCATTGCACTCCAGCCTGGGTAACAAGAGCGAAACTCCGTATCAAGAAAAACAAAAAAAGAAAGAAAGAAAGGCAGCAGCCCCAGTCAGGGGCTTCTAGATAAACTCCAGTCTCCCTGGGACAGAGCACCTGGGGGAAAGGATGGCTGTGGGCGCAACTCAGCAGATTTAAACATTCCTGCCTGCTGGATCTGAAGAAAGGAGCAGATCTCCCAGCACAGCCCTCAAGCTCTGCTTAGGGATAGGTTGCCTCCTCAAGTTCACTGATCCCCATGCCTCCTGCCTGGGAGACACTTGCCAGCAGGGGTCGACAGACACCTCATACAGGAGCGCTCTGGCTGGCATCTGGCAGGTGCCTCTCTCAGACAAAGCTTCCAGAGAAAGGAACAGGCAGCAATCTTTGCTGTTCTGCAGCCTTTGCTGGTGATACCCAGGCAAATAGGGTCTGCAGTGAACCTCCAACAAACTCCAACAGACCTGAAGCAGAAAGGCCTGACTGTTAGAAGGAAAACTAAAAAACAGAAAGGAATAGCATCAACATCAACAAAAAGAACATCCACACAAAAACTCCATCCGAAGGTCACCAGCATCAAAGACCAAGGGTAGATAAATCCATAAAGATGAAGAAAAACCAATGCAAAAAGCCTGAAAACTCCAAAAACCAGAACACATCTTCTCCTCCAAAGAATCACAATTCCTTGCCAGCAAGGAATAAAACTGGACTGAGAATGAGTTTGACAGACTGACAGACATAGGCTTCAGAAGGTGGGTAATAACAAACTCCCCTGAGATAAAGGAGCATGTTTTAACCCAATGCAAGGGACTGTTCACAATAGCAAAGACTTGGAGCTAACCCAAATGCCCATCAATGATAGCCTGGATAAAGAAAATGTGGCACATATACACCATGGAATACTATGCAGCCATAAAAGCAGATGAGTTGATGGCCGTTGCAGGGACATGGATGAAGCTGAAAACCATCATTCTCAGGAAACTAACACGTGAACGGAAAACCAAACACTGCATGTTCTCACTCATAAGTGGGAGTTGAACAATGAGAACACATGGACACAGGGAGGGGAACATCACACACCCGGGGCCTCTCAGGGGATGGGGTGAAGGAGCAGGATAGCATTAGGAAAAATACCTAATTTAGATGATGGGTTGATAGGCACAGCAAACCACCATGGCACATGTATACCTATGTAACAAACCTGCACATCCTGCACATGCACCCCAGAACTTGAAGTATAATATATATATATATTCAAGATTACTTAAGTAAAATCATTAATAAACAAGCTAGCTTTAAAATTCTTGGTAAAGTAGTATTAGGGATGTCTTAAAAACTGCCAGCATACTTTTTTTGGCATTTATTGATCAAGGGATTTTATAATTATCCCTGCCAAATACTGTAAGCTGTCCCAATTTTGTGTAGGGTTTACAAATCTGTAAACTCAGCCCAAAATAGAATGATCTTTGCTTGTGCAATTTTTAATAAATAAGGTATTGATATTGGTTTAATGAAAATAGCTACATCTTGAATTATTTGGTAAAATTACCATAACTTCAAATCTTGTGGCTTTGGGCAGTCTAGTCCACAGGCAATAAGGAGGTTTGTTTTGGGAAAGGACTGTTATCATCTTTGTTTCAAAGCTAAACTATAAACTAAGTTCCTCTCAAAGTTAATTTGGCCTATGCCCAGGAATGAACAAGGACAGCTGGAAGGTTAGAAGCAAGATGGAGTCAGTTAAGTCAGATGTTTTCACTGTCTCAGTTATAATTTTGCAATGGCAGTTTCATAACCTTAAATAATGATTATTGTGTTTTCCATAAATAATCTATGTAAACGATTAAAATAAAATAATTAGGTAAATGTAATGGGATAAATACTTGTTGACAAATGTCATAATTTAGAATCTAAAGTTATATTAAATTTAATAGATATTTTATTATTTGGCTATTTTCCAATAAAATATATTATAGAAAAACAGTTTTTCTGAACAAAAAGTGTCCTTTTAAAAATGATGAATATTTTTTTCTAATTCAAATCTTATTTAAAGTTTATTTATAAACAAGGTAACAGGATCCAAGCAATAAGAAAGATATAAAGAAAGTCATGGAAAAAAAATAAGTATTTTTTGGTAAGAAAGCTTACAGAGAAATAATTTTATATGAGAAAGAATCTTGTACAGAAATTTAGTCCTAAAACAAAATGACTGATTGTTTAAGAAACAGGGATGTTCAGAAAAAAACAGTAAGTCCAATCATGTCATAAATGGTTGTAAGTCACAGTAAGAGGATTAACTTTTTTAAAAAAAGCTTATATATGATCAGGTTGTCTAAATTTAAAGGGAAATTATAATGGTTTTTTTTTTTAACCCAAAGTTGAACTTTTAATTGCATCTCACCATTGGTTTTCTCTCCCCTTTTAAAAATTGTGAAGTAGTAACAATCTTCTTCAATTCATTTTCAGCTCATACAAACTTTGTTTCCCCTTGGGTTCTGTTTGTTGTGGCCTAATGTTAACAATGTTTCCTTAAAGCCCTAAAGAAAATGGTTTTTTCCATCAAAATATTCTGTGCACTGAAGAAGATCTTTTCTTTTGACTTTTGGTAAATGGCCTAACAAATGTTATGTTTTATCAAAATAATTCTGATGCTATTATTATTAAGTTTGATTTGCTTAGAAAAATAACTGTAACTAAAAAAAAAAATTTAATTAAGTTTATTACATCCATGTGTCTTTCTGTGTGTGCTTTTAAAGACCCTGTGACGTCGTGTTACGGGCTTTGACTCCTGGAATCTAAAAACGACACACAAGTCCTGCTAAATCTTAAACACTAACAGAAATTAAATCCTCATCTTTGGCCAAGTGCAGTGGCTCACGCATGTAATTCCAGCACTTTGGGAGGCTGAGGCAGGTGGATCACCAGGTCAGGAGTTCGAGCCCAGCCTGGCCAACATGGTGAAACCCCGTCTCTACTAAAGATACAAAAAATTAGCCAGGCATAGTGGCAGGCGCCTGTAATCCCTGCTACTTGGGAGGCTCAGTTATACTCAGGAGGCTCAGGCAGGAGAATCGCTTGAACCTGGGAGGCAGAGGTTGCAGTGAGCTGAGATCGTGCCATTGCACTTCAGCCTGGGGAACAGGGTAAGACTCTGTCTCAAAAAAAAAAAAAAAAGTCCTTGGCCACCATTTCCCCCTCTGTAAATGAGCCCGATATCTGTGACATGGAGGCCGGGAAGGTGGTGTGAGCCTGAGCACTGGAGCAGGGCCCTGAGTGAGCGTGGACAGGGAAGCAGGGGTGTCCTCCGCTTTATGCACCTTGGGGATGGCAGCAGCCTCCCTGCGTGGGTTGACAAGGCACGGCTTCCCCATCCCGCCTCTGTCCCAGCACTGCCGGTCCAGTCCTTGGGGACTTAGGAGAGAAGAAGCCCCTGGCTGTGTGACCTCGGACCGGTACCTGGCCCTCGCTGGCTGAGTTCCTGGGAAAGGCAGCAGTGTTGGAACTCCAGATTCATTCCTCAGGGTTGAGGTGCTGTCTGGAAGCCATGGGGCGAGGTGAAGGACGGGAGAGGAGAGGTTTGGAGTTGGGGTTTCAGCAGAGGGAGCAGCAGCGTGAGGGGCCGCCTGTGTGTAGAGGAAATGGAGTAAGGCCAGGAGTGAGGACTGAGTCTGAGTGCCCCAGGATGGGGCACTCTCCTCCCACACCCACCCGGCCCAGGAATCGGGAGAAGAAAGGCCAAGAGACAGAGGGGAGACTGAGTTGGGGCCACACATGTCCTTCCCAGACCTGGAGTGCCACTGTCTGGCCCTCATGTGGTGGAAGTCAGGGAAGGGAGATTCCCTCCCACCCTCTGTGCCCTGACCCGGGTCTCTTGGCCTCCCGTGGTCCTACGTTCAGTCTCTGTTAGCTCCCAGCATCATTTCTAGGGTTGGTGGGAGGCAGCTGGGAACCGGCTAGGGTAGGTGGGGGGGCTTGGGGGAGTCTGCTAAGCCTCCTGGACCACTGCCCACAGTAGCAGGAGCTTTTCTGGCACACTGACTGCACCACCCCTGCACTGCCAGCATCAGCCCCCTAGGAGTGTTTGCAGGAGGCCTTGGCAGCAGGAACAGCAGACCCCACCCAGAAGAAACACCTGGTGACGCTTGTGGAGAAGGGCCCTCCACTTACCTGTCTGGAAAGCGTCCTCCGTACTGCACTGAGCGCTTCTATGCCCCAGGCTGGACACCCCGAGGCACGCCCTCCACTTTAGCGCCTTGACAAGAAGGGCGGGGACACTGGGATCAGGCCCAGCCCCCTGGCCCCAAACCCCGAGGCCCCAGCTGGAGGGCGAGGAGAGGCTGGGCTTGGGTGGGTGAATCAGGGGTGTAAAGGGGCCTGCTCACCCCTCAGCTTGGCTCAAAGGGTCGAGGGGTCAAAGGCTCAGCCTGCCCCTCAGGAAGGAGCCTGGGCCCAGCCACACTCACCAGGACAAGGGCAAGGGTAAGGAGCAGGAGGCCCAGGATGAGGAGAGCCACGGCATAGCCAGGGAAGAAAGCGTCCAGCAGTCTGGAGGCTGTGAGGCTAGGCGTGCCTGGAGCAGAGCAAGAAGGCCGTGGCAAGGCGGGGCCCTGCCTCCCAGACTTCTGAGAAGGCAGAGTCTGGACCCAGAAGGTGCTGCGGGACCAGAGAGCTGGGGCTAGGGGCAGCTTGGAGGACTCCATGAGGAGGGGAGGCAGGCTTCAGATCAGGGCATGCAGAGGCAGTGAGTATGAGGGAGGAGGCCGATGGACAGAGGGAGGGGGCCTGCAGAGGGAAGGAGGTACTGACCGAAGTCTGGAATGACCATCTCTGCCAAGAGGCCCTCTGCCTCCCACAGGGCATGCAGACCCTGGCGCACGTGGTCCCACACGAGGGCCTGGGCTGGTGCCTCCCTGAAGAAGGTGGCTCCCATTCTGGTGGTCAGTGGGTCCAGCCTGGTGGGAGGGTCATTGCAGACTTCAGGGTCCTGGATAGCCTGGGGGGCTAGGGGAGGTCATCTCTTCCAGCCTCCTGCCCTCATCCCCAGAACCCAGGTCTGAGCTCTGGGTCACCCAGGACCACCCCAGACCCACCGGAACTCCTCCACCACCACTTGGTCAAAGTTCTGCAGAGGTCTGAGGACGAGGGTCAGCTAGGGGGTCAGGAGAGGATGAAGAGGGTCACAGCTGTACCAAAGCCTTGTGCAGTCATCCCCATCCCCCCAGGGCCTCTTCCCCAGCCCCTTTCATCCCAGCACTTCACCCATCTGCTCAGCTGCCCCTGAAGTGCCCAGAACTCAGGGCTGGCTCTGTCCTCCAAGGCCTTGGTGTGGGGATGGCCCAGGATCTGCAGCCACACTTCAGACAGCACCAGGTCTGCCTTCTCCCCTAGAACCACAGGGGTGGAGGCGGCATCAGCCTGTGCTCCCCCTATGGTAGGACCCACACCCAAGCTTTCATGTTCTGTCCAGGGGCCAGCCGCGGTTGGTCTAAGGCCAAACTCCTTGCTGCCTGTTTTTGTGTGGCCCATGAGCTAAGAATGGCTTTCACATGTTTAAATGGTTGAAAACGTGGAAAGTAGAATATCTTGTGACATATGAAAAGTACATGATATGCAAACTTCCACGTCCGTAAAGAAAGTTTTTCAGGAATGTGGCCATGCTCATTTGCTGACATGTTACCTGGGGCTGCTTCAGGGCAGGGTGTGAGGAGGTGGTGACAGACACCCACTGGCCTGCAGAGCCTGACAGAGCTCCCATCTGGCCCTGCCCCCTGCACTAATCCATCCAGTGGAATACACTGCTCACCCTGAGAGCTGAAGCTAGGAGGAAATGTTGCTGATAATTTCACATTTGCTGTTTTTATGTTTTGTTTCGTCCCTGCTCTGGTGGGAGTCATGTAAGAAATTTCACTCCCTGGGAGGAGGTCATGGTGCTTATGGCCAAAGCCCTCTTGACGAGGATGTGTGGGGAGCTCTACCGTCTGCTGAGAGGGTTGTGATGGGCCCTCCGTGTTGGGGAGTGAAGAGGGAATACTACCGGTCTGCTGGGAGCTGGCTCCCTGGGGAGCAGAAGAGATGGTGGTTCCAGCTTGCAGAGGTGGAGGCCGAAACTATTCTAGTCTCTGGAGCTGCCGGCATGGAGAATAGCTGTGTAGGAGTGGGTGCAAGGGTAGAGCCCGAAGGGGGCACCCCTGACTGCACCCCCAGAAGGCTGCAGGGTGGGGGGCAGCACTGTAGGAGGCCCAGCACCGTCTGTGGCTGACGGGTCCTTGGAGAGCAGCTCCGGGCTGTGTGTAGCTGGAGGCACTGACCAGATGCAGCGCTCTCCTGACCTGGTGTGGAGCGGCTCTCCCTGTTTGGACGGCACGAGCTTGCAGAAGTTGTCCCATCAGGAGGCCCCAAGAGGAGATAATGGCTTCCCACAACCCCAGCACTGGGACAGAGCTGAGTGCCTTGGCCCCTGACTTGGTTGGACAGATCTTGTCACGCATGTGAGGACTCAGTGAGGTCCTGGGCAATCGGAGGTGGCTGGACCCTCTCGTCCCACTGATCCCAGCTGCTTCTTGCCTCTATCCAGCTCCTTGCTAAAGCTCTATGCCCTGTTCCTCTCTCTAACCCCAACACATGAGCAAGTATTGTTTGAAGGAAATTCTGCCCATTCTCTAGAAGGGGAACAGCGAGGGAAGAGCCTGCTGGCCCAAAGACACACAGGGGTCGCAGCCCTGACTCACCATTGGCCACGATGCTGGATTTCTGGAGAATGGGGTCTCTTATGTTTTGGGCCAAGTGATTAGCCAGGCCTTGGAGGTGGGTAGGGACGGGGATCTGGAACTTGTATTCGATATATACACCCACCCACTGGTCCGCATTGCTGGAGAAGCACAAGGAGGGAGTGCAGGGGTCACAAGCTCTTTCCCATACATTTCTAGAAGCAGGCAGAGTGTCCCCACCATGCACACCCTCTAGCATTCGGGCTCCCTGCCTGGAAGGCAGAGCCAGCTTACACGGCCAAGCTGCAGCTACCTGGGACAAAGTCCTTTCCCAGGTAGTCCAAACCTACATCCCTACATCCTGGTTCTGGGACAGAGCTGCCTCCTTATGTCCCAGGGCAGCTCCCAAGAGAGCAGCGGGGCTGGCTGGGGATGGGAGGGTGACCCCACCCACCTGAAGAGGAGCAGGGGCCTCTCCTGGGGACTCGCCTTGTAGAATCCTGACACCACTGGTGTGACCTGTGGGGAAGTCTGGAGGTCGGGGCAGGCCTGGGAGCTGTCTCTCCTGAGACCCAGTGTGGGGAGGGGACCAGGTGAGGCAGGAGGCAGGACCTGGGAGGGAGCATACCCTGAAACATGTGTCCTGGGTGGGGGCGTCTGCTTACAGATCCTGGCTGTGTTCCCACTCAGACAGAGTCACCTCCTCCTTCAGACCACCCTCTCCCCCAGGGCAGGGCATGGCATGGTGCCCTCCATGCCTGCCTTCCCCGACAGTGCCACAGCTGGGTGCTGCCTGCATGCTGGGAGGCCTGCTTCCATAGTGAGTGTTTTGGGGTCCAGAAGGGGTAGAACAGGCCACCTCACCTGTTGGAGGATCTGCCCTTCCAGCAGGACAAAGGGGACAGAACCACGTATGAGGAGCTGCGGCAGGAAGGGCTTCATGGCTATGAAGCGGATACTGATGGTCTCCCGGGCCAGGGTGATCAGGTCGGCCCCTGTAGAGCCATGGATAGGAGTTCTGGATGCGCCAGGACCCTCCTCACCCCCTGCACCGACAGCTGCTTCAGGGTCAGGGCAGAAGCTGAATCCCTCTAGGGAGTCCACCCAGTGCCGCCCCCCCCAGGCAGGTGAAAAGGCACTGCGGTAGGGGCTGGGGATGGGACTCACCATCAGAGGTGAGGCTGTTCTCAGCCAGCGACAGCTTCCCCAGCATGTGCCCTGAGCTCTTCACTTTGAGATACAAAGCCCAGAGGACTTCACAGGGAGAAGGGCCTGGGACATGGCCCCCAAATACAAGGGAGGCATTCACGGCTACAGAGCCAGGCCTGTGAGGGCAGAGCCACATCCTCAGCCAGGGCCAGTGAGGGCATGATGGGTTGTGTGCGCCCAGTGGGGGCCTGGGAGCTGGGCAGAGTCGGCATCCCAAGGGAGCAAAGTCCACAGGGGAAGCCGTGGGCCACACGGAGAAGAGCCTCCCTGAGTGACTCCAGGCAGGTCGCCCCACCCCTCTGGGCCTTGGCTGCCTTCTTGGTACAAGGGGACAAATGATCCCTTTTCCAGCCACTCAATGAAACTGAGTTCCCTTAAACACCCCAGCAAGCTGGCTGTCATGGGAATACCATGAATCCTGCCCAGGGAGAGCCCAGGGCAGGTTACCCAGCCAGGCTGCAGCTGGCTGTGAGCTCTCAGGACGCTAATCTAGGTCACACTGAGAAAAAGAACTTTGGCTGCATCACAAGGAGCAGGGGCTCTGGAGAGAGGGAGGTGACAGGCCTGAAGAATCTCTGAAAGACAGTGGGAGATGGACTAATTGCCCATGTCCTGAGGAGGTAGCCTGGCCTCGACAGGGCACTGAAGAAGCTTTTGGGGAGACACCAGGAAACAAGAGTCTAGAATAACGTTTTTCCTTCCCGTGAGCACTTATGTGCTGTGCATCTTGAAGTTGGGGAGAGGAAACTTCTCTTCTGGCCCAGGGCAGGGATGTCATAGAAGAAAGCTTCAGTTTTTAAAAGGAAAAACTGTCTCAGCAGCTCTGGAGCATGGCCTGGACAGAGAGTGAGCTTCCTGTCCCTGGGTGCATTTGAGCCTTTAAATTACTTGCAGGATTCAAAGTTCACAAAGCCCACAACTCAAGTGGAGCTGCGGTGATTTGGACCTTTTCAGCCTTTCTCATGCCATTGCAGGGCTCCTCTCCAATGTCTCCCCCAGCATCCTCTTCCCCCAGAGGCTCAGAGTCGAGGGCCCCACCCAAGGGATTTGCATTCCTTTGCATATCATTTACATGCCTGCTGCCATTGCTGTCCCTGCCTTCCCCACTGCACTCAGACAACACTTGGCATTCCTGCTCAAATCCTGCAGCTGGAATCAGGGCTCAGGATAGGTCAAAGGGCATCTGAGGTCACACAACATAGCCAGTGGCAGAATCAGACGTGGGCCTCCTCCCTGCCTGTCCACGGCTCTTTTGCCTCTCCCCTGGGGTGCTCCTGATTAGGGGGTGGAAGGGGCAGGGCTAGGTACCTGGGACAGTGTCCTTGTGGCTGAGAAGGGTCAGAGCAGCTGATGGGTGAGGGGTGGGCCCTGAGAGCCACGTGCACTCACCTGAAGACCAGGACACCGATGCTCTGGAAGCTGGGGAAGGCCTCCTGGTAGAGGGACTGGAGCTGAGAACAGGCAGAGGCATGGAAGGCCAGCACGTGCCACCCACTGCCACCTTCCCTCCTACCCTATCCCGCCCCCACACTGCACCCCACCGCCTACGCTCGTCCACCCTCCATCCTTTTGTCGTGGCCCCTCACGGACCACCTGGAATTCCCTGGCCCTGCCCAAGCTGCTCCTCACACAGCAGCCAGAGATAACCTGCCAATCACCCTCTGCTGAAAGTCTCAAGGTCTGTCTGGGTGCCGAGGCTCATGCCTGGAATCCCAACACTCTGGGAAGCTGAGGCAGGAAGATTGCTGAGCCCAGGAGTTCAAGGCCAGCCTGGACAACATGGTAAAACCCCTTTTCTACCAAAAATACAAAAATTAGCCAGGCATGGTGGTGTGTGCTTATAGTCCCAGCTACTCGGGAAGCCAAGGTGGGAGGATGGTTTGAGCCCGGGAGGCAGAGGCTGCAGCTAACATCCAGCCTTCCTAGGTTTTTCTCTCTCTGCTGTTTTCTTGAAAATTGCTCTCCAATGCAGTCATTCTCAGCTCTCCAGTGCGGTCACTGGACAGCTGCCACGCTGGTCTGCCATCCAGACCTCTCACCTGGACAACTGCCCTGCTCCTAACAGGCCTCTCCCTCTCCCTCTCCCCCACCGTTCCAAATGCTTCTCCTTCCAGCCCCTCTCCCCTGTGTCCCTCCTCCTCTGCTGCCTCCGACCACCTATTCACCTCAGGGTCCTCACAGGTGCTGTTCTCTGCCTAGAAAGCCCCTCTGTGTTTCATCTGGCCACCTTCTGTGTCCCAGTTTAAATTCCTACTTCTCAGAGAGGTGTTGTCTGGGCAGCCCCCCTCCCCAGCAGCCCCCTCTTGCTGCCTATCCTGTCTGCACTTCCCCTTTCCATAGCATATCTCAACTACAGTGACATCTGGATTCGTTTGATCACTCATTGTAGGGCTGTCCCTTCCTCCAGATTGCAGGCTCCCTGAGGGCAGTGGCCTGCTTGCTTTTGCTTACCAGCGTGCTCCCAGCACTTAGCACCATAACTGCTACAGTAGGTGCTCAGTGAGTGGTAGGAAGAAATGAGTTGAATAAACGATGGAATGAACCAATAAACTAATGGCGAGAGACTTAGAGTTCCCCCTGGATGACAGGCAAGAAATGGCACTTGCTGGCTAGTGCACTCATGCTTCCAGAATCGAGGTGGAAGTGGCTTTGGTTTGAACTGCAGGAACTCTGCCTCACTTTGCCTCACTGGCCACCTGTGGGCCAAAGGAGGGGCCCTCACCTGGTGGCTGATGCTCTTATGTAGCAGCTGGTGCTTCTGGGAGGCAGGGTTCAAGAGCACAGCTGAGAAGGCTTCATTGGTGATTGCAAAGGTCACGGAGCGGGTCACGTGACTGGGTCTTGTGGTGGAGGAGACCGAGTCCTGCCATGAGAAGATCTGGCTGTGGTGAGGCAGGGCGGAAGACTGGATGAGGTCAGCACCCCCAGGGACCCCTGGGGAGCCAGGGTTGGGCAGCGCAGAGGGAAGGCTGGAGGAACATCTGAGAGGGAGGGTAGCTGTCGGGGCTGGGCTGGCAGGGACCCCCGGCCCAGGCTGGACTGTCCTCTGCAGAGTGGCTGGCTCTGCAACTGTCGGGGGTGGTGGGGTGGGTGGGAGGCTGGAGGTATCAGTGGGAGAATCTGTGCTTGTGCGTGGGAACACAGACACAGAAGGATCTACAGAGGTCTCAGCTCTGGTACTCACAGGGGAAACTGGGGCCAGGACTGGGGATAGGGATGCAGTTGATGACTGAAATGTCAGTTGTGGTGGGGACAGTGACAGTGACAAAGATGGAACGGTGGGTAGTGGGGATGAGGGTGGGGCCAACACAGGTGAGAGGCATGGGGAGGACAGTGATGACTGTGGAGGTGGTGCTGCTGAGGCTGATGGCGATGTCAAAGAAACACTGGGCCCCGGGCCCTGGCTGGAAGCCACAGCCTCTCCATGTGACCCTGAGCCCCCAGTGAGGACTGGGGAGGTCATGGCCAATGCTGACCACCCTGGAGCTACAGGGGTAAGAGGCTCTGTGACTGCCAGTGTGTTAACGATTGACGCAAACACAAGTGGGCCAGAGGGTTCTGAGGACATAGCCTCCTCCGAGGCCCCTGGAACCAATGTCAGCGATGGGGAGGTTTCTGGTCCAAAGCTGCTGGCCCCTGATGGCATCCAGCCATGGGGACTGAAGGTGTGCCTGCTGGTGAGCCAGGGCAGCTGCAGTGGGGATCCAGATATGGGTGCAGGAGTGGTAGGGGCAGAGGGTGTTCCAGCTGGCTGCTGGGTTAGTCTAGGGGTGCCAGGTGTCCTCAGGGTTGCAGGGGCAGGAGCATGGGTTGTCACACACAACCCAGGGGCCCCACTGGACTTTTGCCCAGACCTGAGGTGCTTTGGGCCAGGAGAAGCTGGTGGTGGGAATGTGGCAGCAATCTCTGGAGATTCAGGGACCACCGTCTTCTCTGCAGGTCCAGCCACAGGTCCAGCCACTGAGGATGCTGGCTGGGACTCAGTGGTTCTGTGGACTGTAGGCCAGGCTGGTACTGAAGGGGCTGGTCCAGGTGGGGCCCTGCCTGCGACCCAGCACTTCCTGAAGGGACAGGTTGGTCCAAGGGGGAATCCAAAGACAAGGCAACAGGGGCTTTCTGGTCCCCAGACACCTTGGGAGAGAGGGCTTTTGCCCTTGTGCTGGGAGCCTCCTCTTTCCTCTCCACTGAGAGAGGCTCCATCTGCCACGGCTGGCAGGAGGTTCAGTGACAGGAGTGTCTTCTCTCTGCTGCCTTCCAAAGCCGATGTGCCAGGGGCTGAGGGGGTCCAGCCAGGGTCTTTATGACTAGAAGGAAGGATCAGAGCGGAGGCTGAGACCATCCAGAGAGCTGCAAACAGGAGAGGCCAGTTCTGCCTGCCACCAAGGGGGCCGGGACGGGACTGCCCACAGCCTCTCAGATGCCACACACTCCCTGCAGCCTCTCTCATTTCGGGGAGGTTTGCGGAGATCCAAACCCTGGCCCAGCTCTGGCCCCAAACCACTGAGCTACCCCAGGTAAGCACACTGATCCTAACCCACCAGAGCTGAGGGAAGCAGGAGAGGACCCTGACACTCCTCGAGGACCCTCTGTGCCTCCCACCCCAACTCTACCCCATCTCAGGACCCTTCCCCCGGGGCCTCAAGAGCTCCCCAGGGGGATGCTGTCTCCAGGCTGGGGCCCTTGACTGTTCTGTTCCAATGACCCGTGAGGTCCAGGCCAGCCTGAGGGTGCTGGGAAGTGCTGCCCAGTCCTCAGCATAAGATAAGGCTATTGCTTAGCACATCCTCAGAGCACAGAAGGCTGAGGGCTGGACCTAAAGTTATGTTGGGGGAGGGCGGGGTGCATCTCTGAAAGCCTTGGGGGCTAATTCCACACCTACATACAAGGGTACACTGAGACCCATGCAGGATCTGCTCTGTGCCAGGCTCCCCACAGCTGGTCACCCTGAGTGCCATCTGGGAGCCCCAAGCCTGGGGGACCGAGGAGTGGACCCTGGCCCCATCTTGGTGTCCCCCATGCTGTTCAATTGAAACCCACATGAGGACTATGAAGGCCAGCCCAGATGTGGAAATTCATTGAGAAGGAGGACCCCTGGCCCAGCCCCAGCCGCCCCACCCTACTCCCTTACCAGCCAGCAGAACCCCAGCAGCCAGAAGCCACTGCACGCCCATGCTGAAGGCACTCTAGGCAACTGAGGTTTCAGAAGCAGGTGGCAAACACAAAGATACCCTCTCGAATTTCCCTGCAAGAAAAGACTCATGTTGCCCAGCCTTTCCCACATTTCTACCCCTTCATCTAGGGGTGCCCACCTGGCTGCCCTAACTCTCCAGGTGGCCTCCAGCAAAGCCTCTGCGGCTGCAGTCTTGAATAGGGATGGCACGAGCCTGCCCCCCAGCCTGGGTAGTGATAGGCCTGAAAACACACTGAGAAGGAGTTCAGAGTCCTGTTCAGTCTTCCCATGGAGGTGGCAGCCGTGCCGGTGATTGGGTGTGAGTGTGGGTTTGGGTATGGTGTGGAGTGACTGTGGTGAGCGCAGTCATGAGGATGGTGGCTGTGGGGACGCTGGAGGTGCTGATTGTGGCCATGGTGGGAGCTCTGTCTGTGTCCAGCTGGTGTGGAGCTCACTGGGAGGCGTTGGTATTAACAGCCATGCCCCATCCCCTGGCCAGCTCCTGTCCCATTCCATCAGGCTGTATGGGGGTTTGGAGGGGGACAGATCAGAAGAGAACAGTCCTCCTCCCCCAGCGCTTTTCCCATGTGGAATCCTGATCAGAGCCCCGGACGGGCAGGGTGTGTGTGGAGGTGGGCGCTCCTGAATAGAGCAGTCCTTCCCAGGTTCCCTGCGCGTTCCTCTCAAGCCCCTGCCCCTCCCCAGCCTCCGACACAGAAGAAGGGCCATGGCAACCCTAAGGGGCTCAGAGAGCTGCCAGGGGATAGGCAGGGTGGGAGGCTGGTGCCTCGTGGGATGGCTCAGGCCTCAGACCTAGCCCCCTACCCCACCTGCTGAGGTCCTGGGGAGTTTCCAAAGCCTCTCCCACCAGGCTCTTGGTGTCTGTGTGACCCTGCCATAATTTGTCCCAGGTCACCAGAGCCTCCACTGGTGGGAAGATAATGGCTGAAACTCTTCAGTAGGAAATCAGACCTGGAGAGGGCCTCGGCCAGACTCCTGTCCTCCCCAAAGCCTCCTGACCCCACCCAGCTCCTTCTACCTGGATACCCCTTTCCCCAGCTGTCTCCCCTCCCAGTTGGAGATATTTTCCAAGGAAGGAAAAGCAATCCTCCACGACCCACTCCCCTCCGCAAGGCCTGCAGGCCCGGCCGTACACGCCTCCCAGTGCAGCCCTTCTTCCTCCCGGTTCACCACAACTCATCTGTTTGGAAAGCTGGCATCCTCTGCTGCTTCCTGGCTCCTCTGGAGAAGCTGTGAAGGGGCCAGCCTGGCCAGGTGGGGGTGGGGATGGATGGCTTCCCAAGGGCAGGGAGGGAGGCTTAGCCTTTGGCAACTTCTACCTTGAGTCCCGGTTTCACCGGCCCCTGTTCTCCCACAAACCCTTCCACAGCCACCCATCTAATGGGCCGTGACCTCATCTCCCGGCCAGCCAACCCACTCTAGCAGCCCCAATCTTCCTCCCTTGCCTGTGCCCCCAGGACGCCCAGGTCTCACCTGGTGGACCTGGTACTGCCGAGAAGCCTCTGTGTGTGAGGGCGCTGGTGTCCCACAGAGGAGGGGTGAAAGCAGCATCAGGCCCAACCCCTGCTGGGCCTGGCAGGGCCACCCCTTTTTCTGGCACACTCAGGGCCAGGAAGATCTGGTCCCTGATGGCCCTGCCCACACCCTAGGACACTGGATCCTCATCTCCTGTCCCCTCCAGATCAGGCTGGCTGGAGCCAAAGCTGGGGGGCAGGGCCCTGGCATTGCTGGGCCTCTGCTAGAGATTCTCTGGATGCTGAGGCCTGCCTGGCAACAATGGGGAAAGCAGCAGCTACCTGGGACATGATAAGAGATAAGGGACAGAAACACACCTGAAGGCCATTCCATGCCTTCAGGCAGAGGGCCCAGGCTCCAGGAGAGGGGAGTGCTGCAGGAAGCCAGGAACATGCTCCCTCTCCCACCAACACCCTCCCCTGACCAGGGACAATTTTAGAGAAAATTCAATCAAGAACTGGAGATCAGGGCTCTGTGTGGGCCAGGGTCAGTGTTCTGTCTTTGTCTAAGATCAGTGCTCAGAGAATGGCCAGGACCAGGGCGGAGTCTGTGACAAGTGTCAGGGCTCAGTGTGGGGTCAGGGGTAGGCAAGTCTGGCATTTGACTGTGTGCCAGGCTAGGCCTGGGCTGTCTCTCACACTGTTCTTCCCCTGCCCAGCCTCTCACCAGAGGCCAGTCCAGGACCTGAACTAACCCATCCTGATACCTGAAATAAATTCAGTGGGAATTCTGGCCTCACATGGATAAATATTTCAACAATAATACTTTTAAAACACCCGCAGTGTCCAGGACAGAAAGGAGGTCAGGTGATATTCCTCTTGTCATGAGCCAGCTTCAGCCCCCTCTGCCAGGACCTCCCTGGCCCTTCAGTCCAGTGTTCCCCTCCTCCTCTGAGCTCCTGAGCCTTGCCAGGCCTGCAGTCCAGCTGCAATTACACCTGCTGTTCCGTGGTAGAGTTCTGCCCCTCTCCATACCCTCCATGCACCTCCCTGCACAGAGGGGACCCTTCTCCACTGACAGTCCAGGGCTGTGGCTTCCCATCTGCTCTATCCCACTTGGCTCCCTGGGGCAGGAAGAGGAGTCTGCACTGGGGGTCATCCCGTGTCCCTCCTCCAGGGCCAGAGGAGGGGGTATGTGGAGCCCCAAAGGGTCCTGGAGTATGGGGCAGCAGCGGGCAAGGTGGGACCCCAAGGGGAGGAGCAGGACAGAGGCAGGTCACTCACGGGCTGAGCCAGGAAGACATTTGCCTAGACACACAGGCAGTGGGGCCAGCGGATGCTGCACTTTGCCTGTGTACCTTCCAGGGCAGGCTTCCCCAGCTGCAGGGATGGGGGCCAAGCTGGCCTGCTCTTTCCTGCCTCCCAGCCCAAGCTCCAGTGGAGGCAGGGCTCATGCCATCTTACTCTCCTTGTGTGGCCCTTGGCAAGTGCCTGCCAGATCCAGACCTTAATCTCCTGTCTGTTATCTTACTCATCAGAGAAGTGCTGTGAAGGTCTGGGAGCTCAGGCCTCTTGATCTCCTGATCTGTCCTCAGAACGTGGGGCTCACAAGAAAAACAGGGAGGAAAGGGTGGGGGAGCCCCTGGGACCCTGCACATCCTCTGCAAATTCTGAATTCTCCATGTGACATTCAAGGCCTCAGAGCTCCAGCGCCAGCCTGCCTTGCTGACCTCAGGCCTGGGGCTGGGTGGACCAGGAAGTGCTCGCAGTCCCATCTCTCCCCCATCCCTCCAGTCACAAGCCAGAGCCCTCCAGTTCCCTCCCTACCCCAGGGACCCAGCCAAGACTCCCTGAGGCTGAGGCAGGAGAATTGCTGGAACCCCAGAAGTGGAGGCAGGGTTGCAGTGAGCCAAGATTGTGCCACTGCACTCCAGCCTGGGCAAAAGAGTGAGACTCCATCTTAAAAAAACAAAACAAACACAAAAATAAAATAAAATAAGGCCAGGCATGGTGGCTCACACCTGTAATTCCAGCACTTTGGGAGGCCAAAATGGGCAGATCAAGAGATCAGGATTTTGAGACTAGCCTGACCAACATGGTGAAACTTAGTCTCTACTAAAAAAATACAAAAATTAGCCAGGCATGTAATCCCAGTAATCTATAGCCAGTAGCTGTAATCCCAGCTACTCAGGAGAGTGAGTCAGGAGAATCACTTGAACCCAGGAAGTGAAGGTTGCAGTGAGCCAAGATCGTACCACTGCACTCCAGCCTGGGCAACATAGTGAGACTGTCTCAAAGAATAATAATAATAATAAAAGTTAAAAAATAAAGAAACTTTAAAAAGAAAGAAAAACAAAAGTAGCCCTAGAGAGTTGACTTTTAGGACAGGATTCCAGAACTCACTCGTCAGATGGCAACAGGACCCCCTGCTGGTGGTGAGTGGGTAGGGCTGCGCTGGGGTGCTGTAGCAGTTCCAACACTAGGACACTCGCCCACTGTGGACTGGGATATGGTACAGGTGGAAGGGCAGGCATTGCTGATGCAGTAGCTCTAGAACAAAGTTCTCCAAATGCAGATTCTCAAACACTGCCTTAGACTTACTGAATCAGAGACTCTAGGAGTGAGGCCATCAATTTGTGTCTTAATAAGCCTCAACATGATTCTTATACAGCTAATACTTGAAAAACACGGCTCACACTTGAACAGTATGGGGGCAACTGCAATGATAAGGATTGTGGAATTGCTGACTTACGTTGATTTCTTTAGACATCTTGAAGAAAGGGAGTGAGCTGACCTGTCAGCTCAGAGCATGTTGTGGAAGCCAGAAATCCTCTTCTCCTGCCCAGAGCAGAAGAGGCTGAAAATCAGACATGGAATTGAACTATAGGGATGGTGGAACTGCAAAGGATCAGCTGTAATGGGCCACATATGCTAAATTCAGGGCTTCTGATAGAAAAGTACTGGGGCCAGGCACATTGGCTCATGCCTCTAATCTCAACATTGAGGATGCCAAGGTGTGAGAATGGCTTGAGCCCTGGAGTGGGAGGCCAGCCTGGGCAACATAGGGAGACCCTGTCTCTACAAAATATTTAAAAATTATTGGGGCATGGTGACACTTGCCTGGTATTCCAGTCACTCAGGAGGCTGAGGTAGAAGGACTGCATGAGCCCAGGAGGTTGAGGCTACATCAAGCTGTAATCAGGCCACTGCATTCCAGCCTGGGTAATAGAGCAAGACCTAATTAAAAAAAAAAAAAGGGCTTGGCACTGTGGCTCAGGTCTGTAACCCAGCACTACAGGAGATGGAAGTGGGCAGATCACTTGAGCTCAGGAGTTCCAGACCAGACCGAGTAACATGGCAAAACCCCATCAGTACCAAAATTCAAAAAATTAGCCTTTCATGGTGGTGTGCACCTGTGGTCCCAGCTATTCAAGAGACTGAGGTGGGAGGATTGCTTGAGCCCAGGACGTTGAGGATGCAGCAAGCCATGCTTATGCCACTGCACTCCAGCCTGGGTAACAGAGTGACACCTAATCTCAAAAAAAGAAAGAAAGACATGGGCACAGTGGCTCACTTCTGTAACCCAGGACTTTGGAAGGCCGAGGTAACATGGCAAAACCCCATCTCTATCAAAAATACAAACAATTATCCAGGTGTGGTGGTATGAACCTGTGGTCCCAGCTATTCAAGAAGCTCAGGTGGGATGATTGCCTGAGCTCAGAAAATTGAGGCTGCAATAAGCCATGATCATACTACTCTTCTCCAGCCTGGGTAACGGAGCGTGACATAATCTCAAAAAAAAATAAAAATTAAAGAAAGAATAAAGAAGAAACAAGGGCTGGGCACAGTGGCTTTTGCCTGTAACCGAGCAATTTGAGAGGCCAAGGTGGAAAGATCACTTGAATTCAGGAGTTCGAGACCAGACTGGGCAATGTGGCAAAACCCCATCTCCACAAAAAATTCAAAAAATTAGTTAGGTGTGGTGGTGTGCAGCAAGCCATGATCACATCACTGTATTCCAGCTTGGGTAACCGAGTGAGACCTAATCTAAAAAACAAAAAACACAGCTGGGCACAGTGGCTCATGCCTGTAACCCAGTAATTTGGGAGGTGGAGGTGAGCAGACCACTTGGTTTTGGGAGTATGAGACCAGACTGGGCAACATGGCAAAACCCCATCTCTACCAAAAATACAAAAAATTACCCGTGCATGGTGTGCACTTGTGCTTTGAGCAGTTCAAGAGGCTGAGGTGGGAGGATGACTTGGGCCCAGGAGGTTGAGGTTGCAGCAAGCTGTGACATACCACTGCACTCCAGCCTGGGTAACAGAGCAAGATCTAATCTCAAAAAAAAAAAAAAAAAAAAAAAAAAAAGAAAGAAAAAGAAAAATAGAGGAAGAAAGTTCTGGGTAGAGTATCTTATGTCTGTAACTTAACTCTTTGGGAGTCTGAGGTGGGCACATCACTTGAGTTCAGGAGTTTGAGACCAGAATGAGCAACATGGCAAAACCTCATCTCTATTAAAAATACAATTAGCCAGGCACGGTGGTGTGCACCTGTGGGCCCAGCTATTCAAGAAGCTGAAGTGGGAGGATCACTTGAGCCCAGAAGGTTGAGGCTGCAGCAAGCCATGCTTATGCCACTGCACTCCAGCCTGGGTAACAGAGTGAGACCTCATCTTAATTGAAAAAAAAAAACAGAAGAAAAAAGAAAAAAAAATGGCTGGGCACAGTGGCTCACACCTGTAACAAAGCACTTTGGGAGGCCAAGATGGGCAGATAAATTGAGTCCAGGAGTTCAAGACCAGACTTGGCAACATGGCAAAACCCAATTCTACCAAGGATAGAAAAAGCCAGGTGTGGGGTTATGCATCTGTGGTCCCAGCTATCCAAGAAGCTGAGGTGGGAGGATTGTTTGAGCTCAGGAGGGATAGGCTGCAGCAAGCTGTGGCCATGATGATGCACTCCAGCCTGGGTAACAGCACAATTTGTAATCTAAAAACAAACAAACAAACAAAGGAATAAGAAGAAAAAATGGCTGGGCACAGTGGCTCACACCTGTAACTCAACATTTTGGGAGGCCGAGGTGGGCAGATCACTTGAGTTCAGGAGTTCGAGACCAGACTGGACAACATGGCAAAACTGCACATCTACCAAAAATACAAAAAATTAGCCAGACATGGTAGTGTGCACCTGTGGTCCCAGCTATTCAAGAGGCTGAGGTGTGAGGCTCACTTGAGCCCAGGAGGTTGAGGTTGCAGCAAGCCTTGATCACGCCACTGTAATCCAACCTGGGTAATGGAGCGAGACCTAATCTATATGTGTATATATATATATATATATATTTAAAAAAAAAAACAAAGGCTGGGCGCCTGTAATGCCAGCAAGTTGAGAGGCCGAGGCGTGCAGATCATGAGCTCAGGAGTTGAGACCATCCTGGCCAACGTGGTGAAACCTGGTCTCTACTAAAATACAAAAAATTAACTGGGCGTGGTGGCGTGCGCCTGTAATCCCAGCTACTTGGGAGATTGAGGCAGGGGAATCGCTTGAACCCAGGAAGCAGAGATTGCAGTTAGCCCAGATAGCACCACTGCACTCCAGACTGGGGACAGAGCAAGACTGCATCGCAAAAAAAAGCAAAAAGAAGAAAAAAAAAGGGCTGGGCAAAGTGGCTCACGCCTGTAACCCAGCACTGCTAAAGTTAGCAGGTCAAGGTGGGCAGAATACTTGAGTTCAGGGATTTGCAACATAGCAAAACCCCATTTCTACCAAAAATACAAAAATATTGGCCAGGGGTGGTGGTGTGCACCTGTGGTCCCAGCTACTCAAGAGGTGGGAGAATCTCTTGAGCATGTGAGGTTGAGGCTACAGCAAGACGAGGGAGATGTAATCACAAAAAAATTTTTTTTAATTAAAAAGAAGAAAAAAGTGCTGGGCACAGTGGCTCACGCCTATAACCCAGCAATTTGGGAGGCCGAGGTGGGTAGATCACTTTAGCTCAGGAGTTTGAGACAAGACTGTGAAACATGGCAAAACCCCATGTCTACCAGAAACACAAAAAGCGAGGCAAGGTGGTGTGCACCTGTGGTTTCATCTATTCAAGAGGCTGAGATGAGATGATTGCTTGAGCCCAGTTGTTTGAGGCTGCAGCAAGCTGTGATCATGCCACTGCACTCTGGGCTGTGTGACAGAGCGAAACCTGATCTAAATAAGCATTTCTAATCAATGCTTTTATTTCTCTCCCTTTCACACACAAGAAAACCTGAGCTTCTCTAGGAAGGGCTCTAAATCCAGGAGCACTGAGAAGTTTCTGCACCTTTTCTGGAAGGAAAATGCCGTCTATGTCTTACTAATGACATGCAATGAGTCTCCCACCCGGGGTAAAGCAGTAGGACTCTCTATCAATTGCTGAAGTAACTGAATCAAATAGGCAAAGTTTTCATTGGGCTTCCTGCTACCAGATTTTCCTTCTAAACATTTCTCAAATCATTCCCTCTCCCCTAGTCCTGCAGCCCAGTTCAAGTCCTAATCATCTCTCCTAGACTTTGTAAAGGAGCTATATACAAAAGGCTTCTAGTTCCTCAGGCAGTGTCTTATGAAGCCCTGTAGCTAGGGGCATGGAAAAGTCAATCCAGGCAGTTCATAGCCACAAGAGCTGCTACAAACAGAAAAGCACCGCTTCAATCTGCTTCATGAGGCAGAAGCATCTGCTCCTTAACATGAATGAAGCAATATCCTCTTAGGATTGAATTCAGAGAATAAGAAAGTGTTGAACTTCTGCCACCAAAAAGAAAAGCTATAGAAAATTCCAACCTAAAACAAAAATTTGATCATGAGCGTGACTTAGGACAGACTGCTCTTTGAGACCCTATAGTGGTCCCCAACAGGCTCAAAATGAAGCTGTTTCTCTATGTGATGCAAGTACTTTCGTGATCTGCAACCACTACACACACACACACACACACACACACACACACCACTTCAGCATCTTCCTTTTGCACACCATCTTCCAACGACAATGAACAACTTGTATTTCCCAGCAGGCATTGTATCACGGCCCTAAGGTTTTGTTGATCCCTTCTCTCTGCCTAGCCCTATCCACCCCACTAAGCCCCAATCCAAGCTTTCACAATCAATTTGACCATTATCTCTACCAGAAAGTCCCCATCCCTACCACTCTCCCATCCTCTGCACTCAAAAACACACTGCAAATCATTATCACTGTTTTATAACTATCAGATCAGGAGTCTGCCCCACTCTACACTGGCCGTTGCTTAGACACAGGGCTGGATTTTAACCTCTCTTTGTGTCTCTGTGCCTAGCAGAGGGCCTGGTAGATGCACACACTCAGAAAGTGTGTGCTGCATCCATTGATTCGATTTCATTGCATTTAGAGTACTCCTTTATTACCCTACCCTCCCAGATGAATGACCATATTTTTGCATACTCATAACTTGCTCCTCTCTTATTCTTGTCAGTTTACAGTCTGCTTTATTTTTGGCTATGACTCAGCCTCACAGTTCTCCAAGCTTAGCATTATCCTTATAAGAATTCAGCGTTCTTCACTTCCACCTTTCTGGCTCCTTTTTTGATTTCATATTCCTCACTGCCTCATAGTAGTTATTTGTGTGCTTGCTTTTGTCTTCCAGTGGATTGGTGTCTATGGAGAGAAGGAGCTTACTATGAGGTTTTGTTCTCCTCACAATACCAGTCCAGGCCCTGCTCCTAGTAGATACTCAATAAACATTGGTTTTGCTCTGTTGACAGTTTTCAATCAGATAGGCCTTGGCTACTTTTTAAAAATTTTGATTAGATTCACATAAGTAAAATTCACATATTTTGGCATATAATTCTGAGTCATGGAAAATACACAGTGATATAATCATACCACAATTAAGATTTAGAACAACTCCATTATTCCAAAAATGCCTACATGCTGCCCTTTTGTAGTACAAAACTCTACTTTCCCTGAGTTTCTAGAAACCATTGATCAGTTCTTTGTCCCCATAGTTTGTCTGCTCTTTAGTGTCATGTAATGTCCTTTAGCTTGTTTCACCTAGAAAAGTGCATTTGAGAGTCACTAATTTTGGTGCATGTGAAATAGTTCATTCTTCACTGCTGAAGAGCATTCCATTGGATGGATTCACCAGTTGAAAGACACTGGGTTTGCCAGTTTGCATTTATGAGTAACGCTATTTTAAATATTTGTATGCAGGTTTTTTGTATGAACATAAATTTTCATTTTGCTTGGATAAATACCTAAGGGTGGAATTGCTGGGCGATACAATAAGTGTGTTTAACTTTATAAGAAACTGCCAATATTTTCTAAGAATACAATATGAGTGTACCATTCGATATATTTATCAGCAATATAATTTGCAGTTTCTCCACATCATTCCCATCAGCTCATGGAATTGTCCATTTGTTTCATTCTGTTTTGTTTTGTTTTAGTCAATCTGACAGGTGAATAATGTAATCACATTGTGGTTTTAATTTGCATTTTCCTAATTAATTATGACGTTGAGCATCTTTCCATGTATTTGTCATCTACATATTACCTTCTTTGACAAAGTGTCTGCTCAAATCTTTTGCTCATTTTTTATTGAGATGTTTGTTTTCTTACTGTAAGTTTTGGGAAGTCTTTTTTTTTTTTTTAATAAATGGCTTTTGTTTAAAAAGAGAAAAGATAATGTGGGCTAGATGCATGCATAAAGGATGGAGAAAAGTGAGGGAGAAAGCCTTTCTTGGCCAAACTTCTTCTTCTATTAAGCTTCTTCTATTAAGCCTTAATAGAAGTCCTTCTATTAAGGAGGGCTTCTTCTTCTATTAAGCCATGGCTTGTCCTGTGCTAGACACTAATGTGACTCTCAAACTGCTACACTGTCTCAAGACCAGAGACTCCCTCACTCACATGCCTGTGAAATATAATGGAATCCTGCATGATTCAAAAGGCTCCTGAATTGCTTCAGGGTCAAAATGATGAACATCAATTATCCCAATGGCAGCAAAGAACAGATGCAAAAGTTAATAGAGTTTTCTGGATGACAGAATGCTGGAGAGACAAGACCGTGCTGCATTAGACAGCAAAAGATACTGAGATGTGGAGACATGAAACAATTTGGTGCTGAGCTGCGAGTGCCACACAGTCTGGGGTGTTGTCAATCAGAGAAATCCTCCACGACGGCTGCACTGATCAGAAGAATCAGGCTGCCACTGAGTTGATGCAAGTAAATCCAAATAAATACCCCCCAGATGAGGATCCAAGTGCTCAATTAGCATTTCAGAACATACTCAGGGAGTTTCAAAGAGCCCAGCACTCTCGTACCATTATGAGGGGAAAATGTTCTCCCAGCCAGGCTTTTTCATTATCCAGTGCTGTGAAAAGCCCTCCATGAGGGGCTGGGAAGTACTCGACCTCCGCATGCACCAAAGTCTATTTTCAGCCAACAGTCACCGTGTGCTCCTCTGGATTATTTTAAAATTTCTCTTCCCAGAGCTATGCTTTTTCTTCTGTGAGACTTCATTGCACCTTCAATATGTAATTTTTTTCTTAACATGATTTACTACTTTATTTTTAATTAAAAAATAGACTTTTATTGGCAAGCCTGCACATAACTGAATTGGGTCCATCTTATGGGTGTTGACCCAGCTGTTTCTTCGGTAACTATGCAAACACTGTGAATGACATGCAGAGCCCCACAATGCCTCCTTATGGAGAGCACAGGAAGCCTTGCTCTAGCCTCTCCTCTGACAGACAAAGAGAATCCACCTGCAAATTTCTAACTGATGATGGATATTTGGATATGGATAACAGGTATTTAGGCAGTGGACTGGCCAACCAATTTATATGGCAATAATAGTAAAACAGTGTATTCAGCTACTTAAATAAATAAATTGAGCCTTTCAGGGTTATTAAAATTAAATTTCAAAGGGGGAGAAAAAGCTGTACACAGTGACTGCCTGTGGATGGGTGTCCATGTGTGCGCACGCTTCCATTTCTTCACGATTTCCAAACAGTGTGCAACCTCGTACATACAGAGCCAGAGAAGCCAGTGTGAACAATGCCCTTTACGTGGGTTTAATTTGCTTTATGAATACAAGTGTAATTGGCATTTAAGGGGCCCCTCTAAATTGCCATCGCCCCCTCTGAGCATGAGTAATCTAATTTTTCTGCAGAGCATGTTGCAGTTTGATAGACAGGTCTCCGAGGACAGTCCTGCATGTCAGCATTAGTGAAAATGAGCTCTGAAGTATGGTCACACCCCCACGCATGAGAGGAATCCCAATCACCCACGACTCATAGATTGATTTGCCCCATGTCTTGCTGTGGACAGATAATATATTCATTTGCTTCTGGCTAAAAAAAAAAAAAAAAAAAAAAAACAATAAAACGAGAAACCGCTGGTGCATACTGATGGTATCCTCAAGGAGCTGCAATTGGGAGAAGTGATTCGCAGCTTCCGAACATGCCGGGGACCTCAAGCTGCTATCGTCCTTCTTCGCTCTGCAGCCAACTGGAAAAAAAATGAACCCCCAAACTGTCAGGGGGCCTAACTGTCCTCTCTTGTAGGGCTGGAAATTTAAAATCTATCTCCTTGACAAAAAGGGAATTTGTTTGCAAGTGCCACTAACTATTTAAGCTGAACACTAAATATTATCTGATTAAAATTACTCCCCGAGGACAAAGTGTTAGCTTTTGTGTCTACTTTCATTGTGTTTAAACAATGTGCAATGCATGTGTGTCCTTCTATATGTAAATATTTAAGAGTATAAAAATCAAAATAAAATTATGAAACTGCAATGTTGAAAGGGTAGAATGAGTTCACTCAAGGAGAAGTTGGCCATGCACAAGCCTCAGTTCCGCTCATAGCAATGTACTCATAGGCCCTGGTCATTCCCTGGTGGGTGAGCTCGCTTATGGGAGACAGTGAATTTACCAGGAACTCAAGCATCTTCCTTCAATCAGTACTGATAAGCCTCTTACTACTAACCCATACTTGGATATTTAATAATGTGGTATGTATGCTAAAAAGCTGAGGACTTTATTATACCAATGTGAATTACATTGGATAACATGTTTTTATTTGGATGCATCGCCAGGCACGGTGGCTCACACCTATAATTCCAGCACTTTGGGAGGCTGAGGTGGGAGGATCAACTGAGGTTGGGAGTTCGGGATCAGCCTGACCAACATGGGGAAACCCCATCTCTGCCAGAAATGTGGCACGTATACACCATATGCAGTCATAAAAAAAAAAATGATGAGTTCATGTCCTTTCTAGGGACATAGATTAATCTGGAAACCGTCATTCTCAGCAAACTGACATAAGAACAGAAAACCAAACACTGCATGTTTTCACTCATAGGTGAGTGTTGAATATTGAGAACACATGGGCACAGGGAGGGGAACATCACACAGTGGGGTATGTTGGGGGTAGGGGGCTGGGAGAGGGACAGCAGTGGGTGGGAAGGTTGGGGAGGGATAACACTGGGAGAAATGCCTGATGTAGGTGATGGGAGGGATGGAAACAGCAAACCACTCTGGCATGTGTGTACCTACGCAACAGTCCTGCAAGATCTGCACATGTACCCCAGAACTTAAAGTACAATTTAAAAAAATACAAAAATTAGCCAGGTGTGGTGGCACATGCCTGTAATCCCAGCTACTCAGGAGGCTGAGGGCAGGAGAATCGCTTGAACCCAGGAGGCAGAGGTTGCAGTGAGCCGAGATCACGCCATTGCACTCCAGCCTGGGCAACAACAGCAAAACTCCGTCTCAAAAAAAAAAAAAAAGTACTGGATGCATCAATTCTGTTTTCTATTAGTTAGAACAGTTTATATTTTTGACCACCTTTATTGTATATACAAGAGCGATTTTTGCTCAGCAATTTCAGCTTTTGGAAATATCTGGGAAAGGATTGCTTTGTGTGATAACGAAAGCACACCTGCTCCATGCAAAATGCAATGTCGTACCTATTTCCTTTACTCTCCCTACAGCATACAGTGTAAGTAGTTGCCCAGTAAACTATTATTTGAAGTGCAAAATGAATCAAATTAGGTAGAACACATAAGATGACTCACTGCATGTACACCTTCAGATGTCCAAGAATATGTTTGAAACAATGTGATCAAATTACAACGTACTGGTCACTGGCATTAAATTCATTAAGGAGGCTGGGTGCAGTGGCTCACACCTGTAATCCCAGCAGTTTGGGAGGCCAAAGCGGGCAGATCATTTGAGGTCGGGAGTTCCAGACCAGCCTGACCAACAAGGTGAAACCCAGTCTCTACTAAAAATACAAAAATTAACTGGGAATGGTGGCACACATCTGTAGTCCCAGCTACTCGGGAGGCCAAGACAGGAGAATTGCTTGAACCCAGGAGGTGGAGGATGCAGTGAGCTGAGATCACACCATTGCACTCCAGCCTGGGTGACACAGCAAAACTCTCAATAAGTAAATAAATAAATTTATTTATTTATTTATTTATTAAAGAGAGCTCATAGTCTGTGCTATGGCCTCAGATGCTAGAGAACGTATTTGCCAAGTGTTGAGTGCTTTCCAAAGAAGGAGGGTCACCACAGGTCTTTTCTGGTTTTCCTGGGTGTTGGGTTTTTCTGCCCACCAAGTCTATGAGTCACCATTCTCCATATAGCATGTCTGATCTCGATGGGTGCTTCCCTCAAACACCCATTTGTTGTTTACCCAGGCAACTGGTGGGCAAAGGGAAGATGGCAGGCTAGAGAAACAGTAAGCAATTTAAAAACAAAGCCCTGGCTGGGCACAGCGACTCACACCTGTAATCCCAGCACTTTTGGGAGGTGAATCACAAGGTCAAGAGTTCAAGATCAGCCTGGCCAAGATGCTGAAACCCCATCTCTACTAAAAATACAAAAATTAGCTGGTCGTGGTGGCATGCAACTGTAATTCCAGCTACTCAGGAGGCTGAGGCAGGTGAGTTGCTTGAACTTGGGCAGCAGAGGTTGCTTTGAGCTGAGATCGAGCCACAGCACTCCAGTCTGAGTGACAGAGCAAGACTCCATCTCAAAAAGAAAAAAAACAAATGCCAGAGCCCTATAAGGAGGGAGAGAGAGCAAAGCTCATGCAGGACAGAAAAGAATCAGGGGCCTAATGTCAGAAGGACCCTGCTGCCATCTGTTACAGCTTGTCTGCTTTGCCCCCAGGCATGTAAGCCACCCTCCCCCTTACTCTCCTTCCCACTCCAGAGCAGGCTGCAGAGGCACAAGCCTAGAATCTACAGCCAGTAGCAACATCTGAAAGTCCAGAACCATGTCTGTGACCTTATAGAACCTTAGCTGTGTGAGCATGGTCCCTCTCAAGCAAGGGCCACTTACGGTATATTTCCACATCTACACCTTGGTTTCTAATTTAATATCTCCCCCATCACCCTGTCCTCAACATCCCCACCACCACCACACATACAACAACCAATAATAATGTGCATTTGAGTGCACATATATTTGCACATATTATAAATTGCTTCTCTTAAAAATTTCAAATTGTATAAAATCAATAACATTGTGTAAAAATGCCATCTTGTTTTCTTAAAAGAGCCCCAAAGTAAAATTCCATGGCAGCCATATGGTTTAGCATTAAGATAATAAAAGTGTAGAAATCACTTTAGAGTAAGACAAAATAAAAATTATGCCTGTTTGTTACTGAGGTTAAATTTCTATAACATAAAATTAACTAGTTTAAAGTATAATTCAGTGGCATTTACTGCACTCACAGTGTTGCACCAATCTCCCTGGTTCCAGACATTTCTATCACTCCAGAGTAAAACCCCACCCCATGAAGACTCACTCCTTACTCTCCTTTCCCTCCAGTCTCTGGAAACTACAAATATACTTCCTGTCTTTCTGAATTTGCCTATTCTGCACATTTCAAATACATTGAATCGTGCAGTATGTGGTCTTTTGTGCCTGGCTTCTTTCACTGAGAATGATGTTTCTGAGGTCCGTCCACACTGATGCATGTATCAGAACTTCATTCTTTTTGATGACTGAGCAATAGTTCATTGAATGGATGGGTTGCATTTGTTTATCCATTCACCTGTAGAAACCATGTATTCTCAGGGACCCACAGTTTGACAAAGTGATTAAGAAAAAGGCCTCTGAAATCACCCAGCTCTGGTGTGAATTTCAGTTCTATTGATGAGGAGCCTCAAAACCACTGGGCTCCAAAATACAACAAAGCCACGGGGATGGCACAAGGGCTAATGAGATGCCAAAACCCCACTAGAGTGCTGGGGGTGGCATGCATTGTTACCTTTTCATACTGCCTCAAACACAAGAATAAGATTTAAACAAATCTTTTGGGGAAAGAATTTTCATGATTATTTTAAACATCTTCTCTCTTCACTTGATTTAAAATAGACTTGTTTTTATTTTATTCATTTGCATAGATAGACCATATTGTGTGACCAGCTCAAGATACATGACTCATTTTCAAGACTTTTGGAAATCAAATAGAATGAATTTTTCTGATCTTAAGATATTTTTAACAGCACCACCTTTAGACCCTGGCAAGAGGAGTCCTTGCCTTGGGCTCCATGCTATAGACCCAAAAATCACACACACACACACACACACACACACACACACACAAAACACATTTATTAAAGAGCACACAAGCTTCTCTGTCACTTGGGATTAGGCACAGCACAGCCTGTCCCCTAATGTCCCTGCTGGTGACTTCATCTCTGGAGGCCACACCTCTTGCCCTCAGTTTTCTTACAAAAGGAGATTGGTCCAAACAGGCATGGATTTGCAGGCTGTGAAGTGCCAGCATGAAGAATGCACACGGCTTAGAAGTCAGAGGAAGGTTTGATTGGGAAAGTGAGAAAAAAAATTAATTAACTTGTCAGTTTTTCCTCTTAGATAAAATGAGTGCAGCAGACTTTTGCACATCATTTCCCTCTAGTGCCTAGCTCCCATTTGTAGCTTCTCTTTCAGTTCCAGTTGGTGATTCCAGAGGACCTTACGAATTAACAAGATGCTCACAACAGTTGCCCATGGTGCCAAGGATCATTTTGCAACACTAAATAGATCTATGTCCAGCTAAAATCTGAATAGCTGGAGATGTAGATGAAGAGTAAATCAAGTGTGATGCCTTCCTTGATATTGACAGAGAGGGACATAGAGTCCTGGAATGGAAAAAAGTTTTATTTTCATGCAAACATTTAATAAAATTTTATTAACTATTAACTTTTATAAAAACATTTCAATCTTAACTTGTATAATTTTATTTTGAATTTTAAGGGTATAATTTGTGTTTCTCTTTTATTTATAACACAAATTTTAAGATAGTTGAGGAAGAACTTTTTGATGTTTTAGATGTTGTATTCATTTTAGTCATATTTTTAATGAGAATATAATTTTGTTCACTTTGAACATGATTATATTTTATTATTCAATTATTTGGTTCCTCCTTGCAGCAAAACACAATTTTAATTGTGAAACAGAGAATTGTCTGAGATGATGGCAAGAAAAGTAATGTACAGGATAAGCATATATTGATTTACAAAGTACATGTTTTATTTTGTTATTTATATCCAAATATTGTCATCCCATCATACTGAATATCTGGACATATGTAATGGTAATTAGTGACTAAAGGCACCTTTAATACTTTGTTAATTTTTATTCTTTTTTTTAAATGAGAGAATATCATTGGCAATATATGGCATTTTTTTTAAGTTGTACTTTAGGTTCTGGGGTACATGTGCAGATCATGCAGGATTGTTGCATAGGTACATACATGGCAATGTGGTTTGCTGCCTCCATCCCCCCGTCACCTACATCTGGCATTTCTCCCCATGTTATCCCTCCCCGACCTCCCCACCCTCCCACTGTCCCTCCCTTAGCTCCCACCAATGACCCCAGTGTGTGATGCTCCTCTCCCTGTGTCCATGTGTTTTAATCGTTCAATACCCACCTATGAGTGAGAACATGCGGTGTTTGATTTTCTGTTCTTATGTCAGTTTGCTGAGAATGATGATTTCCAGATTCATCCATGTCCCTACAAAGGACACAAACTCATCCATTTTTTATGGCTGCATAGTATTCCATGGTATATATGTGCCACATTTCCTTTATCCAATTAATCACTGATAGGCATTTGGGTTAGTTCTAAGTCTTTGCTATTGTGAACAGTGCTACAGTGAATATATGTGTACATGTATCTTTATAATAGAATGATTTATAATCCTTTGGGTGTATGCCCAGTAACGGGATTGCTAGGTCAAATGGATTTCTATTTCTAGGTCCTTGAGGAATCGCCACACTGTCTTCCACAATGGTTGAACTTTACACTCCTACCAACAATGGAAAAGCATTCTTATTTCTCCATAGTCTCTTCAGCATCTGTTGTCTCCAGATTTTTTAATGATCACCATTCTAACTGGCGTGAGGTGGTATCTCAATGTGGTTTTGATTTGCATTTCTCTAATGACCAGTGATAACGAGCCTTTTTTCATGTTTGTTGGCTGCATAAATGTCTCCTTTTGAGAAGTGTCTGTTCATACCACTTACCCACTTTCAACCTCATCAAAAACAAACAACCCTATCGAAATTATGTTTTAAAAGAAACTAAATATTGGGTAAATGCCACAGACCTAAAAAAATTCAGGGCAGAAGTATGGACAATCTCTACCTTTTTGTCTGCTCCATTTCAATCTGATTTTCATGAGAATTCTGTTTCGAAGGAATCCTGAGTGTACTTGTGGCAGATCAATGCTTTAAAAAAAGTGGAATGAGGAGAGCCATGCAAGGAGGAGTTGATACATGGGGGTGGCCAGGAGAAGGGAGGTCTCTCCATGAGGTGATGCTCAGAGTGTCTTTGTTTTTATTTTCTATGTTTATGAAAAATGCAACTCTTATATTGTCCCAGAGCACCAAAAGCAATAATAGGAACTATGTGTCACAATGGATTTAGTTGTTCTTATATGTATTTATCCATGTGCTTGTAATTCTAATGATTGTAAGTTTTTTCTCCTCTCTGGAATGTGGGGATTTCACATGGGCATATTGCTGGGGCACATGCCTACTCCCTACTCCAGTGCAGGTCTAAATTTATAGGTGAGGAAAGAAATAAGGATTTATAACTCCCATATAAGACTACAGAAATCTGTTGAATAAAACCTTACAGGCCTGATTTTTTTTTTATTTTAAGTTCCAGGATACATGTGCAGAATGTGTAGGTTCGTTACATAAGTGAACGTGTGCCATGGCGGGTTGCTGCATCTACCAACGCATCACCTAGGTATTAAGCCTAGAATGCATTAGTTATTTATCCTGATGCTTTCCCTCCCTGTGTCCCTGCTACAGGCCCCAGTGTGTGATGATCCGCCCCCCCCCCAGCCCCTGTGCCCATGTATTCTCATTGTTCAGCTCCCATTTATGAGTGAGAACATGCAGTGTTTGGTTTTCTGTTCCTGTGTTTGTTTGCTGAGGATGGTGACTTCCAGCCTCTTCCATGTCCCTGCAAAAAACATAATTTCATTTCTTTTTATGGCTGCATAGCATTCCATGGTGTATATGTATCACATTTTCTTTATCCAAATGCCTATCTATCATTGATGGGCATTTGCTTTGGTTCCATGTCTTTGCTATTGTGAATAGTTCTGCAATGAACATACGTGCACATGTATCTTTATAATAGAGTCCTCCATGATCTAGAACCAAAATACCATTTGCCCCAGCAATCCCATTACTGAGTATATACCCAAAGGAATATAAATCATTCATTTACAAAGATGCCTGATGTTTGTTTAATGCCTGAGTTTTCCCTTAAGAGCTAGGACTCTTGAATGGATCATCTTCCTAGATTCTATAAGTTTTCTCTGAGATTTTAGCACCATACATATTTTTCTGAAAAATGTTCCATCTGAAAAAAGAGATGATCAAAGCCAGTAGGAAAGTAGATTTAGCAAAATGGGAAAGGGATGCATCAAGCTTGTAATTTGGGTAAGAATTTAGGATACTGTTTATATTTGGATGCTGTTCATATTAGTATGCTAATTATATTTAAGATGCTATTTGTTTTAGGTTAATTTGGATGACAACTTGACATTAAGTGAGAAAGAGGAGGACATTGTGGGAAACTTCCTGTGATTCTCTGGGTAGCTGTTCATTGATGAGAGGAAATGAGGATTATGTTACTACAAGGAAAGTTCCAAGCCTTGTGTCAACCCTGATATTTATTCGCATTTTAAAAGCCAGTTTAGATTTTCTTTTATTTCACATAGTTGATTCTATTCTCATTTTTCACACATTGAAAAATATTATTTGCAGAAAAGAGCAAGTGTTTTCGAATCAGGTCACAGTCCGTGAAGAAAGTTGTAAATCCCAAATGCATTATTTGAAAAATTAGGAAGGCCTGTGCAGAAGGAAGCACACACCAGGTAAGCCATGGACCTGTGTTCTGTACACTCCTAGAGACTACTCTCTTCGGATTTCAATACATTGTCACTAAGTAACAAATCAAATGGATATCCAAAATCATTTGTACCCTGTACTATCAAAAATTTCTGCAAACAGCTGGAAGTTTTCTTTGCGGGTTTGTTACCAATGGGTAAAATAAGCCATATCCCTCCTCCCCCAACCTGCAAACCTAACAGGGAAGTACATCAGCGGTTTTCAGGCATCCAAGAGAAGTCTGGTGGATCCATCAGACAATATAAATGGCTTGATTTTTCACATAACCAGAAATTACTAGAAGAAAGGCTGTCTGTGAGAAGAGGGCTGTGGGAGCCATGCATGAAATATCCTATGTCCTAGAGCCCACATAGAGTAGTCTCCTCAAAGTTCTCATCAAACAATTCAGAAATGTTTGCAAACACAAACCTAGGGGAGGACTTGCATCCAGAATTTACAAAGAATAAGAAGAAAACAAATAGCCCACCCAAAAACGGGCAAAAAATATGAACAGACATTTCTCCAAAGACATATGAATGTCTAATAAGCACATGAAAAGATGCTCAGCATGACTAGTCATTAGGGAAACGTGAATTAAAACCACAATGAGCCAGCACTTTACAAGCACTAAAATGGCTATAATGAATAGAGTAGGAGATAATATGTTGGTGAGGATGTAGAGAAATGGGAATTTCTTGTGCATTGCTCATAGAATTGCAAAATGGTACAACTACATTACAAGACAATTTGGCAGTGTCTCAAAAGTTAAACAAAAAACTTTCATAAGAAGGCCCGGTAATTATACTTCTAGGTATATACCCAAGAGAAATTAAAAAAATATGTCCCTATAAACACTAGCACACAAATGTTCATAGCAGCATTATTCATAATAGTCAAAAATGGGGAAACAATCTGTATTGGTCTTCTCCAGTTGCTGTAAAAAATGCCACAAAACTGGGTTGCTGAAACAACAGATATTTCTAGGAGGCTGGAAGGCCTAAGACCAGGGTACCAGCCTGGTTGGGTTCTGCTAAGGACTCTCTGGCTGGCTTGCAGATGGCTGCCTTCTTTCTGTGCCTTACATGGCAGACACAGAGAGAGCTATCTCCTCAATCTCTTCCTGTAAGGGCACTAATAGCACCATGAGGACTCTACCCTCACAATCTCAACTAAACCTAATTACCTTCAAAGGCCCTGTCTCCAATACCATCGTATTGAGGGTTAGGGCTTCAAATATAAATAAACATACACATATTTATTCCATAACTCTGCCCTGGAACCCCCAAAAGCCATGCCCATATAGCATGCAAAATATAATGATTCCACTCCAGTAGCCCCCAAAATCTTCACTCATTCTAGTATGAACTTTAAAGTCAAAAATTCAAAGTCTCATTTAAATATTATCTAAATCAGATACTTATAAAAGGCATGATTCATCCTGAGGCAAAATTTCTCTCCATCTGTGAACCTGTGAAGCCAAAATACACAATGGTAGGATAGGCATACGAGAGATAATCTCATCCTAAAAGCTAGAAATAATAATGAAAGAAGAGGTGACAGGTCCCAAGGAAGTCCAAACCCAACCAAGGTAAATTCCATGAATGCCAAGGCTAGAGAAGAATCCTCTCTGGCTCAGTGTTCTGCTCTCCAGACCTACTAGGGTGCCAATGTCACCCCCAAGGCTTGGTGGGCTACCCTCCATCCCACAGCTCTCTGCAGGGAAAATGGTCTCACATTTTGAAACTTAGATTTACGTAATCTTTTCTGCAAGGCTTGTGCACTGTGGGCCTATGGTGGGACTGGCTGATGATCTCTGAATTACCTGAATTAAAAGGGATCCGTCTTCCCTTTTAATGAAAAACAGCCTGTGTTTACAGCCAAATAGCTCTGTGCTTCCATCTTACAGAAGCCAAGAAGTCCAACGCTTTTCCTTCATTTTGTCCTGCATTCTCTGTCTCCATTAGTTCAAACTGAACTGCCTTCGCTGCTAAAATCCCATCTCTACTCCTGGCCTCTGCTGAAATGGCTGATTAAGTTCATAAGCTGCACCTATGACCTCTTTATCAAACAGTTGTGCAGCCACACCCATACTGTTCTCTTCAAAGCAAGCATTGTCATTTTTTGTAACTTGGGTAGGCTGAGAATTTTTCCAATCTTTAAGTTCTAGCTCCTTTTTGCTTAACAGTTTCATCTTCAATTTCTCTGTCCCCCTCACATTTTACTAAAAGCAGTCAGGAGGAATCAAAACTCTTCTTCCATGCTTTGCTTGGAAATCTCCTCAGCTAAAATTTCAATTTTATTGTTCACAAGTTCTGCTGTCCACAACACACTAGAACACAATTCAGCCGAGCTCTTTGCCGCTTTATAACAAGCACTGCTTTTCCTCCAGTTTTTGATAACAGAGTTTTCTTTTCTATCCATGACCTCAACAGAATGGTCTTTACTGTGCATATTTCTAGCAACATCATGGTCATGATTATGTATGTATTCCCTATGAAAATAAAAGCTTTCTCTCTAGCTCTCCTCTATTCTTTCTGAGCCCTCCCCAGAGTCTCCTTTAACAGTTCGTTCATGGCAATCTTGGCTCTTCCTAGCATGCACCTGAAAACTCTTCCAGTCTCTAACCCTTAGCCAATTCTAAAAATACGTTCACTTTATATTTGTTATATCACCTCACTTCTCAATACCAATAACTGCCATCATAGTTGGGACAACGATTTGTTCTTACAGGAATGGACACTCCAGATATAACTTTGCCTTCCTTGCATGCAATGTTTCTGCCAAAGCTACCATCTTGGGACTTACAGAATGCCTTATCCACCATCATAGTATTTCACACAGCACTGCTTTCACTCACTTCACAGCAAAGAAGTGTGGTGATAGGCTCATGCTCAGGAGTTGTGCCACCTGTATTTAATAAGGGTGGTGCTGCATTCCTTTGAAAGCCAGGCCTAGGATAACTGCCCAGCCTAATGTTTTCAAGCCTGCTTCTATATCTCTTGCTTACTGCAGTTGATCTCTTGGCTTAACTGTTCTGAGAAGGAAATTTGGAACCAAAGCTCACTGAAATCCCCTCCACGCTGTATATTTGCAATCAGACCCAAGTGACGCCACATACTAATTTAATCACCACTTGGTACTGTGAGTCTCTGATAAAACAGAAGGCAGAAGGAGGATTACATCTGGTGGTGTGGAAAATGAAAGAAAAAAATCCCTTGATTAAAATTCAGCACCTTTCACCTTCTGCTGAGCCACTAAATACCATTAGGTTTCAGCCTGTTATGGAAATACAGCCCTCTTCAAAGTCATTTTGATGCGACGTGAGGCAGAATATTATCCATCCAAGAAGCTGAGCATGAGATGTCAAGAAGAACAAAATAGAAACAGTGGGAAGAATTCTGAGAGCTCTGTGGGACCCACAGAGATGACCACGGATGCTGATCAGGGTCCTTGTGCTGTCATCAGCAAAAGGCACTATCCAGCCTCAGAGGACATACCCATTACCAATGCACAAAAACAGAATATGCCTAGGAATTCAGGAGCAATGATTCAGCAGTCCATCTTCTCAGTTGTCCGTCTCACATGTTTCCAGTTCCAGAAGCACCTGGACTTCCAGATCCAGTTTCAGTTCCAGTTCCAGCCATGCCTGCTGAACAGGTTGGGGCCTGCTCAGAGCCAAAGGAGGAAAACCAGGATGACAGTCCTCCCTCTCCTCCCAGTCTTGTCCTCCCTGCTCCTCCCAATTCCTGAAGCTGGAGAACCAGGGATTATGCCCAGTTCCCTCCTCTTTCTCACTCCACTCCCTCAATTCAATCATCCCCACACTTTTCACTTCCTGATTTAGGAATGACAAATATCTAACACTTGAAAATATTACTGTCACTTGCACACACAGACTGCAGACATTGACCATCAACTGCCATCTTCTCCACTGGACTTTGGAAATCTCCTTGCTCCAGGGTGCTGCCATCTGTCTCCAATCCTTCATCATCTTTCTATGGTTACTGTGGCTATCCCAGTACAGACCCACCTTGGCCCTCTCCTTCCTGCTTCCCTGCCTTGTCTCCTCAAGCACTACCTTATGCCCACAAGAGAAGTCCATCTAAAAAGTAAATGTCACCATGCCAACTCCCTGTTGGACATCCTTCCATCTTGCCATCTAGTAGGGTCAAGTTCCAGGACCTGGGCACAGCCTGCAAGGCCCCCCCAGTCACTAACAAGATGATCATACACATGGTGGGCATAGAAGGAGCTTCCACTAAATACTGTTAGGTTTCAGCTGTTGTGGAAATACTCAGTTTCTTCTTAAGATTAGACTAATAAGATTGCCTACTTCATAGAGTTCTCGTAAGCATTAATCTTCCCTCATTATCATTACTAATTTTGGAGCCTTGGTTAACCTGCAATGCCTGCCCCTCCTGTTCCTGCAGCAAGTTGTCCATCATCCCTGCCCTCACACACTGCTTCTCAATGCCATGCCTTTGCTGGCACTTGAACCATTCATGCTGCACCCCCATTCCCCTTCTTCACCTATGCTGCCCTGGCTAATGCTTCCTAATCTCTAGGACACAATGTGAGGTCAACTTCTCTGAGATGCCCTCCCGCCCGTCAGATTCCCACTTGAGCATGAATTTCTATTACCATGCCCACCATGTGTACTATTGCCTTGTTCATGTCTGTCTCTCCCTTAGTCTCTGGTGTCCCTGAAGTCAGGAACTAACTTTATATTAATAGCTCCAGTTTCTAAATAAGTTTCCAGCACATTATAGAAAATTAGTAATGCTAATCACAGAAGATTAATGCTTATAACAACTCTATAAAATAGACAATCTTAGTCTAATTGTGAAAAAGAAGAGACTGAGTCCTTGAGAAATTAATAATTTGCTCAAGGGTCAACCCAGTGATCACGCCTGCAATAGTCTGACTCCAGAAAACATGTTCATAAACTCTACAAAATAATTATATTAGGATCTGCTTGGAACTGTAATGGACTAATGGACTATCAAGGCATCAGTGGAAGCTCCTTCTATGCCCTTCATGAATGCTTTGGGTGGGTAACATCTTATTTATCACAAGAGAGAAGCTTTAAAGCACCAGGGGGCTTTCTATATCACCTTCTGCCTTAATACTTTCTACAGCTTGCCGTTGTGTTTAGGTCATAGTAACATAAAAACAACATCCTTTGCTTTTCTCCTTCTTCTGTGTTGGATTTAGGTACCCAACTGTTACCTAACTTGATGCAGGATGCTGGACAGAACACATCTGAATTTTGATAGTAACTTTGGCACCTGATGTCTCCCGGCCTTGGAGCCATCAGGTAACTTTGGCCGTGGCTCAAGGAAGATATTTCAGATTCCAAGACCCCAAGAGCTCACACAAAGATACGGTCACAAAAATGGTAACTACAAAAGCCTGCACCACTCACTTCTCTTGTCTCTTTTTCTGAAAGTGCTGTTTGACATATAATGAGGGTTGTTATGGGGAGAAGAACTAACTTGGGAGGGAATTGAACATGGTAAAAATATAGAAAAGTCCATATAAACCTCAGAAAATGCATTCATCGCAGCTGACCTTGAAATAGATGCTGTATTATCTGTTACCAGATACATAAAGACTATTTTACAAGATGGCTTCATAAATGAGAGAAAATGTCCTATGGCCTATCTAGCACAGTGCAGGGCACATAGAAGGTGCTCTCAGACTATTTGCTGAATGAAGGAAGAGTAGAATGGCCAGGTGAGTAGTTATGCCATTTATTGTCAACATTTCTTTTTTTTTTTTTTTATTGTATTTTAGGTTCTGGGGCACTTGTGCAGATCATGCAACATTTCTTAATATAGATGATTAACATCTGTTGAACTACAAATAGAATCCAGAGAAAGAACTCAGAAGAATTTGCTACTAATGGTGGGATACTAAATTTCTGGACTGGCTCTGCCTAGCAGTTAGGGTGACCTGTTGAATTGTTACTAATACATCAAAAGGGTGGGGTAGGCTCATCTGCTAAGCTTCTGGTCAACTGTGCACATCGTTTAACTCATTCTAAATCCAGCATTCAGCTTTCTAAACTCATTTTAGTTAAAAATGCCACAGTTTTAAGAGTGCCGAAGTTCTCACAAAGTTTGGAAATTACTTCTGCTCCTTATTATCTCAATAAGTAGAGCCAAATTAGGAGTTTCTAGCCTCTCATTTTATTCTGTATTCATGCACATAGTTAATTATTCTATATCCATGCACTAAGTCAAATCCCCTCTAAATAAGAAAATACCTCTATTGCAATAAATATGCATTAAGAAAAAAAGATTAAAAGAGTTCAGGAATAGCTTTAAACGGAATAATACAGTGCACTTTGAAATGTCAGAAAACAAATCTTGATGAGTTGACAGTTCAATGCATTAGAGGAAATCATCTTCTCCTAGCAGTTTTGGACCTTGAAACTCTGCATAAGTGCAAAAATCATCGAATCTCCAGCTGCTGACTTAGCTCCCGTTTGGAGCTCAGTTGTCAAAGCAACATGAGAGAGGCTCTGCCCATGGTCTCACTGGAAATCCGGATTCATATTTAAACAAGCTCCAATATGGAGTTGGTGCACAGGCTGTATCTTTATCAAATCAAGCTTTTCATTATGTGTTTTTGCAACAAATGGGCCCATTTTGACACAGGATGTACACAGCAGTCCATCGTACAGAGCACATCTGTCATTCACCAGGCACCACTCAATAAAAGTGCTTAACATGCTCTGTTTCTCAATTAAAGCAGAAAGCACAGTTGTTTGGGGGGAATGGTTTGTGAGCTAATTTCTGTCAACCCAACAGCCTTAGCCATGAGAGCTGGAATTAAAGTGCACAAAAGCCTCATAAAAGGACGATGGCTCTATCAACTAATAAAGTTGGATTTTTGGCATGTTAAAGACAATAGATTATATGAAGGAAAGAAAAAAAAAAAGTTTTAGAGAAAGGCTAACACTACTCTTCCCACTACATCTTCTGGACCATGGGATTCTCAGGAGCTACAATACAGATTAAAAAAAAGTTTGATTTGCCCCACAGACTAACAAAGAAATAAAACTTTCTTAAAAAAAAAAAAAAGAAAGCTTTATTAAAGTATAATTAAAGTACAAGAAACTTTACATTTTAAAGTGTAAAATTTGGTAGGTTGTGGTATATTTATACACATGTGAAAACATTACCGCAATCAAGAAAATGAACAGATCTGTTACATTGAAACATTTTCTTATTCCTTTTGTCATCCTTTCTACCTCAGCCTGCCCCACTTACCCCTTCACCCTCCTAATAAACCCTCTTACCTGCATCTCCACAAAAAACTACCAAACTGTTTTCTAAAGTGATTGTTTCCACTGAAAATTGTGACCAGCCCTGCATGAAAGTTCTAGTCACTCCACGTCCTCACCAACACTTTGTGTCATCAGTTTTCATTTTAGCTATTCTATTTGTTGAGTAATATTATCTTATTTTATATTTAATTTGCATTATCAAGGACTAATGATGTTGAGCATCTTTTCATGTGTTTACTTGCCCTTCATATATCTTATTTATCTGCCATTCCTATATCTATTCAAATCTTTGGTCCACTTTTTTATTGAGTTTTTTTTTTTCATATTGGATTTTGAAAGTCCTTTAGATATTCTGGATGCAAGTCCTTTATCAGATACATGCTTTACAAATATTTTTCCTAGCCTATGATTTGTTTTTTTAAATTCTCTTAACCATGCCATTTGAAGAGCAGAAGGTTTTAATTTTGATGATGTTCAATTTATCAATTTCTTTTTATTTTATGGATTATGCATTTGTGCTTTTCTAAAGAAATGTTTATCCAACTCAAAGTCCTAAAATGTTTCCCTGCTTTCTTTTATAAGTGTTATAGTTTAGGTATTATACATAAGACTATAATTCATTTTGAGATATTTCATATTTTTCCATGTTATTATAAATAGAATTCCTTTAGAATTTCAATTCCCTTTTGTTTGCTGCTAGTGTATAGAATTGCAATTATATTCTGTGTATTAATCCTGTATGCTGAAATCTTGCTAAACCCACTACTTCTAGTAGCTTTTATGGAGATTCCATCGGACTTTTTACATAGAAAATCATATATGTGAATAAAGTTATTCTATTCTATTCTAATATGAATGCTTTTTTTCCCCCCAATTGCTGTGGCAAGAGCTGCCAGTATATTGTTGAATAAAAATGTTGAGAGCTAACATCTTTGTCTTGTTCTTCATCTTAGGGGAAAAGCATTCAGTCTTTCATCTTCAGTATGATTGCTAGTTGGAGTTTTATCATAGATTCTCTTTCTTGGGTTTAGGAAATTCCCTTCTTTCCCTAATTTGCTGAGAGTTTTCATCAGGAATAGATGGTGATTATTTTTGTCAAAATGTTTTATCTGTATTTAAGGAGATGAACATACAGGTTTTTAATTCATTTTACTAATAAAATGAATGACATCAATTGATATTTTCCAATGTTAAAACAACACTACATTCCTGAAATAAACCCCACTTTGTTTGATGGATTATTTTTACATATTATTGGGTCCAACTTAATAACATTTTGTTCAGAATTCTTCCATGTATTTCCATGAAATACATTAGTATATTGTTTCCTTTTCTGGTAATATTTTTGTCCGATTTTGGTATCAATGTACTAAGCCTAAAAAATGTCATTAAAATATCCCCTCCTTTCCTCCTTTTCAATTTTCTTTCAGACTTTCGTAAAATATATAGATATATATTTTCCAAAATGCTTAGTAAAATCTACTAGCAAAGCCATCTGGATTTTCTTTTGAAAATGTTTTAAACTACAAATTACATTTCTTTAGGATATGTAAAGCCATTGTTGTGTGATCATTGTTAGTTTGTGACTTTCAAAAAAGTTGACATCTAAGAATCTAAGTTGTCAAATTTTTTTTCATTAAATTTTTCATAATATTGTCTTCAACCCATACAGTATGGCTAGAGAAAAATTCACAGGGTTGGTTGTTACTGGCACCCAACCCTATGAGTTTTTCTCTAGCCATATTGTCTCTGCTATTTCTATATGGGGGTGAGGCATCTAAACAAAAATTGCTATAAAATGGCAATTTAACCCAGCAACTAGTTTATGAGCATAAGAACACTTACTTAACACCAAGAAGTATGTAGGTGAGAGTCTTTGTTACCTGTTTGCATAAAAACCTAAAATTGTGACTTGCTAAACAATATGATGTCATTTATTTGGACTCGTATTAAACTATATATATATATATACTGACTTAAACTTACATGAACATTTTAATATTAGCTGCCCAATGTCTGTAGAGACTAGAAGAAAGCCATTAGGACAAGATATAAAAATAAACGTATATTTAATATTACCACTATCTAGTACTGCCAGATAAATTTGTCATTTTTGAAATATAACTGGAAAGTTAAAATATGCACATTGAGACTCAGAATGTACATTTTTCCCAGGTCCTAACAAAAAGTACAATATTTATTATTGCAGTTCTGATACTTTAAATGATGAAAGGAGGTCCTAGCACCCCATTGTCCCAATCAGCTTCTTGGAGTGCATAATATCAAGAACATGCTCACACTTTGAAAGGAAAAGCACTTTGAGCAGTCAGAGCTCCAGCACTTGAACATTTTGTTAGATATAGATACATTCAACCTTACTGCTTTTCATGAGGTTCTACGAAGGAATAGGAAAAAAGAATTCCATTTTTTAAATGGCTCTAGAGTGAATCTCTGTTAGAGAAATTCTATGTTTCTATAGACTTCTGTGATCAACTCACTGATTCATTCCCCAGAAAGAAACCCCTAAATGTAGATATTAGAAAACATTTCAGAGTGGTGGCCAAAGGGAAGGCAAGATCCCCCCTATAGAATCTTAGGCTAATGACTGCCTCTAAGGTCTTCAAAGCATCTGGTTTTAGTAGAAATTTGCCAGTCTGGCTTTTCCATCCCTGGGTTAGGCTTCCTGCTTCTCTACCACTCCATCTAAGCCCTAAGAGTTGCAGCCAAACCTGGTGAACCATGACTCCAGACTCCTGGCTCCCAACACTCTTGCTACTGCAGCTCAGTCCAAAGTTTAGGAGATGCTGCCTACCAAGCTTATCCTGCCTTGGAAGATTCTAAAGAAGAGGCTCTGGCTACAGAAAAGAAGAAGGAACTGTCAAGGAGTACGATGGAGTACCCACTGCATAGCTGCACTGGCTAAGAAAATTCCTATTCATTATGTCTTCTTATTTTCAAGGCATTGTGAGGTAAATATTATCCCAGTGTTCTGGGCAAAGGGTCTAACCCTCAGATAAGCTGGTATGGTAAGCAAGGATCAAGTTCATCAGCCTTTAAAGACCATGCTTTTTTCTATGCCCTCCTACAGTTACTTGCATATTAGCATCTAAAACATTCCATAATCCCCATAGAATTCAAGGTCTTCATCACCAGTGAATGTTGGCAAATCCTGTCTCCCATCTCAGAAACTAAATCTGATCAACTGTTGCTAGAGGAACCGAAGATATGAGAGTTTGAAAATACTTGCTGGATGGAATCTTGGTTACTTCAAGGATTTTTAGAGAAGAAATTTAGGAAGAAAAATAAACTTCATATAAATCAGAGCCCTTAAAACTATTCTCATATGCCCATTAGGGCATAAAGAAATCATATATTTCAAAACATAATTTGATTCAATCTCAAATGCTTGAGTTAAAGGTGGGATGAATTCAAATATTTGGACTACATGCCCCTCATTTGGCAATGGAAGATTGGGGTGAAAGGTAACCACTCATATTTTACTGTCGTTTCACTTCTTGCCTTAATTCCTCTCACTATTGCTAGTGCTGGCGGCCCTGACTTGGACATCAGAGAAACATCCTCCAGGGGTTGAGTACATGAGCAAGTCTAAGGAATCAATTTATTTTTAGTTATTCATTATATTTGGCTTGCAAAAGATATTCTGTAACAAGTATAAACTCTAAAAGCAAGATCCCTTTCAAATGATAGAATGGGATGACTTACGATAAAAAGTAATGCAAGTAATAATAATTTTATTATGATGCAAAATAACATTTTTAAAAGGCAAAGAAAAAAAAAAAGCCAGTCTGCAAAGTTGCTTCCATTCAGAGAAGAATGTCTACCTTCTGGCCATTTCAAAATTGTACCAAACCCTGTTACAGCCACTCAAGCACCTCCCTGCCTCATCCAATGCATTAGGAATTCTGCAAATGAGTGTTCATGGTTCACAGGGGGTTCGATCACAGAAAACTAGTTGTTGATCTTTGGAAGCCTGCAGGCCTGCAATCTGTGCTACAAGTTTATCCCTCCTAGGGAAAAATTAAAGAAAAAAAAAAAAGAAAAGGAGAAAAAAGGAAGGAAGGAGGAGACAAGAGGATGGAACCAATACAAGCATCTGTAATAAGTTAATTGGACTCTTGTGGGCCACCCAACAGGCACAAGATTAAAACAAACAGAGCTTCGCATTGTGCACTTTCAGGACCGTAGCCACCCTGGGTCTATCAGCTTTCCCCTGCCTCCTCCCTTGACCCTCATTTTTAAAGGACCTAATTATGGGTCTTTCTGAAGGATCACAAGCCAGTTTTCATCTAAAAAGAATAAGGTGTTTTGCCTCCAAACCAGAGACACTGTTAGAAGTTAGTCATTAGCATGACTTGTTAATGGAGTTTGGCTGTGATTAGGCGGTGATTGAGTGTGAGTTTGGTGCCTGTCAGTGGGTAAGCCTGGGAGGGTGAGAGATGTTTAATGAGACACCTGTTGTTGGGGCCCACTGGGGTTTGTTGCAGCTGATTGGCACTTGGATGCAGCACACTCCATGGTGGGGGCCGGGCTGAGCCTGGCAGGTGGTTGGCATCACAGCAGAGCCTGCTGATCCCTCTAAGTCAGGGCTGGCTGCATTTCCTGAGATGTTTCCTGAGCTGTTTCTCCATGGCTGCCATTCCATCTCCCCACGTGATCCAGGCTGACTATTGCTGTACTCTACCTCCCAGTGGGACCTGCAATGACCATGAAGGGAAAAATCCCAGGTATCCATGACTGCTGCTCCCCACCAAACACCAGGCAGGGAACTGGGCCCCCCTCCCCTCATCCAGCCTCTCCTGTCCCCAGGCTATCAATGAGGAAGCGGAGGCAACAGATATTAAATAGTTTAACACAGCAAGTTCACACAGCCACTTCCAGGATCAGAGGTACTGTACTCAGACACATGGGATCCCTGGGACACATGTTAAAATGCATATTTTGATGAGTAGTTCTGGTGTGGGGCCTGAGAGACTCATAAGAGTTTCCAGGGACACCATGCTGCTGGTACAGGGCCTAGACCTTGAATGCAAGTCTATAGCAAACTTTCCTGTATTTGAGGCAAACAGAACTTATAAAAGATACGCGGTTATTATGCATTTCAACTTTGTGATGAAAACCATATGATGCTTTCCAAGGAAAAGAGAGAAGGGAAATACATAATACCTTGCCTAAAAACAGAGCCTGATGCTAAAGATGTTCTGTAACTCTCTACCTAAGCACGTGGTGGAGGGGGGCTGGTGGACACAGCACAAAATGTGGGGGAACCTGAAAAGTTAGTGGAGACCCACGCTCCATGCTCCACGCTTCACGCTCCACGCACTGGCAGAGCATTTCCTGGAGGGAAGGAGGAGTGTCATCTCAGGGACTTGGTTTAACAGCGCTGGCAATCTGGCCGCAAACATCCACCTTCACAGCTGACCCTGTTCCCACCTGCCGGTGCCCTGTCCACATCCACTTGACAAACAGCAACCTTTCCTGGTCAGCAAGGGCTGTAGGGCTCGAGGAGCAAACAGTCCGTTGTTCTTTCCCTGCTTCGTTGCAGGCTGAACGCTGAATCAAAACACATGCTGGAAGTCACAAAGGTGCTGCAGCACCTGGACCAGGTTAGGTGCAGGTGGAGGAGCCAGACCTCCACCCCAACCTTCACAGAGATCCTGCTTACAATTCATGAAGATTGTCTTCAGCATTCAGTGAAGTTTTTCTGAGATTGGAGGAAAAAAAAAGCCTCCCACAAAGGTTTAGACTAATTTGGATAAAGTTTATAGAACACAAAAATACCTGAAGCACATAGCAATTTCAGATGCTTTCAGGTCCCAAAGCTAATATTAAAAACAGATAAAACTTACTTGGGTAATCCACAAAAAATATTTTTTTAAAAATGCTTTGTCTTGGTTCGCCTGCGCCGCGCCCGGAGCTGCCGACCGACGGAGCGACCCCGTCCCCGCCCCCGCACGAACGCCCGCCGCCATGCCGTTCTCCAACAGCCACAACACGCTGAAGCTGCGCTTCCCGGCCGAGGACGAGTTCCCCAACCTGAGCAGCCACAACAACCACATGGCCAAGGTGCTGACCCCCGAGCTGTACGCGGAGCTGCGCGCCAAGAGCACGCCGAGTGGCTTCACGCTGGACGACGTCATCCAGGCAGGCGTGGACAACCCGGGCCACCCATACATCATGACCGTGGGCTGCGTGGCGGGCGACGAGGAGTCCTACGAAGTGTTCAAGGATCTCTTCGACCCGATCATCGAGGACCGGCATGGCGGCTACAAGCCCAGCGATGAGCACAAGACCGACCTCAACCCTGACAACCTGCAGGGCGGCGACGACCTGGACCCCAACTACGTGCTGAGCTCGCGGGTGCGCACGGGCCGCAGCATCCGCGGCTTCTGCCTCCCCCCGCACTGCAGCCGCGGGGAGCGCCGCGCCATCGAGAAGCTCGCGGTGGAAGCCCTGTCTAGCCTGGACGGCGACCTGACTGGCCGATACTACGCGCTCAAGAGCATGACGGAGGCGGAGCAGCAGCAGCTCATCGACGACCACTTCCTCTTTGACAAGCCCGTGTCGCCCCTGCTGCTGGCCTCGGGCATGGCCCGCGACTGGCCGGACGCCCGCGGCATCTGGCACAATGACAATAAGACCTTCCTGGTGTGGGTCAACGAGGAGGACCACGTTCGGGTCATCTCCATGCAGAAGGGGGGCAATATGAAGGAAGTGTTCACCCGCTTCTGCACCGACCTCACCCAGATTGAAACTCCTTTCAAGTCTAAGAACTATGAGTTCATGTGGAACCCTCACCTGGGCTACATCCTCACCTGCCCATCCAACTTGGGCACAGGGCTGCGGGCAGGTGTGCATATTAAGCTGCCCCACCTGGGCAAGCACGAGAAATTCTCGGAGGTGCTTAAGCGGCTGCGACTTCAGAAGCGGGACACAGCTGCGGTGGGCGGGGTCTTCGACGTCTCCAACGCTGACCGCCTGGGCTTCTCGGAGGTGGAGCTGGTGCAGATGGTGGTGGACGGAGTGAAGCTGCTCATTGAGATGGAGCAGCGGCTGGAACAGGGCCAGGCCATCGATGACCTCATGCCTGCCCAGAAGTGAAGCCCGGCCCACACCCGACACCAGCCCTGCTGCTTCCTAACTTATTGCCTGGGCAGTGCCCACCATGCACCCCTGATGTTCGCCACCTGGTGAGCCCTTAGCCTTGCTGTAGAGACTTTGTCACCCTTGGTAGTTTATTTTTTTGATGGCTAAGATACTGCTGATGCTGAAATAAACTAAGGTTTTGGCCTGCCAAAAAAAAAAAAAAAAAAAAAATGCTTTGTCTTAAATCTCACCAATTATTGAGAGTAAAAATAAGACTTTGTTTTAGTTATCCAGATAACCATCTCATTTCTTGGCTTCACTTGACTGGGGAAGACCTGGCATGAAGAAAATATAAGTAATTCATGACATTTGCCTTGTATTAAATGATTAGGGTGTTCAATTTTTTTTTTTAAGAAATAACATAGCTGATGTGGACAGTTTTAAAGGTGATCAAAAAATAATTATTATATTAAATTGCAATTTGATCTAGTGAATGACAAGATTCAAAGAGTAAGTTCTTTAAGTATTTTTAAATGTATTTGCTTTCTTTACATTGGTTCCCATGATATCAGAGTTTAAGGTGTTTTTCGTGTTGTTCACATTACATTTTCCAATAGAAAGGTAGGCTTTAGACCTCTAGAAGGATATGGAAGTTTTGGATCAGTCTCTCAATAGGGATTCAGTATATTTTTTGGTGAATATGGGCAGAAGGGGCAGTCACGTGCCAGAAACTTACAGGAGATGCAGAGATGGCTTATGGAAATTTTTTTTAACTGTTAAAATTCTCAAGTCCCAAAAGGTGCTACATCTCAAGGATCCATAGAAAAAAAAGGGAAGTGCAAGATGCTTTATGGTAGTGCGAATAAACAGCAGATCTGAAGACAGATGGATTTAAGGGAGAGCCCAGTTCTGCCAAGTCCTGGCTGTGTAGCCTTGGACCAGTGGCGTAGCTTCTTTGGGCCTTAGTTTCTTCATTCATACGTTGGAAGCAATAATATATCTTAAGATGTTGTTATGATAGTTGGACATAAGGTAGGGAAAGTTCCTGGGGTATGGCAGACACTCGATGGAAGCTGAAGTGGGTTTCTCTGGCTCACTGTCTACTGGGGATCATTTCCCACGTGGCACAACCCCACCAGTACTGCACTGCTAAACATGTCCCTGCAGCAGGCAGCTTGGAGTGTCTCTGTTTAGCTGTTTCATTCAATGCAGGTGAACTAAAACAAAGCCCATCCAGGAGCTATCCTGTCACCTGGACCATTGCCATAGCCTTCTAACCAGGCTCCTTGTGCAACTCCCACCCCCGCCCCTACCTTCACCATTGTCTATTGTCCACATAGAAGTCAAAGTGATCCTTTTAGTCTATCTCATTTTTATTATTTTTTACTTCATTTTATTCTTTTTGGGGGATGGAGTCTTGAGCCCAAGAGGTCAAGGCTTCAGTGAGCTATGATCACACGACTGCATTCCAGTCTGGAAAAATTGACCTCTTGGGCTCAAGTAATGCCCCCATCTTAGCCTCCCATGGAGCTGGAATTATAGGTGTGAGCCACCACACCCAGCTAATTTTTTAATTTTTTTTTTTTTTTTTTTTGAGATGGAGTCTTGTACTGTCATCCTGGCTGAAGTGCAATGGTGAGATCTTGGCTCACTGCAAACTCTGCCTCTCAGATTCATGCAATTCTCCTGCCTCAGCCTCCTGAGTAGCTGGGATTACAGGCACACGCTACCACACCCAACTATGTGTATTTTTAGTAGAGACGGGGTTTCACTATGTTGGCCAGACTGGTCTTGAACTCCTGATCTCGTGATCTGCTTACCTCGGCCTCCCAAAGTGCTGGGATTACAGGCGTGAGCCACCATGCCCGGCCAATTTTTTAATAGAGATGGGGTCTTGCCATGTTGCCCAGGCTAGACTTGAACTCCTGGGCTCAAGCCATCCTCCTGCCTTGGTCTCCCAAAGTGCTGGGGTTACATTGCACCTGGCCAAACTGATCCTTTTGAAGTGTCAGAGCTTGACTTATGTCACACAGATTGACAGCCAAAGTCCTTTCACTTGCCCAAGGCCCTGCCTGGTCCAGCCACTTGTTGCCCTTCTGACTTCTCATCCTGGACCTCACCTGCTGGCCCACTCTGACCAGCCACCCTGAGTGCCACATGGGTCCTGAGCATGACACATTCATTCCTCACCCTCATTGCCCTTACTGTTAGCCTGCTTAGAATGCTTTTGTCCCAGCACTCTGGCAAGCTCACCCCTTATCCCATCAGGTCTCTGCTCACATTAGAGAGCCAGGTACAGGCTATCTTACATACATTTGCAATTCACTCAGGCCTCCCCATAGCACACATCAACTCTAACACATAATATTTGGTTATCCCTAAACTTTAATATCTTGCTCCCTCTGATAAGGGTAAAGGCTTGTTTTGTTCTTTGATGAATCCCCAGAAACTATAAGTGTTACCAGGCATACCATTTTTAAAAACATGATGATTACATGGATAAATAAATGAATGAAGAATGAGTATCTGGGCAGGGCATGGTGGCTCATGCCTGTAATCCCAGCGCTTTGGGAGGCTGAGGCTGGCAGATAACGTGAGGTCAAGAGTTCAAGACCAGCCTGGTCAGCATGGTGAAACCTTGTCTCCACAAAAAAAATACCACAACAACAACAACAAAAATAGGCAGGCATGGGGATGTGTGCCTGTAATCCAGCTACCAGGAGGCTAAAGCAGGAGAATAGCTTGAACCTTTAAGGCAGAGGTTGCAGTAAGCAGAGATCACACCATTGCACTCTAGCCTAGGCAACAGAGCTAGACTTTGTTGAATAGCTAAACAGAATTGGTTCTTTTAATAAGGTCTTTCTCTAAAATAAGCAGCAGCCCCCTAAAGGGCAAGAAACTGATTGCATGACTACAGCATGTTCCAGCTGCAGGAACAGGATGCATCAAAAAGACTCAGCCAGATGAACATAAAATCAGAGCCTAGAGGAGAAAACTAATAAGAGGCAAGAAATTGAATCCAAGCCCAAGTCTTCAAGGGTTGACCACTGCCTTGTCCTTGTGCCCCTCCTGGTGAGCCTCATTCACCCTAAATACTCCTGGGTCATCAGCTAAGGCTCAAAGCATATTGGTCATGTGAGTGTCTGAGGATGGCCTCTGTGAGTGCCTGCAGATTTCCTTACACATCCCACAAGGAAGAGCAATGTCTCCTTTCTGCCTCAGACCAGAAGAGTGAAGGTTGACAACCTTGGAGTAATTCCTAAGAGCTGCCTGGGAGAAAAGTCCACCATGTGCTGAGTGCCTGCTGCTGCCTGGGCGCTGCTCGGTGGAGCTTTCTTCCTGACATTGGTTTGGTAGGCAATGGCCCCAAGATCTTCCTGAGGCCTCTAGCTAGGAGGATCATGCGGGATGCCTCTGCCAGTGTTTGCCCCATTCAAGTTCCAGGCAGAAAAGATCCATGGGTCCTGAGGAGCACCCAGGCTAGAGGGCAGAGATGCAGAGAACCCAGCCCAAGTAGAGAGAAAGCCCCCTCCCTGTCCTATGGTAAACAGCTTCCATCCCCCACCAATGGAGTGTGGAAGATTAAATTGTTTTTTTGAGAACCCGCCAAACTCAGTCATGCAGTGTGCCTGGAGGCATGGCAGTCAGAGCCTGAAAACATCCACAGAGTCGGGATATAGAAAGGAAAGACCTCGCCACCGGTGGGTGGGGTTAAGGAGAGGGTTAGGGGAAGGTGGACAACGCAAGGAGGTGAGTCTTGCAGATGAGCCCCAACCAGAAACCATGGCCTGGCAGCCTTGAGTGGGAAAGCCAATCAGAACACCATTGTGCCTCACTAAATGTTCTTTTCCTGGAATTATATCCAAATTAACCTTATTATAATAAACTGCATTTCTAGTGCACATCACAGAGTTTAAGTTTAATCATTCTCAAATAATCTCTTTTTCTACCTTAAATTTGAAGTTAAAAAACTCTTTAAGGGATGTGAAGGACTTCTTCAAGGAGAACTACAAACCACTCCTCAAGGAAGTAAGAGAGGACACAAACAAGTGGAAGAACATTTCATGCTAATGGATAGGAAGAATCAATATTGTGATAATGCCATACTTCCCAAATTAATTTACAGATTCAACACTATTCCCATCAAGCTACCAGTGACTTTCTTCACAGACTTAGGAAAAACTACTTTAAATTTCATATGGAACTGAAAGAGCCTGTATAGCCAAGACAATGCTAAGCAAAAAGAGCAAAGCTGGAGGCATGACACTACCTGAGTTCAAACTATACCACAAGGCTACAGTAACCAAAACAGCATGATACTGGTACCAAAAAACAGATATGTAGACCAATGGAACAGAACAGGGACCACAGAAATAACATCGTACATCTACAACCATCTGATCTTTCACAAACACAAGCAATGGGGAAAGGAATCCCTGTTTAATAAATGGTGCTGGGAAAACTGGCTAGCCATGTGCAGAAAATAGAAACTGGACCCCTACCTTACAATTTATACAAAAATTAACTCAAGACAGATTAAAGACTTAAATGTAAAACCCAAAGCCATAAAAACCCTAAAAGAAAAACTCCTTCAAGCTACCTATCATTTTCAAGAGCTATATGGGATTGATGGATATTTACCATCTGCATTATCGTCAAATCCCAGTGCATTGCCAGGAATTAGTAGAGCTAAGAACTTTCAGGATGGAGCCTTAAGTAGGCTTATGTCTGCCAAGGTGCATACACACTGCATTATAGTACTGTGCAATGTGCCAGACATTGTATATATTACCTAAGTTAATCCAGAGTGGTAGGCGTGATTCCTTCATTTTTACACATAAGGAAATTGGAAGAAAATAGGTGATTATATTTGTCAGCTGGGGCTATCATAACAAAATACCACAAACTGGAAGGGGCTTAACCAATACAACTTTATTTCTCACAGTTCTAAAGGCTGGAAGTTCAAGATCAAGGTATCAGCAAGGCTTTTTTTTCTTTTTTTCCCCTGAGGCTTCTCTCCTTGGCTTGTAAATGCTTGCCTTCTGGCTGGGTCCTCACTTGGTGCACACATCCCTGGTATCTCTGTGTGTCCAAACTGCCTCTTTGTACAAGGACACTAGTCAGATTGGATTAGGGTCCATCTTAGCCTCAGTTTAACATAATCATCTCTTTAAAGGCCTTATTCCAAATGCAGGCATATTCTAAAGTACTGAGGATTGGGACAGCAATATATGAATTCGGGTGAGGGTGGCATAATTCAGCACATAACACTGGCCATACACTCTGGTTTGCCAGGGACACTTGATCTAAGTTCATTGTCCCAATGTAATATGACTAAATAGCATATTCTTTCAACCTTAAAATTGTCCCAGTTTGAATGACCAATTCTACACTCACTCTACTATGACAGCAGGATTAGTAAAACATCTCAAGAACAGAAGAGATGGAGTTCAACTCTGTTCTACGCACCAAATCTGCCTCCCCCATCCTGCCCCTTACAAACCTCCTTTATAAAAACATATGCCCCCTACCCCTATCCCAGGGGACTGTGCTAACCTGGCATTTTATAGGAGGTGGATAAAGAAAGCCAGAGAGGCACAGTGGCTTAGGGGACAGCAGGTGGTGTACAGACTGACCTCAGCCCCGTACTGCCTCTTGCCAATTTCAAAATGAAATGAAGCTGTTTGAATGAACAGGGGCAAATGGGTCTTCTCCTTTTCCTCACTCCTCACTTTCAGCTTCACTGTTCCAAAATTAGAAACAAAAGCAGAAGCCTATAACCAGGAGGATGCCATGACAGTGCCTGACCAATCCTGGTGGACGTTCCAGCCAGAGCTCTGTGCCAGGCTTCCAGTGCTGTTTCTTCTCTCTTGGCAGGCTGGCAGCAGATGGTGCACCCCTCACCTCTTCGGCGTCTTCCACATCACATGCAGTGAGAGACTCCTCTCTCCTGCGGGGCATGCTGGGCCCCTCACTGGGCCAGTTTCTGTATCATCTGACAGATTACAGGCCGCATATTGCTGGGCTCTGCCTCTGCTGGGAGCCAGCTTAGTCATTTAACAGTTCATTCAGTGGAGAGGGAACGAGGGTGCCCTGTGACTGCTGATGTGATGGATTTTGTCTAGGGAGGGAAGGAGGCACAACTCTGCAGAAGTCTACAAATCTCATGGGTGGGCCAAACTTTGATAACTTGACCTAGTCTGCCCCGATTTACCATAATAAAACGAAAATAATATAATAGCTTCCATACCATGAGTGCTTACCATGTGCTAGGCTTTGTGCCAAGGTATTTAAAACCGTATTTTAATCAAACCATGCAAACCTGTGAGGCTTGACTCACAGGCAGGGAGCAGCAAATGTGAGCTCCGTTACACTTCTCCCTCTGCAGCACTTGCTGTCATGGTACCTCCTCCAGTGTGTTTTGCAACCATGATTAGGGCAAGCTTTTGAAAATTCATATTTTCTAAAATGCATCAAAACTAATAAATACTAATATGACTTTTGTATTTTAAAAAATCACTCATTCATATCTATAGTAAAGCATTCCAGAGTATTAGTGCTTCCCAAAGAATTCTTCCTGGTGGGGTCCAGTAGCTCATGCCTGTAATCACAGCACTTTGAGAGGCTGAGGAGGATTTTTTGAGTCCAGGAGTTCAAGACCAGCCTGGACAACATAGCAAGACCCTATCTCTATTTGTTTAAATAAAAGAATTCTTCTTTCACAAAATATTCATAAATGTTCTGTCCTGGTGAGCCTTCCAACAAAAGGGGCTTTGCAGCCATCTGTGTTGCAAATGCAAGGTTGTATTGGAAATGTTCTTTACTGCAGGACTTCTCTGGGCCTTTAATGTGTTTGTGTTCATTGTGAATCTCCACATGGAGAAGACAGTATGCAGTGTTTCCCAGACTCAGTACTGCATGGAACCCATCCTCTTTCTGAGAACCTGTAGAGGCCTACTCGCCTGGGCAACACCCTCCAGGAAATGCTGGCCTCTCATAACCCCAAGCTTCCATCTGAATTTCCAGGCCCTGCTTGGCCAAGTTTTCCCCTTATCATTCAGCAGGAACATTTTCTCTTGTAATGAATGGCTGGAATCCTGACCTAAACTCAGGTTCTCCCTCCCCATCAATGTCTCTCTCCACCTCTCCTACTACGAGGCCCAAACTAAGTCCAACCTCCCAGCATCCTTAACATCCCAATACTCCCTCTCCTGCTGCAATTCAGTCCAATGAGTCCTTGGCCCAAACTCTAGTTGGGAGCAATGCACAAATTAATACTAAACCTGATCAGTGCGTTTTCTTTTTAATGCTGAAACAGTTCAGGGCTCACTCAACCTACTTCATCAGCTAGATTGCAAGCTTCATGTAGGGATTTCCCAAACACACATCTTTTTTTTTTTTTTTTTTTTTTTTTTGAGATAGAGTCTCACTCTGTCACCCCGGCTGAAGTGCACTGGCATGATCTCGGCTCACTGCAACCTCCACCTCCTGGGTTCAAGTGATTCTCCTGCCTCAGTCTTCCAAATAGTTGAGATTACAAGCACCTGCCACCATGCTCAGCTAATTTTTTTGTATTTTTAGTAAAGGCCGGGTTTCACCATGTTGGCCAGGGTGGTCTCAGTCTCCCAACCTCGTGATCTGCCCACCTTGGCCTCCCAAAGTGCTGGGATTACAGGCATAAGCCACCGTGCCTGGCCTATCCGTCACCTTTTATTTAAACCAGCAGCAGCTGCCACTGAACAGGGACCATGACTCTCCACTCTGGCCACAACCTTCTTTTTCATTCTCACCTTGCTGGAGAATAATCAACCATCTCAGTTTACCTGGGGCTTAGCAAGTTTTAGCACTGAAGTTCCATGAACTGGGAACGCACTCAGTGCCAAGAAAACCATGACATTTGATTGCTCCACCTGCCTGCCCTGCCCATAAATGAATTAAGATTTTACATCCTAAATCTTTATCCTCTGCTTGAAATGTTCTTATACCATGGTTAGCCTTTCAAGGCCAGATTCAAATGCTCTTCCCCTCACCAGACATTCCCTTATCACATCCCTTATATGCCTCCCTCCTGATGAGTCCGGCCAATCACATGGCCTGACACCATAGCTGATGGTCCACTGACCCATGGTCTAGTTCTCAGTATAACTACTTCCCTTCTAGATGATTCTTACAGGCAGGGTACCTGTCGTGCACATCTTATGCACATACTTGCTTCCCCAGCAAGCCCAGCACTGTTCCTTCCAACCAGCACATCATCAAAATAGGCAGACGTTTGGTCAGCATTTGCTGGTTGATTAATTCGTTCTGATCCCTAGAACAGGCCCAATCTAGGGAAGCCCGAAGCCAGGCAGGAGTACAGTGGAGAATCTGGAACTAGCTGCACTCATTCCACTCCAGCTGAAAACTCTCAGTAAACAATGCTAAAATCTTCAACTACCAGAGCACCTAGCTTTTCTGTTCAATGTCTAGGGCTGTCTATAACCCATTAGTTGTGCATTAGTTTTTTTTCTACAGACAGACCTAAGTCTTTGCTGATTTATGTAGAAAGGAGTCCACAGCAGGGCAGAATGCCTCCCAGGAAAGGGAAACAGTTCTCATACAACTATGCCAGGTCATTCAGAACAGTTATCATTACATACCCCGCTTGGGAAATTGCAGAGATCATATTTTTTAAATGGATACAAAGTCTAAAAGGAATTTTGACAAGTCAGATTTACAAAGGTCAAAGTAGGCCACCCTGACTTGAGCTGTCAATAAGGTGTTAGGGAAGTTAGTAGGAGATTAACACACTTCCATGATGACCCAGCTGTTCTCTTGAGGGTGACAGCCAGTCAGGCCCAGGATGAGGAACAGAGAGGGAGTGGGGGTGATGTCAGAAGCTTTCAAATCTAAGGAGCCACACATCTCTACTCATTTATTTTAAATGACATTTATTATTTTTTAAATCTCAGTAGCATTGCTTTCCAATCTATATCAACAACAAGAAAGAAAAACTTTCACTGGGTATTTTTCTTCCTATTGTATTATATTGCACTGATTTTCAGGAAGATACTATATAAAAAGAGTCTTTCTAGATAATGAGAGAATCTCTCTCTCTATATATATAGTATATGCTCATAATATAGTTATTTCAATAGTTTTTATTTGTCAGTTATTAAATATATATTTATTTAAATGTATATTCGATATAAATTACATACATATTTATACATTTTGTATTTATAGTACATATCTATTGTATTTTTTTTGCATATAAATATTTATATACATATGTGAATTTTGTTTAACTAGTTTAGATCAATTCCCATCCAAATACTTTCTGTGTCATTACTAAAGAAAGTACATGCCAAATTGGGAAAAGCCACAGTAATCACCGTACCCACCTTGTTCACCTAAAGTCAATGTTTCTCTAAGGTCACATGCAAATTGAACTATAGTTGAAGTGCTCAGGTGGTCACTGGCTCACCACCAGCTAGCCAACACATTAGAAGAAGGGCTTGTATTTTCTGGTCACATGGAAGTACAGAGAATACAATCAACTCTAATGTCACTTCTATAATTTGGTGGAGCTATAGCCCAGTTTGGGGCATCTCCTATCCAAATTTTAGCAGCTTTGCACGCTTCAGAATTCAGTATTGATGTTCCTGCAATTTTAACATCTCTATTATTAAACTCTTTAATTTGAAGCCTCTATGTCCCATGTGGTGTTACCTGTAAAATTAGAAATCTCCCTGCTAACACATCTGTCCTCTCAGGAAGTGGCAATTTCACCCACCTCTTCTACTACTAAACTGCAAAGGGGCTTAATCAGGCATCTGAAGACTCGAAGACAATTCTCTGTGATCTAAAATGACTTTCCTAAATAGACAATGTGAAGCCTTCTTTTTTTTTTAATTTGATACAGGTAACAAAGAACAGAAAATTAGAAAGAAAACAAGGCAAAGAGTAGAAGAAGAAACACCAACAGTAAATGTGCAGTGACTTTCTTCTGATTCTTTCTCTCTCTCTCTTTTTTTTTTTTTGATGTAAAATCTCACCCTCTTGCCCAGGCTGGAGTGCAGTGGCATAATCTGGGCTCACTGCAACCTCTGCCTCTCAAGTTCAAGCAATTCTCATGTCTCAGCCTCCTAAGTATTAGGATTAAAGGTGCCCACCACCACGCCCGGCTAATTTTTATATTTTTAGTAGAGACGGGGTTTCACCATGTTGGCCAGGCTGCTCTCAAACTCCTGACCTCAGGTGATCCACCCACCTCAATCCCCCAAAGTGCTGGGATTACAGGTGTGAGCCACCATGCCTGGCCCTGATTCTTTCTTAATGTTCTTACTAGAGCATTGATCATACAAATGTTTTAAATGAGCACTTACTAAATCAGAGAGCATCTGCATCTTCCCATAGGCAAAGCTAAGAACTCACTTCTAGATCTCCAAAGATGTTTACTTATTTCTATGTTAGTTAATCATTAGTTAGTATGAATAATTCTAAAATGTGAAGTAAATTAAATTTTTTTTTACAGCAGGAGAAAAAGTGTCTTAGTCCATTCTTACATTGCTGGAAAGAAATACCTAAGACTGGGTAATTTATAAGAAAAGAGGTTTAACTGGCTCACAGTTCTGTAAGCTGTACAGGAAGCATAGCAGCCTCTGCTTCTGGGAGGCCTCAGGGAGCTTCCACTCATTGCAGAAGGCAAAGCAGAAGCAGGCATTTTCACATGACTGGAGCAGGAGGAAGACAGACAGATGGCAGAAGGTGCTACCCTCTTTTAAACAACTAGATCTCATGAGAGCTCTATCACTAGAACAGCACCAAGAAGATGGTGCTAAACCATTCAGGAGGGATCCACCCCATGATCCAGTTACCTCCCACCTCCAACAATGGGGGTTACAACTGAATGTGAGATTTGGGTGGGGCCACAGAGCCTAACCATATTGAAGAGTATTGCTGTAATGCTCAATAAACAAAGGTTTTTGGATTCTGGCCCATAGTTCGGCCATGGGCCAGCATTGTGAACATAAGTAATGCAGACCATCTTCTGAAGACTCAGTTTTCACACCAGTGCATTGATGGTGTTGAACCAGATCAACCTTAAGATCCTTTATGGACCTAATAGTCCATTAGTCTATAAAGAAGAAAGGAAATAGAAACAGATTTACTAGGATTAAATAGGGCGTTATTTTCTCTTATGGACATCCAGTCTTAGAACTACAGAATTAGATTTTTAATTACAAAAGTAGTGAATGTTCATATTGAAGAATAGAAAATAATGTCACTATCTTCCCCCAAAAAACCTAAAGCCCTAAAATCCTAGTACCCAAAAATGACCATTGTCAACATTCTGGTGTTTATCTTTCAGATGATTTCCTAGGCAAGTACATAAGCATATACATGGCAGACCAGGGATTAGAATCCATATACTTACACATATAAATAAGATACTTTGGGCCAGGCGCATTGGCTCACCCCTGTAATTCTAGCAATTTAGGAGGCAGAGGTAAATGGATCACAAGAGACCAGGAGTACGAGACCAGCCTAGCCAACATGGCAAAACCCAGTCTCTACTAAAAATACAAAAATTAAGCTGGGCAGGCTGGCGCATGCCTGTAATCTCAGCTACTTGGGAGGCTGAGGCAGGAGACCACAGGAGGCAAGGATTGTAATGACCAAGATGGCACCACTGCACTCCAGTCTGGGTGACAGAGCAAGACTCCTTCTCAAATAATAATAATAATAATAATAAGATACTTTGCCTCAGTCCTGTGGTGTGTCATATAGCAGTGGGGAAATATGAATTGGTATTAATTGGTGTAGGTTTTCTAGCAACCAACTTAGCATTATATATTAAAAGTTCTGAGAATATATGTATTCTTTAATCTAACAATTATATTGCTAATGAGGTAATTTCCTAAAGTGTAAATGTATGAAAAAGGGTGATCACTATATCATTGTTTAGAAGCTGTTAAAAAAAAAAAAAAAGAAAAGAAATAAAATAAAAACAGAAAACCAAATGTCCAAAAATCACATTGGTCCTCTTGGGTGACTCACAGAGTACGTTTACACAATGAAACACAATGTAGCCTTTAACAATGATACTCAGATATATATTCAGGAACACGGAGAACTATAAACAACCAGTATTTGAGGCATTTCCTCCGACAACCACAGGTAAGAAGGTTCACTGAAATGCTTTCTTTAAAAAAACCACAATAAAGCTGACGGGATGGCAGAGCCCCGATCTGGGCTGCCGATGACAATCCCAGGCCTTCCATATGCTCCACAGCATCCAGAAATGGCAGACTAACATTTTCCTCCTGCTGGCACTGGTGGGCTCACTGCAACTGTCACTGTTCCGTCCTCACTCTCCACCCCATCTCCACAGCTTTTGCCCACTTTTACCAAGGACAGAGAGGCACATTCTCAAGGCTGAAAAATTAGAAACCTGTTGAGCTGCCCTGTTGCACTCCAAAGTTGCCAGCAGCCTCTCTGCGGAAGGACAGGAAGTGAATGCAACAGGATGAGCTGAAGGCAGAGGCAGCAGCAGAGGGATGTGAGGCGTGGGAGTGCAGGGACATCCAGCAGAGAGAGAAGGAGGGTCACACAGAGAGAGGCAACCAAAGAGACAAGTCTCAGAGCTGTAGCAGGAAATGGGAAGCACTACTTTAAAAATAATCATAAAGTGTAAGAAAAAGAGATTCTGCCATGATTCCTTCCCTTTGATGATGTGACCAGTGAAATGAATGAAAGAAACCCAAGGTAGAGCCAACCAGTCTATGAACTGCTTACAGATACCTGGAAGGGGAAGGATTTCTTCTTTTGCTTAGTCTTTTCCCTTCCTTCCTTGTCATCCCTTTTTGATTCTCCTGGTTCATTCATATACTCTCTCTTTTTGTTTTTTACATTGTCCAGCTAAACATTACAGTGGCTTGAAGTAGTGTTACAAAGATGGGAGCCAAGATGAGAAAAAGGGAGCTGGAATACCTATTCAGGATGAAGGTGTGCAATATGATGCACCTGTTCATACCCTAGTGATATGGTTTGGATGTGTCCCCACTCAAATATCATCTTGAATTATAACTCGCACAATACCCATGTGTCATAGGAGAAACCCAGTGGAAGGTGACTGAATTATGGGGAGGGTATTTTCCTGCACTGTTCTTGTGATAGTGAACGAGTCTCATGAGATTTGATGGTTCTAAAAAGGGGAATTTCCCTGCACAAGCTCTCCCTTATCCTGCCATCATCCACGTAAGATGTGATTTGCTCCTCCTTGCCTTCCACCATGATTGTGAGACTTCCTCAGCCATGTAGAACTGTGAATTCTCTATTAAACCTCTTTCCTTTGTAAATTGCCCAGCCTCAGGTATGTCTTTATCAGCAGCATGAAAACAGACTAATACATCTGGTCTTTGACTTAACTGACCTCCAACAGGAATGACTGCAGACTTGGAGAGTCTGAAGTAACCATACTGTGTAATTTCCTAACCCTCTGCTAGTCACTCTAGCTTCTGTGGCTTTGCTGTACTCAGCTTCTAATGGCTCTTGTCTAGCTTTCCTTCACAGCTTCATTTCCCTGGAGCCCCTCCTCACTGACTCCAGGTAACCTTATCCATTTTGGACTCTCAACCATCCCTTTTCTCTCTCTGATTTGTAATAGCAAGCATATCATTTAAACTTATCCCTCTCCTTCTCTTAAACGAAGCATTCTTTTCCTCAACATCGCCATACTTTCTATCTCTATACTTTCCCCTTACAGCACAATGCTTAACAATTAATTAATTAACCTTCTAACTCAGGGACACAATCTGAGAGGGAAGCAAGACGTAAAACGTCTGCCCCCAGCATCCTCCTTGGCAGCCTAGCATTACCCACCACCTCAGCATCATGCACTTTTCTGTACCCAATCACCATAAGGCCATTGGCAGGTCCAATTTTTGCTGTTCTGGTGCTTTCAAGTTGTCCCCTGGCTTCCAAGAATCCTAGTTTCTTATCTAGAGGTGATAAAATGTAGAAGGAAAATCCTGGTGTGGCACAAAATTAATGAAGAATGTATATTACTACATTTGCCAACTGAAGAGCTGTTCAATGAGTCAATAACACAACTCCAAGGTGAAAAGAGAGATTCTGATTAACTGAGAGCCTACTGTGCACCACTTACCATGCTAGATGCTTCAGGCTTACCAGGAACACTTATCTTGCTAGGTAGAGAAGACACAGTTTCTGTCCTCAAACTATACTCTGTGTAGACAAAGCATTCACAAGATAATTGGCTTACGGGCCCTTGCAAGAAACATCTGCCAGAGTAAGTCAACACAGTCAATACCAGAAAAACACAAATTTAGGATAATAAAAATAATTTACATTATTAAGCGCTTACCATGAACCAAACATCGTATCAGTCCCTTTAAAAAATGAGGCTTCAAATTCTCAGTATTGTCTTCCATGGATAACAATGAAATTTGAGATTTATGATAATCCAGCACATAGTAGGATTTGGTCATGTCTTCTGTATCATCACAGAGATGTTGAATGAAGAAGGAAAATCAAATGACTTTTAAAATCACTGCTCAATTGGTATAATGATGCCTACTTACCAACTCAAATTATTAATTTTCATTTTATAAACATTTTGGATAAAGTGGAGTTTATCAAAACTAAACAACAATAATTAGACCTATTGGTTTAAAGACTGTTTATTCTGGCACATAATAGTAAGTAATATTCTTAGATAATGCATATTTAAGGCATAACATGAATCAATACTGCTATGAGTTGTGAGGTCTATAATGCCTAAGCATTGTGTTAGGCACATGCTTTCAATCATCTCATTTATTATTCCCAGTAAACTATATGAAAAGTTCTATTGTCAGTCTCACTTTACAGCTGGAGAAACTGAGTCACAGAAAGGTGAAATTATGCGTGCTTTCAAATCTGGTAAGGGCAGAGGTAGGGCCTGAGCTCAGGTTTACTCGATTCTAAGCCCACTATGTCCTAACCCATGACCATCCCTAATGGTTTTTATTACTATTTTTAATAATAAAACTCACAATCTTTAAAAATCTCTAAGGTATGTTTCACTATGATGTAGTAGTCAAAATCCCATTGAAAGCCAGTTGCACCCAATTTTTTGATATTTCTAATGATCAATAAGCAAGATGACTGCACCATTTCCAGAGGGTTTCTCTATGGGGGTATTTAGCCCTATCAAAATGCTTTCTTAATTTGAACATTACCAGCATAGCTTTAAACCACTAAAGCTGACTTTAAAAGGGGGCTGGGCTGGGGGGAGGGGAAAGGCTTGAATGTTTTACAGTTATTCATTTGCAGTTCTGACCCCTGTGAAAGACAAAATTATTTTTTATGGTCACTGCTGGTCTCATGCAGGCTCTTAGGGAGCCTCCTTCAATAATGTCTGATGACATCACAGACCTAAGGGAACATTCCAACAGGGCTGGCTGCTTTGCATCCCTTAGAATGCAGGTCCCTGTTTTGCTCTGGGTTTTACACCTCAAGTAGTGATCTAGTTTTGCCAGTGATTGGAGGTATTGCCCTTTTATTTCCGGGAGTTGAGAAATTCAAATGGTGAAAATGTTCTCAGGTTCTCCCAGTTTTGTCTCTGAAAATTGCCATTTATTCTGCCCTGACATCAGTCTCTTCCTGACTACCTTTCTCTTTTATTCTGTGGGATTTCACTGTGCAATGATGGGAACGTCCAATTTGAGTGTTACAAGTTGGGGGATAGGCTTGTATTACATAGTAAGTGAAGCAACTTCAATATCAGGAAGCTAAATGGAGGAAAAGAGGATTCTGAGGTTTTATGGAAGGAATTTTCACTAAGTATCAAACTCAAGAAGAATATGAATTTTTCCCACTAAATTTCTCACTTGAAATGGATAGAAACAAATTTTTTCCCACTGAATTTCTCACCTGAAAAGATGTTGAAGCACATGACTATAACCTTCATCTCCAAATGAATATTTTTATGCTTGAGTAGATTTTAAAGCCCCAAAACCTACATACTATTGTGTGATCCTGAAGGAGGAGGGTGATGTCACTAAGACTGGTGAAGGTTGAGAAAAAGCTCTCCTAGAAAAATCCAGGCTGGGATTATAATTGAAAGAAGAAAAAAAAAATAGACATATTCTCTTTTAACCTCTACTACACCAAAGAAAAACATATAATTGATGAAAATGGTCCAGATACAAGCAAAGGCTATCAATAGCTAAACCTGCATATATTTGAAATTGAAAATTAAAGCATATTAGCCTTGAGCCAAAGTAAAAGCCTTTCTTTCATCAAACACTGAGGGAAGATCTATTAAACAAAATTTCTTCTAGTTTATATTATCTCATAAACCACAATTCTCTCCTTCACAAATATAAATACTTCCTGAAAGTTCAAAACTAATTATGTTTTCTAGACACTTGTGCACGTCTTTCCATAAACAAATCACTGTCCATTTCCGTAAGCTGCGACTCATTCATCTTCACTTTGGCAAGTCACTTTATTTGGAAATTTTCAATGCATTCCCACTGAGACCTCCAGTTCTAAGCAATTATCACTTTTCACAGGCTGAGTTAGAAAGTCAAGGAGTTTTCATCCACCCATTGTGGTTCCTTTGTGTTTTCTGTAGAGCATTCATGATTTTCTACTGGAAACCCATATTTGTATACATTTCTTGCTATCTAAACTGCAAGCTTCATGAGAACAGGAAACATGTCTTTACCTACAAATAAGGTTTCCTATAGCCCTCTCAGGACTTTGCACACAGTAGTTAAACATAAGTTGAAGGACCCAGAAATTTTGCTTCCAGGATACATCCTATAGAACTGTTGGCACAAGCGCACAAAGAGATACTTGTGGTATGCTGTTTTCAGGAATGAAAATTGGGAGCTACATAGATGCTCATCAACAGAGAAATGGTTGAACAAACACAATTGCAAACTATGGATTCCTACATGTATGTAAAAAAATATAATGTATACACACATGTACTTGCTAATAAGAGCAAATTAGATAAATAAGATATGGAAAAGTATCTGATATTATCAAGTGGAAAAAAGATAAAACAGAAAAGTTCAGAAAAATATGTCAATATGCTTCCATTTTTAAGGGGATGTACTACATTATATATTATAACATATTTTTCCCTATGAATAGAAAATGTCTGAAAGGATATACAGTATGTTCTCATGAGCAAATATCTCTGGGAAGTGGGATACAGTGGAAAAAGGAGGAACTATTTTCCCTTTACATATGTATTTCTATACTGCTGATATTCTTCACACTGTATATCTTTCTAATAAGAGGTTAAGGAAAATAAATATATCCTAAATGAATGACTAAATGAAGTCTACATAATTTGTTAATTCTGTATCCCTATTCTAGTTTATGAGGATAAACTGATGAAATCAGTCCTCCCCTGGGGATAGGCCTGTTACAGTACAAGAAAGGTCTTTGCTGAAAGGTCCCACAGGAGTCTGCAAATTACCCTGTCCTAGGAACCAACAGACAAAATTCCTGGTTCCTCTGCTACCTACCAAGCTCTAGGATAATACAGATTCCCTGTATCTTACTTTACTTATTTATAAAGTGAGGTTGGGTAGAATAAGGGTTTTCAAATTTCCTTTGAATCCTAGATTTGTCACCCCCTTCTTTGAGAGACAGAGAGAGAAAAATGATGAGGGTCACCAAATGGCCAAAGCATTAAAGACATAAGTTGCCCTGCTATTAGAAGACAGGCAGTTAACAGAATCTGACAATGAAAAAAAGGAGCACTTAGAAGGTTAACATTCATTTTATGCTTTGCTTCATGATATGAATTTAGGCTTTCATCTGCATTCGACTCTGCATAACATTCTATAAGACAAGGGAATACTGTTTACAGCATGGCATTTCAAATATCCAGATGATGGTCCATTTGGAATAGATTACAACTCTGCTTTTTGTCATCAGGCATTCTCAGACCCATATTGCATCCATATGTAGCCCAGGACCATGCATTGGTCCAGCTGTCTTTTATTTGGGGGAAAAGGTGGAAATGGGGCAATCATTTACTACAGAAATCTTTCTTAATATTTTTATTCAAAATTTTCTAGATTGAAAACCAAATAAATTATGCAATAGTTTATAAATCATCAAATTTAACATGCAATACCTCTGAACAATCTATGATAAAGTAAACCTGAGTCTCATCAACATGAAATGTAACCTCCTATCTCAGAAATCATCTGGATCCGTGAATTTTACTCCAACTACGATATGGATGTAAGACCAGGAGGATCACTCAGATATAGCCTAATGAGAAAAGCTTCTTGCTCTATTTTCCAACCTCAGTTTAAAAAATAATAATAAAAGATAACTTTTTTGATTCATGACACCCTATTAAATGCAAAAGAAACCAAGGGCTTTCATTGCTCCCAGTGATATTATATGCAGTCCTTTTTACAGTTTCTGACAGAGTATCTTAATTAGGCCTTAAAATGGACAACTTTATTTTTTAGCCAACTTTGAAAGACGGTCTTCCCCACCTAATTTTCTACTTGAAAATCAATACATACAGTTTTGCCTTCAGCAGTCCCCAGAATGATAACTATAGCATGCCATCTTCTGCTTGCTTGCATCTCGTTTTCATTACCCAAAAATGTCTTTGTTCCTCTCTAAGAGCTCTAAAGAAAGATCTGCTCAGACTGCATTGACAACACCAGGAAATAAAATGCTTCAGAGCAGCAGGGAATGACAGAAGGGATTGCCCCGTTGGAGCTGGGAAACCTGAGCATTTCAGCATCAATTTTAGAAAGGATGACAGATCCAGGGCTGGCAAAAGGATGACCATGTCAGCTCTTCTTTGATAAGCACTTGCCTTCAACAAACTCCCATTTCTTCCAACATCATGCCACGTGCTTTTCTACTCCCCCCTCAATTGACCAGGAATCCCATTTTCCCTGCTGCCACAACTTAAAGTAGACCAGTCTTCCTCACCTTTGCAGTGTCTAGCAACATCTTTACTTCAGACTCTATCCAAACATACCTAACCTATGAAGACATTACTCATCTGTAAACATAAAAAGATCTAAACCGTTGGCCTGGCACTGTGGCTCACGCCTGTAATCCCAGCACTTTGGGAGGCTGAGGTGGGCAGATCACGAGGTCAGGAGGTCAAGACCATCCTGGCCAACATGGTGAAACCCTGTCTCTGCTAAGAATACAAAAATAGCTGGGTGTGGTGGCACCTGCCTGTAGTCCCAGCTACTCCAGAGGCTGAGGCAGGAGAATCGTCTGAACCCAGGAGGCAGAGGTTGCTGTGAGCCGAGATTGCACCACTGCACTCCAGCCTGGGCAATACAGGGAGACTCTCTCTCAAAAAAGAAAAAAGAAAAAAAAAAAGATCTAAACTGTTAAGATAAGAACTAAAGTGCATGCATTGTATGGCGGCTCCTGAGAATAAAACCAGAGGTCAAAGACAATCTCCCCCACCCTTGTCTATTGCAGGCCCTACCAATCAATACCTACACTTGTTCACTTTAAGCCCAGATACAATCTTACAGCCCTTAACAGTGGATTTTGAGAGGCACTTGCAGTGGAACAGAGTCAACTGGAAAGTTGGAAAGTTTGCCATAATTGTCTTACCCCCCAAAAAAACAAAAATTACAATTGCTAGAAGCATAGATAGCTGCCAGAGAAAATGGGTAAAGTGATCACCTTGGTTAGATAAGGTGGACCTATCAGTAAACTTATGACAACATCCCACTACCTACCTATGGAGCTGACCCTACCTCTAATATACCCCTTCCGATATTGGAGATAAGGACAAAGTGGCCATCATCCATCTGCAATATGCTCTCTGATTACAATGCCAGCTTCTTCCATCCCTGACTATTTAATGGGTTAATGCTTATGCCTGTAAGATATTCAGATAAATCTTTTTTATACATTTAAATTCAGCAGAATAACAAAATAAATTGCAACTCTTCCTGGATGCCAGTCTCCTAAAATTTTTTTCACCAAACTCTGTGGAAGCATTTATTAAAATATATGGTAAAAGCATAATGTATTCCTCTATAGCAAAAAAAAAACTGCCTACTAAAAAACTCCATTCAGCATACATTTTATTAGTCAGCTTGAATTTAGGGAAACCTTTCTGATTTTGTATAATCCCCCTTGAGCTCCAGCTCATTGTATTGAATGTACACATTTGTTACACATATACTATGGGCCTACCATATACAAAGTAGTCATCAGAATCAATAATACAAGTGGAAACTAAACTATCTGATTTTGGATAAAGCCAACTGACTGGCATTAGCATAGATGCCTCAATTATTTTTAATGGCTTGGATTTGTGGCTTTTCTCTCTGTCACCTCACCACCACCCACAAACACTCATTAATACAGGAATCAAATTATCCTTGTTTTATTTCTTTTTTCTTTTTTTTTTTCGGGAAGAGAGAGAGAAAGAGAAAGAGAAAGGGGGAGAGAGAACAGGAGTCTTGCTCTATTGCCCAGGCTGGAATGCAATCTAAAAATAGGTATTGAAAACCCCTTTTATGCTGATAATTGTGCTTAACAGCGGAGACAGGAAGGAATAAGGGAAGAAAATAACAAACAGCCAACCAATATTTCATTTAAGTCTGTGGAATGCTATGCAAATGCTGAAGAGTGATTTACTTCCAATTATGTGGTCACTTTCAAAATAGGTGTAATGTGATACTGAGAAACATATATGTTCTGTGGATCTGGGGTGAAGAATTCTATAAATATTCACTGAGTTTACTTGTTCCAGGTCTGAGTTCTAATCATAGATGTCCCTGTTAGTTTTCTATCTCACTGATCCATCGAATATTAACAATGTGGTGTCAAAGTCTCCCGCTACTATTGTGTGGAGTCCAAGTCTCTTTATAAGTCATTAAGAACTTGTCTTGGCCGGGCGTGGTGGCTCAAGCCTGTAATCCCAGCACTTTGGGAGGCCGAGGTGGGTGGATCACGAGGTCAAGAGATCGAGACCATCCTGGTCAACATGGTGAAACCCCGTCTCTACTAACACAAAAAATTAGCTGGGCATGGTGGCGCGTGCCTGTAATCCTAGCTACTCAGGAGGCTGAGGCAGGAGAATTGCCTGAACCCAGGAGGCGGAGGTTGCGGTGAGCCGAGATCGCACCATTGCACTCCAGCCTGGGTAACAAGAGCGAAACTCCGTCTCAAAAAAAAAAAAAAAAAAAAAAAAGAACTTGTCTTATGTATCTGGACGCTCCTATATTGGGTGCATATATATTTATGATCATTGACTTCTGTTGTTGCATTGATCCTTATACCTTTATGTAATGTCCTTCTTTGTTTCTTTTAGTCTTTGTTACTATTACAGTCTATTTTGTCAGAGACGAAAGTTACAACTCCTGTTTTTTTTTTTTTTTTTTGCTCTCCATTTGATTGGTGAGTCTTCCTCCAATCCTTTGAGTCTTTGTGTGTCCTTGCTTATGAGATGGATCTGGATACAGCATACGGATGAGTTTTGACTTTTTATTAAATTTGCCTGTCTGTGTCTTTAATTGGGGCATTTAATCCATTTAAATTTAGGACTAATATTGATATTTGTGAGTTTAATATTGTCATTTAATGTTATCTGGCTATTTTGCCCATTAGTTGATATAGATTCTTCATTATGGAGATACTCTTTACCTTTTGGTAAGTTTTTGGGATGACTGATACTGGTTGTTCCTTTCTGTGTGTAATGCTTCTTTCAGAAGCTCTTGTAAAGGAGGCCTGGTGGTGATGAAATCTTTGAGTGCTGGCTTGTTCGTGAAATATTTTATTTTTCCTTCATTTATGAAGCTTAGTTTGACTGGATATGAGATTCTGGGTTAAAAATTCTTCTCTTTGAGGATATTGAATATTGACCCCCACTCTCTTCTAGTTTGTAAAGTTTCTGCTGAGAGATCTGCTGTGAGTCTGATAGGCTTCCCTTTATGGGTAACCTGACCTTTCTCTCTAGCTGCCCTTAGAATTTTCTCCTTTATTTCAACTCTGGTGAATCTAATGATTATGTGTCTTGGGGTTGTTCTACTTGAGGAATATCTTTGTGGTGTTCTCTGTATTACCTGGAGTTGAGTATTGTCCTGCCTTACTAGATTAGGAAAGTTTTCCTGAATAATATCCTGAAGAATATTTTCCAGCTTGGATTCATTCTCTTCATGACATTCAGGTACACCTATCAAATGTAAATTAGGTCTTTTGACATAGTCCCATATTTCTTGGAGATTTTGCTCATTCCTTTTTACTCTTTCTTCTCTAATCTTGTCTTCTCATTTCATTTCATTAAGTTGGTCTTCGGCCTCTGATATCCTTTCTTCTGCTTGATCAATTTGACTGTTAAAACCTGGGCATACTTCATAGAGTTCTCGTATTGTATTCTTCAGTTCCATTAATTCACTTATATTCCTCTCTAAATTGTCTATTCTCATTAGGATTTCATCAAACCTTTTTTCAAGGTTCTTAGTTTCTTTATGTTGGGCTAGAACATGTTCTTTTAACTCACTGAAGTTTCTTATTATCCACCTTCTGAAGCCTAATTGTGCTAATGGAATGCACTCATTCTCCATCAGGCCTTGTTCCCTTGTTGATGAGGAATTGTGATCCCCTGTAGAGGGAGAGGCATTCTGATTTTGGGTATTCTCAGCCTTTTTACACTGGTTTCTTCCCGTCATTGTAAATTTATCCACCTGTCATCTTTGTAATTACCGACTTTCAAATTAAGTCTCTGAGTGGATGTCCAACTTGTTGATTCCCAGCACTAGAATCTGAGCAACCCACTACACTTGCTAAAACAGTGGCATTAAGATTCATGGTGCTTTTCTGCCTGGGAATCTCCGGTCTGGCTTCCTTCTTGAGTCCCTTTTTCCATCAGCTGAATAGGCGACTCTGCCTTCCTGGAGCTCCAAACGTCTACCAAAAGGGGACACAGTCCTGTTTACTCTGCACCGGGAACTGCCACGCTGGGGTGCAGGCAAAACCACCGCGCCGGCCACAAGAGTCATGCTGGTGATCCGTGGGGCTCCTCCGCTGGGAATCTCCTGGTCTGTGAGCAACAAAAATTCATCTGAAAGTGTGGTGTCCTCTCATTCTCTGCACTTTCACTGGGAGCTACAATCCTGAGCTGTTAGTAATCGGCCATCTTGGATCTCTCCCCCAAGTTGTACTTTTTAATACTGTGGTCCAGACAGACCTTATTGTAAAGATGACATGAGGAAACTTACCTGGCCATTTCAGATGGATGGAATAGCTGATGCAAAGGAGGAGGGCATGAAGTCTGTCCCCTTTGTTCCCTTTCACAGTCTATTCTCTGTTCCACCCTGGAAGCAATGGTACTGTAAAGTAGATGTGAATCCTTCTAGTCTTTGTTTCTACACATTTACTGCCATAAACAGTATTTAGTATTTAGTCTGTTCTTTACTTATTTAGTATTTAGTCTCGGGCTGGAAAAAGCCAAACAACTACACAGAAATTTTCCCTCAAATTGTCTCAGGCAATTGGGAAATGCATTTTCTCATATTTTAATAAGTACAGATATATGGGAGAATTTAGAAGTATTTGATGTACCCTGGTGTATTCTCTCTCCCATTTATGCCACATACAGAACTTGTTTTATCCCAAGACTGTCTTACCTTAGTTCCAGGTAGGCTTTCAGAAGCAACTGGGATGGCAATCTTCCTTGTCACATCTGAAAGGAGAAAGAGAGAAACTCTTACCAAGTGTATTAGTCTGTTCTCACTTTGGAATAAATAACTGCCTGAGACTGCATAATTTATAAAGGATAAAAGTTTAATTGACTCACCATTCTGTATAACTGGGGAAATGTCAGAAGGCCTGAATTCACAGTGACTGATAATGCAGAAGCAAGACACCTTCTTCCAAGGCAGTAGGAGGAAGAATGAATGCAAGAGGAACTACCAAACACTTAGATAGCCATCAGATCTCACAAGAACTCCCTGGCATAGGGAAAATGACCCAGTGATTCAATTATTACCTCCACCTGGTCTCTCCCTTCACTGGTGAAGATTATGGAAATAACAATTCAAGATGAGAGTTTGGGTAGGAGCACAGCCAAATCTTATTACCAATTTTGAAATTGGTATGTTAATTGTTAGACCATGTGGAAACACTTATACTAATGAAGGTCACCTAGAGAAATGCACCGATTTGCTTAAGCTTAGATTATTGAAAATATACAGCAACTGGAATTACAATGAGTTCATTAAACTAATTAGTATCTATTCCTTGAGTAATGAGATCTCAGTTTTCTCCATCCTAAACTCTTCAATATTTAGCAAGGGGAATTTTTTTAAGGTTTAAATTCACAGACTACTCTAAATGTAAAAACTGTAATATAGATGAACAAGTGATAATCCACCTAAAAGAGCCAAATCTCAGATCAAAACTGAGAATTTACCCAAATTATATAACAGAATTTTCAATAGGCACAAAAGCAGAAAATACAAAGCAGTCTACTTCTGGTTAAACCTCTGCTGGATATCAGTACCTGGCTATAGTTTTTTGATCGCTTTATTGATACGTAATTTATATATCATAACATTCACTTGATTAAAATTAGCAATTCAAAGATATTTTCCATATATTCAGGGTTGTGCACCATTATCATAATCTAATTTTAGGACATTTTTTATAATTGTGGGTCTTAAATGACACCTCCTTACAGGTGCTCTGCCTGCCTGTCCTTAATACAACTACACTCCTTATTTCCTACTTCTTTCCTTTGGACACTCATAACTATTTGTAGTTATTTTCCTTAGTTATTGGCCTCCTTCTTTGTTGTCTACCTCTCCCACCTGAATTTAAGCCACTTAAAGAGAAGCTCTTTATGTCTCTCTTGAATTTCTTTGAGTAGTGAAGCACGAGGGCTGCCTATATTATGTGGTCACTAAAAACATTTGCTGAATGAATGAACTAGCAAGACATAATTACCACAGTAGATGGGCACTGTGGAGCAATGGGGAATTGGTCATCACGGGGAAACTGTGGCACTGAGGATGAAGGGCAAGCAGGAGGGTACTGAGCCAATAATCCAGCTGTCCATCTGGTGTTTGGAAGACTGAGAAGACCCCTTAGGTTCTCTAACAATTAGCAAGACTTGGGAGTGAAGACCTCAAGAAGGAGATAGCACTGCTAATAAAATAGGTGGATCTCTTCCAATTAATTAGAAAAATAAAAAGATATCATCATATTTGCAGCTATACTGGCAAAGAAATTCATATTTCTCACATCAACACCTAAAATACACAAACTAAATGTCTCTTTATACGTGAATCCCATATCTGGTGTTGTTAATTAAGTGTGGTTATATAGGGGAGTGTACAGTTCTGGAGCTAGAAAGCCAGAATTTGTATTCTTATTCTGCCACTTACTAGCCATGTGACTTTGGGCAAATTACTTATCTGCTTTGTGCTTTCATTTGTACATTTATAAAACAGACATATTGATAGTTTCTATATCCTAAGAGCTGTTTTGAGTATTAAATGAAAATACTCAGAAAACTGTTGCATACCGAGTGCTGTATATCATCGTGTTGTAGAAGGAGCAGTAGTCTTCACAGTGGTGGTATTGCTGGAGGTGGTAGAAATAGTAGAAGGTAGCAGTAAAATAATAGAGGTGCAGCCCATTATGACTGTTTTATGGGGCCACAAATTTAGATTTAGCTTAATGCTAAGCAGTGTCAAATACAAGGTACTAAATTCATATAGAATTGACTAGCACTCATGATGTTTTCTATCATACCACAAGATGATTTGACACAATAGATTTTTCTTTAATAAGTGAGGGAATCAGCAGATTTGTAGTGGCTACCACTGCTGGAAAACTACTATCACATAATTTATGCTCAACTTAGGCCCACAGAAAGTGTCAGAAGGGCAGTCATATTCTTGAGTGTGTGAATGTGTGCGTGTAAAATGATGTGCATTTGACTGTGACTCTGTTCCAAGAAGAACAGAAGAATTTCATTATTTTATGAAATAAAGTGGGAAAATAGTGAACCATCCTGAAAAATAAGCCATGGTATTTAGAAATCAAGAGAATCATTTTTAAGGGGAAAAGACCACTGGTGTGGACTTACTAACAATATTTGCAATGTGTCCTCTTTATGGATGGATAACACTGAAGACCCCATTTAACATTTTAGTTGACTTCACAATTGATTCATCCAGTGGGACTCACTGGCTCTTCACGTGTATTATCTAAGGAAACTGGAAAGAAGATTGAAAAAGTGGTTTTATCTCACGATCTGCAACAAAAGCTGCCCTAGAAACAGGACATAACTGCCAGCCTGAAAGCAGGGAGTGAGAACACTTATTTAATTATCCAATGAAAATCAGAAAAAAGTGCTATAAAATAAGAGTTTTTTCAACATAAACATGGGTATGTGAGCCACCTTTAGGTGAAAAACAAATATGTTCTTTTAAAAAGTAGCCTAACGGTTTATTTTCTATCTGTGAAGTGAAACACAGATCTAGTGAACATGCTATAGAATGTTAAGTAGAATAAAGATGAACACTTGTGCTCGCTTCAGCAGCACATACACTAAAATTGGAATGATACACAGAAGATTAGCATGGCACCTGTGTAAGGATGACATGCAAATTCGTGAAGCATTCCATATTTTTAGACTTAAACATAAGACCTAACACCATAAAAGCCTTAGAAGAAAACCTAGGCAAAACCATTCAGGACATAGGCATAGGCAAGGACTTCATGACTAAAACACCAAAAGCATTGGCAACAAAAGCAAAAATAGACAAATGGGACCTAATTAAACTCCAGAGCTTCTGTACAGCAAAAAAAACAATCATTAGAGTGAATTGGCAACCAACAGAATGGGAAAAATTTTTTGCAATCTCCCCATCTGAAAGAGGGCTAATATCCAGAATCTACAAAGAACTAAAACAGAGTTACAAGAAAAAGGCAAATAAACAAACCAACCAATTCAAAAGTGGGTGAAGGACATGAAGAGACACTTTTCAAAAGAAGACATACATGAGGCCAACAAACATATGAAAAAATGCTCATCATCACTGGTCATTAGAGAAGTGCAAATCAAAACCACATTGAGATATCATCTCATGCCAGTTAGAATGGCGATCATTAAAAAATCTGGAGACAACAGATGCTGGAGAGGATGTGGAGAAATAGGAACACTCTTACAAAGTTGGTGGGAGTGTAAATTAGATCAACCACTGTGGAAGAATCTCACTGTCACCCAGGCTGGAATGCAATGGCACAATCTAGGCTCACTACAATCTTCACCTCCTGGGTTCAAGCAAATATTCTGTCTCAGCCTCCCCAGTATCTGGGATTACAGGTACCTGCCATCACCCCTGGCTAATTTTTGTGTTTTCAGTAGAGATGGGGTTTTACCATGTTGGTCAGCCTGGTTTTGAACTCCTGGCCTCAAGTGATCAGCCCACCTAGGCCTCCCAAAGTGATGAGATTATGGAGGTGAGCCACTGCATCCAGCCTGGTTATACTTTGTTCTAAAGGCTGTGTGTGTGTGTGTGTGTGTGTGTGTGTGTAAGAGCAACTTGCAAACAAATATGCTTATTTTTCTTTTGTAAAAAGACATTATTTATACATTGGGAGTTGAGTATTTGCATATTTCAGGTCGAATTTTTACCCACAAAGTTTTTTCCTAGTGCTTCAATATGATCACTCCTGTCTTTTGCATTTGCACTTAAATAACTAAACTTTGTAGAAAATAACAATATACAAGATATAAAACGTTTTATTAGTTAAAATATCTTATTAAATTATACCTCCACAAAATCAGTATCTGTAATATAGTGCAAATACATAAATACAAATTTTAGGCAGACTGCTTTTGTTTTAGATTGCTTGAAGCACATCTTTTAAAAAAAATCCATGAACAGGCCTTGAGTGGTGTCTCATGTGTGTAATCCCAGCACTTTGGGAGACCAAGGTGGGTGGATCACCTGAGGTCAGGAGTTCAAGACCAGCCTGGCCAACATGATGAAACTCCGTCTCTACTAATAATACAAAAACTAGTCAGGTGTGGTGGCAGGTGCTTGTAATCCCAGCTACTCAGGAGGCAGAGGCAGGAGAATTGCTTGAACCTGGGAGGCAGAAGTTGCAGTGAGTCAAGATCGTGCCACTGCACTTCAGCCTGGGCAACAAGAGCAAAACTTCATCTAAAAAAAAAAATCTATGGACAAATCCAGGGCTGTGATATTATAGTATAGACATTCAAAATTCTGTAAACTTCGATATCTAAAAATAAAGTCTTCTCCAGTAAGGACCAGACAATTGCTAAAGTAGATTCAAGCCTAATGTAAATGTTTGGGGTCATATTAATCAGAAAGCTGGAAAACACATCCTCCAGTGTGTAGGGTCCCTCAGATCCCCCTGCCTTCTTTCTTATCCTCACCAAAAATCACAGAGTGCCTTGGCCTCTCTTTGACCTGGCCAGCTGCAGGGTTCCCCGCAGGCTTGAACCAAAACCAGGACCTTGAACATTGTCAGCCACTAACCAGCATATCTAGATTGTTCCCAAAACACTGCATGAAACTGGTCTCCAGCCCTGAGCCAAATTTCTTAAACCCTTATAAAAACTGCATAACCTGCACTTTGGAAAGCCGAGGAAGATTGCTTGAGGCTAGGAGTGTAAGACCACCCTGGCAACACAGATCTTGTCTCTTTAAAAATTTTTTTTAATTAGCCAGGTTTAAGGCCAAGCACAGTGGCTCACACCTGTAATTCCAGCACTTTGGGAGGCCAAGACAGGTGGATCACCTGAGGTCAGGAGTTCAAGATCAGCCAGGCCAACATGGTGAAACACTGTCTCCACTAAAAATATAAAAATTAGCTAGGCATGGTTGTGGGTGCCTGTAATTTTAGCTACTTAGGAGGCTGAGGCAGGAGAATCACTTGCATCCTGGAGGTGGAGGTTGCAGTGAGCCAAAATCATGCCATTGCACTCCAACGTGGGCAACAAGAGCAAAACTCCATCTGAAAAAAATAATTAGACAAGTGTGGTGGCAGCATCTGCAGCCCCAGCTACTCAGGTGGCTAAGGTGGGAGGATCACTTGAGCCCAGGAAGTCGAGGCTGCAGTGAGTCATGATCTGACGAAAAAACAAAAACCAAAGAAAAACAACAAAAAACTCCATAACCTGACCTCCTCACTGTGAACAAAGCTAGATAGGACACCTCTTTTCTCCTGCTGTCCATCATGAGGACTGCCACAGCACTTGTAAGCTCCCTCATAAACACCTTGGAATGATCACCCTTGCATTTTAGTACTTCGTCCTGTGGAATTCCAACCAGCCTCATCTCAGGACCATTTGGGGCACTACCCTGTGGGAATTCCCCTGCTGCCACTTTTGGGGCAGCTCTAGCCAGCCTTGAAGTTGACATGACATAACATAGTGATGGTAAATCATTAACATACAGAAATGGAAACTTTTGGCTGGCTTGGCATGGTGCCTCACACCTAGAATCCCAAAACCTTGGGAGGCCAAGGTGGGTGGATCACCTGAGGTCAGGATTCGAGACCAGCCTGGACAACATGATAAAACCCCATCTCTACTACAAGTACAAAAACTAGCTGGGAATCGTGGCTCACACCTGTAATTCCATCTACTCAGGAGGCTGGGGCTGGAGAATCGCTTGAACCCGGGAGGTGAAGGTTGCAGCAAGCCGAGATTTTTCCTGGGCAACATAGCTGCACTTCAGCTTGGGGGACAGAGAGAGACTCTGTCTTAAAAAAAGAAAAAAGAGAAAGAAAGAAATGGAAACTTCCCATGTCAATAATTCCTCAGATGTTAAGATTTAAGGGGAAAGGCATTCATAGCAAGAACTGATCAACTTGAAAAAGAAGACAGCCAGGTGCAGTGGCTCACATCTGTAATCCCAGCACTTTGGAAGGCCATGGCAGGCAGATTGCCTCAGGTCAGGAGTTCGAGACCAGCCCAACCAACACGGTGAAACCCCATGTCTACTAAAAGTACAAAATTAGTCAGGTGTGGTGGCAGGTGCCTGTGATCCCAGCTACTCAGGAGGCTGCAGCAGGAGACTCACTTGAACCCAAAAGGCAGAGGCTGCCGTGAGCCAAGATGGCACCATTGCACTCCAGCCTGGGCAAAAAAAGTGAAACTCCATCTCAAAAGAAAGGAAAAAGAATACAAGCAGGACATGGTGGCTCATGCCTGTAATCCCAGCATTTTAAAGGCTAATTCCAGCAGATCGCTTGAGCTCAGGAGTTCCAGACCCACTTGACAATATGGCAAGACCCCCATCTTTACCGAAAGTTAAAATTTAGCCAGGCATGCGGGCACATGCCCGTGGTCCCACACACCCGTGGTCCCAGCTACTTGAGGCTAAGGTGGGAGGATCCCTTGAGCCAGGATGGTCAAGGCTGCCATGAGCCTTGTTCATGCCACTGCACTTGAGCATGCCAGGGCAACAGAGTGAAACCTTGTCTCAGAAAAAGAAAAGAGAAAAAGACAGTAGCCACATACTCTTGCCTACATCTTTATGTAATGGTCTTTGTGAAAATTAGAGATTTTATATTTCCGGAAAATGGCTTGATAATAATAGGTGACCATAAAATTAAGAGTGTGTATCCCTGACTATATTGAATGTACTACTAATTAAGAACTTGAAGCAACTCTTAATTTAATTTAACTAGAAATCTAACTTATTCCAACTACTTCATGACATCTGAGATCAAGTACAAAGTCTCTTTTCAGTTTGAACAATACATAGTAAAAGTCAAGACTCCTTGGATAAAGGGAAACCAACTTGGAACATTTTCTCTCTTCAATTAAATAAAGTTGAAGACTAAATGAAGTTGTCTTCAACTATGTAAAGTGGAAGATGGAATGTTTTATTAGGGCTGAGTGCAGAATAGAATCTGACAATATGGCAATTTCCTTTATATGTATATTGGCCCTCTAGTTTTAAAAAAGAAGATACAGTTTTAACCTTTTTTATGGAGAGAGGGTCTTGCTCTGTGTCCTTGTCTGCAGTGTGGTGGCATGATCATGGCTCACTGCAGCCTCAACCTCCCAGGCTGAAGCGATACTCCTACATCAGCCTCCTCAGTAGCTGGGACTACAGGCACATGCTGCCATGCCTGGCCATTTAATTTTTTATTTTTTTGTAGAGACAGGGCCTCTCTATGTTGTTCAAGCTTGTCTCCAACTTCCAGGCTCAAGCAATCCTTCCTCCTCAACTTCCCAAAATGCTGGCATTACAGGCATGAGCCACCACATTGGCCTTTCTAAGTTTTTTATAAAAAATAATTTCAGAGTTATGTAAGACTTGCATGAAGATTACAGAGAAAAAATTGAGGCATCATAATTTTCCCAAGGCCGCACAGCTAGCGAGTAATAGGGTCAGGTTTGTGAAAGCAGGCAGCTTGAACCCACTGCTCATTTTTTTTTGAGACAGAGTTTTGCTCTTGTTGCCCAGGCTTGAGGGCAATGGCGTGATATTGGCTCACTGGAATCTCTGACTCCTGGGTTCAAGCAATTCCCCTGCCTCAGCCTCCAGAGTAGTTGGGATTACAGACATCTGCCACCATACCTGGCTAATTTTGTATTTTTTTAGTAGAGATGGGGTTTCACCATGTTGGTCAGGCTGTTCTCAAACTCCTGACCTCAGATGATCCACCCACCTCAGCCTCCCAAATTGCTGGGATTACAGGCATAAGCTGCCATGCCTGGCCCTGACCATGCTTTTAATCACAGAAAGTTCTAGACCTTTATCCCAAGGTCACAGACACCTAGCAAATGATAAGGCAAATATTCAAAAGCCACTTCCACTGACAAGTCCTGTGACCTTTATATAGACAAAAATTAAAATTCTTTCTGTACAGATAAAACTACAACGTTGCATGTACTGGGTTTCATAGACATTCAACAGACATATTCTGTACAATAGAACTGAACTGCAAAAAACTGCTGAATATTTAGAAAAATTAATCAAATGAACAGAGTCTCATATCAGTTTTGAGATTTTGCTGAAACTATGGGGCTTAAGCAGCCTATTGAAAGGAAGTCCTCATGTGTCCCAGGTTTTATGCTTTTCTTAGCTATTTCTATGTAACAAGCAGTAGCTGCCTGCAGGCTCTTGAATTCAGAATCCTCTCTGATAGGATCTGTAGCCAGGATCACAAACGCCTTCTGTTTCACATCATCAGTGGTACTAGTCAAACATCAGTGGGATTATTTTATAGTATCATATAGTAAATTTTATTTTAAAAATACAGGCATCCCCCATTATCAAATTTCTCTTTCTTCTTTTTCTTTCCTTCTTCTTTATTCCTGCCTGCCTTCACTCTCTTCCTCATTCCCTCCCCTCCTCCCTTCCTTTCCTTCCTTTTCTTCCCTTCCCTTTCCTTCCTTCCCTTCCTTCCCTCCCTTCCTTCTTTCCTTCCTTCCTCCTTCCCTCCCTCCCTTCTTCCTTCCTTCCTTCCTCCTTCCCTCTCTTCCTTCCCTTTCTTTCTTCCTCCCTTCCCTTCCCTCCTTCCCCCCTTCCCTTCTCTTCCTCCCTCCCTTCCTTCCTTCTTCTCTCTCTCTCTCCCTCTCTTTTCTTTTGGCAGGGACTTGCTCTATTGCCCAGGCTAACATGATCTTGACTCACAGCAGCCTTGAACTCCTGGGCTCAAGTGATCCTCCCACTTCAGCCTCCCCAGTAGCTGGGACTACAGGTGCATACCACCATGTGTGGCTGATTTTTGTATTATTTTTTAGAGATGGGGCTCCCTACGTTTCCCAGGCTGGTCTTGAACTCCTAAGCTCAAGCAATCCTCCTGCCTTGGACTCCAAAGATTCTGAGATTATACGCATGAACCACAGAGCCCAGCCCAGTTTTACTTTCCACAATTTTCCATAATCAACAGCAGTTCAAAAATATTAAATGAAAAATTCTAGAAATACACAATGTATAAGTTTTAAATTGCATGCCATTCTAAGTACGGTGATGTCATGTCATGTTGACCCACCCCATCGCAGCCTGGATATGAATTATCCCACTATTCCCTTCATTTTATCTCATAGGCATTGTGTTATCTCACATAATCATAAGAAGAGTGAGCACAGTACAATAAGTTATTTTGAGGCCAGGCATGGCAGCTCAAGCCTGTAATCCCAGCACTTTGTGAAGCTGAGGCTGGTGGATCACCTGAGGTTATGAGTTCAATACCAGGCTGGCCAACATGGTGAAAATCTATCTCTACTAAAAATACAAAAAATTAGCCAGACATGGTAGAGAGCACCTGTAATCCCAGCTACTTGGGAGGCTGAGGCAGGAAAATCACTTGAACCCAGGAAGCAGAGGTTGTTGCAGTGAGCTGAGATCACACGACTGCAGTCTAGTCTGGGCAACTAGAGCAAAACTCTGTCTTTAAAAAAAGATATTTTGAGAGACACTGACAACATTTACATAACTTTTAGTACAGCATATTGTTATGTTATTTTATTTTTAGTTACTATTGTTAGCTTCAGTCTGCAACTAACAAGCTAACAATAGTAACTAATAATAAAAGAGAACTGCATCTCATTTGTTAATAAAACTTTATCATAGGTAAGTATGCATAGAAAAAACATTGTACATACCGGGCTCTGCATCATGCATGGTTTCAGACATCCATTGGGGTTCTTGGAAATTAGCCCCAAGAGAACTACTACTATAGGCAAATGGCCATAATCTGGAAGGTATGTCAAGGTTGAAATCTATCAAATGTGAATTTCCTCCTCCCACAACCAAAAAATTTATGTTGAAGCCCTAACCCCCAGTACCTCAGAATGTGACTTTAACTGAGATGAAGCCTTCAAAGAGGTGATTAAACTGTGAGACTGGGTCAGGTGTGGTGACTCACACTTGTAATCTCAGCACTTTGGGAGGTCGAGTTGGGCAGATCACTTGAGTTCAGGAGTTCAAGACCAACCTGGCTCAAATGGTGAAACTTCGTCTCTACTAAAAATACAAAAATTAGCTGGGTGTGGTGGCGCATGCCTGTAATCTCAGCTACTCAGGAGGCTGAGACAGGAGAATCATTTGAACCTGGGAGGCAGAGGTTGCAGTGAGCCAAGATCACACCATGGCACTACAGCCTGGGCATCAAAAAAAAAAAAGAAAGAAAGAAAGAAAAGTGAGACTATTACAGTGCAGCTCAATCCAAATTCACTGGCACCCTTATAAGAAGATAAAATGTGGACACACAGGAGACACCAGGAGAAACACCATGTGAGAACACAGACATAAGGCGGTCATCTGCCAGAGAAGAAGAGAGATTTCAGAAGAAACCACATCTTCTGACACATTGGTTTTGGACTTCTAGCTTCTGAGACTGTGAGAAAATAAATTTCCATTGTTTAAACCACCCAGTCTATGATATTTTGCTATGCCAGCCATAACACGCTAACGCAAACACCTTAAATATTAACAGAAAGAAGTAATTAGAATATTTACATATATTACAAAATGACAGATATAGTCATGCACCACATAGTGGCATTTCAGCAAATGACAGGCCACATATATGATGGCAGTCCCATAATATTATAATACTGTACCTTTGCTTTATGTTGTTGTTGTTATTTATTTATACATGTATTTATTTATTTTCAGACTGAGTCTTGGTCTGTCACCATACTGGAGTGCAGTGACACAATCTCAGCTCACTGCAATCCCCACCACCCGAGTTCAAGCGATTCTCCTGCCACAGTCTCCCGAATAGCTGGGATTACACTCACCCGCTAACACACCTGGCCAATTGTTTTTTGTATTTTTAGTAGATTCGGGGTTTCATCACGTTGGCTAGTCTAGTCTCAAACTCCTGACCTCAGGTGGTCCACCCACCTCAGCCTCCCAAAGTGTTGGGATTACAGGTGTAAGCTTCCACACCCAGTTACTTATATATCTATGTATTTAATTTCTGGATTCAGAGGATATGTTACTTAGCTATATTGCATATTAGTGAGGTTTTGGCTTCTAGTGTGCTCATCAACCAAACAGTGAGCATTGTTCCCAATAGGTAATTTTTCAAATCTCAACCTCCTCCCAGCCCTCCTCCTTATAAAGGGCCCAGTGTCTATTATTTTTGTCTAATACTGCACCTTTGTTATGTTTAGATACACAGATACAACCAGGCATGGTGGCTCACACCTATAATCCTAGCACGTTGGGAGGCTGAGGTGAGCAGACCACTTGAGGTCAGGAGTTCAAGACAAGCCTGGCCAACATGGCAAAACACTGTCTCTATTAAAAATACAAAAACTATCTGGGCATGATGGTGCAGGCCTGTAGTCTCAGCTACTCAGGAGGCTAAGGCAGGAGAATCACTTGAATCTGGGAGGCGGAGGTTGCAGTGAGCCGAGATCACACCACTGCACTCAGCCTGGAAGACCGTAAGACTCTGTCTCAAAAATAAATAAGTAAAATAAAATAGATACACAGATACTCAGCACTGTGTTATAATTCTACAGTATTCCGTACAGTACCATGCTGCCCAGGTTTGTAGCCTAGGAGCAATAGGCCATACCATAAAAGACTATAGCCTAGGTGTGTAGTAGGCTATATCATCTAGGTCTGTGTAGGTACACTCCATGAGGTTTTCATAATAATGAAATCACCTAAAGATACGTAACTGCACTTGCATGCAAGTACCTTCAAGTTGTGTTATTATCTCAAAATTAATATTACATCGTGAAAGGTTGGGACCAGGTAAAATGGCTCATTCCTGTAATTCCAACACTCTGGGAAGGCGGGGTGGTTGGATCCCTTGAGCCCAGAAGTTGGAGTTCAGCCTGGGCAACATAGTGAAACCTAGTCTATAGAAAAAATACAAAAATTAGTGGAGCTTGATAGCACACTCCTGTTTCCCAGTTACTCGAATGGCAGAGATGGGAAGATTGCTTGAGCCCAGGAGGCTGAGGCTGCACTGAGCTATGATTGCACCCCTGCACTCCAGCCTGGGTGACAGAGCAAGACCTTGTCTCAAATACAAAAAAAAAAAAAGAAAGAAAGAAAGAAAGGAAAAAGAAAAGAAAGCTTGGTGGATTTACCAAACATACCTTACTGTCAAGGTTATTCATTGTTAATAGATCAAGAGAAGTCAGGGAATGTCCTGTAGGTGAAAAATGAGGTGGAGACACACGTGGATGCAAGAATCATCGTGCTCAAACAAGGAACATTTAAACTTTAGTTCTTTTTGAAGACAGGCCTCAAATTGGGCATATATGTAGTCAATTATTGGTTGGTAGCTAAAAGCAATAATTTACACATTTAGCATAACAGATTAATAAAATCTAAAGCCTACTTTTTGACCACTTAATAGACAGTTAACATGTATGCTAAGCGGTTTGCTATAGTGATAAAGAAAAAGTTCATAACATGTTCATGCAAAGATATTAATCCCAAACCAATAATAAGGCTCATGCTTTATGGTTATGTAAAACGTAAACATAGAAGAAAGCTGGGTGCATCTGACAGGGAAATAGTATCCAGAAGATACAAAGAACACAAGTAACTAAACAACAAGAACAAACAATCCCATCAAAAAGTGAGCAAAGGACATGAATAGACATTTTTCCAAAGACCAAACTACAAAGTTAAACCACAGTGAGATATCATCTTACCCTAGACAGAATGGTTATTGTTAAAAAGATTTTTAACAAAGTCCTAGCGCTGCCTGGCTTTAAGCTCCGCGAGTCCCTGGCAATAAGCAGGAACCGCCTTCAACATCGCCACCGGCGTGGGGGGTTGTGCCTGGCTGCTGCCCATCACCCACTGCTGGCACATGGAGGGCCGTTTCCTGGAGAAGCTGCCTGTTCACGGGGGCCTGGTGATCACCGAGGTGGAGCAGGAGCCCAGCTACTGCAACATCGCCAGCCTCATTGTGTGGTGTATGGCCGTGGGCCAAGATCACTTGAGCCCAGGAGTTCAAAACTAGCCTGGGCAACTTAGTGAGACCCGTCTCTATTACTATACAGTTTTATTTTTAAAAACACGGAAAAAATGAAAGGTGTTATTTTTCCTTTCTTTTTTTTTAAGTTCCTGAACCATAGTAGAAAGGTCACAATTACAAATTTAACACCTTACTACACATGATGGTGACCACAGTTAGTAACATTATATACTTGAAAATTGGTAAGAGAGTAGATTTTAAGTGTTCTTACCACACACAAAAAAATTAATGGCCGGGCGTAGTGGCATACGCCTGTAATCCCAGCAGTTTGGGATTCCAAGGCGGGTAGATCACCTGACGTCAGGAGTTCAAGACAAGCCTGACTAACATGGTGAAACCCTTTCTCTACTAAAAATACAAAAATTAGCTGAGTGCAGTGGTGGGCACCTGTAATCCCAGCTACTCAGGAGGCTGAGGCAGGAGGATTGCTTGAACCTGGGAGGCAGAGGTTGCAGTGAGCCAAGATTGCACCATTGCACTGCAGCCTGGGAGAAACAGCAAGAAACTCTAAAAAAAAAAAAAAAAAAGAAAACAAACGAACAAACAAAAAACCTATATGTATTACCTTACAAAGACCGCATTGTACACATTCAGTTAGCAAAGACCAATATCAATAGCACACCACACACCATGATGTAAACTGTATTTTGGGCCATCTAAATAGACTAGTACTTTGAGTGTAGGCAATTTCAAGGTGAGGGTGATGAATAAGATCATTTATAAACTTCCAACCACAGACATTTTTAAGATTTTGTGACTTTTAACCACTAAAACAAAACATTTGTGATATTTGCATTTGATGCAGCAGTTCTTAACTAATTCAACAAATATTTGTTGAGTATATGGAAAGTTGATTCCATCTTCAGTGAAAATCAAGCCGACTCAGTCAGGCGCGGTGGCTCTGGCCTGTAATCCCAGCAGTTTGGGAGGCCAAGGCGGGTGAATCACTTGAGATCAGGGGATTGAGACCAGCCTGGTCAACAGCGTGAAACCTTTCTCTATTAATAATACAAAAATTAGCCAGGTGTGGTGTCACATGCTTGTAATCCCAGCTACTGGGGAGGATGAGGCAGGAGAAATGCTTGAACCTGGGAGGTAGAGTTTGCAGTGAGCCAAGATCGTGCCATTGCACTTTAGCCTGGGTGAAGAAGTGAGACTCTGTCTCCAAAAAAAAAAAAAAAAAGGCCAGTCATGGTGGCTCACACCTGTAAACCCAACACTTTGGGAGGCCGAGGCAGGCAGATTACCTGAGGTCAGTTGTTCAAGACCAGCCCAGTCAACATGGTGAAACTCTGTCTCTATTAAAATACAAAAATTAGGCATGATGGCCAGTGCCTGTAATGCCAGCTACTCAGGAGACTGAGATGGGAAAATCACTTGAACCCAGAAGACGGTGGTTGCAGTGAGCTGAGATCATATCACTGCACTTCAGCCTGGGCAGCTGAGCGAGGATCTGTCTCAAAAAACAAAGTATCATTGGGCATGGTGACTAACACCTGTAACCCCAGCACTTTGGGAGGCCGAGGTGGATGGATCTCCTGAGGTCAGAAGTTCGAGACCAGCCTGACCAATACAGAGAAACCCCATCTCTACTAATAGTACAAAATTAGCTGGACATGGTGACAAATACCTCCCAGCTACTTAGGAGACTAAGGCAGGAGAATCCCTTGAACCTGGGAGGCGGAGGTTGCAGTGAGCCATGATTGCACTATTGCACTCCAGCCTGGGCAATAAGAATGAAACTCTGTCTCAAAAAACAAATTTAAAAAAATCAAGCCAACTCAAATACATGTACACACATGTTCACAGAAGCAGTGTTCATAGTAGGAAAGGGTGGAAACAACCCAAATGTCCATGGATTGATGAATGAATAAACAAATTCTGGTCTCTCCATGCAGTGGAACATTACTCAGCTGTTAAAAAAAAAGAGTACTGATGCATCATACATACCTGGATGACCCTTGGAAACATTATTATGCTGAGTGGAATAAAATCCTGACACAACAGGTCACGTATTGTATGATTCTTGGCCAGGTGTGGTGGCTCATGTCTGTAATCTCAGACTTTGGGAAGCCAAGGAGAGTGGATCACTTGAGGTCAGAATTTCAAGACTGGCCTGGCCAAAATGGAGAAACCCTATCTCCATTAAAAAGAAAAAAAAAAAATAGCCAGGCATGGTGGGAGGCACCTGTAATCCCACATTCTAGGGAGGCTGTGAGACATGCTTAAACCCAGACAGCAGAGGTTGCACTGAGCTGAGATCATACCACTGTACTACAGCCTGAACAACAGACCAAGACTGTGTATCAAAAAAAAAAAAAAAAAAAAGCAGCATACAATATGTTTTGTTGTTGTTTGAGATAGAGTCTCACTCTGTCACCCAGGCTGTAGTGCAGTCATGCGATCTCATCTCATTGCAACTTCCACCTTCTGGGTATAAGCAATTCTACTACCTCAGCCTCCTAAATAGCTGGGACTAAGGCATGTGCCATTATGCCCAGGTAATTTTTGTATATTTAGTAGATATGGGGTGTCACCATGTTAGTCAGGCTGGTCTTGAACTCCTGACATCAAGTGATCTGCCTGCCTCAGCCTCCAAAAGTATTGAGATGATAGGTGTGAGCCACTGTGCCCAGTCACATATTTTATGATTCTTTACATTAAATGTCCAGAATAGATACAGTCATAAAGATGGAGGGCAGATTACTGGTTGTCAGGCGCTGCAGAAGGGGAGAGTTAGGAGCAACTGCTTAACAGGTACAGGGTCGGCCGGGTGCGGTGACTCATGCCTGTAATCCCAGCACTTTGGGAGCCTGAGCCTGGTGGATCACAAGGTCAAGAGTTCGAGACCAGCCTGGGCAACAGAGCAAGACTTCATCTCAAAAAAAAAAAAAAAAAGGGGGGTGGGGTGGTTTCCTTTCGAGATGATGGAAATAATTTGGAACTAGAAGAAAAGAGGTAGTCACACAACATTGTGAATGTACTAAATGCCACTCAATTGTTCATTTTGTTTTTATTTTTGTAGAGACAGGGTCTTCTTCCATTGCTCAGGCTGGTCTCAAACTTCTGAGCTCCAACAGTCCTCCTGACTCAGCCTCCCAAAGTGCTGGGATTATAGGCATCAACTACCATGCCCAGCCTGAATTTTTCTCTATCTTTCTTTCTTTTTTTTTTTTGAGACAGAGTATTACTTTGTTGCCTAGGGTGCAGTGCAGTGGCATGATCTTAGCTCACTGTAACCTCTGCCTCCTGGGTTCAAGCAATTCTCCTGCCTCAGCCTCCTGAGTAGCTGGGGCTGCAGGCATGCACCACCACATCCAGCTAATTTTTGTATTTTCAGTAGAGACAGAGTTTCATCATGTTGACCAGGCTGATCTCAAACTCCTGACTTCAGGTGATTCACATGCCTTGGCCTCCCAAACTGCTGGGATATTGAGCAATATTAGTTTATGAATCTTGATGAATGCTGAGTGTATGATAGACTATATTGTTTGCTGGGAAGAACAATGGTAAAAAAAAAATCTAGCCACCCACACCCCAAGTGGAAAACTACTTGGGGCATTCCAAAGTGGCAGGACAATGTATGGATATCATACACCAGTTACAACAATTCTTTGAGATAGCTAACCCTGCCCCCATGTCTCCCTCATGGAGAATACTTTTAAGTTTGTCTGTAATCAGTGGTAAGTGGGTAACATCTGCCTACCTGGTATATTTTTGAGTTATGAGAAAATACAGAACAACTGTTTGTTAATAATGTCAACTGTTCAGAGAGAATAAATACATGGATCAGAATCTGCTCAGAGTCTTCAGCCTGGAATGCTGTCAGCCCCTGAGGCTCTCAGCTCAGAAGGCTGTTGGTCCCCCCAGTAGACCCACTTTGCTGTTCTATCTGGGTGTCTGCCTCTCATTGCCTTCAGCGGCCCCTGGGTGGGGGTCTCTTCAGCTGAGCTGGTACTCAGTAGTGGGATTACAGGCATGAGCCACCATGCCACCATTCCCGGCTGTTTCTTTTTCTTTTTTCTTTTTTTTTTTTTGAGATGGAGTTTCACTCGTTACCCAGGCTGGAGTGCAATGGCGCGATCTCAGCTCACTGCAACCTCCGCCTCCTGGGTTCAGGCAATTCTCTTGCCTCAGCCTCCTGAGTAGCTGGGATTACAGGCACGCGCCACCATGCCCAGCTAATTTTTTGTATTAGTAGAGACGGGGTTTCACCATGTTGACCAGGATGGTCTCAATCTCTTGATCTCGTGATCCACCCGCCTCGGCCTCCCAAAGTGCTGGGATTACAGGCTTGAGCCACCGCGCCCAGCCTCTTTTTCTTTCTTTCTTTTTGTTTCTGAGACAGAGTGTCACCCAAGCTGGAGTGCAGTGGCACGATCTTAACTCACTGCAACCTCTGCCTCCTGACTTCAGGCAATTCTTCTGTCTCAGCCTCCCCCTAGTAGCTGAAACTACAGGCACACACCACTACGCCTGGCTAATTTTTGTATTTTTAGTAGATGTGGGGTTTCAACATATTGGTCAGGTTGGTCTCAAACTCCTCACCTCAGGTGATCCACCCACATTGGTCTCCCAAAGTGCAGGGATTATAGGCATGAGCCAGCTTGCCCAGCCAAATTATTCATTTTTAAATATTTATGTTATGTGAATCTCATACCAATAAAAAAATAAATAAAAGGAATAAATTCTTCAAAACAAAAAGTTAAGTAAAGAATGCATGACAATCAGGGAGAGGAGAGATTTTAGAGAAGAGATTTTTAAGTTAGGAAGCAGTTTCAACCAGGTGAAGTGGCTCACACCTGTAATCCTTGCACTTTGAGAGGATGGGGTAGGAGGTTCGCTTGAGGCCAGGAGTTTGAAACTAGCCTAGTCAACATAGCGAGACTTCACTGCTACAAAAAAAAAAAAAAAAAAAACTTCTTAAAAAATTAGGTGGATGTGGTGACTCATACCTGTATGCCCAGCTGCTCAGGAGGCTGAGGCACGAGAATGACTTTAGCCTAGGAGTTTGAGGCTACTGTGAGATATGGTTGTGCTACTGCACTCCGGTCTGGGTAACACAGGAAGACCCTGTCTCTAAAAATAAAACATAATTAAGGAGTCAGTTTGGACTGAAGTTCTTCCAAACTAATATTTTCTTATCGTACAGGCTCAGGTCTTGGTGCTCAATTCTGACTTGATGAATCACAGCCTTCTTAGATCTATCATCTAACTACACAAAAGAGATCAAAGGGCCAGGCGCGGTGGCTCACGCCTGTAATCCCAGCACTTTGGGAGGCCGAGGCGTGAGGATCACGAGATCAAGAGATCGAGACCATCCTGGTCAACATGGTGAAACCCCGTCTCTACTAAAAATACAAAAAATTAGCTGGGCATGGTGGCACGTGCCTGTAATCCCAGCTACTCAGGAGGCTGAGGCAGGAGAATTGCCTGAACCCAGGAGTTGGAGGTTGCGGTGAGCCGAGATCGCGCCATTGCACTCCAGCCTGGGTAACAAGAGCAAAACTCCATCTCAAAAAAAAAAAAAAAGAGAGATCAAAATTACATTTTGGCTAGAAATCTAAAAAAAATGTGTTCAAGGAATATTCAGCCCCTGCTAGCCTTTTTTTGTGTGTGTGTGTGTGTCTGTGTGTGTGTGTGTGTGTGTGTGTGTGTGTGTGTATGTGAGACAGAGTCTCACTCTGTCGCCTAGCCTAGAATGAAGTGGCGGGATCTCAGCTCACCGCAGCCTCCACCTCCTGGGTTTGAGCAATTCTTTTGCCTCAGCCTCCCAAGTAGCTGGGATTACAGGTGCCAGCCACCATGCCCAACTAGTTTTTGTATTTTTAGTAGAGATGGAGTTTCACCATGTTGGCCATGCTGGGCTCAAACTATTGATTTCAAGTGATCAACCCGCCTAAGCCTCCAAAAGTGTTGGGATTACAGACATGAGGCACTGCACCCGGCGCTAAAGTTTTCTTTGCTTATTTATTTTGAGACACAAGGGCTTACTCTGGTGCCCAGGCTAGAGTGCAGTGTGCAGTCACAGCTCACTGCAGCCTCGACTTCCCAGGCCTAGGTGATCCTCCCACCTCAGCTTCCCAAGTAGATGGGACCACAGCTGCATGCCACCACGCTCAGCTAGCTTTTGTATTTTTTGTGGAGACAGGGTCTTGTTATGTTGCCCAAGCTTGTCTTGAACTCCTAGGCTCAAACAATCCACCTGCCTGGGCCTCCCAAAGTGCTGGGATTACAGATGTGAATCATCCACCTGGCTACTTTTTTTTCTTCAGACTTGACCTTGATCTCAGACAGCCCAAGGGATTAGTCAGGACTGGAAGGGAGGAGAGAGGGAAGGTAGAATTGCTACCCAAGAAGAGCAAAGAAAAATAAAAAAGAAATTGATATTTAGGTTTTGACATTCAAAATGAGATTTAAAACAGTTTGACATGTAATTTATACACCCTGCAAGTCACTCATTGAAAGTCCTTAACTCGGCTGGGTGCGTTGGCTCATGCCTGTAATCCAGCACTTTGGGAGGCCAAGGAGGGTGGATCACAAGGTCAGGAGTTCAAGATCAGCCTGGCCAAGATGGTAAAACCCTGTCTCTATTACGGTGTCTCACACCTGTAATCCCAGCACTTTGGGAGGTGGAGGTGGGCAGATTACTTGAGGTCAGGAGTTCGATACCAGCCTGGACAACATGATGAAACCCCGTCTCTACTAAAAATACAAAAAATTAGTTACTCCGGAGACTGAGGCAGGAGAGTCGCTTGAACCCGGGAAGCGGAGGTTGCAGTGAGCCGAGCCCGCACCATTGCACTCCAGCCTGGGCAATGAGAGTGAAACAATGTCTCAAAAAAAAAGAAAAGAAAAGAAAAACTAAGTCACCTGCCTGTGTCACACGCCGGGAAGCACCCGAAGCTACCAGGAAGGCAGCAAAGGTAGTTTGGGGGCCCAGAATCGGGGCTGAAGTGCCCCAGCCAGAAAATGGGTGGAATAGCCCATATAGCTCCCCACAAATGGAGGCCTGGGTTCCAATCCTGCCTCTGTCCCTTCTGACTCCTTAGACAAGGGTCTGAATGGTCTAAGCCTCAGTTTCTCCTGTAAAATGGGACTAAAAGTCGCCCCCGACCCCAAGCTATCTGGAGAATCAGGGAGATGGTACCTGGGAAGGGGACATCGTGAAGGGCTTGGCCCCATGACCGTCTTAGGGTCTTTGTGGCTGCGCATGAGAGAAGGTCGGGGACCGGTGGTGATCAACACGAGGGAAGAAGCCGACGGGAAAGCCAGCCACGACTGCGCACACAGGGCCTCGGACTCCAGGCAAACGAGTGGGGCTTCATCGCAGGACGCTGGGGAGCCGGGGTGGGGGTGTGAGCAGGGCAGGGAGTGGATCAGAGCTTCGTGCGGCAGGCTCTTCTGGGCGCCTGCAGAGGGACGGCCGGGAGACCAGAGTGAGGATGAAACTCAGGGCAGGAACTGAGAAGATGGTCGTCAGCCCTTGGACACAAAGACAATGAGATGACATTTGTTCTCTGTTACAGAAAGGCCCTGACTAGCTTCGGCTCCGGCTTCGGCCCCGGCCCCGGCCCCGGCCCCGCCCCCGCGGAATCCCGGGCCCGCGCGTGCGCACTGGCAGCAGGGACTCCCCGACTCCGCCGCAGTGCGCGGGAGGGGGCGCGAGAGGGGAGTTCCGTGCGCGCCTAGCCCTTCCCGCGTGCGTTGCCAGGACAACCGGGCGGGGCCGCCGGGCGCTCACTGCGCCTGCGCAGGGCTGCTAGGCTTCACGTGCCGAGGCTTTCCCGTGGCGCGCCTGCCGGAGGGGAAGCCGCGCCCAGCACCTACGCGTCGGCCCCACCCGACCCCGCCCCCTCCAACCCTGAGGGTCGGGGAATCCTCACCGGCCGCAGTGCGCATAGGGGCGGGGCGGGGAAACCCGCTCAGACCAGAGTGGGGTTTGCCGAGGAGGTGGCGGGGGAGGAAGCGAGAGCAGGGTCTTCCCGAGGTTCCCACTCCAGCCCCCGCCGTCGCCTTAGCAACTGGGCGCGCGGGCCGCAGTGCGCGGGAAGCAGCCTAGTGACTCTGCGCCTGCGCGGGGCTCCGCGCCTGCAACCGGAGTAACCCTTCGAGCGCCTGGGGGACTGCGGGGGAGGAGACGATGGGCGCAGGGGAGCGGGTGCTGGGGAGGGAGAGACCGTGGGGGAAGGGACGACACTGGAGAGGCGCCGGGGGAGAGAAGGGGAGGAGGAGTGGGTGCGGAGGAAGAGGCGGTGGGGGAAAACGCAGTGGATAGGGAAGACAGGGAGGGGTGCAGGGGGAGGCGAGCCTGGGGGTGCTCGCCAGGGAAGGGGTGACCAAGGCTGAGGGGGATGGGTGAGGGAGCTTAGGGAGTGGAGAAGGGATATGGACAAGGAGAGGGGTACATTGGGGCGGTGGGGACACCTCCGGCACCTGCAGCCTCCGGCCCAGCAGATTGGCCTGCGAGGGTGGGGGTTGCTGTTCCAGAAAGTCAGGATCCTCAGGTCCGAGCTTAAGGTTTCCAGATTTAGAAAGAAAAAAACAACAGAAAATACAAGGCGCCCCCTTAAGCTTGACTTTCAGATAAACGAGTAACTTTTTAAAGTATGTCCCATTCCGTGTCCTCTACTTTATCCAGAAGCTCTAATCTTGGTTATTGTCGTCCCCCCATACCCCCAACTTATACACTGCCGGTCCCTATCCCTTCCGAAACCCTTGTGGACCCTCGCGGAAAACGCCTGGCAGGGCGCCCCACAGCCCGGCACGTGGGGTGTCCCTCCCACCCCGCCATCCACTCCCCCAGCCATCTGCCGTCGTCCCGGCCTTGAACACCAGCCTGAAGTCAACTCTGCGCTAGGCAGGGGATTGCGCAGAGACGCGGCGCGCAACCTGGGGGATTTTCTAAGCGCTCCTGCATCACTGCCCCCCCCCACCACCACCACCACGACCTCCAAACCCTCTGCTACCTGCCTCCCCCTGCCAAGGCCACATTCGCCCCGCCGGTCCCAGACACCCGTACCTTCTCCTTCTCCAGGAACTTCCAGGGCTTTGCTTTTGGGCAGCGTTCCACACTCTCTGGGCACAAAAGCACACAGGCACGTAGTAGGTGCTCACAAAGAACATATTTGAGGGCGATTTTATGGAGGCAGGTGCAGGGGAGGGAGTGTTGCATCTCTCGACACTGACGGCTGCATCCTCGTCGCATGGAGACTTATCCCCTCTCTGGGCCTTTGTCCGCTCCAACAAAGCAATTTCCCTTTTATCCTTCTCAATGGTTTCAAAAAGTGTAAGATAACAAAACATTATGAAAAGCTCATCAAAGTGGGAAAGGTCAGCCCCCAGGGGTCCCTGGCTCTGGGCTGCCCCCAGCGCCTCCCCACCCACTTTCCCCACTTGTCATGTTCGCTCCTTTTACTTCTTCGCCATCGGAACAGTGGCACAGTTGCGCCTCAGGCCTGACTTCTGCTCCACAGGCCGGGAGCTTGGTCCCTGCGGATCATTTTCCCCAGGGGCATGTTATTCCGGAAATGGGCTAAGCGGTCCCGGATGCGGGACACGTGGGCGCCTTTGTTTTTAGTTTCTCAGCCCTAGGCGACGTCCCTGCAGAAGCCGGCCGTGGATGTGCTGTGTGGTGTCTTGGAGGCATTTCTAGGGCAGCTAGCTGGGCAGAGGGTAGTAATGTCCCTTTATTTGGAGGTGGGTAGCTCCTGGGGTGGTGCCGGGTGGGGAGCAGCCCTCTCCCATCAGCCAGGTCCAAGTAGCATCTGGCCCCTGATTCCCAGGGGCAGGGAGAGGAGAAGAGCAAAGAACAAGCTAGTTCACACCAGGGCCTGAGGGCAGTGAGAACCGTAAACCAGAGCGAAGTGCCCAGAGACGGGGCGACTCCAGGGAGGAGGCGACCTTGCATACAGCCCTGAAAGACATCGGGTGGAGACAGGGGCTGAGGACAGCCAGGGGAGGGCGATCCCGGCTGAAGGACCCGCAGATGCAAAGGCTCTGAGGCTGAACCGATTCGGGGGAGATGCTGGGTGTGTCCAGAGTGTAGTGGGCAGTACAGGGAGATCGCGGAGAGACAGGGACAAAGGGTGGGCGTTGCAGGGGCCGAAGGCGCCGGCTTGTAATGAGTCTGGGTCCTCCTTTTGGTTCAAGAAGAGCAGGAAGGTGGGGAGAGGGCAGCCATGCGGGACAGGGACGTGACCTGTCACATGGGTGCGGGGGGCCTGGGTCTCGGGACAGGGGCAGGTGACGGGGGCCTGGGTATCTGGACGTGGGTAGGTGCTGGGGTCCACAGCCTCTGGACAGGGGTAGGTGCCGAGGGGCCTGGGTCTCTGGATAGGGGTAAGTGCCAGGGACCAGGGTCTCTGGATGGGGATGGGTGCCGGGGACCTGGGACTGTGGACAGGGGTAGATGCATAGGGGCCTGGGTCTCTGGACAGGGGTAGGTGCCGGAGGGCCTGGGTCTATGGACAGGGGTAGCTGCCGGGGGGCCTGGGTCTCTGGACAGCTGCAGGTGCGGGGGTCCAGGGCCTCTGGACAGAGGCAGGTGCCGGGAGGCCTGGGTCTCTGGACACGGGTAGGTCCCGGGGTCCTGGGTCTCTGGATGGGGGTAGGTGCTGGGGGCCTGGGTCTCTGGACAGGGGTAGGTGCTGGGGGGCCTGGGCCTGGGTGGGTGCCGGGGTCCAGGGCCTCTGTACAGGGGCAGGTGCCGGAGGCCTGGGTCTCTGGACAGGGGTAGGTGCGGGGGTCCTGGGTCTCTAAAAGGGGCAGGTGCCGGGGGCCTGGGTCTCTGAATGGAGGTAGATTCTGGGGGGCCTGGGACTGGGTAGGTGCTGGGGTCCAGGGCCTTTGGACAGGGGTAGGTGCCGGGGGACCTGGGTCTCTGGAAGGGGTAGGTGCCGGGGGGCCTGGGTCTCTGGACAGGGGTAGGTGCTGGGGGCCTGGGTCTCTGGACAGGGGTAGGTGCCGGAGCCTGGGTCTCAGGACAGGGGTAGGTGCCCGGGGGCCTGGGTCTCTGGACAGGGGTTGGTGCCGGGGGCCTGGATGTCTGGACATGGGCAGGTGCCAGGATTCAGGGCCTCTGGACAGGGGCAGGTGCTGGGGGGCATGGGTCTCTTGACAGGTGCAAATGCAGGGGCACCTGGGTCTCTGGACAGGGGCAGGTGTTGGGGGCCTGGATCTCTGAACGGGGGTAGGTGCCGGGGTGCCTGGGTCTCTGGACGGGGATAGGTGCCGGGGTCCATGGCCTCTGGACAGGGGTAGGTGCCGGGGGCCTGGGTGTCTGGACAGGTGTAGGTGCCAGGGGTCCTGGGTCTCTGGATGGGGTAGGTGCCAAGGGGCCTGGGCATGAGTAATTGTGGGGGTCCAGGGTGTCTGGACAGGGGCAGCTGTCGGGGGCCTGGGTCTCTGAACGAGGGTAGCTGCCGGGGTCCAGGGCCTCTGGACAGGGTAGGCGCCGGTGTCCTGGGTCTCTGGAAAGGGTAGGTGCCGGGGGCTGGGTCTCTGGACAGGGGTAGGTGCCGGGGGGCCTGGGTCTCTGGAGAGGGGTAGGTGCAGGGTGCTGGACAGGGGTAGGTGTTGGGGGACCTTGGCCTCTCGACAGGGGTAGGTGTTGGGGGACCTTGGTCTCTGGACAGGGGTAGGTGCGGGGTCCTGGGCATCTGGACAGAGGCAGGTGCCAGGGGTTTGGGTCTCTGGACAGGGGCAGGTGCCGAGGGGCCTGGGCCTGGGTAGGTGCCGGGGTCCAGGGCCTCTGAACAGGGGCAGGTGCCGGGAGTTTAGGTCTCTGGACAGGGGCAGGTGCCAGGGGCCTGGGTTTCTGGACAGGGGAAGGTGCCCAGGGGGCTGGGTGTCTGGACAGGGATAGGTGCCAGGGAGCCTAGGTCTCTGGACAGGGGTAGGTGCCGAGGGGCCTGGGTCTCTGCACAGGGGTATGTGCCGGGGGGCCTGGGTCTCTGGACAGGTTCAGGGACCGGGGGGCCTGGGTATCTGGACAGGGGAAGGTGCCCAGGGGGCTGGGTGTCTGGACAGGGATAGGTGCCAGGGAGCCTAGGTCTCTGGACAGGGGTAGGTGCCGAGGGGCCTGGGTCTCTGCACAGGGGTATGTGCCGGGGGGCCTGGGTCTCTGGACAGGTTCAGGGACCGGGGGGCCTGGGTATCTGGACAGGGGAAGGTGCCAGGGTCTAGGGCATCTGGACATGTTCAGGTGCCGGGGGCATGGGTCTCTCGACAGGGGCACATGCGGGGGCACCTATGTCTCTGGACAGAGGTAGGTGCCAGAGGGCCTGAGTCTCTGGACAGGGGTAGATGCCGGGGGGGCCTGGGTCTCTGGACAGGGGTAGCTGCTGAGGTCCTGGGTCTCTGGACAGGGGTAGGTGCCAGGGGTCCTGAGTCTCTGGACAGAGGTAGGTGCCGGGGGACTGGGTCTCTGGAGAGGGGTAGGTGCCGGGGGGCCTGGGTCTGTGGACAGGGGTAGGTGCCAGGGGGCCTGGGTCTGTGGACAGGGGTAGGTGCTGGGGTCCAGGGCCTCTGGACACGGCTAGGTGCCGGGGTGCCTGGGTCTCTGGACAGGGGTAGGTGCCGGGGGGCCTGGGTCTCTGGACAGGGGTAGGTTCTGAGGGGCCTGGGCCTGGGCCTGGGTAGGTGCCGGGGTCCAGGGCCTCTGGACAGGGGTAGGTGCCAGGGGTCCTGAGTCTCTGGACAGAGGTAGGTGCCGGGGGACTGGGTCTCTGGAGAGGGGTAGGTGCCGGGGGGCCTGGGTCTGTGGACAGGGGTAGGTGCCGGGGGGCCTGGGTCTGTGGACAGGGGTAGGTGCTGGGGTCCAGGGCCTCTGGACACGGCTAGGTGCCGGGGTGCCTGGGTCTCTGGACAGGGGTAGGTGCCGGGGGGCCTGGGTCTCTGGACAGGGGTAGGTTCTGAGGGGCCTGGGCCTGGGCCTGGGTAGGTGCCGGGGTCCAGGGCCTCTGGACAGGGGCAGGTGCCGGGGGCCTGGGTCTCTGGACAGGGGTAGGTGCCGGGGGTCCTGGGTCTCTGGACAGCGGTAGGTGCCGGGGAGCCTGGGCCTGGTTAAGTGCCGGGGTCCAGGGACTCTGGAAGGGGCAGGTGCCGAGGGCCTGGGTCTCTGAACGGGGGTGGGTGCTGGGGGCCTGAATCTCTGGATGGGGGTAGGTGCCGGGGTCCAGGGCCTCTGGACAGGGTAGCTGCCGGGGACCTGGGTCTCTGGACAGGGATAGGTGCCAGGGGTCCTGGGTCTCTGGACGGGGTAGGTGACGGTGTACTGGGTCTCTGGACAGGGGTAGGCGCCGGGGGGCCTGGGTCTCTGTACAGGGGTAGGTGCTGGGGGGCCTGGGTCTCTTAATGGGGGTATGTGCCAGGGGGCCTGGGTCTCTTGACTGGGATAGGTGCCAGGGTCCAGGGCCTCTGGACAGGGGTAGGTACCGGGGTCCTGGGTGTCTGGACAGGTGTACATGCCAGGGGTCCTGGGTCTCTGGATGAAGTAGGTGTCAGGTGTCTGGGTCTCTAGACAAGAGTAGGTGGCGGGGGGCCTGGGTCTCTGGACACGGATAAGTGTTGGTGTAACTGAGCCTCTGGATAGGGGTGGGTGTTGGGGGACCAGGGTCTCTGAACAGGGGTAGGTGTGGGGTTCTGGGCCTCTGGACAGAGGCAGGTGCAGGGGGTTTGGGTCTCTGGACAGGGGCAGGTACCGGGGGTCCTGAGTCTCTGGACAGGGGTAGGTGCCGGAGGCCTGGGTCTCTGGACATGGGCAGGTGCTGCGGGCCTGGGTCTCTGGACGGTATTAGATGCCGAGGTCCAGGGCCTCTGCACAGGGGTAGGTGCCAGAGGCCTGGGTCTTTGGACAGTGGTAGCTGCCGGGTTGCCTGGGTCTCTGGACAGAGGTAGGTGCTGGGGAGCCTGGTTCTCTGGACACGGGCAGGTGCCGTTGTCCAGGGCCTTTGGACGGGGGCAGGTGCCGAGGGGCCTGGGTCTGTTGACAGGGGCAGATGCGGTGGAGCCTGGGTCTCTGGACAGGGTTAAGTGCCAGGTGGCCTGGGTCTCTGGACAAGGGCAGGTGCCGGGGGCCTGGATCTCTGGACAGCGGTTGGTGCCGGGGTCCACGGCCTCTGGACAGCGGAAGGTGCCGGAGGGCATGCGTCTCTGAACAGCGGCAGGTGCCAGGGGTCCTGGGTCTCTGTACAGGGGTAGGTGCCGGGGCTTGGGTCTCTTGACAGGGGTAGGTGCCAGGGGTCCTGAGTCTCTGGACAGGCGTAGGTGCTGGGGTCCTGGGCCTCTGGACAGCGGTAGATGCCCGGGCGCCTGGGACTCTGAACGGGCATAGGTGCCGGGGTCCAGGGCCTCTGGAGAGGGGTATGTGCCAGGGGCCTGGGTCTCTGGACAGGGGTAGGTGCTGGATCCCTGGGTCTCTGGTCAGGGGTAGGTGCCGGGGGGGCTTAGGTCTCTGGACAGGGGTAGGTGCCAGTGGGCCTGGGTCTCTGGACAGGGGTAGGTGCCGGAGGCCTGGGTCTCTGGATAGGGGCAAGTGCGGGGGTCCAGTGCGTCTGGATGGTGTAGGTGCTGGGGGCCTCGGTCTCTGGACAGGGGTAGGTGCCGTGGGACCTGAATCTCTGGACAGGGGTAGGGGCAGGGGACCTGGGTCTATGGACAGGGGTAGGTGCCAGGGAGCCTGTGTTTATGGACAGGGATAGATGCCAGGGTCCAGGGCCTCTGGTCAGGAGTAGGTACCGGGGGCCTGGGTGTCTGGAAAGGGGTAGGTGCCAGGGGCCCTGGGTCTCTGCACGGGGTAGGTGCCGGGGGCCTGGGTCTCTGTACAGGGGTAAGTGCCGCGGGGGCCTGGGTCTCTGGACAGGGGTAGGTGCGGGGTTCTGGACAAGGGTAGGTGTTGGGGGACCTGGGCCTCTGGACAGGGATAGGTGTTGGGGGACATGGGTCTCTGGACAGGGGTAGGTGCGGGGTCCCGGGACTCTGGATGGGGTAGGTGCCGGGGGCCTGCGTCTCTGGACAGGGGTAGGTGCTGGGGTCCTGGGTCTCTGGACAGGGTAGGTGCCAGGGGACTGGGTCTGTCGACAGGGGTAGGTGCCAGGGGCCTGGGTTTCTGGACAGGGGTAGGTGCCAGGGGCATCGGCGTGGGTAGGTGCCGGGGTCCTGGGCCTCTCGACAAGGGCAGGTGCCGGGGGGGTCTGGGTCGCTGCAAATCGGTAGGTGCCGGGGGGCGTGGGTCTCCGAAAGGGGCAGGTGCCGGGGGCCTAGGTCTCTGAACGGGGGTAGGTGCCGGGGGGCCTGGGTCTCTGGACAGTGTAGGTGCCGGGGTCCAGGGTCTCTGGACAGGGTAGATGCCAGGGGTCCTGGGTCTTTGAATAGGGGTAGGTGCCAGGGTCCTGGGTCTCTGGACAGGAGTAGGTGCCGGGGGGACAGGACCTGGGTAGGTGCCGGGGTACAGGGCCGCTGGACAGCGGCAGGTCCCAGGGGGCCTGGGTCTCTGGATGGGGGTAGGTGCCGGGGTCCAGGGTCTCTGGACAGGGGTATGTGCTGGGGGTCCTCGGTCTCTGGACGGCATAGGTGCCGGGGGTCCTGGGTCTCCGGACAGGGGTAGGTGCCGGGGGCCTAGGTCTCCGGACAGGGGTAGGTGCCAGGGGGCCTGGGTCTCCAGACAGGGGTAGGTGCCAGGGTCCAGGGCCTCAGGACAAGGTCAGGTGCCGGGGGGCCTGGGTATCTGGACAGGGGCAGGTGCCGGGGCGCCTGGGTCTCTGGACAGGGGTAGGTGCCGGGGGGCCTGGGCCTGGGTAGGTGCTGGGATCCAGGACCTCTGGACAGGGTAGGTGGCGGCAGCCTGGGTCTCTGGACAGGGCTCGGTGCCGGGGGGCCTGGGTCTCCGGACAGGGGTATGTGCTGGGGGGCCTGGGCCTGGTAGATGCTAGGGTCCAGGGCCTCTGGACAGGGGCAGGTGCTGGGGGTCCTGCATCTCTGGACAGGGGTAAGTGCCGGGTTACCTGGGTCTCTGGACAAGGGTAGGTGCCTGGGGCCTTGGCCTGGGTAGGTGCCCAGGAGCCTGGGTAGGTGCCCAGGAGCCTGGGTCTCTGGACAGGGGTAGGTGCCGGGGGGCCTGGGTCTCTGGACAGGGGTAGGTGTTGGGGTCCAGGGCCTCTGGACAGGGGCAGGGGCTGTGGAGCGTGGGTCTCTGGACAGGACTAGGTGCCGGGGGGCCTGAATTTCTGGACAGGGGTAGATGCTGGGGGCCTGTGCCTAGGTAGGTGCCGGGGTCCAGGGCCTCTGGACAGGGGCATGGGCCGTGGGGTGTGGGTCTCTGGACAGGACTAGGTGCCAGGGGGCCTGAATCTCTGGACAGGGGTAGATGCTTGGGGCCTGCGCCTAGGTAGGTGCTGGGGTTCAGGGCCTCTGGACAGGGGCAGGTGCCGGGGGCCCTCTGTCTCTGGACAGGGTCAGGTGCTGCGGGCCTGGGTGTCTGAATGGGGGTAGGTTCCTCGGTCCAGGGCTTCTGGACAAGGGAAGGTAACCGGGGCCTGGGTCTCTGGACATGGGTAGTTGCCGGTGGGCCTCAGTCTCTGGACAGGTGTAGGTGCTGGGGGGCCTGTGTTTCTGGACAGGGGTACGTGCCGGGGGCCTGGCTCTCTGGACAGGGGTAGGTGCTGGGGGGCCTGGGCCTGGGTAGGTGCCGGGATCCAGAGCCTCTGGACAGGGGTAGGTGCCGGGGGCCTGGGTCTCTGGACAACGGTAGGTGCCGGGGTCCTGGGTCTCTGGACAGGGGCAGGTGCCGGGGTCGAGGGCCTCTGGACAGGGTTAGGTGCCAGGGGCCCTGGGTCTCTGGACAGGGGCAGGTGCCAGGGCGCCTGGGTCTCTGGACAGGGGGAGATGCCGTGAGGCCTGGGTCTGTGGACAGGGGTAGGTGCCGGGGGTCTGGGTGTCTGGTCAGGGGTAGGTGCCAGGGGTCCTGGGTCTCTGGACAGGTGTAGGTGCCAGGGTCCTGGGTCTCTGGACAGGGTTAGGTGCCAGGGTGCCTGGGTCTCTGGACAGGGGTAGGTGCCAGGGTCCTGGGTCTCTGGACAGGGGTAGGTGTCGGGGGGCCTGGGTCTCTGCACAGGGGTAGGTGCCGGGGGGCCTGGGCCTGGGTAGGTGCCGAGGTCCAGGGCCTCTGGACAGGGGCAGGTGCCAGGGGGTCTGGATCTCTGGACAGGGCCAGGTGCCTGAGTCTCTGAATGGGGGTAGCTGCCGGGGTCCAGGGCCTCTCGACGGGGTAGGTGCTGGGGGGCCTGGGTCTCTGCACGGGAGTAGCTTCCGGGGGCCCTGGGCCTCTGGACAGGTATAGGTGCCGGGGTCCATGGCCTCTGGACAGGGGTAGGTGCCGGGGGCCTGGGTGTCTGGACAACTATATGTGCCAGGGGTCCTGGGTCTCTGGACGGGGTAGGTGTCAGGGGCCTGGGTCTCTGTACAGGGGTAGGTGCGGGGTCCTAGACAGGGGTAGGTGTACGTGTCATTTGGCACCTACCCCTGTCCACAGACCCAGCCCCCGGCACCCACCCTATCCAGAGGCCCTGGACCCCGGCACCTACCCGTGTCCAGAGACCCAGGCCCCCCGGCACTTACACCTGTCCAGAGACCCAGGCCACGTGGCACCTACCCCAGTCCAGAGACTCGGGCCCCCCGGCACCTACCCCTGTCCAGAGACCCTGGACCCCGCCACCTACCCCTGTCCAGAGACCCAGTCCCCCTGGCACCTACCCCCTTTCAGAGACCCAGGCCCCCGGCATCTTCCCCTGTCCAGAGACCCAGTCCCCCAGCACCTGCCCCTGTCCAGAGGCCCTGGACCCCAGCACCTACACAGGCCCAAGCCCCCCAACACCTAAACCTGTCCAGAGACCCAGGCCCCCTGGCACCTACCCCTGTCCAGAAACCCGGGCCCCCTTGCACCTACCCCTGTCCAGAGACCCAGGCCCCCAACACTTACCCTGTCAAGAGACCCAGGACCCTGGCACCTACCCTTGTCCAGAGACCCAGGCACCCAGCACCTACCCTTGTCGCTGACTGCGTGCCAAGCCTGCCAGCCCCAGGGCTTTCCCAGAGCTAGGATTCCCCTCTCTGAGGCTGGCTTCCAGGGCCAGCGGCTGGGAGGTCAGGGGCTGACGACCACATGCCAAGAACACAGCTCTCCGGCAGGCTCCACCCGGTCAGAAGAAGCTCCACGTGGCAGCAAGTTACCTTTTCACACTCCTCTCGTACTCAGTCCGCTGGTGGCACAGCTCGGCCCTGAGCTCTGCGATCAGCCCCTGCAGGGCCTCGGAGCGGCGCGCATGCTCCCGAGTGGGGCTGCCCGGCTCGCTGTTGCTGGCACCCGTCCCCGCCTCGTCCAGGCTGTGGCCCAGGTCCAGGGACTTGGGGTCCTCGCTGCTGCTGGGGAGTGGAGAGGCCTCCAGGGCCCATTCGGTGTGCAAGGAGCTGCGGGAGGAGTCGCTGGCGCGGCAGGCCGTGCAGCTGCTGAGCGAGCCCCCCGCCGACGACTCGCTGGACGAGGCCCCCGACCACGTCATGCTGGCCACGCTGGGCATGCCAGGAACCAGGCCCGCAGGGGGCACATTGTCGTAGGTGGAGAGTCTCTGCACAGAGCCCGAGTCCTTGAGCCGGTCTCCCGACGAGGCTCGGCGGTGGCCGCGCAGGGAGGACAGCCCGTTCATGAGCCAGTTCCCGCCAGAGGAGATGATGGGCACCTCCAGGGACGAGCCGCCCCCCTTCGGGCTTCCGGACCGGGACCCTGGCTGCTGGAATGAGGACTTCCAACTGGGCAGGGTCTGTACCTTCTTCCCAGGGCTGCACCGGCTCCCCGGCCCCGTGGGGGCGGTTCTGGAGAGCACCGCCACGGCCGCCCCATCCAGGGAAGAGGTCCTGTGCGTGGGCAGGCCGGGGCCACCGGGCTCTCCCTGGCTGTCCCTGGTGACCTCCTCGGAGCCCCACCCCACTGCGCACTGCTGGCCTCCACGCGGGGAGGTGGGCCCTTCCGGGGTGGGCGCCATGAAGAGCTGGCTGTGTTTGCGGATGAGGACGGTCATCAGGTGCTGGATGAGGGAAGTGCCTGCGGGAAGAGAGGCGGAGAGAGGCCTTGCTGCCAGTGGCCCGGCCCAGGGTCGCTCTGCCAGTCATGGGGAAGCTGCAGCTTTGTGGGAGCTCGTCCTGTTCCCAGAGCCAGGCTGCCCCTCAAAGGAGCCTTCATCCGCCCAGAGGAAAGGACCACGCACCCTCCAACTCCAGGCAGGACAGCAGGATGGGGCTACAGAACCACCTTCCTCAGGCACAGTGCTGCAAGCAGGGAGGAAACACTGTGCCCGCGCCCACGCCCTCCAGCTGGGGTGGGGTGAGGGGGCAGGGCCCAGGGCTTCAGGATGAGCAGGTGGCAGGTTGGAACTGGAAACTGGGAGTTGAGATGCCAGAGCTCTCTCGGCTGCCCCATGTTACCACTCCCGCCCCCGGGCCCCCATACTGCTGACAACCGCCATGCCTGAATGTCCACACTCTGGGAGCACAGGGCTCTGGGACAGGGAATAGAGCCTTTCCTGTGTGGGGCACACATACCATTGCACACACAGTGTACCCACCCACCCCCAAAAATCCCTCCCCCAACAATCACACATACAGTGCACCCCACCCACCCCCAAAGTCACACACACACATACAATTGCGCAAACAATGCACCCACCCAGCCTCCCCAAATGCCCCCAACACACAATCACACATACAATGCCTACTCCCCAAAATCCCACACACACATACACAACACACCCTCCCTAGCCTCCCCAAAGTGCACCCTGCCCACCGCCTAGAATCCCACACACATAGAATCTCTCACACACACAATCCCCCATCTCTAGGCCAAGGCCCCTGCGATGCAGCCCCCAGTCCTGGGGACTCAGTTCTTGTGGTGGTGGGGTGGGGGCCTGCAGTGGAGGTGGGCAGTGCAGGAAGGACCATAGTATCTACCCAGCTGCCTCATTCCCTCCCAACACCCTCACCACAAAGACCAGATGCTAGGAGGTCCCCTGGGTGGGAGGAATGGCTGAGTGCCAGGGTGGACTCTCCCATTGAAGTTGACTAGGAATCCTGGAAGAAGTCAAGGAAAGAATTCTGAGGCCAAGAACTTAGGTGATGCAGGAATTCCATGAAGCAGGCAGGGCAGGCCTCCCCCTTGAGCATCTATTACCACCAAGCAGGGGAGAGCTTGTGTTTTCCTGGCCTGGTGGGGTCCTAGGGTGGGAGACCCAGCCAGGGCAGGTCAAAGACAGGACTTAGTAAAAGCACCCCATCATGTCCTTGGACATGGGATAGGGGCCAGAACAGCCTCAGCTGTGAGCTTCCTGTCTGAACAGCACGTCTCTCTGCATCCTCCACAGGGGACAGTGTTCCATGGGCCCTATGAGGTGTGCTCTCTTTTCCATGGCAGCCTACATCTGTGCCCTTTGCTAAGTCTAGCTGACTGGCCTCTGGTGAGTGTCCTCACCTCTCCTGGCCTCAGTTTCCTCATCTGTAAAGTTGGGGCCGATTACCACATCCCAGGCTGGTTGTAAAGCGTGAAATGAGGAGATGCCAACAAAGCACTTAGTAGAAGCTTACTGAAAGCAGCTGCTGTTGCTGCTATTTTTAATCACTTATTGTTACTTATCATAGAGAAATTCTCCAGGGTTTGCAAAGCCGACATCTAGGAACCTATGACAATTGCGTGATTATAAAAGGAAAGCAAACATGTCTGTATGTGTTCAAGTGCAAGAATGCGGGCCTGTCCCATCCTTCCAGCCTCTTCTATCCACAGAAACCCCTGGCCATTCTAATTATACCCGGTGACCTGCTGCTGCAAAATTCCTTTTTGTCTTACAGCTGGACCTTATGAGGGTGGCGGGGTGAGGTCTGCAGAGGCTCCTGCCAAGTCCCCAGAGATGGAGATGTGCTGTCTGAGCCACCCCTCCTGCTGGCCTGGCCCTGGGCTGACCTGGTTCCAAGGACTTGCCCCAGACCAAGATGAGCCCAGACCCAGCAGCACCCAGGGACACCAGGTACACCTCCCCCTTACCTTCCATGATGGTTATTGGGTCCTCAACCTGTGGCTGCAGAATGTTAGGTCCAAAGACGGTCGCCAGGTTCGGGACACTCATCTTGTTGACATTTGAGTACGCTTGAACTTCATCCAGAAACCTGCAAAGTAAGGAAGCAGCAGTCATCAAAGAAGCAAGTTCTGACACCCAGTCTCCTGGGAGCAGCCGGGACGCCCCGCCCCACCCCTGCTGAGCCTTGCTACCTGCAGGCTTTTGCCCACTGGGTGCAGCCTGCCTCTCTGCCAGGCTCGATAAGGGCAGGTTTCCCCCGGGGCCCGAGAGGGCCATCAGAAGCAAAGGTCACTGGGACAAGGGCCCACCGCTATTTGTGTGGAAGGAGGACACATGACTCTCCACACTGCAGTGGGTGCAGATTCTGGGAAGTCCCAGACCCTAGTCAGCACCAGCCCTACATGCCCCTTCTCAGGGTCCAGGATAGGGATACATGAAGGGTTGGGGTCAAGAGGCAGATGGCTGGGGGAACAGGATGGTGAGAGGCACCCAGGAGGGACAGAGGGTATGTCCCTTCTGGAATTATCTACCCAGGACTGTTTAAAACCACCTGCTCAGGGTCTGCGCTTTTCCACTCCCTGCTGCATCCACACTAGGTGTGGCTCTGCAGCGGGGGTGGGGGAGGGCCCCCCCAACAAGGAAGAGTTGTGTGTCTCACAGTGGGGTTGGGGGATGATCGCAGAGCCAGTGCAGGAAAGCCTGGTTCCCTCCTGCCACGCCACTTACTTGCAGATGTATCTGAGCAGGTTGTAATTGGCCTGAGGAAGGTTGCTCACTTGTTTAGCCAACTCCAGAGTGCCCTTAGGAATGAAGAACAGAATTTCAAACAAACACCAGGAATGAGGCCCTGGGCCTTCTCTGACTTCGAGGAGGTGTAAGCAAGGAGAAGGGAGGTGGGGGCTATGGTGACCCAGCCCCAGTGAACCAGAGGGCTCCACCACCTCCCCCTCCCCTCAAGGAGTGGCCAGGGCCCAGCTGTGACCTCCTGGGAAGCTAACTTGCTTCCAAGGAGCTGGTGTGAGGGGTGAGCCTATGCTGGCCGCTGTGGAGGAATGTCAGGGCCAGCACTCAGCTCACTTATCAAGACACAAATATTTGCCAGATAATGAGCCCTCATCTCCCACATGGCCTCGGGGAGGTGAACAGTCCTTAGCTGGCCCTGAGCCACCTGGGGCTGCAGACTAGCACCTGCAGGGGCGGGGACAGGGGGGCTGGCCCATCTGTCTTGGGAGCTAGTTCAAATTCTTTTGGGAAGGAAACGAGACATAAATAAAAGATCTCCCTGTTTCTGAGCCCATGACAGGCCTGAGTGGCCTGAGTGTGGGGAGTGTGAGCGGCCAGAGCTGGGCACCCCGGGACCTGGGCAGCATACAGGTATGGCTCCAGACAGACAGCAGGATGCCCTGGCCCCTCCCCAACCCAAGCAGGATGCTCCAGGCCCCCACCACGCCCCCCACACAAAGCAGGCCTCCACAGGATCCATGGACCATGAAAATTCATGAAAATTAGAGTCTGTGTCCTGACTCTACAGGCTGCCACCCAGCCAGCCCATCTCCCAGGACCTATCCCTAGGAGCCACTGACCTCCCCCTCGTCCTTGGTGAGCAGCTGGGCGCAGCTGAGGAAGTCCTCGTACCTGGTGAAGGGGACCACGGGCTCGGGGAGCTCCCGCAGGTACAGCTTCAGCAGGGAGGCCACCGTGTGCACGTCTGTTGTGCTGGGGAGTTGGGGGGAAGAAGAGGACAGGTGTGTGAGGCCTGAGATGGCAGGAAATCTCAGGAGTGACTGGCACCCCCTCGTTGCCAAGGGGCAGCCTCGGTCTCAGGTGCATGCTTAGGCACACTGAGGCTGCATCTGCGGTCAGCTGCCCTGGTGAAGGAAAGGCCCATGCTCCTTCTGGGAGCAGTAGATAGAGCTGGGGGAGGGGCAACTAAGGATCCATGGCCAGGAGTTCCAGCTCAGGGACAACCCACCATGCCCAGACACCCATTCAGAACCCCTGAGTTTCATGTCTGTGTCAGTCCGTCCAGGACCTGCTCCTGTCCTGCACAGACTGCATGGGACTCCAGGGGCTGCAAAGCCACAGGGCCCTGCAAAGCACAGCTGCTCCACCCTAGCAACTGCCCTGGACCAGAGGAATCAAGTGTGACGTAGGTCAGGTTGCACAGGGGAGGGCCTTGGGACACAGGCTGGGGGCCCCTTCTACAGGCCTGGTGGCCATCCCAAGGTCTCCTGCAGGACGATGTGGGAGCCTGGGAGCCGCCAGCTCTCCAGTAGGAATAGCTGTCTCGCAGGCCCTCTGTAGGTGCTGCCAGCCCCAGCCCAAGCTTGCCCACCCTGCTGTACTTGACCTTGGCTGGAGTGGGCGGAGCTGCATCAAAGCTCCCACCAAGCAGGGCTGCTGGCTTCTTGTCAGGGAGCAGTTATCCAGGGACCAACAGCAGGAGCAGGTCAGAGGTCAGGCCCTTTCCTCTCTTCCTGTCCACAGTGGGGACACCTAGCCTTCTAAGCTCATTACCCCCTCTCCAGTGCCCCAAGAGTCCACTCCAGGCCTCAGTCTCCTGCTCTGGCTCGGAGGTGCCAAGGCTGAAGTAGACCAGCTGTGGGTGGTGGTGGCACTAGGCCTGGCACAGTCCTTTCCTGGGTCCCATGTGGGGTCTGCAGTCGAGGTCCTATACAAGAGCCTTGGTATCTCCTCAGAGCTTGCATTCCAAGCAGTATACAGGCCCCAGGTAGTTCATCTACTTGCCTAGGGCCCTGGACTTAAGCCCTGGACTGTATTTCCAGCAGGAAAGATGAGCCCAGGGCCAGGAGACTGTGGCTGTGCCTTTATGCTATCACCTGGCCCTGGCTGAATCCCAGGCTGGGCTCACTCAGATAAGTGCCTTCTGGCCCTCATATTTGGAATTCTGGTGTTCCATGTGTCCATATGCATCCCAAATACACCTGGGGCCCCTCGTTGCCTGAGGCTCAGTGGCTCTTGGTCTGGCTGGGTCCGGGCAGCCCCCACTCCACCCCTGCTTCCCTCTCCAGCCAGGCTTGCTGCTGCCACACGCTCGGTGGCCTTCTCCCGGGCCACGTTCCTGGCCAACTGCCCTGGGTACCCAGGCTTGAGCCCAGCAGCCCCTTCTCCACTGGGGCCCCATGCCTTCAATGGCAGCCTGAGTAGAGCAAGAGAGATTGGGGGAGGGTCAGGAGGCAGGGAAGTGTGGCTGGGAGCCAGCCCACGTCTTCCCCTTTTCTGCAACTGGAGGGATGGGAGAGCTTCTGCCCTGGGCAAGTGGAGAGAGCTGCCCCTCCTCTGCAGACCTCCCGAGTTGTATCCCTGCCCCGCAAGGTCTTGCTGTTCAGCCCTGTCCAGCCTCCCATCCGATCATCACCAAACTCTTACTTCCTTTCCATGCCCCTCCCTCCCTCCCCTCTTCCTCCTTCCCCATTGCAGTACTTTTAACAGCTGTTTCCAGGTCTTTTCTTGAGACTTTTCCGTAAACTGCTGTCCCCTTCCCTCCTCTAACAAGCACCCAAGGAGAACTCTGCACAGCCTGTGGCCCTGTGGGTGCCCCCGCACAGCCTGTGGCCCTCCCAGCACGCATTGACACTACTGCAGGCAGAGGTGGGGGTTGTGAGGCAGAGAGGGCAGCAGTTGGTCAGCAGATGAAGTGCGTGCCCTGGGGGCAAACTGGCCCTGGTGGTCAGGGCAGCCCGCACTGAGGCAACCCTCCATCTGCAGGTTCCTCATCACCTCTCCCTTCTCAGGGACCCCCTCCTGCCCACATTTAACACCAGCATCCATCCAGAAAGGATAGCAGCTGAGGGTGTTAGAAGAGCCTGGCAGCCAGGAGTCCATGCAGCCCCAGGCTCCGGCACAGAGGAGGCTGTCCTCAGCACTCAGCAGCAGGTGGCAGCCTGCGAGACGGACAGCCCAGTGTGCAGGAAGGGACAGGTGTGGGGCAGGGAAGGGACAGGTATGGGGCAGCTCCAGGCACTGAGGCTTCCAGGCCTGGTAAAGCTTTAACTGGAGACAAGCCCAGGACCTGGGGCTAAAGAGTACCTTCTTATAGAGATGAGCAGGAAAGTGAGGAGGGGGCTTTGTGGAGAAGGTGCAGGATAGAAGCCAACACCCCAGTAAGCAGGCAGGCTATGGCCTGGGGGAGGGAGCTCCCTCCCAAGAGCCTCTGTCGGAAGTGGGTGAGGAGGGGCTCCTCTGTTGGGGGTGGGTGGGAAGGGGGCCCTCCGCCAGAGAGGTGGGGGCAGGGAGGGGGTCCTCCAGCTGGGGGACATGGTGGGGAGGGGCCCTCCGTGGGTACAGATGCAGAGCCAGAGGAGCTGCCATGGTAATGGCAGAAAGCGGGAAGGATGGCCTCAGATACCCAAGGAGGAGTTTCTAAAGGGAGAGGGACCCAAAGCCCAGGGCCACCATGGCAGTATGGGGTCACGCAGAGATGGGGGTGGAGGAACAAGGCTAACATGTCCACCATGGAGATGGTCCTCCAGAGACAATTCCAGAAACAGCATAGAAGCAGACAGAGAGGGAGAAGGCAGACAGAGAGGACCTCCAAGACACAGGGAAGGCTGCCCCAGGCTGCTGGGAGGCTGAGAGTCAGGTCTGCGTGGAACACACCCTGCGGGCACCAGCTACCTTTCCAGGGGAATTCAGCAGACAGGCCAAGTGGGGAAAGGAGGCTGAGCACGCCAGGAATCACACCTTGGGAGAGCAGGTGTGCCCAGATGGAAACCCGGCAGGGTGGGTGAGGCTTGGATGGCCTACGCCACTCCAGGGAGCCCCAGCAGAGTTTGAGTAGGGGAGTGTCGAGGTCTGCAGAAGCCCCTCAGGTAGCATCAGGCACTAGGGCAGCAGAGCATCTGATCCTGGAGAGCTTCCAAAAGTCCCGGTTCCCAGGCTCTACCCAGGTGACATTATTTGAAGCAATCTCCAACCCTAATACTAGGCCACATAAGACAGGATGGAAGAGGCCTGGCTGGCAGAGGTTCAGAATGGACCACAAGCTCACTGAACTCAGCATTGGGATGGAGCTTCATAAAGCTCTGGATGAAGGATCCCCCGTACCTCCCTGGGCAGAGCATCTCTGGGGAACAGTGGTCAGTCCTCTCCATCTAAGGAGAGGAGCTGACACCTCCCCTGGTCGCAGTGACGGGCCTGGGAAGAAGATGAGGGGCTGAGTGTTCTGTCCCCAGAGGAGAAGCCCTGGGAGGCCAGGGCTGCCTGTGGGTCCTGGGGCAGATCCAAGAAGACACGGTGGAAGCCCGTGGAGGGTAGGTTTTCTTGATGCAGGAAGAACTCTATGAAAAACTGCCCCATGATGGGTGGGCGCACTGTCAGGGGAAACAGAGTCCCCAAACAGTCCTGAGCTGGGGGATAGTTGGCTCCACCCAGGGTGATCCAGGGCCTGGGTAAGCCCCCATGATGGGTAGGATGGACATGGTCCCAGGGCAGGTGCAGAAGACTTGCTCCCCTGTCCCCGGAACCCAAGAGGAAGGAAGCCGAGCTGCTACGCCATCTTGCCACCAACAGAGCCTGGCGGTAGGTCAACGGAGGAAGCATGGCCAAGAGACAGATCCTGAGAGGGGACCCCTGGCTGGCAGAGTGAGGGTGTGCCCTACACTCTGCCACTGGGAGGGCTGGCCCACCATCCAGTCACCAGCCCACCCCTGCCACTAGAGCTGGTGTCCTGGGCAGGAGCCCCTGCAGGAGGAATGAACAAGTGGCTCTACATCACCCCTGATCATGAGCTCACCTGTCAAACAGTGGCTTCTCCCCACAGTCGAAGGAATCCTGCAGGTCCCTCACCAGGTTGGCCTGGCCCGGCATGCGGAACAGCCCCTCCTCAGTGAGCCTGCGCTCCCGGATGAAGTCCACACACTGCTCCACCAGCAGGGGTGCCAGGCGGGGGCCATACTTCCGCTCGTGGTGGACTGTGTCCTCCAGGCGCTGCCCAAAGATCCCTGAGCACAGAGAGGAGCTAGTCACACCCTCCACCACCCAGCTCAGTGGTTCGTGCTTGGGACGATGGAGGGCAGGTGCACTGTTAGGGCTAAAAGTGGCTCCTCCCCAGGAAACAAATTAGACACTGGGAGGACGCACACCAGAAGGCTGGGCCCTGGGCTGCCTGTGGACAGACAGCAGGAGGGAGCAGTGGGCTGGTGGCGTGACCTGGCCCCTGGAGCTTGCGCAAGCCAGGAGCAAATGGCCCTCAGGGAGCTGCATTATGCATGTCATTGATTGGTTTTGCACCATTCCAAATGAGAAGCCATCCAATGTCCATCAACAGCAGAACCAGTATATCTCCTGTATTCTGTTCTTACCATGGAACACTGTGCAGCAATGAGAATAAATGAGGCACAGCTCACCGGACAAGACAGACACAGTAATACGAAAACCACAGTCATCACTCAGCATCAATCATCATCAGGAAAACACAAATCCAAACCACTATCTGATCCCACCTCACTAGGACGGCTACTGTCAACAGAACAGATAGTCACAAGTGTTGGCGAGGAGGTGGAGAAACCCTTCCTTGTGCACTGCTGGAAGGATGATGAGATGGCAGTTGCTGTGGAAAACAGTATGGCAGTTCCTCAAAAAATTAAAACTAGAATCACCAGTAATCCCTCCCCTGGGTATATACCTAAAATAATTAAAAGTAAGGTCTCAAAGAGATACTTGCACACTCAGGTTCACAGCGGCATTATTCACAGTAGCTGAAACACAGAAGCAAGCCATGTGTCTGTCAGTGAATACATGGAGAAGCAAGACATGGTATTTGCATACAGTGGAAACTGATTCGGCCTTAAAAAGGAGGGAAATTCAGACACATGCTACGACATGGGTGGACCTGGAGAACATCATGTGTAAATCATTCACAAAAGGACAAATACTGTGTGATTTCTCTTACATGTGGAGCCTGGAGTAGTCAAATTCACAGAGACAGAAAGTAGAATGGCGGCTAAAGGGGCTGGGGGCAGGGGAGATGGAAGTTAGAATTGAATGGGCAGAGTCTCAGCTTTGCAAGATGGAAAGTGTTCTGGAGATGGAGAGTGCTGGTGGCTGCACAATAATTTGAATGAACATAATGCTGCTGAACTGTGAGTTTTAAAAATGATGAAGTTAGGATGTTTTATGTTAGGTGTATTTTATGAAAATTTAAAAAAATTAGAAAACAAAAAACATCATCAGAAACAAAAGAAGCCAAACCCCAGAGTGCACACTGCATGACTCCATTTATGTAAAGTTAAAGATAGGCCAGACTCATCTGTGCTATTAGGCCAGGACACGGTTACCTTGGTGGGTCAGTGACTGGAAGGGGCTCAAAGGCTTCTGGGGTTGTGGTAACGCTGTGTCTCCCCCAGCACGGTTTACCCAGTTATGTCCCACTTGAGAAAGTTCACTGAACTGTATACTTATGACTTGTATACTTTTCTGCATGCTACTCTTAAATAACATTAGCAAAAAGAAAGAAAAGAAATCGGAGAGAGAATGATCTAAAACGATACATGACAAGACACCAGATGAGGAATAGAGGGAGAGGGGAAGGAGGCAGAGAACTTCAGAGAAAATCTATGAAAGCTAAATTTATCACTAGCCTAAGAGGTTCCTGGCAGCCCAGGCAAAGAAAGGAAGGAGTTGAGAGCCATAAAGCTGTCTATACCATGGTACAGTAACAGGAGAAACAGACTTCTGCCAGCCTCTAAGCTTTCAAGCTGAGTTCTTGACTCTTTGGAGTGCCTGACATTATTCACACCCCCTGTGCAGAGACCTTCCCAACAGGGTGGCTTGTGGGCTGTTCCAGGGGCAAGATGCCAAAGCTCCATGTCCAGGCATGGGACTTCCCAGGGACGTGGGCACTGAGCCAGCTAAAAGTGGGGCTCTATTTGTCCTACTTAGCTCCCCAACACAGGGGCTATTTTGGAATAAGATACATCAGTCCCTGATACAGTGCCTGGCACAGAGCAGGACACAGTAAATGCTCCTCCTCACCCTGCTTGACCCAAAAACTAAGTGTATAAAACCTGAAAGGTAAAGACTCTTCCTTTGAGAAAACATGCCCATGTGGGCTGCACCTGCTGGATGCCAGCAATGCTTTAGCGAGAAGTGTGTGTGCGCATGTGTGCATGTAGTGTGGGTTTGTATGTACACATGTGTGCATATGCGCTGGGTGTGGGCTTGCAAATGTATGTGCATATGTATGCATGTGGGCTTGTGTGTGCACGAGCATGCACAGGTGGGGGGCGTGTGAGAGTGAGGAGAGTGCCAATGTAGCTACACACGGTGCTGTGTTGCCAGGTGCTGTTCTGAGCATTTTACACCCATCAGCACATTTAATCCTTCCCATCTTGATAACTCAGGGACTGTCACTACCACTGTAACCATCGTCATCATTATCTTGACTTTTGCCTGTTCAGCTTGTGGGGTGTTTGAACTGAGAGGCATGGGGGCTTAAGAATGTACACAAGTTCACTCAGCATACACGACAGGGACAAGGTTCCAACCCAGGCAGTCTGGCTCCAGGTACAGAGAATGCACTTGGTCACGTGACTGCTTGGCACCCATGCTGGTCCGGAGATACCTATGTGAGGCATCCCCCAACTCAGCCCCAGCCGTTCCTGAGAATGTGGGTCCTGTGGAGGGACAACACGCAGAGGTCACAATACTAACATGAAGGGAAAGCTGCTGCCGCCTGGGACCCGGTGGGCGAGACCAGTCGCCCCCTGACCATAAGTGGGGCCCAAGGGGCCATTCATGAGCCTTGAGCACAGGGGGTGACCCTGCTGCAAGCTTGGCCTGCTAGCTGCCTGGGGCACCTCTGAGAAGCCAGTCTGAGGAGGCTCTGGGGCTCACCACTGACAGTGTCCTGGCCTTTCCACCAGCCCAAGTGTGGCCTGGGCTGGTCCAGGGACACTGAGCCCCTGCTCTCCCTCACCTCAGTCAGGGCTCAACAACTGATGCCCAACAATGGGCCACATAGGTCCACAGATGTGCCTGTGTAGCTCGTATGATGTTAGAACCATTTTTAAATTAGTTATTTACAATCAAGAGATTTTATACATAAATCTGGATTCCCAGCTTCTCTTAAAAAATCCGGACGTGGTGACACCAGGCCTGAGTTCCATAAAAGCAACAGTTGCAGAGCGCAGTGGCATCTGTGATAGCGCACACACGGCCAGTTCTCCGCAGTCCCCACCATCCCCTATCACTTCCAACCTAGCCCATGCTCCACTCATGTGGTCTTGCCAGGTATTCGTTCAGCTCTTCTGCTTTGACCTCTAGGGCACAGACTTGCCCCAAGGACACTGGGGCCAGGATAAGTAGGAAAGGTAGCAATGGGAAGTCACACCTTTCGGGACCAGAGGCCTCTGCTGGGACCTCAAATGGGCAGGCAGAGGGCACCCGGGAGGAAATGCCCACAGGCAGACAGTCCCGTGAGGGGAGGGGCTGGCCTGGCAGTGCACCTGGTGCCTGCTGCCTGCCTCCTGCCTCCATCCGCACACACACACACGTCACCTTTTCTCCAGCTCTGCCCACTGCTTGAGTGGCATGAATCCGTCTGCCTTCGTGGGGCTGGAGTGGGCGGGGCCTTCTCCCTAGTACCGCTTTCCTCTTTAGTCTGGGCAAATTTCTTACTAGCCCTCAGAAGAAAACTCAGAAGTCCTCCTATGTGAGCTGCCCCAGACCCTCCCTTCACCTTTCCCTCCACTGTCACAGCCCTGACTGCCGCTACTCCAGACAGCATGAGGACACTCCCCCCTGCCGGGTTGCTGGCCTGCCCAGGGTCACATGCTGGGCTTGCAGCAGAGGCCAAAGAGAACCAGTGAAGGAGGGGACCACACTCTCCAGGGCCGCCTCCCATCCCGACTCACAGCTTTCAGCTCCACCCTCAGCTCACAGCTGACTGAAGGCCACAGTCAAGGAAGATACTCCAGGGAAAAATTCCAAAATTCTCTCTGGAGGCCTGTGGAGCATGGGTAATTCCACCGAGCCATCTCTTGACTCCAGCCCTGCCTGCTGTCCCATCTCCTGCCCCTAGGACCCCTGCTGTTGGTCTGTTTATCCACCTTTCCATCACCCCTGTACTTTATGCCTGGCCCTGCCTTAGGAATTAGAGAGCTGCCCCGAGGGCCATAAACATATAAATCCCCCTGGGGCCTCCCCTGCTGCCTTTAACACCATTCTCAGGATAAAGCCTAAACTTGGCAGGCAGGCAAGGCCCTGCCCCACTCCCTCCTCCAGCCCCTAGGGGTGCAGAGCCTGGGCCAGCCTGCTGTTCACACAGTGCCAGCACATCCAGGCAGCTCCCAGCCCCAACACAACCACTAACTCTCTGCTGCCCCATGGCGCCTTCCTGACCACTTTCCCAAAACAGGGCTGGAAGAGCCAGGAAAGGGGCATCCACAAGGTCCTGGGCACTTCTAGAGAGAACAGGTTCAGGAGGAGGTGATGTCTGAAATCAACGTCTTAAAGATGAGCAGGAGGCAGGCAGGCAGGCGGGGTTGCAGGGCACGTGACAGAGGATCATGGGGGTTGGAGGGCAGGGGTGAGGGGGCATGGTTGGCAGCACCCTGCCCGGGCATGGTGGGGCTTGGGTAGGGACACAGGCAAGTAGATGATGTTCAAGGCCAAAGGTCACAGAGACAAAGATTCTGGATCTGCACCAGTATTGGTCTGCTGCATATCCTGGCTAACCCACTGAGGAGCGGAGTTGCCTCCCTCTCCTGGGGCTCAGTCTCTGCATCTATGAAATCTATAAAATGGGATGATCACACCTGTCTTTAGGGGGTGCTTTGAAGGTGAGACTTCCCTGAGGCCCAGCCCCCAGGCACCACCAGGCCGCAGACTGGCCCCATATTCCCAGCTGGCCACTGGGAACCCATGGAAAGGAGCTGTCAGGAGCTGTGGGAAGGCCTCATTCCAGCTCGGCCTCCCAAGAGGCTTCCTTCCCTGCAGCCCTCCTGCGGAAGGCACCAGGTCCTGGGGCTTCTGGGCCTGGCCTCCACATCAAGGGCCCCACCACCCCTCCCCCCAACCAGAGTCTCTCCAGGGGAGGCTGGCAGGGCCTGCCCCCTCCTGGGTGAACTCCCTCAGCCCTCCTGGCACACTCGGAGGGGAGCCTTGCCAAGAACTAGTTCTAGTAGGTTTGTCAGCTCTCTGGAACCCAGCCTTCGTGTGGGTTCCTCGAGGTCCCAGCCCATGCTCTTCACAGAGCACTGGCTCTGCCACTGCAGGCAAAACTGGCAGAGGCTGCCTCTCCTCTTGATGAACCTGCTGCTGGGCATCCTCTGCCAGCATCCCCCTGGCAAAGCCATCCCTCACTCCCCTCCCCCAGAATCCCACACGGGAGAGGAAGCCCAGGCAGAGCAGTCTGCTGGCTGCAATCCTCGTCCTCTATGACCCTGGACACTGTCCCTAGCCTCTCTGAGCCGGGTTTCGCCACCTCCCAGGGTGTGAGTGTCCACAGGAGATCTACCACACTAGGCACCGGGCAGCAGGTGCTTTGAAATGTGGCTTTCTCCGGAGAGAGATCCAAGATGGCTGATCACTAGCAGCTCAGGATCGTAGCTCCCAATGAAAGCGCAGAGAATGAGAGGATGCCACGCTTTCAGATGAATTTTTGTTGCTCACAGACCAGGAGATTCCCAGCAGAGGAGCCCCACAGGTCACCAGGGCGACTCTTGTGGCTGGTGCGGCAGTTTTGCTGGCACCTCAGCGTGGCAGTTCTTGGTGCAGAGTCTAGAGATTCCCGGGCAGAAAAGCACCATCAATCTTCACACCGCTGTTTTGGTTGGCACAGTGGATTGCTCAGATTTCAGCGCTGGGAATCAACAAGTTGGACGTCCGCTCAGAGACCTAGTTAGAAAGTTGGTAATTACAAAGTTGACAGAGGGATAAATATATAATGAAGGGAAGAAACCAGCCTAAAAAGGCAGAGAATACTCAAAATCAGAATGCCTCTCCCTCTACAGGGGATCGCAGTTCCTCATCAGCAACGGAACAAGGCTTAATGGAGAACGAGTGTGTTCCATTATCAGAAGCAGGTTTCAAAAGGTGGGTGATAAGAAACTTTTGTGAATTAAAAGAACTTGTTCAAACCCAATGCAAAGAAACTAAGAACCTTGAAAAAAGGCTTGACAAAATGCTAACAAGAATGGACAATTTAGAGAGGAATATAAGTGAATTGATGGAGCTGAAAAACACAACACGAGAACGTCACGAAGTATGCACAAGTTTAAACAGTCGAATTGATCAAGCAGAAGAAAGGATATCAGATGTCGAGGATCAGCTTAGTGAAATGAAACGAGAAGACAAGATTGGAGAAAAAAGGATAAAAAGGAATGAGCAAAGTCTCCAGGAAATATGGGACTATGTGAAAAGACCTAATTTACATTTGATAGGTGTACCTGAATGTGACGAAGAGAATGAATCCAAGTTGGAAAATACTCTTCAGGATATCATTCAGGAAAACTTTCCCAACCTAGCAAGGCAGGGTAACATTCAAGTCCAGGAAATACAGAGAACACCACAAAGATATTCTTCAAGAAGACCAACCCCAAGGCGCATAATTGCCAGATTTATTAGGGTTGAAATGAAGGAGAAAATACTAAGGGCAGCCAGAGAGAAAGGTCAGGTTACCCACAAAGGGAAACCTATCAGACTTATAGCAGACCTCTCAGCAGAAACCCTACAAGCCAGAAAAGAGTGGGGACCAATATTTAACATCCTTAAAGAAAAGAACTTTCAATGCAGAATTTCATATCCAGCCAAACTAAGCTTTACAAGTGAAGGAAAAATTAAATCTTTTGCGAACAAGCAAGTACTTAGAGACTTCACCACCACCAGGCCTGCTTTACAAGAGCTTCTGAAAGAAACACTATACATATAAAGGAACAACCAATATCAGTCTTTCCAAAAATATATCAGAAAGCAAAGAGCATCAACACAATGAAAAATTTACACTAACTAATGGGCAAAACAGCCAGCTAGCATCAAATGGCAGTATTAAACTCATATATATTCAAATTGGATAAAAAGCCAAAACCCATCGGTATGCTGCATCCAGACCCATCTCACATGCAACGATACACAAAGACTCAAAACAAAGGGATGGAGGAAGATTTACCAACCAAACAGAGAGCAAAAATAAACAAATAAATAAAAAGTAGGAGATGCAATTCTCACCTCTGATAAAATAGACTTTAAAGCAACAAAGATCAAAAGAGGCAAAGAAGGACATTACATAATGGCAAAAGGATCAATGTAACAAGAAGAGCTAACGATTCTACAGATCAACGAGACAGAAAATTAACAAGGACATCCAGGACTTGAACTCAGACCTGGAACAAGTAAACTTAATAAACATTTATAGAACTCTCCACTTCAGTACACAAAACACACATTCTTATCAGTACCATATCACACCTATTCCAAAAGTGACTACATAATTGGAAGTAAATCACTCCTCAATAATTGCATAGCATTTCATAGGTTTAAATGAAATATTGGTTGGCTGCTTGTTTGTTATTTTCTTCCCTTATTCCTTCCTGTCTACATCATTAAGTATAATTATTGGTATAAAAGAGATTTTCAATACCCATTACTAAACTGCATTCTAGCCTGGGCAAGAAAGCAATACTCCCATTCTCTCTCTCTCTTTCTCTTCCTCTTCTTAATTCTTTTTTTTTCTTTCTTTCTTTCTTCAAAAAAAAAAAAAAGAATTGCTTAAGATGTTTTTTAGATCCTTAATTCCAGGGGAAGAAGTCATGCCAAACAGTTTAAAGACTCCTGACCAGGTCTGGTGGCTCATGCACAAAAAAAAAAAAAAAAAAGAATGAAAGAAAGAAAGAAAGAAAAAATGAAGATATTTCCTTTGACTACTTACCAAACCCATCATTACACAGATGAGAAAAAGAGACCCAGAGAAGCTAATGACTGCAGAGGTGGCCAATTAAACCAATAGCCAAAAGAGACTCCATAAAAAGACCCATACCAAGCTGTATTACACTACCTCTAGTGGTGGCTGCTAAAAACTGAAATGCTGGGTAGCTCACGCCTGTAATCCCAGCACTTTGGGAGGTTGAGGCAGGCGGGTCACCTGAGATCAGGAGTTCAAGTCCAGCCTGGCCAACATGGTGAAACCCATCTCTACTAAAAATACAAAAATTAGCCAGGCATGGTGGCAGGTGCCTGTAATCCCAGCTACTCAGGAGGCTGAGGCAGGAGAATCACTTGAACCCAGGAGGCAGAGGTTGTAGTGATCCTGGACAAAAGCAAGACTTTGTCTCCAAAACAAAACAAAACAAGAATACAAACATAGACATACATGCTGTGCCTATTAAAAACTGTGTAACTTCAGCTCTGGGCTTCTTTTGCAACACAGACCATCAAAAAAAAAAAAAAAGAAAAACTGTGTAACAAACTGTTAACGTTTGTTTCAGTGTAAGGGAATTTACTTTTCACTGTTAATAGGGGCATTGGCTAGTCATCAGAGGCACCTAAAAAGCCACAGAAAAAACATGGCACATCTTCTTAAATGAGCAAATCTTTACTCAAAGATTTAAAGGTAAAAATTATTTTTTTAAAACAGTTAAGGTCAGGTGCTATGGCTCACGCCTGTAATCCCAGCACTTTGGGAGGCTGGGGCGAGCAGATTACTTGAGGTCAATAATTTGAGACCAGCCTGGCCAAAATGGTGAAACCCCTTCTCTACTAACAATACAAAAATTAGCCATGAGTGATGATACACACCTGTTATCCCAGCTACTCAGGAGGCTGTGGCAAGAGAATCACTTGAACCCGGCTGGAAGAGGCTGCAGTAAGCCAAGAACACACCACTGCACTCAGCCTGGGCGACAGAGTGAGACTCCGTCTCGGGGGCGGGGGTAGGAAACCAAAAAACAGTTAAATGTAACCCAAAACATCTTATACTTTATAAAGCATACCTATAAAATTCAAAATTTGGCATGGCGTGGTGGCTCACGCCTATAATCCCAGCACTTGGGAGGCCGAGGTGGGCAGATCACCTGAAGTCAGGAGTTCAAGACCAGCCTGACCAACATGGTGAAACCCCATCTCTAAAATAAAAAATAAAAAAAAATATAAAATTTTGATGCAATTTTAAAGATAAAACACTAAAAACAATTTCAAAAGTACTACGCAGTTTGGCCCACTACACAGAACCATCCATGTTATCCCAACCTTCCCCTAACCCCCACCAACACAGCCTGTGGGGAGCTTCCCAGCCAACTGCCACAGCTTATCTGCACATCAAGGAACTTGTTTGCTCCCTGGCCTCTTGCTGAAGCTACCCATCTCTGCCCCACCCTTGCAGCACAATAGGAAAGACACCACACACCCCAGCCACTCCTCAACCTTGGGCCTCCCTTAGAGATGGCAATTAACTCTTCAAACTAGAGACACATACCGCCGGAGGTATACAAAGGCCTTCCAAATATAGGTACAACTGCGTTTTAAGGAAATTCACTTCTAAATCCCCAACCTCCAGGTGTATATTATTCCAAAAACTGATGTGCCAACCCACCTGGGATTAACCAATCACTCTTCTCCCAATATGCTATTACAAGTATCAGTAACAGCATATTGCTCTCCTGTCCCTAATCTTATGTGGTACATTCCTCCAACCCTTCACATGACCTATAAAGAAATAATGTGATAGATTGTTGGTTTCTGTACTTCATAAATAAGTAAAACTTTCCTGTGTGGGTAACAAATCCCTTGGATGTCAGGTGGTTTCCAATTAATTGCATCTCACAAAATCAAAAAGACCTAACAAATTGATTCATTATTCCAATGAATTTTTATGATTACCACATGCTTTGTGGCACACAGGAATTCAACTAATAGGCTGGGCAAGGTGGTTCATCCTGTAACCCCAGCACTTCGGGAGGCCAAGGCAGGTAGATCACCTGAGGTCAGGAATTCGAGACCATCCTGGACAACATGGTGAAATCCCATCTCTACCAAAAATATGGTGGCAGGCATCAATAATCCCAACTACTCGGGAGGTTGAGGTAGGAAAATTGCTTGAACCCAGAAGTTGGAGGTTGCAGTGAGCTGAGATCGTGCCACTGCACTCCAGCCTTGGTGAAAAGAGCAAAACTCCATCTCAAAAAAAAAAAACAGAATTCAAATAATAGAAACCGCTATAACGAAACTCTTGCCATTCTTATCTTTATTTTGTTAATTTATGGCTTCTCAACATTCACACATATTAAAAAGTTGAAATAGGAATAATAGGGACATAGTAGTACACACTTGTAGTCCCACCCAGAGCTACCCAGGGCACTGTGGCCAACAGTTCATTTGAGGCCAGGAGTCTGAGGCTGCAGTGTTGTGATCACACTTGTGAGTAGCACACCAGCCTGAGCAACAGCGAGGCTCCATCTCAACAACAATAAACAAAAAATAGGAATAAAATTGATGCCAAAAATATTTTTTCCAAAACCTTTATATATGCTAGCAACAATATTCATTCAGATTCAGATATATATAAACTAATTGAAAAAGGCCCACTCATCTCTTAAAAGGTAAATTTCCAATAAATTTTATCTTTTTTTTTTGAAACAGTCTCGCTCTGTCACCAGGCTGGATTTCAGTGGTGTGATCTCAAGTCACTGCAACCTCCATCTCCCAGGTTCAAGTGAGTTTCCTGCCTCAGTCTCCCGAGTAGCTGGGATTACAAAGATGGGGTTTCACTAGTTGGCCAGGATGGTATCAAACTCCTGACCTCGTGATCCGCCCGCCGTGGCCTCCCAAAGTGCTGGGATTACAGGCGTGAGCCACCGTGCCCAGCCTAATTTTGTCTTTATATATAGCATTTGGCCAGGCACGGTGGCTCATGCCTGTAATCCCAGCACTTTGGGAGGCTGAGGCAGGCCAATCACCTGAAGTCAGGAGTTCAAGGCCAGCCTGGCCAACATGGCAAAACCCTGTCTCTACTAAAAATACAAAACTTAGCCAGGCATGGTGGTGGGCACCTGTAATCCCAGTTACTCAGGAGGCTGAGGCAGGACAATCGCTTGAAGACAGGAGGCAGAGAGGCTGCAATGAGGTGAGATTACACCATTGCACTCCAGCCTAAGCAACAGAGTGAGATTCCATCTCCAAAATATATATACATATATTTATATATAATTCAAGTTTGATTATAGCATTCAAGCTTGATCAAATATTCTGCTGAGAGAGAGCATTTGATTAACAAAATAAAAGTTTGCACTGATAACTGTGATCACGATGTAGTACAGAATCATTTTTATTTTTATTTTTGAGACGGAGTTTCGCTCTTGTTACCCAGGCTGGAGTGCAATGGCGCGATTACAAGCATGAGCCACTGCACCCAGCCACAGCTCTTAGAAGTTTGAATTTAAATGCATACACATACTTTTGTACCAAGAATTATGAAAAGGGTGACCACTAAAAGTCTAAACATAAATACTATAATCAATAGGATAAAATTCTGAAGGGGAAGTAGGATAGAAATACAACTTCAAAAAGAACAAGGAACACTACAAATATTCTGGCCATTGAAGAGCATGTTCTATTTTTTTAAACATATGAAAGTGAACACTTTCTAGGGCATAATGGGTACTTGTAAGAAAGAAAAATTATTAGAGAAAAAAATTTAAAAAGAGAATGAACAGCAAGTAATTATGGCATTTGCAAGCAAGAAATTATAAGCCAGAGCAGTGGTTCATGACAGTAATCCCAACACTTTGGGGAGGCCAAGGTGTGAGGACCACTTGAGCTCAGGAGTTAAAGACCTCAATCTCTACTAAAATAAAAAAAAATTGGCCTGGCATGATGGCTCATGCCTGTAATCGCAACACTTTGTGAGGCCAGGAGTTCGAGACCAGCCTGACTAACATGGTGAAACCCTGTTTCTACAAAAAATACAAAAATTAGTCGGGCGTGGTGACAGGCCTGTAATCGCAGCTACTCAAAAGGCTGAGGCAGGATAATGGCTTGAACCAGGAGGCGGAGGTTGCAGTGAGATCTCGCTATTGCACTCCAGCCTGGGTGACAGCGAGACTCTGTCTCAAAAAATAAAATAAAATAGATAAATAAATTAGAATAAAATAAATTAGCTGGCCATAATGGCACACACCTGTGGTCCCAGTTTCTTAGGAGGCTGAGACAGAAGGATCACTTGTGCCCAGAAGATTGAGGCTGCAGTGAAATATGATTGTTCAACTGCACTCCATCCTGGGCGACGGGGCAAGAGCCTGTCTCCAAAAAAAAAAAAAAAAAAGATTTTGATAAAACATAGGATGGCAGCTACTTTGAGAGTGAGGAAGGAGGAAGTGATGTATGAAAGAGCTTCTAGAGTGGCTGGCACAATTCTATTTCTTAACCTAGTTAATGGTTATAGGAGTGTTCCTCTTCTAGTAATTAATTAAGCTAGACCTGGCCAACATGGCGTGCCTGTATTCCTAGCTACTTGGGAGGCTGGGGCAGTAGAATGGCTTGAACTCAGGAGACAGAGGTTGTAGTGAACTGAAATCACGCTACTGCACCCCAGCCTAGGTGGCAGAGGCAGACTCTGTCTCGAAAAAATACAACACACACACACACAGGATTTTCCCAAGAAGTCTATCCTCCTGAGAACCCATTTGCAGCACCTTAAGCATTCATGGTTCCCCTTTGCACGCAGTTTGAGAAACAGTCTGATAGGCCTGCTGCAGTAGGAGCCCACAGTTCCGCCAGTCTCTGGGGCTATCCACATGCTAATCCCTTGGGCACAGCCCTGAGCATGTGGGGGTACCAGCCTCTTCCTGCAGCTGATCCACACTGAGCTGGACTAGGAGCCAGGGGACCATAGCCCAGGGAAGGGGTGCCTGTGCTTCTGCCACAAGCCGCCAAGGAGCTCAAGGGGTGCGATGGGATCCACGTGGTGCATGGCCACGCGGGCACACTGCTGGCCACCAACCTCAACAGCCTGTCCGAGGATGACCAGAAGGGCCTGGGCCGCTCGCTGGAGATGCTGACTGCTGCTGAGGCCACTGCCTTGGAGCGCAACACCCGCACAGAGTCCGCCAAATCCATATCCCTGTACAAACTTCGTGATGTGATCATGGAGAGTCCCCCTGGAGATCAAGGAGCTGTGACTAGACAGGGAAGCATTGTGAGTGTGAGCAGTGCCTGCCCACTGCCCCCTCCCAGGGTATGAGCAAGGGCAAGGACAGAGCTGGTCAGGGGGTCCCTCTCACCAGTCAGCAGGGACAACCTTGGCTTGGCCCTGGTGGCCCGCATCAGCTGCTCAGATCCCACTTTTGTCAGACGCTCACTCAGCATCTGACCTCTACCTTCATACAATCTGTTACTTTTATAAAAACAAACAAACAAAAATGCTAAGTATCTAGGGACAAGGTAAGGAGGGTCACTGGGGCCCAGGAGTCTGGGGACCAGCTAGGCTCAGGCTGAGATGAAAGAGGCCGAGCAGGCCCTCCTCCCTCCCGGCTCCACCCAGCAAGCATCATCCCCTCCAGCTGACCAGGCACAAGGGAGGCCCAGCGTGGGCATCCCCTGCTGGCTGGACACCCCCGACTTCAGTCCAAGTCCTCCTGCATTTCCACCATATCCCTGCTGGAGGTCCAGGTGGAGGCAGCATCCCCACGAGGACAAGAAGGTCAATGTCAGTGAACAAGCATTCTCTCCATTTCACTGGTTCCCAAATGTGCCCAGCTTATCAAGAGAAATGACTGATGTTCCCTGGGGTTTTGAATGTGGAGTGTTCATGTGTATTCCTTTTTTAAAATTAAGTTATTCCTTCAGTAGTTTCCCCTTGGTTTTGTTTAACTGGTACTCACTATGAGTTTCTGGAATGGTCTGTTTACAAAGCAAGGCAGCTCTCAAGGAACTGGCAATGCTCCCTGACTCTGGCCTCTGGGGAGTGGGGACAGGGGCAGGCGAAGGGCAGGGCCAAACTTCAGGTGCACATGACCTGCTGCTGGCCCTGAGTCTTGGGGAGGAACAGGTGGGATTTTCCTTTATCCACTTTGCTTTTGTTTTTCGGCCAAGAGGGGTCATGGGAGTGCTGGGCACCAAAGGTGTCGTGGGCTCAGAGTTAATCAGAGTTGAACAAACTCTTCTGGCTGAAGAGTGACAGAAACACTTAGGACCAGATCTAGTTAACAGAATTTTATCATTAAATCACAGAAACTTTAGTGCAAAACAAAAATCACAAAATCTGTTTACTAGTAACTGCATGTCCTACTGGCTTTGCTTGCTGTCTCCTGGCAACTGGAAGTGGACAGAAGCGTGGGTGCCCAAGTGGCCTGAAGGCAGCACCCACCCCACACCCGGCAGACCCCTTGGCATGCCGCCCTCCACCAGGAAGCCAGAGGCCTAGGAGCTCACCACCCACATTAATTTGAAAAGAAAGGTCAAAAGGAGCATCTATGAGACGGGAGGTGGGGTACAGACTGAAGCAGCCCCTCAGCAGCCAGGGACATGCAGGCAACACAAGCAGGCACAGCGCAGCCACCACTGTCCACACACTCACACAAGCCAGGCCCGCGGGGCCTTCCGAGAGCTAGCAGGTCACATTCAGGCAGATGGCCCCCTTCCCACCCAAACCCACAGAACCCCGAGCAAGGCATCACCAGGAAAGATACGGGAAAGCCAAATCATGGTTGACCCAGGGACAGAGAACCCTTGGCCCCACTGATGTCCCGAGCCACCAGCAGCTGCTGCCAGAATCCTTGTGCTATTACAGTGGGAATTACATTATTGAAAAAGCCTAATCATTCTGGGCTTCTAATCTTTCAGTTAAAACTGCCTTTGTTTTGCTGCTTTGTATAGCTGAGAGGTCCAGGAAAGGGAGAGGGTCCCTGATCAGGGCAGGAGGCCACCTCAGAAGCCCAGGCCCACCAGTGCCCAAGCACATGTCAGAGCTCAGTCAGAACAAGGTCCCAAGAGTGTTGGTGGCCTCCTGTCAAGAAGCTGTGGCTCAGGCCAGCAAAGCTCTGTCCTCCTCCAGCAGGTGCCACGCAAGCGCGAGCTCAATGGCTTCCAGTGCATCACCATCCATCTAGCAGAGAGAAAGGGGGCACTGAAGCAGCTCTGTCTGCCAGGGGCTAGGGCATTATTCACTTAGCATTTTTCCTTTCACTTAGGTGAATCAGTGTTGAAGCATGCATCAGTACACAAGCAATTTATTTTTACGTTGAATATGAATATACATACAGTAACATTGGTTTCTTATTTGATAGGCGTTTGAGTTGTTTTCACTTTTGGCTATTACAAATAATGTTGCTGTAAATATTTGCATACAAGTTTTTGTAGGTCCACCTTTTCACGTCTCTTGGGAGACGTGACTCAATCATGGTGTCAATGCAACCGGCAGTGAAAGTACATCATACGAGGAGAGATCCAAGATGGCCGCTTAGGAGGAACTCGGGAATGCAGCTCCGAGAGAAAGCACAGAGGGTGAGTGGACGCCGTATTTCCAGACTGATTTTTACTGCCCACAGACCAGGAGATTCACACGCAGAGAAGCCACACGGGTCGCCAGCGCTGCTGGCGCCGCTGGCTTGAACGGCGCAGCTGCTGGGCCGGCACCCTGAGGCAATGGCTCACTGTACAAAGTGAGAGAGTCTGAGTCCCCTATAAGCCAGCAAGGGGAGCTGAAACGGGGAGCCAGGCCAGCGCCACGAATCTCAGAGCCGCGGCTTTAGCCAACGCAGCGGCTCCGGAGGCAGATCAGATGAGACGGTGTCCCCTCTTACCCAGCAAGAAGACCTGAAACACAACTGAAACCGGGACGGTCCAGCTCTGTGGAGGAGGGGCGTTCTCCATAGGCACCCTGCTGTTCCCAGGGCAATCTAAAAAGGCAATCCGCCACTACAGAGACTCCGTCACTACAGGGGCGGGCCAACATCGCGGAAGCAGTTCTAACTACACCCAGAAGTTCACACGGAAGCTGGGTGGAGCCCACAGGAGCTTAGTGAAGCCTCTGCAAACTGAGTGTGACTAGGCTGCCACCTTGTGGGCAGGGAAAACAGCAACCGCACAGGGGAACATCATAAAACCGTAACTCCCTAGGACAGAACACCTGGGGGGAAGAGCAGGGGGTTTATGAGTTCTGCCACAGCAGACTTAAAATTACCAAAATCAGAAAGACAACAACTACAAAGTCAACAGGGGGATAAATCCACAAAGATGGGAAGAAACCAGCGCAAAAAGGATGAAAACACCCAAAACCAGAACACTTCTCCTCCTACAAGGGATCACAACTCCTCACCAGCAAGGGAACAAGACTGGATGGAGGATGAGTGTGATGAAATGACAGAATCAGCTTTCAGAAAGTGGATAATAAGAAACTTCCGTGAGCTAAAAGAACATGTTCTAACCCAATGCAAAGAAACTAAGAACCTTGAAAAAAGACTTGACGAAATGCTAACAAGAATGGACAACTTAGAGAGGAATATGAGCGAATTGATGGAGCTGAAAAACACAACACGAGAACTTCGTGAAGCATGCACAAGTTTCAACAGCCGAATTGACCAAGCAGAAGAAAGGATATCAGAGGTCGAAGATCAACTCAATGAAATAAAACGAGAAGGCAAGATTAGAGAAAACAGGGTAAAAAGGAATGAACAAAGTCAACAAGAAATATGGGACTATGTGAAAAGACCTAATCTACGTTTGATAGGTGTACCTGAATGTGACGAAGAGAATGCATCCAAGCTGGAAAATACTCTTCAGGATATTATCCAGGAAAACTTCCCCAACCTAACAAGGCAGGCCAAGATTCAAGTCCAGGAAATACAGAGAACACCACAAAGATACTCCTCTAGAAGAGCAACCCCAAGACACATAATCATCAGATTCACCAGGGTTGAAATGAAGGAGAAAATACTAAGGGCAGCCAGAGAGAAAGGTCGGGTTACCCACAAAGGGAAGCCCATCAGACTCACTGCAGATCTCTCAGCAGAAACCCTACAGGCCAGAAGAGAGTGGGGGCCGATATTCAACATCCTTAAGGAAAATAACTTTCAACCCAGAATTTCGTATCCAGCCAAACTAAGCTTCATAAGTGAAGGAAAAATAAAATCCTTTGTGAACAAGCAAGAACTCAGAGAGTTCATCACCACCAGACCAGCTCTACAAGAGCTCCTGAAGGAGGCACTACACATAGAAAAGAACAACCAGTACCAGCCACTCCAAAAACACACGAAAAGGTAAAGAGCATCAACACAATGAAGAATCTGCATCAACCAAAGGGCAAAACAGCCACCTAGCACCAAAATGACAGGATCGAATTCACACATAACAATATTAACCCTAAATGTAAACGGACTAAATGCCCCAATCAAAAGACACAGACTGGCAAATTGGATAAAAAGCCAAAACCCATCAGTGTGCTGTATCCAGGAAACCCATCTCGCATGCAAGGATACACAAAGGCTCAAAATAAAGGGATGGAGGAAGATTTACCAAGCAAATGGAGAGCAAAAAAAAGCAGGAGTTGCAATTCTCATCTCTGATAAAATAGACTTTAAAGCAACAAAGATCAAAAGAGACAAAGAAGGACATTACATAATGGTAAAAGGATCAATGCAGCAAGAAGAGCTAACGATCCTAAATATATATGCACCTAATACAGGAGCACCCAGATACATAAGGCAAGTTCTTAAAGACTTACAAAGAGACATAGACTCCCACACAATAATAGTGGGAGACTTCAACACCCCATTGTCAATATTAGACAGATCAACGAGACAGAAAATTAACAAGGATATCCAGGACTTGAACTCAGACCTGGAACAAGCAAACCTAATAGACATTTACAGAACTCTCCACCCCAAATCCACAGAATATACATTCTTCTCAGCACCACATCACACCTACTCTAAAATTGACCACATAATTGGAAGTAAATCACTCCTCAGCAAATGCAAAAGAACGGAAACCATAACAAACAGTCTCTCAGATCACAGTGCAATCAAGTTAGAACTCAGAATTCAGAAACCAACCCAGAACCGCACATCCTCATGGAAAATGAACAACTTTCTCCTGAATGTTGACTGGGTAAACAATGAAATGAAGGCAGAAATAAAGACGTTCTTCGAAACCAACAAGAATGAAGACACCACATACCAGAATCTCTGGGACACATTTAAAGCAGTCTCTAGAGGAAAATATATAGCAATAAGTGCCCACATGAGAAGAAAGGAGAGATCTAAAATTGACACCCTATGGTCAAAATTGAAAGAGCTAGAGGAGCAAGATCAAAAAAACTCAAAACCTAGCAGAAGACAAGAAATAACTAAGATCAAAGCAGAATTGAAGGAGATAGAGACACGAAAAACCCTTCAAAAAATCAATAAATCCAGGAGCTGGTTTTTTGAAAAGATCAACAAAATAGACAGATCACTAGCCAGACTAATAAAAAAGAAAAGAGAGAATAATCAAATAGATGCAATAAAAAATGACAAAGGGGATATCACCACAGATTCCACAGAAATTCAAACCATCATCAGAGATTATTACAAACAACTCTATGCACATAAATTAGAAAACCTGGAGGAAAAGGATAAATTCCTGGACAGCTGCCTCCTCCCAAGCCTAAACCAGGAAGAAGTCAAAACCCTGAATAGACCAATAACAAGGTCTGAAGTCGAGGCAGCAATTAAGAGCCTACCACCTAAAAAAAGCCCAGGTCCAGATGGGTTCACAGCCGAATTCTACCAGACATACAAAGAGGAACTGATACCATTCATACTGAAACTATTCCAAATAATCCAAAAAGAGGGAATCCTTCCCAAATCATTTTGTGAGACCAACATCATCCTAATACCAAAACCTGGCAGAGACTCAACAAGAAAAGAAAACTACAGGCCAATATCCATGATGAACATAGATGCAAAAATCTTCAATAAAATACTGGCAAGCCGATTACAACAGCACATCAAAAAGCTTATCCACCATGATCAAGTAGGATTCATCCCGGGGATGCAAGTCTGGTTCAATATACGCAAGTCTATAAATGTAATTCACCACATAAACAGAACCAAAGACAAAAACCACATGATTATCTCAATCGATGCAGAGAAGGCCTTCGACAAAATTCAACAGCCCTTTATGCTAAAAACCCTCAATAAACTAGGTATCGATGGAACGTATCTCAAAATAATAAAAGCTATTTACGACAAACTGACAGCCAATATCATACTGAATGGGCAAAAACTGGAAGCATTCCCTTTGAAATCTGGCACTAGACAAGGATGCCCTCTCTCACCACTCCTATTCAATATAGTACTGGAAGTTCTAGCCGGAGCAATCAGGCAAGAAAAAGAAATAAAGGGTATTCAATTAGGAAAGGAGGAAGTCAAATTGTCTCTATTTGCAGACGACATGATTGTATATCTAGAAGACCCCATCATCTCAGCCCAAAAGCTCCTGAAACTGATAAGCAACTTCAGCAAAGTCTCAGGATACAAAATCAATGTGCAAAAATCACAAGCATTCCTATACACCAATAACAGACTTAAAGAGAGCCAAATCAAGAACGAACTGCCATTCACAATTGCTACAGAGAGAATAAAATACCTAGGAATACAACTAACAAGGAATGTAAAGGACCTCTTCAAGGAGAACTACAAATCACTGCTCAACGAAATAAGAGAGGACACAAACAGATGGAGAAACATTCCATGTTCATGGTTAGGAAGAATTAATATCGTGAAAATGGCCATACTGCCCAAAGTAATATACAGATTCAATGCTATCCCCATCAAGCTACCAATGACCTTCTTCACAGAACTGGAAAAAACCACCTTAAACTTCATATGGAACCAAAAGAGAGCCCGCATAGCCAAGTCAATTCTAAGCAAAAAGAACAAAGCGGGAGGCATCACACTACCAGACATCAAACTCTACTACAAGGCTACAGTAATCAAAACAGCATGGTACTGGTACCAAAACAGAGATATAGACCAATGGAACAGAACAGAGGCGTCGGAGGCGACACAACATATCTACAACCACCCGATCTTTGACAAACCTGATAAAAACAAGCAATGGGGAAAGGATTCCCTGTTCAATAAGTGGTGTTGGGAAAACTGGCTAGCCATATGCAGAAAGCAGAAACTGGACCCCTTCCTGACACCTTACACTAAAATTGACTCCAGATGGATTAAAGACTTAAACATAAGACCTAACACCATAAAATCACTAGAAGGAAACCTAGGCAAAACCATTCAGGACATAGGCGTAGGCAAGGACTTCATGACCAAAACACCAAAAGCATTGGCAACAAAAGCCAAAATAGACAAATGGGACCTAATCAAACTCCACAGCTTCTTCACGGCAAAAGAAACAGTCATTAGAGTGAATCGGCAACCAACAGAATGGGAAAAAATTTTTGCAGCCTACCCATCTGACAAAGGGCTGATATCCAGAATTTACAACGAGCTAAAAAAGATTTACAAGAAAAAAACAAACAAGCCCATTCAAAAGTGGGCGAAGGATATGAACAGATACTTTACAAAAGAAGACATACATGAGGCCAACAAGCATATGAAAAAATGCTCATCATCACTGGTCATTAGAGAAATGCAAATCAAAACTACATTGAGATACCATCTCACACCAGTTAGAATGGCAATCATCAAAAAATCTGGAGACAACAGATGCTGGAGAGGATGTGGAGAAATAGGAACACTTTTACACTGTTGGTGGGAGTGTCAATTAGTTTAACCATTGTGGAAAACAGTGTGGCGATTCCTCAAGGACCTAGAAATAGAAATTCCATTTGACCCAGCAATCCCATTACTGGGCATATATCCAAAGGATTATAAATCGTTCTACTATAAGGACACATGCACACGAATGTTCATAGCAGCACAGTTTACAATAGCAAAGACCTGGAACCAACCCAAATGCCCATCGATGATAGACTGGACAGGAAAAATGTGGCACATATACACCATGGAATATTATGCAGCCATTAAAAACGAGGAGTTCGCGTCCTTTGTAGGGACATGGATGAACCTGGAAACCATCATTCTCAGCAAACTGACACAAGAACACAAAATCAAACACCACATGTTCTCACTCATAGGCGGGTGTTGAACAAGGAGAACACATGGACACAGGGAGGGGAGCACTATACATGGGGGTCTGTTGTGGGGGAGTGGGGGGGACAGCGGGGGGGTGGGGAATTGGGGAGGGATAGCATGGGGAGAAATGCCAGATATGGGTGAAGGGGAGGAAGGCAGCAAATCACACTGCCACGTATGCACCTATGCAACAACCTTGCATGTTTTTCACATGTACCCCAAAACCTAAAATGCAATTAAAAAAAAAATAAAAATAAAAATAAAAAAATAAAAAAATAAAAATAAAAAAAAAAAAAGAAAGTACATCATACAACTGAGGATCCTTTTTCTCTCACCGCATTGACTAAAGCAAACTCATTCTATACACCAAAAGTGAAGCATTTCTTCCTGCATCATTGTTGAGCACTACGCACTGAAGCTCTGGGCCCCTGCCCTGTCCCACGTGGCCTGTGTAGTGCCAACCATAAATACAGACACAAAGTGACTTATGGACCTTGCTTCAAATTCCAAGTGAAGAAAACAAGAGAGAAATGATGAAATCAGTAATAAAAATTATCAGTCTCTCTTCCTTCAATGTAGTATACTATATAGGTAATTACTGAGAGTGTCAACTGAAGAGGAAGACTTACCTAACACTTCTAGGACATCTCTGCTCCTATTTTAAGAGACTAATAATTTGGACACTTTTCATAGTCTTTGTAAACGGTTTTGTTTTTGTAACTGAAGTTCATGACATCGTATGACATACAAAACAACAGAGCTAATAATTCTTTGGCCTGCTTTCTCACCCACATACTCCTTATAATTTATTTGGTTTTCAATGATTCAAGCAATAGGATCCTACCACTTCCTATTGGCAGCAGTTTTATGGTTTGGTGGTCCTAAAGGTTAGTTCTTCATGCCTAATATGCAGTTGGAGTAGTTTTGTTTTTTTTGTTTTTTTTTTTACCCTTTAAGTTCTGGGGTACACGTGCAGAACATGCAGGTTTGCACATGGGTATGCACATGCCATAGTGGTTTGCTGCACCCATCAACCTATCATCCACATTAGGTATTTCTCCTAATGCTAGCCCTCCCCTAGTCCCCCACCATCCAACAGGTCCCAGTGTGTCCTGTGACCATGTATTCTCATTGTTCAACTCCCACTTATGAGTGAGAGAACACATGGTGTTTGGCTTCCTGTTCTTGTGTTCGTTTGCTGAGAATGATGGTTTCCAGCTTCATCCATGTCCCTGAAAAGGACATGAACTTATCCTTTTTTATGCTGCATAGTATTCCATGGCGTATGGTGTATATGTGCCACATTTTCTTTACCGAATCTGTTACTGATGGGCATTTGGGGTGGTTCCAAGTCTTCACTATTGTGAACAGTACCACAATAACCATACACGTGCATGTGTCTTTATAGTAGAATGATTTATAATCCTTTGGGTATATACCCAACAATGGGATTCCTGGGTCCAATGATATTTCCAGTTCTAGATCCTTGAGGAAACACCACACTGTCTTCCACAAAGGTTGAACTAATTTACACTCCCACCAACAGTGTAAAAGCATTCTTATTTCTCCACATCCTCTCCAGGATCTGTTGTTTCATGACTTTTTAATGATCGCCATGCTAACTGGCATGAGGTGGTATCTCATTATGGTTTTGATTTGCATTTCTCTAATGACCAGTGATGATGAGCTTCTTTTCATATGTTAGTTGGCTGCATAAATGTTTTCTTTTGAGAATTGTCCATTCATATCATTCACCCACATTTTGATGGGCTTGTCTTTTTCTTGTAAACTTGTTTAAGTTCTCTGTAGATTCTGGATATTAGCCCTTTGTCAGATGGATAGATTGCAAAAATGTTCTCCCATTCTGTAGGCTGCCTGTTCACTCTGATGATGTTTCTTTTGCTGTGCAGAAGTTTAGTTTAATTAGATTCCATTTGCCAATTTTGGCTTTTGTTGCCATTGCTTTCAGTGTTTTAGTCATGAAGCCTTTGCCCATGCCTATGTCCTGACTAAAATCTATGTAATATTGATGAGATTATAAAACCGAAGTTTTAACACTAACAAAAAGAAACCCAGGTCATCTTGCTAAGTCTTGTTTCTATTTTGTTCCTGACAGTCAGTAGAAAGGCAGTTGTATTTGGTTATGTTAGTCCTATCTATTTTTGTTAATTTTATTATTTGCAAAAATGTTTTGTGTGTATTCTATTTATAGAAAAATAATGATATAACATTTTTGTTAAATATGCATATTATTTATGATAAAATGAAATGTTTTTGTTTCTTTGTTCCCAATTAATGTACATCAATTTTAAAATACATTAAAGCAATAGCAAAGAAAATAAAGAAATGCCATAGAAGTCTCTTTTCATGTTTACATGTAGAGATACGCTGCTTCCTAAGGATCGATAAGGAAAGATGTGGATTTTAATTCTAAAATCATAGTTTTCAGATGTACCTAAAATTTAAGCAGCAAAAATTTTATTAATCATTAAAGTCAAGCAAATTCCAATCACAGAAGCAGAATGAATTAAAGCATGTTTTAATTGAATATGCTTCCTAGGTTTCTCCTGGCAAACCTGTTATTGTTTCATGACCCACTTGAAGAAATGAAGATACATGGGAAAATAGTCATTGCCCAAGAGAGCCTTCCATTTTATAAATGCTCGATTTATGCTGAAACAATCTGAATAGAAACAGTGCTTTTTTATGTGTCTGGTTGGAGGACAGAAACTCCCAAAACTTCCCTATACACCTGTTGGACCCACAACTTGCTGTTGAGCTCCAAATCCACATCAGGAAGCTCAGGCACAAACCGAGAGTTGGCTTCTCCCTAGTAATCTAAACAGATGCTTAGTGAGCCTCAGATGCATTTTCACACCACCTTCTGCTGATTGCTGCTTTGGCAAAATAAAGGTTAGCCACCAGTCTACCAAACGCCTGGTATGTCAGCATTCTCCATCATACTCTGAGACATGAGTATGTGGGAGACATGACTCTGTAATTAGGAGCTTAAAGTGTTTCAGGGAGACCACATAAATCTAGTGAGAAGTGAATTAGCAATATATGAGAGCATGTCATTTCATGTCAAAGCAGGCGCTATGAACTTTGTTACATTAGTATGTAAGTTAAGGCAGCTGGGAGAGGCAGACTGGAAAATATAGCTGTTAAGCTAAGTCCTGAGAGAAGAGCAACTGCACCTTCTACCTTCTGCGTGCAGGGCTCTCCTCAGCACATCTTCCCCATGCTTTCCCGTTGCTCTTTTTCCTCCAGTGGAAAGGAGGGAAAGGGCAAAGTCCACATGCTGAAGCAGAGGAGCTGGTGGACTTAGAAAGGTGGATAAATAGGTGGGCCCAGGATAATATTGGTGAGAATGCTGCTTTTTGTTCCTTCAGTTACAGAGCTCTTGAGCTCGTGGCTATAAGCATAGACTTGGGAGCGAGCCTGATTGGGAATTTAAGTCCCCACTTCACCTTTTATGAGCTCTGGGATCCTGGACACTCCACCTCTTACTATTCAGTTTTCTCATCTGGGAAAAGTAGATACCAGGACTTAAATCTTAGGATTCAGAAGCGTTAAAGGATTAACTCACGTTAAGGTAAGTGAAACGAGGGAGAGGCAACTGTTCAGACAAGGAATAAAAGGAAATTGACAGGACTGGAATTTCTATTTGAATCATTCAGGGTGTCTGCTACAACTTTAGATTCCTACGCCTTGGCCCGAGGAATGGAGATTCATTAGTTCTGGGACCCAAGATGCTGTTTTATAAAAAGAAACTTACAAAAAGTCACAAAAATTATGCAGCATTTCTGTATGCCCTTACCATTTCCCCACTAATGTGAACATCTTGTATCGACATCGTACATTTGTAAAAACTAAAAAGTCAGTGTTGGCACATTACTCCTAACTCCAGACTTCATCAGATTTTCCACTCACGCTCTTTATCTGTCCCAGGATCAAATCCAGGATACCACACTGCATTTAGAGAAGCTGCATTTTTCACAAGCTCTTCTAGCTGCTGAGAGGGAGGTGGATGGGGATCTCATCTTCAAAAACACTGGGACATTTAGAGGCCCGAACCAAAATTGCTGCATTCCCAAGTTGGGGAGGTGAAATGCAATTTTGAAGAGCAGAATTGGTGGAGGAGATGAATATAGCAGACTGATTTTATAATTAAAGGTGGAATCCTCTCCACTACATGAGAGGGAGTTACCTTCAGAACAAGGCACTAATGCCGGGGAAAAGAGGTTTTGGAAGGAAGGGGTACAACCTCATCCTCAGGCTAGATTGAGAGTACATAAGTAAGGCTGTGAGTAGGTCAGAATCAGCAAGTGCAGCAAATTGGGAACAGGTGTTTCAGAGAACACACACAGAGGACTCACATAAAGGGAATTACAAGGGGTCAATTAGCCTGCAAGATACATGCAACCTGCGTGTTCTGGAACCTGGTGCTAATGCTTCGGCAGTGGGTCACAATGGAAAACATCAACCACTGCCACAGTGCAAAGTAGCAGAACGGGTAAGGGCGAGGCTGGGAAGATTTTGTTTAAGGAGAGTTCTAAGGGTCTTGGGTGAAGCAGGGGCTGGAAGGGGAGGCGGATAAAACACTTGAAGCTCTGACTGTGATCAGTTGTCACACTGAGGAGACACAGGAGGCCCTAGCTCAGGTGACAGGTAAAGGTTCGTAGAGTTGAGAAGGTGAGGATAAAGCAATATATATTTTTAAGAAGCCAGCAGCCTCTTTGTGGAATCCATGGAGGTTTTTTGAAGGAGATACCACCCATATTTTACTAAAGACCTTAGGTTCTAGGCCTATCACTGAGTTTTCCTAATCACAGTCCAATTGCTCAACTTCCTTACAGCAGTTGTAAGAGTCACCTAACCTGTTCCTTCCCAAAGAACATTAACCATTTTTCACTGGACTCAAGATTCTTATAATGTCTATACCACTTTTCTTTCCCACTAAGTTGCTCTTTACCCTAGAAATCCTAAACCACAAGCTGATATTCTTTAAATTTCACATTAAGTACATGTTCTGTCACTTGTCAAATGCATTTGAAAAAGTTCAACAGGAATTGCTGGAGAGGATGTGGAGAAATAGGAATGCTGTTACACTGTTGGTGGGAGTGTAAATTAGTTCAACCATTGTGGAAGGCAGTGTGGCAATTTCTCAAGGATCTAGAAATAGAAATTCCAGGGAGAGATCCAAGATGGCTGATGATTAGCAGCTCGGGCACGTACCTCCCAGTGAAAGCGCAAAGAACGAGAGGACGCCACACTTTCAGACGAATATTTGTTGCTCACGGACCAGGAGATTCCCAGTGGAGGAGCCCCACGGGTCTCCAGGGCGACTCTTGTGGCCGGCGTGGTGGTTTTGCTGGTGCCTTAGCACGCCAGTTCTTGGTGCAGAGTCCGGATATTCCCAGGCAGAAAAGCACCATCAATCTTAACACCACTGTTTTGGCCGGCTCAGTGGATTGCTCGGATCTCGGCGCAGGGAATCAACAAGTTGGACGTCAGAGACCCAGTTAGAAAGCCGGTAATTATAAAGACGACAGACGGACAAATATATAATGAAGGGAAGAAACCAGCGTAAAAAGGTAGAGAATACTCAAAATCAGAATGCCTCTCCCTCTACAGGGGATTGCAATTCCTCATCAGTAACGGAACAAGGCTTAATAGATTACACGTGTGTTCCAATAACAGAAGCAGGTTTCAAAACGTGGGTGATAAGAAACTTCTGTGAATTAAAAGAACTTGTTCTAACCCAATACAAAGAAACTAAGAACCTTGAAAAAAGGTTTGACGAACTGTTAACGAGAATGGACAATTTAGAGAAGAATATAAGTGAATTGATGGAGCTGAAAAACACAACACGAGAACTTCGCGAAGCATGCACAAGTTTAAACAGTCGAATTGATCAAGCAGAAGGAAGGATATCAGAAGTCGAGGACCAGCTCAGTGAAATGAAACGAGAAAACAAGAATGGAGAAAAAAGGATGAAAAGGAATGAGCAAAGTCTCCAGGAAATATGGGACTATGTGAAAAGACCTAATTTACGTTTGATAGGTGTACCTGAATGTGATGAAGAGAATGAATCCAAGTTGGAAAATACTCTTCAGGATATCATTCAGGAAAATTTTCCCAACCTGGCAAGGCAGGGTAATATTCAACTCCAGGTAATACAGAGAACACCACAAAGATATTCTTCAAGAAGACCAACCCCAAGGCACATAATCGCCAGATTTATTAGGGTTGAAATGAAGGAGAAAATACTAAGGGCAGCCAGAGAGAAAGGTCAGGTTACCCATAAAGGGAAACCTATCAGACTTACAGCAGATCTCTCAGCAGAAACCCTACAAGCCAGAAAAGAGTGGGGACCAATATTTAACATCCTTAAAGAAAAGAACTTTCAACCCAGAATTTCCTATCCAGCCAAACTAAACTTTATGAGCGAAGGAAAAATTAAATCTTTTGCGAACAAACAAGTACTTAGAGAGTTCACCACCACCAGGCCTGCTTTACAAGAGCTTCTGAAAGAAGCACTATACATATAAAGGAACAACCAATATCAGGCTTTCCAAAAATACATCAAAAAGCAAAGAACTTTAACACAATAAAAAATTTACATCAACTAATGGGCAAAACAGCCAGCTAGCATCAAACGCCGGTATTAAACCTATATATATTTTAATTGGATAAAAAGCCAAAACCCATCGGTATGCTGCATCCGGGCCCATCTTACATGCAACAATACACAAAGACTCAGAGAGAAGGAGGAAGATTTACCAATCAAACAGAGAGTAAAAATAAACTAATAAACAAAAAACAGGAGATGCAATTCTCGCCTCTGATAAAGTAGACTTTAAAGCAACAAAGATCAAAAGAGGCGAGGAATGACATTACATAATGGCAAAAGGATCAATGCAACAAGAAGAGCTAACGATTCTATAGATCAACGAGATAGAAAATTAACAAGGATATTCAGAACTTGAACTCAGACCTGGAACAAGTAAACTTAATAAACATTTATAGAACTCTCCACTTCAAATACACAAAACATACATTACCACCTCACACCTATTCCAAAGGTGACTATATAATTGGAAGTAAATCACTCCTCAGTAATCACATAGCATTTCATAGGTTTAAATTAAATATTGGTTGGCTGTTTGTTTGTTATCTTCTTCCCTTATTCCTTCCTGACTACATCATTAAGTATAATTATCAGTATAAAAGAGCTTTTCAATACCCATTACTAAATTGCATTCTAGCCTGGGCAAGAAAGCAATACTCCCATTCTCTCTCCCTCTTTCTTTTCCTTCTCCCTCCTCCCCATTCTCTCTCTCTTTCTCTTCCTTTTTCCTCTTTCCTATTCTCTCTCAAAAAAAAAAAAAAAGAAATAGAAATTCCATTTGATCCATCAATCCCATTACTGGGTATATACCCAAAGGATTATAAATCATTCTGTTATAAACACACATGCACATGTATGTTCATTGTGGCACTGTTTACAATAGCAAAGACTTGGAACCAACCCAAATGCCCATCAGTGATGGACTGGATAAAGAAAATATGGCACATATACACCATGGAATACTATGGAGCCATAAAAAAAGGGGAGTTGTGTCCTTTGCAGCGACATGGATGAAGCTGGAAAACATCATTCTCAGCAAACTGACACAAGAACAGAAAACCAAACACCACATATTCCCACTCGTAAATGGGTATTGAACAATGAGACCACATGGACACAGGGAGGGGAACATCACACACTGGGGTCTGTTGTGGGGTCGGGAATTAGAGGAAGAATAGCAGGGGGTGGGGAGTTTGGGGAGGGATAACATTAGGAGAAATACCTAATGTAGTGACGGGGGTGATGGATTCAGCAAACCACCGTGGCATGTGTATACCTATGTAACAATCCTGCAAGTTCTGCACATGTACCCCAGAACTTAAAGTACAATAAAAAAAAAATAGAGAGGAAAGAAAGAAAAAAGAAAGCAAGAAAGAAAGAAGAAAGAAAAAGAAAGGAAAGAAAAAAGAAAACAAAAGAAAGAAAAAGAAAGAAAGAAAAAAAAGAAAGAAAGAAGGAAATTGCCTTAGCAACCCGTGTCCTAGGAGGCAGGCTTTACTCAAGGCCTCCTAGATCTTTTGCATTGCTCGCTGGCACAACGTTGGGCCCAACCAGGTAAATAAGTGTCTGGCCATTAAACTTAAGGTCATTTAATCCTTAACTTGATACATTCTGGGTGTTTTCTACAAATCTGCATAGAAACTAGCACTTACCTGGGAGATTTCTCTGCCAGCTGTCAAAGGATTTTCCAAGTAGTTCCATACTCAAGGACGCTGTGCGATGGAAAAATGAAGCCACAGAAATCTTAAATGTGTTAGGAAAAGGGCTGGGTGATGAAAGATTCTAGTGAATCTGCACACCGCAGCAAAGTGTTTCCAGAAACACTGCATAACCTAAATACAGAATCAAGAACAATTTGGCTTTTGGTTAAGATTGGCTTTGGCATGTTTTTTTAAAACCAAGGAATAGTGTATTTAGAAATGTAGGAAAACTATATCAAAAAAATGAACTTTGAGTTGCAATAAAATCAGACACTGTTGGTGGATTTCAGTAATGTATGGGCATCTAGGTTACAAAAAGAGAACATATGAATAAAATACCAGGACAAATTTTCTCTAGAAACGTTGAACTTTAACATTACATAGTTCACCTCAGAATAAACTATATAGAACCGCCAATAGGCAACCGCTTTTATGCTACAAAAATGGCCATTTCACTTGCTTCAAATCCTATTTCAGATCTTTGTCTTTTCTTCGTAATGAAGATGTAAACGTTTTAGTTCACACTATACCAGAGTTAAAATTTCACTGGTGTCTGTATTACAAATGTTAAAATAATCCTAAAAATGAAAGTAAATTTGAGTTTTGGTAGTCAATCTTTTTCATAGTCTTATGTCAGAGAACTAATCTTTCCCAGGCATCAAACTCTATGAAATCTGCCATAGTTACCACCTACTACCAAATTAGTTTCTATGCCCCATAACAGTTGTCAGAGAACCTACCCACTTTCAGTGACATTTATATTCTTATTCTAACTTGACCTCATTTTTCATTTATCAAAATGACTATATTGCCTTCTGGAATTCAAGCCAAAGGAAAGAACGATATTACTGGTCCCTATTCTATTGATTTACTCTATTTTTGTCACCTAGGCTGAAGTGCAGGCATGATCACGGCTCACTGCAACCTCTGCTTCCCAGGCTGGAGTGATTCTCGTGCCTCAGTCTCCCAAGGAGCTAGGACCATAGGCAACTGCCACCATGCTCAGCTAATTTTTGTGTTTTTAGTAGAGAAGAGGTTTTGCCATGTTGGCCAGGCTGGTCTTGAACCGCTGGGTTCAAGTGATCTGTCCGCTTCAGTCTCACAAAGTGCTGGGATTACAGGCATGAGCCACTGCACCCAGCCCTCTGAAGTCTTACTCTGACTCTTGAAGTCAAGGATTTATGTCCAATGTCCCTTTGCCAAACTGGTTTTTAAATATTTGACCACTCATATATGTCACAACTTCTAGTTAATGTCATATTAATAAGGTGCAAACCACCTTATAAATAAGGATTCATCATTGACTTTTTCTTCTAAGTTACATCAGATCATTGATTCTAGTCTGCAGTTTATCAAGATAAGATGTTAAGTTGAAGATTTTACCTTAAGTTCTAAGGAAATTTTTAAAAATGAAAAATTAAAATGGATAAAAGTATACCAATATTACCAGGATTTAGTGAGAATCACTGAAAATGAGTGGCTAGATTAGTTCTAAAAAAAGCCAGTGATTTATTTTTAACTAAAATGTAAGCTTAAGTCACCCTCTGTATAGAAACTTTAATTCTACTTTCTGTACTTACTTTTTTTTTCTGTGTAACTGTTTCAAAACCTCCAACACCCTCATTCTAATTCTACGGTATTCCTGGAAATCTGTCTCTTTGGCATAATTTTATGTTCTAATGTGTTTTCCCTCTCAGACACAATAATCAACTATTCAAAGATGCCATCTAATGCACTATGTTACTAAGTATTGTGGCCAGAGAGTGATTTTAAGTGTAATAAATTATCTTAAAATTGAAAAGAGCTTAAGCAAAAACAAAAACAAGTATTATATCTTAAACACTGGCATGAATTAAACCAACTTGTGAATGGTTAAGGCAACTTACAAAAATGCTTTAAGACACATTAAGTGAGAGTAGGAAGGAAGAGCCCTTCAATCCCTGACAATGCTGCATTTGCTCCTACTGGCTTTGGGAGTTGTTAGAGTCCCATGTTGTTTTTTTTCAGAGAAAGTCTCCCTCTGTCCAGGCTGGAATGAAGTGGCATGATCTTGAATCACTGCAACCTCTGCCTTCCTGATTTAAGCGATTCTCCTGCCTCAGCCTCCTGAGTAGCTAGGACTACAGGCACCTGCCACCACACCCAGCTAATTTTTGTATTTTTAGTAGAGACAGGGTTTTACCATGCTGGCCAGCATAGTCTTCATCTCTTGACCTCGTGATCTACCCATCTCAGCCTCCCAAAGTGCTGGGATTACAGGCTTGAGCCACAATGCCCAGTTGAGTCCCATGTTTTAATAGGAATACTGCATTGATTCCAAATGCATGTGCAGCAATATTGGGAGAAAAAAATATGAAAGAAACAGAAAAGTTATCTTTAACATTTAAAAAGCTTTTATTGTTTTAAAAGCCTTACATAATTCACAGCTATCAGCCCACACACTAAGGAAGTCTCTGTGCATAGGCAGAAGGAGCCATCACTTTGGAGTGGCACCTGTAACTGTGTTTACATTAAAACAGACAGAAGAGTGTAAGAGTGTGTTGTTGCCCTGACAAGGTCTTAGTTGTCCTTGAGTTAACTTGAATTGAGGTGTTTCTTCTTTTGAAAATATGAAGTTTTCTAGTTCTGTAGCAGGAGAGGTGGTATTTTCCTGTCTTTTTTGATGAGGGGTTCAGATGTTATATTACCCCTCATTTCTTCCTTTAGGAGAGGATGGCTTTAGCGCACTCAAGATTAGTTAAATCATCAGGACTCAAAGACCTGTCCTTGGCAGCACTATCTACGTCTCCGTCTTTTCCCATCCTTGAAAAAGCCTAAGAATGTCAAACAGAAAAGAGGTACAATTTTAAAAAGGGTTCCAACTTTTTAACAGTCACCACTGATAATAAGGCACACATGCAGACTTCTTTAGGTAGTTCAGTTACAGCTACTTAGGCTGAGGTTTACACTGCCAATTTCTGTCAACTCACTAAGATAATCTCAGGGCTAGAATTAGATTGCTGGAGAAAAGGGGTCTTGTTTTATTAAGTTACTTAAAAATTAGGTTCCCAAAGATGTCACAGTATTGTGACAGGCTTCTAACAGCAGTATCATCTGTTACCTGTGCCCTTACTCCTTAAATGTAATGAACACACACTTCTGCAAAAAGTTAGTTTATTAATCTATTCAAATTCTACTCAATTTGTAGTAATTATATACTCAAAGCAAATTTTAATGAGGAAGGCATGTGCTGGATTGTATTGGAATGTCAATGAAGTCTAAAGACTAAAGCATCAAAAGGCACTACTTCACTTGCACATTAATTATGGTAAAAAAGTATTATTTTAAAATAGTTCCAGGGTACTACAGAGCATGCCTATTTTAAATGTTCAACCTTGTCAGCTGTAATTTTACTGTGTAATTACCAAAAGTCACAAACCATAAATATTACTTAGTCCCATGAAAGTTATAGAAGTTATCATTTCCAGTAAAATCCCAAGTACTTCCTGCATCCAATACTTGAGACACGCACACCTCATACAGTCTAAGTGCAGGTCTCTCGGCTGAGGCACTAATGGTTTGTCTAACACACCCATGGGACTGACTGCACTGTAGTATACACAGTAGAAAATGACATAAATTTCCAAACTGAGTAATAAAAAATAGTCAAGAGTGGTAAGTGCATTATATAATGATGTCTATTCCTAGACATCATTAGGAATACAATGGCAAGAAATTATTTCTGTATACTTCTCTGAAAGGGCAAAGGTTCAAAAGCAAACCATTGAGAATGAATTAAACTTGATTAAAACATATATATTTTTATCAGACGGAGTCTCACTCTGTTGCTCAAGCTGGAGTTCAGAAGCGTGATCTTGGTTTACTGCAAACTCCGCCTCCCAGATTCAAGCGATTGCCCTGCCTTAGCCTCCCAAGTAGCTGGGACTGCAGGCGTGCACCACGACACCCAGCTAATTTTTGTATTTTTGGTAGAGACGGGGTTATACCACATTGACCAGGCTGGTCTCGAACTTGTGTATGCTGTATGCGTGTCACTGTGTGGCATGCCTGAGAAGCTAATTACGAAATTCTATAAAAAAACCAAAACCACAAAAACTAGAGCTGTATCAATGATTACGGTCAGCCGAGAAATACCCTTTACGTGACAAAAAAACCTTTACAAAATACCCTTTACAAAACAAAAAAACACTTCTGAGTCAATGTTAAACTTACCAGTAAAAGAGCCTAATTATAATTACTAAGCTATGGGACATGCACGCAAAAAGCTAAACATAATCTGTGGCTCAAATGAGCCAATCAGATACCTTCCTTAACCTCAACGCAAAAACATGTTGAGTCCCGGTACCTCAAAAATGTCTTGTGTTGTTGATACGACATCCTGCTGACTGTTGTTGGGTCGTGACTCATTCTTCCCGACTCTCTGATCTGTAAAGAGATCCTCCTCCTCTTCCAGGAGAGGGAAGGGACTTGTTTCCTTTGCCGGTTTTGGTTTAGCAGACTGAAAGAGATGGCCGTCACTGCTGGCCTCCCTCAGAGCAGGAAACGTGGGGCTCTTTTCTTTACCTCCCCCTGGAGGGCTGGCAGGATTCTCCGCTATCTTTGCCTCGGGTGTTGTTCTCTCCACGGACTGAGATCCAGTGCCCGTGGAAAAGATGTCCCTAGAGGCGCGAAGCTCAGCCTCCCCTCTGGAATGACCCGGAGACTTCGCAAAGGGGCTTCCGTCCACTCCAGGCACAGGACCGCCTTCCCAGGGTGCAGTTGCAGCTTCCAGGGCCTCCTCAGTGCTGTCTTCTCCACTGGCTGCTCTGAGCTGTGGCCGATGGCCATCTGGGGAAATGGTACCATCAGCCCACTGCGCAGTGGGTCCCCCGGGGAGGCCCGTGGCCTCAGCCTCGCTTGACTCCTGGGCAGCCAGCCGCCTAGCCGCACGAGTCCGTCGTCTACGCCTCCTCCTCGCCTTGACACGGCCCTGCAATGGCAAAAAAACACACGCTGATCTGGTGATACGGTGTTCAAACCTACCATGGCAAAGAATCAGTGACTCAAAATAGCGTAAGGTTATCTGGCCTACTTCAGTCAAGATGCTATCTAAGCATACACAAGAGGTTATTTCCTAATGATTCCCAAGGAGTGAGTTTAACAGCTCCTAGCACTCTAAGACTAAGTCATTCTTAATCCTTTAGCGTTCGCCTCCCAGATTCAAGCGATTGCCCTGCCTTAGCCTCCCAAGTAGCTGGGACTGCAGGCGTGCACCCCGACACCCAGGTAATTTTTGTATTTTTGGTAGAGACGGGGTTATACCACATTGACCAGGCTGGTCTCGAACTTGTGTATGCTGTATGCGTGTCACTGTGTGGCATGCCTGAGAAGCTAATTACGAAATTCTATAAAAAAACCAAAACCACAAAAACTAGAGCTGTATCAATGATTACGGTCAGCCGAGAAATACCCTTTACGTGACAAAAAAACCTTTACAAAATACCCTTTACAAAACAAAAAAACACTTCTGAGTCAATGTTAAACTTACCAGTAAAAGAGCCTAATTATAATTACTAAGCTATGGGACATGCACGCAAAAAGCTAAACATAATCTGTGGCTCAAATGAGCCAATCAGATACCTTCCTTAACCTCAACGCAAAAACATGTTGAGTCCCGGTACCTCAAAAATGTCTTGTGTTGTTGATACGACATCCTGCTGACTGTTGTTGGGTCGTGACTCATTCTTCCCGACTCTCTGATCTGTAAAGAGATCCTCCTCCTCTTCCAGGAGAGGGAAGGGACTTGTTTCCTTTGCCGGTTTTGGTTTAGCAGACTGAAAGAGATGGCCGTCACTGCTGGCCTCCCTCAGAGCAGGAAACGTGGGGCTCTTTTCTTTACCTCCCCCTGGAGGGCTGGCAGGATTCTCCGCTATCTTTGCCTCGGGTGTTGTTCTCTCCACGGACTGAGATCCAGTGCCCGGGGAAAAGATGTCCCTAGAGGCGCGAAGCTCAGCCTCCCCTCTGGAATGACCCGGAGACTTCGCAAAGGGGCTTCCGTCCACTCCAGGCACAGGACCGCCTTCCCAGGGTGCAGTTGCAGCTTCCAGGGCCTCCTCAGTGCTGTCTTCTCCACTGGCTGCTCTGAGCTGTGGCCGATGGCCATCTGGGGAAATGGTACCATCAGCCCACTGCGCAGTGGGTCCCCCGGGGAGGCCCGTGGCCTCAGCCTCGCTTGACTCCTGGGCAGCCAGCCGCCTAGCCGCACGAGTCCGTCGTCTACGCCTCCTCCTCGCCTTGACACGGCCCTGCAATGGCAAAAAAACACACGCTGATCTGGTGATACGGTGTTCAAACCTACCATGGCAAAGAATCAGTGACTCAAAATAGCGTAAGGTTATCTGGCCTACTTCAGTCAAGATGCTATCTAAGCATACACAAGAGGTTATTTCCTAATGATTCCCAAGGAGTGAGTTTAACAGCCCCTAGCACTCTAAGACTAAGTCATTCTTAATCCTTTAGCGTTCGCCTCCCAGATTCAAGCGATTGCCCTGCCTTAGCCTCCCAAGTAGCTGGGACTGCAGGCGTGCACCACGACACCCAGCTAATTTTTGTATTTTTGGTAGAGACGGGGTTATACCACATTGACCAGGCTGGTCTCGAACTTGTGTATGCTGTATGCGTGTCACTGTGTGGCATGCCTGAGAAGCTAATTACGAAATTCTATAAAAAAACCAAAACCACAAAAACTAGAGCTGTATCAATGATTACGGTCAGCCGAGAAATACCCTTTACGTGACAAAAAAACCTTTACAAAATACCCTTTACAAAACAAAAAAACACTTCTGAGTCAATGTTAAACTTACCAGTAAAAGAGCCTAATTATAATTACTAAGCTATGGGACATGCACGCAAAAAGCTAAACATAATCTGTGGCTCAAATGAGCCAATCAGATACCTTCCTTAACCTCAACGCAAAAACATGTTGAGTCCCGGTACCTCAAAAATGTCTTGTGTTGTTGATACGACATCCTGCTGACTGTTGTTGGGTCGTGACTCATTCTTCCCGACTCTCTGATCTGTAAAGAGATCCTCCTCCTCTTCCAGGAGAGGGAAGGGACTTGTTTCCTTTGCCGGTTTTGGTTTAGCAGACTGAAAGAGATGGCCGTCACTGCTGGCCTCCCTCAGAGCAGGAAACGTGGGGCTCTTTTCTTTACCTCCCCCTGGAGGGCTGGCAGGATTCTCCGCTATCTTTGCCTCGGGTGTTGTTCTCTCCACGGACTGAGATCCAGTGCCCGGGGAAAAGATGTCCCTAGAGGCGCGAAGCTCAGCCTCCCCTCTGGAATGACCCGGAGACTTCGCAAAGGGGCTTCCGTCCACTCCAGGCACAGGACCGCCTTCCCAGGGTGCAGTTGCAGCTTCCAGGGCCTCCTCAGTGCTGTCTTCTCCACTGGCTGCTCTGAGCTGTGGCCGATGGCCATCTGGGGAAATGGTACCATCAGCCCACTGCGCAGTGGGTCCCCCGGGGAGGCCCGTGGCCTCAGCCTCGCTTGACTCCTGGGCAGCCAGCCGCCTAGCCGCACGAGTCCGTCGTCTACGCCTCCTCCTCGCCTTGACACGGCCCTGCAATGGCAAAAAAACACACGCTGATCTGGTGATACGGTGTTCAAACCTACCATGGCAAAGAATCAGTGACTCAAAATAGCGTAAGGTTATCTGGCCTACTTCAGTCAAGATGCTATCTAAGCATACACAAGAGGTTATTTCCTAATGATTCCCAAGGAGTGAGTTTAACAGCCCCTAGCACTCTAAGACTAAGTCATTCTTAATCCTTTAGCGTTCGCCTCCCAGATTCAAGCGATTGCCCTGCCTTAGCCTCCCAAGTAGCTGGGACTGCAGGCGTGCACCACGACACCCAGCTAATTTTTGTATTTTTGGTAGAGACGGGGTTATACCACATTGACCAGGCTGGTCTCGAACTTGTGTATGCTGTATGCGTGTCACTGTGTGGCATGCCTGAGAAGCTAATTACGAAATTCTATAAAAAAACCAAAACCACAAAAACTAGAGCTGTATCAATGATTACGGTCAGCCGAGAAATACCCTTTACGTGACAAAAAAACCTTTACAAAATACCCTTTACAAAACAAAAAAACACTTCTGAGTCAATGTTAAACTTACCAGTAAAAGAGCCTAATTATAATTACTAAGCTATGGGACATGCACGCAAAAAGCTAAACATAATCTGTGGCTCAAATGAGCCAATCAGATACCTTCCTTAACCTCAACGCAAAAACATGTTGAGTCCCGGTACCTCAAAAATGTCTTGTGTTGTTGATACGACATCCTGCTGACTGTTGTTGGGTCGTGACTCATTCTTCCCGACTCTCTGATCTGTAAAGAGATCCTCCTCCTCTTCCAGGAGAGGGAAGGGACTTGTTTCCTTTGCCGGTTTTGGTTTAGCAGACTGAAAGAGATGGCCGTCACTGCTGGCCTCCCTCAGAGCAGGAAACGTGGGGCTCTTTTCTTTACCTCCCCCTGGAGGGCTGGCAGGATTCTCCGCTATCTTTGCCTCGGGTGTTGTTCTCTCCACGGACTGAGATCCAGTGCCCGGGGAAAAGATGTCCCTAGAGGCGCGAAGCTCAGCCTCCCCTCTGGAATGACCCGGAGACTTCGCAAAGGGGCTTCCGTCCACTCCAGGCACAGGACCGCCTTCCCAGGGTGCAGTTGCAGCTTCCAGGGCCTCCTCAGTGCTGTCTTCTCCACTGGCTGCTCTGAGCTGTGGCCGATGGCCATCTGGGGAAATGGTACCATCAGCCCACTGCGCAGTGGGTCCCCCGGGGAGGCCCGTGGCCTCAGCCTCGCTTGACTCCTGGGCAGCCAGCCGCCTAGCCGCACGAGTCCGTCGTCTACGCCTCCTCCTCGCCTTGACACGGCCCTGCAATGGCAAAAAAACACACGCTGATCTGGTGATACGGTGTTCAAACCTACCATGGCAAAGAATCAGTGACTCAAAATAGCGTAAGGTTATCTGGCCTACTTCAGTCAAGATGCTATCTAAGCATACACAAGAGGTTATTTCCTAATGATTCCCAAGGAGTGAGTTTAACAGCCCCTAGCACTCTAAGACTAAGTCATTCTTAATCCTTTAGCGTTCGCCTCCCAGATTCAAGCGATTGCCCTGCCTTAGCCTCCCAAGTAGCTGGGACTGCAGGCGTGCACCACGACACCCAGCTAATTTTTGTATTTTTGGTAGAGACGGGGTTATACCACATTGACCAGGCTGGTCTCGAACTTGTGTATGCTGTATGCGTGTCACTGTGTGGCATGCCTGAGAAGCTAATTACGAAATTCTATAAAAAAACCAAAACCACAAAAACTAGAGCTGTATCAATGATTACGGTCAGCCGAGAAATACCCTTTACGTGACAAAAAAACCTTTACAAAATACCCTTTACAAAACAAAAAAACACTTCTGAGTCAATGTTAAACTTACCAGTAAAAGAGCCTAATTATAATTACTAAGCTATGGGACATGCACGCAAAAAGCTAAACATAATCTGTGGCTCAAATGAGCCAATCAGATACCTTCCTTAACCTCAACGCAAAAACATGTTGAGTCCCGGTACCTCAAAAATGTCTTGTGTTGTTGATACGACATCCTGCTGACTGTTGTTGGGTCGTGACTCATTCTTCCCGACTCTCTGATCTGTAAAGAGATCCTCCTCCTCTTCCAGGAGAGGGAAGGGACTTGTTTCCTTTGCCGGTTTTGGTTTAGCAGACTGAAAGAGATGGCCGTCACTGCTGGCCTCCCTCAGAGCAGGAAACGTGGGGCTCTTTTCTTTACCTCCCCCTGGAGGGCTGGCAGGATTCTCCGCTATCTTTGCCTCGGGTGTTGTTCTCTCCACGGACTGAGATCCAGTGCCCGTGGAAAAGATGTCCCTAGAGGCGCGAAGCTCAGCCTCCCCTCTGGAATGACCCGGAGACTTCGCAAAGGGGCTTCCGTCCACTCCAGGCACAGGACCGCCTTCCCAGGGTGCAGTTGCAGCTTCCAGGGCCTCCTCAGTGCTGTCTTCTCCACTGGCTGCTCTGAGCTGTGGCCGATGGCCATCTGGGGAAATGGTACCATCAGCCCACTGCGCAGTGGGTCCCCCGGGGAGGCCCGTGGCCTCAGCCTCGCTTGACTCCTGGGCAGCCAGCCGCCTAGCCGCACGAGTCCGTCGTCTACGCCTCCTCCTCGCCTTGACACGGCCCTGCAATGGCAAAAAAACACACGCTGATCTGGTGATACGGTGTTCAAACCTACCATGGCAAAGAATCAGTGACTCAAAATAGCGTAAGGTTATCTGGCCTACTTCAGTCAAGATGCTATCTAAGCATACACAAGAGGTTATTTCCTAATGATTCCCAAGGAGTGAGTTTAACAGCTCCTAGCACTCTAAGACTAAGTCATTCTTAATCCTTTAGCGTTCGCCTCCCAGATTCAAGCGATTGCCCTGCCTTAGCCTCCCAAGTAGCTGGGACTGCAGGCGTGCACCACGACACCCAGCTAATTTTTGTATTTTTGGTAGAGACGGGGTTATACCACATTGACCAGGCTGGTCTCGAACTTGTGTATGCTGTATGCGTGTCACTGTGTGGCATGCCTGAGAAGCTAATTACGAAATTCTATAAAAAAACCAAAACCACAAAAACTAGAGCTGTATCAATGATTACGGTCAGCCGAGAAATACCCTTTACGTGACAAAAAAACCTTTACAAAATACCCTTTACAAAACAAAAAAACACTTCTGAGTCAATGTTAAACTTACCAGTAAAAGAGCCTAATTATAATTACTAAGCTATGGGACATGCACGCAAAAAGCTAAACATAATCTGTGGCTCAAATGAGCCAATCAGATACCTTCCTTAACCTCAACGCAAAAACATGTTGAGTCCCGGTACCTCAAAAATGTCTTGTGTTGTTGATACGACATCCTGCTGACTGTTGTTGGGTCGTGACTCATTCTTCCCGACTCTCTGATCTGTAAAGAGATCCTCCTCCTCTTCCAGGAGAGGGAAGGGACTTGTTTCCTTTGCCGGTTTTGGTTTAGCAGACTGAAAGAGATGGCCGTCACTGCTGGCCTCCCTCAGAGCAGGAAACGTGGGGCTCTTTTCTTTACCTCCCCCTGGAGGGCTGGCAGGATTCTCCGCTATCTTTGCCTCGGGTGTTGTTCTCTCCACGGACTGAGATCCAGTGCCCGGGGAAAAGATGTCCCTAGAGGCGCGAAGCTCAGCCTCCCCTCTGGAATGACCCGGAGACTTCGCAAAGGGGCTTCCGTCCACTCCAGGCACAGGACCGCCTTCCCAGGGTGCAGTTGCAGCTTCCAGGGCCTCCTCAGTGCTGTCTTCTCCACTGGCTGCTCTGAGCTGTGGCCGATGGCCATCTGGGGAAATGGTACCATCAGCCCACTGCGCAGTGGGTCCCCCGGGGAGGCCCGTGGCCTCAGCCTCGCTTGACTCCTGGGCAGCCAGCCGCCTAGCCGCACGAGTCCGTCGTCTACGCCTCCTCCTCGCCTTGACACGGCCCTGCAATGGCAAAAAAACACACGCTGATCTGGTGATACGGTGTTCAAACCTACCATGGCAAAGAATCAGTGACTCAAAATAGCGTAAGGTTATCTGGCCTACTTCAGTCAAGATGCTATCTAAGCATACACAAGAGGTTATTTCCTAATGATTCCCAAGGAGTGAGTTTAACAGCCCCTAGCACTCTAAGACTAAGTCATTCTTAATCCTTTAGCGTTCGCCTCCCAGATTCAAGCGATTGCCCTGCCTTAGCCTCCCAAGTAGCTGGGACTGCAGGCGTGCACCACGACACCCAGCTAATTTTTGTATTTTTGGTAGAGACGGGGTTATACCACATTGACCAGGCTGGTCTCGAACTTGTGTATGCTGTATGCGTGTCACTGTGTGGCATGCCTGAGAAGCTAATTACGAAATTCTATAAAAAAACCAAAACCACAAAAACTAGAGCTGTATCAATGATTACGGTCAGCCGAGAAATACCCTTTACGTGACAAAAAAACCTTTACAAAATACCCTTTACAAAACAAAAAAACACTTCTGAGTCAATGTTAAACTTACCAGTAAAAGAGCCTAATTATAATTACTAAGCTATGGGACATGCACGCAAAAAGCTAAACATAATCTGTGGCTCAAATGAGCCAATCAGATACCTTCCTTAACCTCAACGCAAAAACATGTTGAGTCCCGGTACCTCAAAAATGTCTTGTGTTGTTGATACGACATCCTGCTGACTGTTGTTGGGTCGTGACTCATTCTTCCCGACTCTCTGATCTGTAAAGAGATCCTCCTCCTCTTCCAGGAGAGGGAAGGGACTTGTTTCCTTTGCCGGTTTTGGTTTAGCAGACTGAAAGAGATGGCCGTCACTGCTGGCCTCCCTCAGAGCAGGAAACGTGGGGCTCTTTTCTTTACCTCCCCCTGGAGGGCTGGCAGGATTCTCCGCTATCTTTGCCTCGGGTGTTGTTCTCTCCACGGACTGAGATCCAGTGCCCGTGGAAAAGATGTCCCTAGAGGCGCGAAGCTCAGCCTCCCCTCTGGAATGACCCGGAGACTTCGCAAAGGGGCTTCCGTCCACTCCAGGCACAGGACCGCCTTCCCAGGGTGCAGTTGCAGCTTCCAGGGCCTCCTCAGTGCTGTCTTCTCCACTGGCTGCTCTGAGCTGTGGCCGATGGCCATCTGGGGAAATGGTACCATCAGCCCACTGCGCAGTGGGTCCCCCGGGGAGGCCCGTGGCCTCAGCCTCGCTTGACTCCTGGGCAGCCAGCCGCCTAGCCGCACGAGTCCGTCGTCTACGCCTCCTCCTCGCCTTGACACGGCCCTGCAATGGCAAAAAAACACACGCTGATCTGGTGATACGGTGTTCAAACCTACCATGGCAAAGAATCAGTGACTCAAAATAGCGTAAGGTTATCTGGCCTACTTCAGTCAAGATGCTATCTAAGCATACACAAGAGGTTATTTCCTAATGATTCCCAAGGAGTGAGTTTAACAGCCCCTAGCACTCTAAGACTAAGTCATTCTTAATCCTTTAGCGTTCGCCTCCCAGATTCAAGCGATTGCCCTGCCTTAGCCTCCCAAGTAGCTGGGACTGCAGGCGTGCACCACGACACCCAGCTAATTTTTGTATTTTTGGTAGAGACGGGGTTATACCACATTGACCAGGCTGGTCTCGAACTTGTGTATGCTGTATGCGTGTCACTGTGTGGCATGCCTGAGAAGCTAATTACGAAATTCTATAAAAAAACCAAAACCACAAAAACTAGAGCTGTATCAATGATTACGGTCAGCCGAGAAATACCCTTTACGTGACAAAAAAACCTTTACAAAATACCCTTTACAAAACAAAAAAACACTTCTGAGTCAATGTTAAACTTACCAGTAAAAGAGCCTAATTATAATTACTAAGCTATGGGACATGCACGCAAAAAGCTAAACATAATCTGTGGCTCAAATGAGCCAATCAGATACCTTCCTTAACCTCAACGCAAAAACATGTTGAGTCCCGGTACCTCAAAAATGTCTTGTGTTGTTGATACGACATCCTGCTGACTGTTGTTGGGTCGTGACTCATTCTTCCCGACTCTCTGATCTGTAAAGAGATCCTCCTCCTCTTCCAGGAGAGGGAAGGGACTTGTTTCCTTTGCCGGTTTTGGTTTAGCAGACTGAAAGAGATGGCCGTCACTGCTGGCCTCCCTCAGAGCAGGAAACGTGGGGCTCTTTTCTTTACCTCCCCCTGGAGGGCTGGCAGGATTCTCCGCTATCTTTGCCTCGGGTGTTGTTCTCTCCACGGACTGAGATCCAGTGCCCGGGGAAAAGATGTCCCTAGAGGCGCGAAGCTCAGCCTCCCCTCTGGAATGACCCGGAGACTTCGCAAAGGGGCTTCCGTCCACTCCAGGCACAGGACCGCCTTCCCAGGGTGCAGTTGCAGCTTCCAGGGCCTCCTCAGTGCTGTCTTCTCCACTGGCTGCTCTGAGCTGTGGCCGATGGCCATCTGGGGAAATGGTACCATCAGCCCACTGCGCAGTGGGTCCCCCGGGGAGGCCCGTGGCCTCAGCCTCGCTTGACTCCTGGGCAGCCAGCCGCCTAGCCGCACGAGTCCGTCGTCTACGCCTCCTCCTCGCCTTGACACGGCCCTGCAATGGCAAAAAAACACACGCTGATCTGGTGATACGGTGTTCAAACCTACCATGGCAAAGAATCAGTGACTCAAAATAGCGTAAGGTTATCTGGCCTACTTCAGTCAAGATGCTATCTAAGCATACACAAGAGGTTATTTCCTAATGATTCCCAAGGAGTGAGTTTAACAGCCCCTAGCACTCTAAGACTAAGTCATTCTTAATCCTTTAGCGTTCGCCTCCCAGATTCAAGCGATTGCCCTGCCTTAGCCTCCCAAGTAGCTGGGACTGCAGGCGTGCACCCCGACACCCAGGTAATTTTTGTATTTTTGGTAGAGACGGGGTTATACCACATTGACCAGGCTGGTCTCGAACTTGTGTATGCTGTATGCGTGTCACTGTGTGGCATGCCTGAGAAGCTAATTACGAAATTCTATAAAAAAACCAAAACCACAAAAACTAGAGCTGTATCAATGATTACGGTCAGCCGAGAAATACCCTTTACGTGACAAAAAAACCTTTACAAAATACCCTTTACAAAACAAAAAAACACTTCTGAGTCAATGTTAAACTTACCAGTAAAAGAGCCTAATTATAATTACTAAGCTATGGGACATGCACGCAAAAAGCTAAACATAATCTGTGGCTCAAATGAGCCAATCAGATACCTTCCTTAACCTCAACGCAAAAACATGTTGAGTCCCGGTACCTCAAAAATGTCTTGTGTTGTTGATACGACATCCTGCTGACTGTTGTTGGGTCGTGACTCATTCTTCCCGACTCTCTGATCTGTAAAGAGATCCTCCTCCTCTTCCAGGAGAGGGAAGGGACTTGTTTCCTTTGCCGGTTTTGGTTTAGCAGACTGAAAGAGATGGCCGTCACTGCTGGCCTCCCTCAGAGCAGGAAACGTGGGGCTCTTTTCTTTACCTCCCCCTGGAGGGCTGGCAGGATTCTCCGCTATCTTTGCCTCGGGTGTTGTTCTCTCCACGGACTGAGATCCAGTGCCCGGGGAAAAGATGTCCCTAGAGGCGCGAAGCTCAGCCTCCCCTCTGGAATGACCCGGAGACTTCGCAAAGGGGCTTCCGTCCACTCCAGGCACAGGACCGCCTTCCCAGGGTGCAGTTGCAGCTTCCAGGGCCTCCTCAGTGCTGTCTTCTCCACTGGCTGCTCTGAGCTGTGGCCGATGGCCATCTGGGGAAATGGTACCATCAGCCCACTGCGCAGTGGGTCCCCCGGGGAGGCCCGTGGCCTCAGCCTCGCTTGACTCCTGGGCAGCCAGCCGCCTAGCCGCACGAGTCCGTCGTCTACGCCTCCTCCTCGCCTTGACACGGCCCTGCAATGGCAAAAAAACACACGCTGATCTGGTGATACGGTGTTCAAACCTACCATGGCAAAGAATCAGTGACTCAAAATAGCGTAAGGTTATCTGGCCTACTTCAGTCAAGATGCTATCTAAGCATACACAAGAGGTTATTTCCTAATGATTCCCAAGGAGTGAGTTTAACAGCCCCTAGCACTCTAAGACTAAGTCATTCTTAATCCTTTAGCGTTCGCCTCCCAGATTCAAGCGATTGCCCTGCCTTAGCCTCCCAAGTAGCTGGGACTGCAGGCGTGCACCACGACACCCAGCTAATTTTTGTATTTTTGGTAGAGACGGGGTTATACCACATTGACCAGGCTGGTCTCGAACTTGTGTATGCTGTATGCGTGTCACTGTGTGGCATGCCTGAGAAGCTAATTACGAAATTCTATAAAAAAACCAAAACCACAAAAACTAGAGCTGTATCAATGATTACGGTCAGCCGAGAAATACCCTTTACGTGACAAAAAAACCTTTACAAAATACCCTTTACAAAACAAAAAAACACTTCTGAGTCAATGTTAAACTTACCAGTAAAAGAGCCTAATTATAATTACTAAGCTATGGGACATGCACGCAAAAAGCTAAACATAATCTGTGGCTCAAATGAGCCAATCAGATACCTTCCTTAACCTCAACGCAAAAACATGTTGAGTCCCGGTACCTCAAAAATGTCTTGTGTTGTTGATACGACATCCTGCTGACTGTTGTTGGGTCGTGACTCATTCTTCCCGACTCTCTGATCTGTAAAGAGATCCTCCTCCTCTTCCAGGAGAGGGAAGGGACTTGTTTCCTTTGCCGGTTTTGGTTTAGCAGACTGAAAGAGATGGCCGTCACTGCTGGCCTCCCTCAGAGCAGGAAACGTGGGGCTCTTTTCTTTACCTCCCCCTGGAGGGCTGGCAGGATTCTCCGCTATCTTTGCCTCGGGTGTTGTTCTCTCCACGGACTGAGATCCAGTGCCCGGGGAAAAGATGTCCCTAGAGGCGTGAAGCTCAGCCTCCCCTCTGGAATGACCCGGAGACTTCGCAAAGGGGCTTCCGTCCACTCCAGGCACAGGACCGCCTTCCCAGGGTGCAGTTGCAGCTTCCAGGGCCTCCTCAGTGCTGTCTTCTCCACTGGCTGCTCTGAGCTGTGGCCGATGGCCATCTGGGGAAATGGTACCATCAGCCCACTGCGCAGTGGGTCCCCCGGGGAGGCCCGTGGCCTCAGCCTCGCTTGACTCCTGGGCAGCCAGCCGCCTAGCCGCACGAGTCCGTCGTCTACGCCTCCTCCTCGCCTTGACACGGCCCTGCAATGGCAAAAAAACACACGCTGATCTGGTGATACGGTGTTCAAACCTACCATGGCAAAGAATCAGTGACTCAAAATAGCGTAAGGTTATCTGGCCTACTTCAGTCAAGATGCTATCTAAGCATACACAAGAGGTTATTTCCTAATGATTCCCAAGGAGTGAGTTTAACAGCCCCTAGCACTCTAAGACTAAGTCATTCTTAATCCTTTAGCGTTCGCCTCCCAGATTCAAGCGATTGCCCTGCCTTAGCCTCCCAAGTAGCTGGGACTGCAGGCGTGCACCCCGACACCCAGCTAATTTTTGTATTTTTGGTAGAGACGGGGTTATACCACATTGACCAGGCTGGTCTCGAACTTGTGTATGCTGTATGCGTGTCACTGTGTGGCATGCCTGAGAAGCTAATTACGAAATTCTATAAAAAAACCAAAACCACAAAAACTAGAGCTGTATCAATGATTACGGTCAGCCGAGAAATACCCTTTACGTGACAAAAAAACCTTTACAAAATACCCTTTACAAAACAAAAAAACACTTCTGAGTCAATGTTAAACTTACCAGTAAAAGAGCCTAATTATAATTACTAAGCTATGGGACATGCACGCAAAAAGCTAAACATAATCTGTGGCTCAAATGAGCCAATCAGATACCTTCCTTAACCTCAACGCAAAAACATGTTGAGTCCCGGTACCTCAAAAATGTCTTGTGTTGTTGATACGACATCCTGCTGACTGTTGTTGGGTCGTGACTCATTCTTCCCGACTCTCTGATCTGTAAAGAGATCCTCCTCCTCTTCCAGGAGAGGGAAGGGACTTGTTTCCTTTGCCGGTTTTGGTTTAGCAGACTGAAAGAGATGGCCGTCACTGCTGGCCTCCCTCAGAGCAGGAAACGTGGGGCTCTTTTCTTTACCTCCCCCTGGAGGGCTGGCAGGATTCTCCGCTATCTTTGCCTCGGGTGTTGTTCTCTCCACGGACTGAGATCCAGTGCCCGTGGAAAAGATGTCCCTAGAGGCGCGAAGCTCAGCCTCCCCTCTGGAATGACCCGGAGACTTCGCAAAGGGGCTTCCGTCCACTCCAGGCACAGGACCGCCTTCCCAGGGTGCAGTTGCAGCTTCCAGGGCCTCCTCAGTGCTGTCTTCTCCACTGGCTGCTCTGAGCTGTGGCCGATGGCCATCTGGGGAAATGGTACCATCAGCCCACTGCGCAGTGGGTCCCCCGGGGAGGCCCGTGGCCTCAGCCTCGCTTGACTCCTGGGCAGCCAGCCGCCTAGCCGCACGAGTCCGTCGTCTACGCCTCCTCCTCGCCTTGACACGGCCCTGCAATGGCAAAAAAACACACGCTGATCTGGTGATACGGTGTTCAAACCTACCATGGCAAAGAATCAGTGACTCAAAATAGCGTAAGGTTATCTGGCCTACTTCAGTCAAGATGCTATCTAAGCATACACAAGAGGTTATTTCCTAATGATTCCCAAGGAGTGAGTTTAACAGCTCCTAGCACTCTAAGACTAAGTCATTCTTAATCCTTTAGCGTTCGCCTCCCAGATTCAAGCGATTGCCCTGCCTTAGCCTCCCAAGTAGCTGGGACTGCAGGCGTGCACCACGACACCCAGCTAATTTTTGTATTTTTGGTAGAGACGGGGTTATACCACATTGACCAGGCTGGTCTCGAACTTGTGTATGCTGTATGCGTGTCACTGTGTGGCATGCCTGAGAAGCTAATTACGAAATTCTATAAAAAAACCAAAACCACAAAAACTAGAGCTGTATCAATGATTACGGTCAGCCGAGAAATACCCTTTACGTGACAAAAAAACCTTTACAAAATACCCTTTACAAAACAAAAAAACACTTCTGAGTCAATGTTAAACTTACCAGTAAAAGAGCCTAATTATAATTACTAAGCTATGGGACATGCACGCAAAAAGCTAAACATAATCTGTGGCTCAAATGAGCCAATCAGATACCTTCCTTAACCTCAACGCAAAAACATGTTGAGTCCCGGTACCTCAAAAATGTCTTGTGTTGTTGATACGACATCCTGCTGACTGTTGTTGGGTCGTGACTCATTCTTCCCGACTCTCTGATCTGTAAAGAGATCCTCCTCCTCTTCCAGGAGAGGGAAGGGACTTGTTTCCTTTGCCGGTTTTGGTTTAGCAGACTGAAAGAGATGGCCGTCACTGCTGGCCTCCCTCAGAGCAGGAAACGTGGGGCTCTTTTCTTTACCTCCCCCTGGAGGGCTGGCAGGATTCTCCGCTATCTTTGCCTCGGGTGTTGTTCTCTCCACGGACTGAGATCCAGTGCCCGTGGAAAAGATGTCCCTAGAGGCGCGAAGCTCAGCCTCCCCTCTGGAATGACCCGGAGACTTCGCAAAGGGGCTTCCGTCCACTCCAGGCACAGGACCGCCTTCCCAGGGTGCAGTTGCAGCTTCCAGGGCCTCCTCAGTGCTGTCTTCTCCACTGGCTGCTCTGAGCTGTGGCCGATGGCCATCTGGGGAAATGGTACCATCAGCCCACTGCGCAGTGGGTCCCCCGGGGAGGCCCGTGGCCTCAGCCTCGCTTGACTCCTGGGCAGCCAGCCGCCTAGCCGCACGAGTCCGTCGTCTACGCCTCCTCCTCGCCTTGACACGGCCCTGCAATGGCAAAAAAACACACGCTGATCTGGTGATACGGTGTTCAAACCTACCATGGCAAAGAATCAGTGACTCAAAATAGCGTAAGGTTATCTGGCCTACTTCAGTCAAGATGCTATCTAAGCATACACAAGAGGTTATTTCCTAATGATTCCCAAGGAGTGAGTTTAACAGCCCCTAGCACTCTAAGACTAAGTCATTCTTAATCCTTTAGCGTTCGCCTCCCAGATTCAAGCGATTGCCCTGCCTTAGCCTCCCAAGTAGCTGGGACTGCAGGCGTGCACCACGACACCCAGCTAATTTTTGTATTTTTGGTAGAGACGGGGTTATACCACATTGACCAGGCTGGTCTCGAACTTGTGTATGCTGTATGCGTGTCACTGTGTGGCATGCCTGAGAAGCTAATTACGAAATTCTATAAAAAAACCAAAACCACAAAAACTAGAGCTGTATCAATGATTACGGTCAGCCGAGAAATACCCTTTACGTGACAAAAAAACCTTTACAAAATACCCTTTACAAAACAAAAAAACACTTCTGAGTCAATGTTAAACTTACCAGTAAAAGAGCCTAATTATAATTACTAAGCTATGGGACATGCACGCAAAAAGCTAAACATAATCTGTGGCTCAAATGAGCCAATCAGATACCTTCCTTAACCTCAACGCAAAAACATGTTGAGTCCCGGTACCTCAAAAATGTCTTGTGTTGTTGATACGACATCCTGCTGACTGTTGTTGGGTCGTGACTCATTCTTCCCGACTCTCTGATCTGTAAAGAGATCCTCCTCCTCTTCCAGGAGAGGGAAGGGACTTGTTTCCTTTGCCGGTTTTGGTTTAGCAGACTGAAAGAGATGGCCGTCACTGCTGGCCTCCCTCAGAGCAGGAAACGTGGGGCTCTTTTCTTTACCTCCCCCTGGAGGGCTGGCAGGATTCTCCGCTATCTTTGCCTCGGGTGTTGTTCTCTCCACGGACTGAGATCCAGTGCCCGTGGAAAAGATGTCCCTAGAGGCGCGAAGCTCAGCCTCCCCTCTGGAATGACCCGGAGACTTCGCAAAGGGGCTTCCGTCCACTCCAGGCACAGGACCGCCTTCCCAGGGTGCAGTTGCAGCTTCCAGGGCCTCCTCAGTGCTGTCTTCTCCACTGGCTGCTCTGAGCTGTGGCCGATGGCCATCTGGGGAAATGGTACCATCAGCCCACTGCGCAGTGGGTCCCCCGGGGAGGCCCGTGGCCTCAGCCTCGCTTGACTCCTGGGCAGCCAGCCGCCTAGCCGCACGAGTCCGTCGTCTACGCCTCCTCCTCGCCTTGACACGGCCCTGCAATGGCAAAAAAACACACGCTGATCTGGTGATACGGTGTTCAAACCTACCATGGCAAAGAATCAGTGACTCAAAATAGCGTAAGGTTATCTGGCCTACTTCAGTCAAGATGCTATCTAAGCATACACAAGAGGTTATTTCCTAATGATTCCCAAGGAGTGAGTTTAACAGCCCCTAGCACTCTAAGACTAAGTCATTCTTAATCCTTTAGCGTTCGCCTCCCAGATTCAAGCGATTGCCCTGCCTTAGCCTCCCAAGTAGCTGGGACTGCAGGCGTGCACCACGACACCCAGCTAATTTTTGTATTTTTGGTAGAGACGGGGTTATACCACATTGACCAGGCTGGTCTCGAACTTGTGTATGCTGTATGCGTGTCACTGTGTGGCATGCCTGAGAAGCTAATTACGAAATTCTATAAAAAAACCAAAACCACAAAAACTAGAGCTGTATCAATGATTACGGTCAGCCGAGAAATACCCTTTACGTGACAAAAAAACCTTTACAAAATACCCTTTACAAAACAAAAAAACACTTCTGAGTCAATGTTAAACTTACCAGTAAAAGAGCCTAATTATAATTACTAAGCTATGGGACATGCACGCAAAAAGCTAAACATAATCTGTGGCTCAAATGAGCCAATCAGATACCTTCCTTAACCTCAACGCAAAAACATGTTGAGTCCCGGTACCTCAAAAATGTCTTGTGTTGTTGATACGACATCCTGCTGACTGTTGTTGGGTCGTGACTCATTCTTCCCGACTCTCTGATCTGTAAAGAGATCCTCCTCCTCTTCCAGGAGAGGGAAGGGACTTGTTTCCTTTGCCGGTTTCGGTTTAGCAGACTGAAAGAGATGGCCGTCACTGCTGGCCTCCCTCAGAGCAGGAAACGTGGGGCTCTTTTCTTTACCTCCCCCTGGAGGGCTGGCAGGATTCTCCGCTATCTTTGCCTCGGGTGTTGTTCTCTCCACGGACTGAGATCCAGTGCCCGGGGAAAAGATGTCCCTAGAGGCGCGAAGCTCAGCCTCCCCTCTGGAATGACCCGGAGACTTCGCAAAGGGGCTTCCGTCCACTCCAGGCACAGGACCGCCTTCCCAGGGTGCAGTTGCAGCTTCCAGGGCCTCCTCAGTGCTGTCTTCTCCACTGGCTGCTCTGAGCTGTGGCCGATGGCCATCTGGGGAAATGGTACCATCAGCCCACTGCGCAGTGGGTCCCCCGGGGAGGCCCGTGGCCTCAGCCTCGCTTGACTCCTGGGCAGCCAGCCGCCTAGCCGCACGAGTCCGTCGTCTACGCCTCCTCCTCGCCTTGACACGGCCCTGCAATGGCAAAAAAACACACGCTGATCTGGTGATACGGTGTTCAAACCTACCATGGCAAAGAATCAGTGACTCAAAATAGCGTAAGGTTATCTGGCCTACTTCAGTCAAGATGCTATCTAAGCATACACAAGAGGTTATTTCCTAATGATTCCCAAGGAGTGAGTTTAACAGCCCCTAGCACTCTAAGACTAAGTCATTCTTAATCCTTTAGCGTTCGCCTCCCAGATTCAAGCGATTGCCCTGCCTTAGCCTCCCAAGTAGCTGGGACTGCAGGCGTGCACCACGACACCCAGCTAATTTTTGTATTTTTGGTAGAGACGGGGTTATACCACATTGACCAGGCTGGTCTCGAACTTGTGTATGCTGTATGCGTGTCACTGTGTGGCATGCCTGAGAAGCTAATTACGAAATTCTATAAAAAAACCAAAACCACAAAAACTAGAGCTGTATCAATGATTACGGTCAGCCGAGAAATACCCTTTACGTGACAAAAAAACCTTTACAAAATACCCTTTACAAAACAAAAAAACACTTCTGAGTCAATGTTAAACTTACCAGTAAAAGAGCCTAATTATAATTACTAAGCTATGGGACATGCACGCAAAAAGCTAAACATAATCTGTGGCTCAAATGAGCCAATCAGATACCTTCCTTAACCTCAACGCAAAAACATGTTGAGTCCCGGTACCTCAAAAATGTCTTGTGTTGTTGATACGACATCCTGCTGACTGTTGTTGGGTCGTGACTCATTCTTCCCGACTCTCTGATCTGTAAAGAGATCCTCCTCCTCTTCCAGGAGAGGGAAGGGACTTGTTTCCTTTGCCGGTTTTGGTTTAGCAGACTGAAAGAGATGGCCGTCACTGCTGGCCTCCCTCAGAGCAGGAAACGTGGGGCTCTTTTCTTTACCTCCCCCTGGAGGGCTGGCAGGATTCTCCGCTATCTTTGCCTCGGGTGTTGTTCTCTCCACGGACTGAGATCCAGTGCCCGGGGAAAAGATGTCCCTAGAGGCGCGAAGCTCAGCCTCCCCTCTGGAATGACCCGGAGACTTCGCAAAGGGGCTTCCGTCCACTCCAGGCACAGGACCGCCTTCCCAGGGTGCAGTTGCAGCTTCCAGGGCCTCCTCAGTGCTGTCTTCTCCACTGGCTGCTCTGAGCTGTGGCCGATGGCCATCTGGGGAAATGGTACCATCAGCCCACTGCGCAGTGGGTCCCCCGGGGAGGCCCGTGGCCTCAGCCTCGCTTGACTCCTGGGCAGCCAGCCGCCTAGCCGCACGAGTCCGTCGTCTACGCCTCCTCCTCGCCTTGACACGGCCCTGCAATGGCAAAAAAACACACGCTGATCTGGTGATACGGTGTTCAAACCTACCATGGCAAAGAATCAGTGACTCAAAATAGCGTAAGGTTATCTGGCCTACTTCAGTCAAGATGCTATCTAAGCATACACAAGAGGTTATTTCCTAATGATTCCCAAGGAGTGAGTTTAACAGCCCCTAGCACTCTAAGACTAAGTCATTCTTAATCCTTTAGCGTTCGCCTCCCAGATTCAAGCGATTGCCCTGCCTTAGCCTCCCAAGTAGCTGGGACTGCAGGCGTGCACCACGACACCCAGCTAATTTTTGTATTTTTGGTAGAGACGGGGTTATACCACATTGACCAGGCTGGTCTCGAACTTGTGTATGCTGTATGCGTGTCACTGTGTGGCATGCCTGAGAAGCTAATTACGAAATTCTATAAAAAAACCAAAACCACAAAAACTAGAGCTGTATCAATGATTACAGTCAGCCGAGAAATACCCTTTACGTGACAAAAAAACCTTTACAAAATACCCTTTACAAAACAAAAAAACACTTCTGAGTCAATGTTAAACTTACCAGTAAAAGAGCCTAATTATAATTACTAAGCTATGGGACATGCACGCAAAAAGCTAAACATAATCTGTGGCTCAAATGAGCCAATCAGATACCTTCCTTAACCTCAACGCAAAAACATGTTGAGTCCCGGTACCTCAAAAATGTCTTGTGTTGTTGATACGACATCCTGCTGACTGTTGTTGGGTCGTGACTCATTCTTCCCGACTCTCTGATCTGTAAAGAGATCCTCCTCCTCTTCCAGGAGAGGGAAGGGACTTGTTTCCTTTGCCGGTTTTGGTTTAGCAGACTGAAAGAGATGGCCGTCACTGCTGGCCTCCCTCAGAGCAGGAAACGTGGGGCTCTTTTCTTTACCTCCCCCTGGAGGGCTGGCAGGATTCTCCGCTATCTTTGCCTCGGGTGTTGTTCTCTCCACGGACTGAGATCCAGTGCCCGTGGAAAAGATGTCCCTAGAGGCGCGAAGCTCAGCCTCCCCTCTGGAATGACCCGGAGACTTCGCAAAGGGGCTTCCGTCCACTCCAGGCACAGGACCGCCTTCCCAGGGTGCAGTTGCAGCTTCCAGGGCCTCCTCAGTGCTGTCTTCTCCACTGGCTGCTCTGAGCTGTGGCCGATGGCCATCTGGGGAAATGGTACCATCAGCCCACTGCGCAGTGGGTCCCCCGGGGAGGCCCGTGGCCTCAGCCTCGCTTGACTCCTGGGCAGCCAGCCGCCTAGCCGCACGAGTCCGTCGTCTACGCCTCCTCCTCGCCTTGACACGGCCCTGCAATGGCAAAAAAACACACGCTGATCTGGTGATACGGTGTTCAAACCTACCATGGCAAAGAATCAGTGACTCAAAATAGCGTAAGGTTATCTGGCCTACTTCAGTCAAGATGCTATCTAAGCATACACAAGAGGTTATTTCCTAATGATTCCCAAGGAGTGAGTTTAACAGCTCCTAGCACTCTAAGACTAAGTCATTCTTAATCCTTTAGCGTTCGCCTCCCAGATTCAAGCGATTGCCCTGCCTTAGCCTCCCAAGTAGCTGGGACTGCAGGCGTGCAGCACGACACCCAGGTAATTTTTGTATTTTTAGTAGAGACGGGGTTATACCACATTGACCAGGCTGGTCTCGAACTTGTGTATGCTGTATGCGTGTCACTGTGTGGCATGCCTGAGAAGCTAATTACGAAATTCTATAAAAAAACCAAAACCACAAAAACTAGAGCTGTATCAATGATTACGGTCAGCCGAGAAATACCCTTTATGTGACAAAAAAACCTTTACAAAATACCCTTTACAAAACAAAAAAACACTTCTGAGTCAATGTTAAACTTACCAGTAAAAGAGCCTAATTATAATTACTAAGCTATGGGACATGCACGCAAAAAGCTAAACATAATCTGTGGCTCAAATGAGCCAATCAGATACCTTCCTTAACCTCAACGCAAAAACATGTTGAGTCCCGTTACCTCAAAAATGTCTTGTGTTGTTGATACGACATCCTGCTGACGATTGTTGGGTCTTGACTCATTCTTCCCGGCTTTCTGATCTGTAAAGAGATCCTCCTCCTCTTCCAGGAGAGGGAAGGGACTTGTTTCCTTTGCCGGTTTTGGTTTAGCAGACTGAAAGAGATGGCCGTCACTGCTGGCCTCCCTCAGAGCAGGAAACGTGGGGCTCTTTTCTTTACCTCCCCCTGGAGGGCTGGCAGGATTCTCTGCTATCTTTGCCTCGGGTGTTGTTCTCTCCACGGACTGAGATCCAGTGCCCGTGGAAAAGATGTCCCTAGAGGCGCGAAGCTCAGCCTCCCCTCTGGAATGACCCGGAGACTTCGCAAAGGGGCTTCCGTCCACTCCAGGCACAGGACCGCCTTCCCAGGGTGCAGTTGCAGCTTCCAGGGCCTCTTCAGTGCTGTCTTCTCCACTGGCTGCTCTGAGCTGTGGCCGATGGCCATCTGGGGAAATGGTACCATCAGCCCACTGCGCAGTGGGTCCCCCGGGGAGGCCCGTGGCCTCAGCCTCGCTTGACTCCTGGGCAGCCAGCCGCCTAGCCGCACGAGTCCGTCGTCTACGCCTCCTCCTCGCCTTGACACGGCCCTGCAATGGCAAAAAAACACACGCTGATCTGGTGATACGGTGTTCAAACCTACCATGGCAAAGAATCAGTGACTCAAAATATCGTAAGGTTATCTGGCCTACTTCAGTCAAGATGCTATCTAAGAATACACAAGAGGTTATTTCCTAATGATTCCCAAGGAATAAGTTTAACAGCTCCTAGCACTCTAGGACTAAGTCATTCTTAATCCTTTAGCGTTCGCCATTTTTTAATCTTTCCAGGCCAGTTTCAGTTCAGTTTCACAGAAAAAGCTTCATCTGTTCCTGGAAACCTGGAGAGCAGGCACGTTGCTGCTATGTTTCTCAGAACCCCTCCCTTGGCCCCTACTGTGCCCTCAATAGAAACCTGGGTATCTTTCAAAACAAGAAAGAATCAGGGGGAATTCTGGTGCTAACTTTTGTTGGGGGGGCTAGTCTAAATTCAGCCTCCAGGAGCAGGGAGAAATGTAAGACAATAAAAACAGGTCATCTAAGGTGCTGTTTTCTTCAAGTCATTAAATTCAAATGCTAAATATTCCACATAATAAATATGGCTTAGAAATCAGAACTTTTAATATAGTCTCAAAACATGAATCATTTAGTAGCAATGACGCAGCGATAGTTTATGATATTTTCCAAAATACACAAACAAGTAGAATTTTGAGAAGCTACGATCCACTTTGGGCAAAGTATGATTATGTTTGCCAACTTCAGGGGAATTTCATAATTTCATTTGCCAATTGAAACTTGACCAAAAAAAAAAAAAGCCAATAAAAAATGTAATAAAAGGAAGGATGTTTTATTTTCTACAAGGAAACAGATCTGGAAACATCTGAAATGAATCTGTTTTCCAGGGTTAGGTCATTCTGTCCTGTCACTTACTTGGAGATCAGCTAAGGATTTCGAGAGAAGGGAGAAAGAAAAAAAAAGGTTACTACTAGTAAAAAAACTGTCTCAAGAAAATGTTACTACTAGTAACTTTCATAAGCTAGTTAACTGTTCATTACTAGCTTACAGAACTACGATTGATTTTCACATACTGATCTTACATCCTGCAATCTTAATGAATTTAGTTAGTTCCAATAGTCTTTTTGTAGATTCCTTAAGATGTTCTATATAAAAGATCACACCATCTGCAGATACAGATTGCTTTACTTTACTTCTTCTTTCCAATCTGAATGCCTTTTCTTCATTTTCTCACCTAAGTGCCCTGCTTAGAATCCCCAGTACGAGGTTGACTAGAATTGCCTAGAGTGGACATCATTGTGTAATTCATGATCTTAGGATTGAAAAGCATGCACTCTCTCACCATTAAGTATGATATCAGCTGTGTGATTTTACAGATGCCCTTTATTGAGTTCATTAATTTCCCTCCTATGCCTAATTTACTGAGTGCTTTTTATCATGAAAAGGTTTGGATTTTATTAAATGCTTTTTCTGCATCTGTTGAGATGATCATGTACCTTTTAATTCTGTATTTTATTGATACAGTGTATTATATCATCTGTATTGATATAACATCAGTTGATTTTTAGACGTCACTTCTCATGGTGTGCAATCCTTTTTACATTTTTGCTGGATTGGGTTTAGTAGTATTTTGTTGAGGATTTCGGCATCTACATTCATAAAGGGTATCTGTAGTTCTCTGGTAATCTCTCTGCCTAGTTTTAATATCAGGGTCATACTAATCTCACAGAATGACCATCACCTATTTTTATTAATACAATTTATTGGAACACAGTCATGCCCAACCATCTTCATCTTTCCTAGGGCTGCTTTCATGCTATCAATGGCAGAGCTAGGCAGTTATGAGAGAGCCCATATGATCTACAAAAGCTAAAATAGTCATTAAGAGACCCTTTACAGAAAGAGTTTTTTGACATCCGATCAGTATGAAACGTCCATCTACAACACATATTTCTTAAAGTGAATGTTAGAAATACTTAACTGTACAGATTCAGCCTAATTTCTTTTTCCTGTTGCTTATATCCCATAACTGGTCAAGGGGCAAAGCTTTGCTAGAAGGAACAACAAGGTCTGTAAATTCCAGAAGAGGTGGGTAAAATTCTAATCGCCTATCCTAACATTGCTACTTGAGGTAAGAGTTCTTGATTAAGATTCCCAAATACATAAATGACTGCAGAGAATCATTAACATGCTGCACTGAAGGCTAAGATTCCTTTAGTAACTCACATGACAGAATGATCACCATGAGATGAGAGTCTTTTATCTCATCTAGAGATTTGAACCACTACTGCTTTTTGCTCACCTTTCCTACTTCTTTCTGTGGAGCTTGGATAGTGTTTTGATCTTCCATTTTATCATCTTCCTCATCAAACAAGCTAAGAACAGCTCTGGTTCTAGCCTTGGTTCCTTTGTCCAATGGGGATGATGGAGAAAATAAATCAGAATGTTTGACTGCTTCCTGAGCAGATCTAGTCAAAAGTACTTCCTGAAAATGAAAATAATAAGGGAAAGAAAATAAGTAACACTTGGAAATGCAAATCCTACATGGAGCCTGCCAAGCTTCTCATTAATTCAGTAACTGCCACATTTGCATGATTCAAGGCACAGTCAATCACATTTGCTCCCAAGTAACAAAACACTGAGGTCAGTTCTTGATTGGCTGCTCCAAGAGACAGTTTTATACAATCATCCATAGCCAAAGATCATTTTTCCAAGCATTTTAAGACCATGGGTCCCTCTCTGCTGAAAGAGAGATGGACCAGCTATAATCCTGATGCACACTGGTTGCTCTGGAGCTACGAAGAACTTCTAAGTGGCAAAGATAACACAAATGCCAATCATTGGGAGTGGACCATGAATTCCTAGCATTTAATACATAAGCTCCAAGGAGGAAATCTAAAGGGCAAAATCAGACCCTTGAATTGCAGAAGGCTTTACACTGTATATGCAATTCAAGAAGAACCTCTCAAGTAATTCTAAAAGGCAACATTCATTCATTCAACAGGTAGCACATTTCAGGTAAGAAACGATTGATTATGAGGTACATTCCGATTTCAGAGTACCCAAACTATTCAAAAAATGCTCCTTTGAAGAAATACATAATTTATAACATAGTGCGTACCATGTGCAAGGTAATATGCCAAGTACTACAGATAAAATGGTGAGCAAAACAAACCTGGCCCAATCTGCAAGGGGCTTACACTCAGTGAGGGAGAAGGCAGCACAGCAACCAGCCAGTCAAGTGTGGACCACAATGGGAATAGGACTGGGGTCCTCACACAGCCACTGGGAAGAGAATGTCATGCAGGAACACAAGTACAAATAAAATGCTCGTATCACTGTAGCTCCAAGGAGCCTCAGCAGGAAATGCAAATGCAACGCTCTTCACACAGGCTCTGGGAGATACTAGACCTAAGCAGCTGACACACAGCATATAAGAAAAGTTAGAGAAAGAGAGGAGGCCTATAGAGACTGCAGGAAACCACACGGCTGAATGGCCAAGCATGGCCAGCAGCATTACCCACAGGCTTCCTGCAAAAGATGGCAGACTGTCCAGGACACGAAAGCTAGTGTTTTAGAAAGAGTACAAATTTTAGTCTACTCTGTAATTCCTTGCCAACACCATCTGAAAGTAAAAGGATGCTGGGCCAGGCATGGTGGCTCACACCTGCAATCCCAGCACTCTGAGAGGCGGATCACAAGGTCAAGAGATCGAGACCATCCTGGCCAACATGGTGAAACCCCGTCTCTACTAAAAACATGAAAATTAGCCGGTCATGGTGGCGCACACCTGTAGTCCCAGCTACTCAGGAGGCTGAGACAGGAGAATCTCAAACCCAGGAGGTAGAGGTTGCAGTGAGCCCAGATCTCATCACTGCACTCCGGCCTAGTGACAGAGTGAGACTTCGTCTCAAAAAACAAAAAAAAAGGATGCTAACTAACAACTCCTTAAAACTGACTGACTTTTTTTTTTTGAGACGGAGTCTTGCTCTTTTGCCAGGCTGGAGTGCAGTGGCATGATCTCGGCTCACTGCAACTTCCATCTCCCGGATTCAAGCGATTCTCCTGCCTCAGCCTCCTGAGTAGCTGCGACTACAGGTGTGCGCCACCACACCTGGCTAATTTTTTTTTTTTCAGTACACATGGGGTTTCACCATGGCCAGCATGGTCTCAATATCCTGACCTCATGATCTGCCTGCCTCAGCCTCCCATAGTGCTGGGATTACAGGCGTGAGCCACCATGCCCAGCCTAAAACTGACATTTAAATTCAAGTACAGCTAGGGACCAAAGGAGAACCAAGGGTAACAGGAACGCTGCACAGAAGAGAACAAGTTAGAAAGGCAATGATGCCATGACATGACAGTAACTGCAGAGACAGTGGCAGGCACACCGCAGTGTACATGTGTCCTGTAGAAGGACCAGGAGGAAAGGCCCTGCAGAGGCTTCCTGCACTGTGGGGACACAGACTCCTTGTCTGTGTTTTCAAATCGGCCTACAAATATGCCATTTATTTTCTGTGGTCAAAAAACTTAAGGGGTTGTGTGTGTTTAAAACAACACATGAGACACAAATGTATTCAAGTATACGAGAGAAAAAAGTCCACCTTTTCTGACTCGGCCACATCACTTCTCCCAAATTCTGATGATTCCTTGGCACTCTCAACCTTCTTATCCACAGGCTTCCCTCCAAGTGGTGCCTCCTTCTCTTCTTCATTGCTAAACAGCAAAGGTGGTGCCTCAGAGATGATCTCTTTTTTCTACCAAAAGAAGAGCACACAACATCCACAACAATAAAAAAGTTGTGTCTGATGAGCATGGCCATATTCAGAACAAGCCCAAACCATCCTCTTAGGGCTTCAGCTAAATGTGGTGGTGGAAGAGAAGACAGGATAGTGAAGACGGCACCAAAAGGGAGAAGCAACAAATATCACCACCCGGGACTTATGGACAGGGTACTTCATGCATCACCTGCATCGGTCTACTTGTGTCTGTCAACCCCTACGCCTCCCTCACTCAGATCCTTACCTCTGCCATCAGACGATTATGAGTCTCTCTCTCTCTGTCTCACTCCTGTGATATTTCAACTAGAAGACATCATCCAGAGTTGTCTTGATAAAACACAACTACTGGAACATGTCCTCTCCCACCCGAAACCTGCACTCCTTGAAGCAAATGACACTCAGCAGACACCCCATTCTTCCCTCTACTCATGTGCTTGCTATTCCTTAAAGTCACTGCAAACTTTCAAACTTCCATACCACACTGCCCTCGATGTCCGTAGAAACAAATCTTCCTCATCCTTCAAGCCCTGCTCAGACATCACGCACGGTCTTTCTGTTCCCATCAGTTGCTTTGTTGAATAAACATAGTATTTATCTCTCCACCTGACCCTTCCTTGACTTTCTTCCTAACTAACTGCTAGCACACATCTGTTTATCCGTTCATCTGAAAGGACTACAAACTGTATTTCCGTGGCCAGTCCCAGCGTTTTACACCAACTGAGTGCTCAATACAAGTCTGCAAGCACTTGAGCCCATTTCTCATCTCATCTTATCAGGGAGGCAGGAATTTGAGGGACTAGGAAACTGAGGTTCATGACTGACCTGGAATTCATGGCATCTTTGGGGCAAGTGACTTATCAACAAGTTCTTGAGAAAAAAACTAAAGCTCTACTATAGTATAGTATAGATACAAATCTTACCATATGACACGAGAAAGTGTGCTTTGAGGCAATGCCTAAATCAAGTTCGGAAGGCAGATTTGGGAAACTAAGGAAGGGCATTGCTCATCATGATTTTAAAATGTGATGAAAGAAGAATGAACAGAGCAAGGGGATTTTCAGTTATTGTCAGGAAGAGATCATTCAAGTGCAAAACCATTTGAACTGGAAGATCATAAAGAATTTCAGAAGAGATCAAGCAACACTGAAGTGATTGAAGGAAAAGGCTTTTGTGGAACACGCTGCACTCACTGAAAACTATATAAAAATTCAATACAACTAGTTGATAAGGGAGATTTTTTAAAAAGAGACTTAAGTACGGCATATCATATTCTTCCTTCATGTATAACTAAGGTCCTAAACCACAGAAAATGCTACCCAAAATACTAGTTTTAATTTTCTTGAAAACAAGCTAACTCCTCATCCTTGTCATGAAGTTTATTTTCTGTTTTTCTTTTTTTTGAGACGGAGTCTTGCCCTGTTCCCCAGGCTGGAGTGCAGTGGCACAATCTCGGCTCATTGCAACCTCCATCTCCCAGGTTCAAGCAATTCTGCTGCCTCAGCCCCCCCGGTAGCTGGGATTACAGGCGTGCATCACCACACCCAGCTAATTTCTGTATTTTTAGTAGAGATGGAGTTTCACTATGTTGGCCAGTCTGATCTCACACTCCTGACCTCAGGTGATCCATCTGCCTCAGCCTCCCAAAGTGCTGGGATTACAGGCGTGAGCCACCATGCCTGCCCAAATTTACTTTCTTGATAGGTATCAGAAAATAAGGAAAGTATGAAGAAAAAAAAATGTAATGGTCTAAAATGGCTGCATCTTGGCCACATGGGTAACAGAAACTGGGCCTATGAATGAAAGCTGAACCTCACCTGCAAGGCCAGAGCCTGTCAAATACCTCCCTGACATGTACCGATTACAACCTGCCTATAGGATGAAACACAAAGGCAGCACAGAATCAACCATCCCTCTCCTGACCCTGAGTCCCCCTACGTACTCATTAGGGTAAAAGGCTAATGAGTAAAATACGTTAACCACATATTTACTTTATCTTATATACAGTGTCACTGAGCACCAATCAGAACTGCTGAGGATGTCACATTTGTTTCACTGCCCCCTTCTTCCATTTTCTATGTAACAGAAATGTATACATGCCGTGTCTTGTGTGGCCCACTCCGGGACACGATCTCAGTTTGTGCAGATCTCATTCCTGGGCTAGCAGATCACAAGCTTGGCTCAGAACAAAACTCATATTACATTTCTTTAAGTTCTCCTGCTTCTTGTTTAGTCTTTTGGTCAACATAGAATTATAACTAAGTCACACTTAACTTACACTAAAATATCTCTAAAAAAATATCTTTTATTTACTGTTGTCTAAAGATGATTATATTTCACAAATAATCAAAAATGTGCAGACTATTCAGCTACTTAACTTGTGTGTCTTGACCTCTTGTTTTATTTAATAATCAAAATTACCATAGGCTGAAAGAAGTTTTACAGCTCCAGAGCCTGCAAAATTTATTGCTCATTTATCCCTCCAGTATAGGTTTTTTATAATTTACAAAGAAAAACCAATCAGTTAATTTTGAAACTTTCCATTTTTTTCCTTTTTTAATCTTTTTGATTTCACTCCTGCTACTTAGGCTAAAGTGCAATAGCGCAATCTCGGCTCAACGCAACCTCCACCTCTGGGTTCAAGCAATTCTCCTGCCTCAGCCTCCTGAGTAACTGGGCTTACAGGCATGAATCACCACACCCAGCTAATTTTGTATTTTTAGTAGAGACAGTATTTCTTCATGTTGGTCAGCCTAGCCTCGAACTTCTGACCTCACATGATCCACCCACCTCAGCCTCCCAAAGTGCTGGGATTACAGGCATGAGCCACTGCACTGGGCGGAAGCTTTCCATTTTTCTAATCACAACTTAATATGACTTAGTCACAGATGATGGCACTGCTGACTGCAAATCCACTTAGTAACTTCATAGTCTTACCTCCGGAAGCTTCCGTGTTCTTTCTCTGTCAAGGAGAGAAAGAGGCAAACCCACGTGGTCCTGTGCCAAAGTGCAAAGATCAAAGTAGTATTTGGTGTAAATGCTGGCAGGAACTTGGACATTATAATCAATTAGCTTCAAGAACTGCCTTTCCAACTCATTCCTGGGGAAGGAGAAACACAACAAAACCAACACAGGACCATGTTAGTTCACTGGGCCAGCTTCAAAAACATCATTCTCATGTAAGAAATGTGGTAAAGCCATCCCGTGCTCTAGTTTATTAGAACGCATGAAAGAACTCACACTGGAAAGAACGCTTTCAATCGAAGAAATACAAGAAAGCATGCAACTTTCCCAGCTCGCTTTGAAAATAGAAAAAACTTGTATTGGAAAAAAACATGGATATAAAAAATGTGTCAATACACTTGATTTTCTATTTCTGTGAAGAATGTCATTGTTTTTGCAGACTTGTGGAGGTACCACGTTGGTGGTCTCGGATAAAACCTGGAGGAATTCTCTGTATTAGCAAACAGGCTCCCTTCTTCCCTTACTTTCCCACAAATGAAGTCTGTCTCTCTGTGCTACGCTGCCTGGAGCTGGGAGAGGAGCGATACAAGCACCCCTGTGGCCACGACCTCTGGAACAGCACTAGGTCTGTCCAGATGGCACTAGGTCTGAAGTCGACACAGCATTGTGACTGCACAAGGCCCACTGTAAAATCTACCTGCTGCCACTTATGTCACTCAAGGCCCCGGGGCTCTACAATTAGCAGGTAGTGAAGCTAGCCAGGCTTCTGTCCTTCCCTTAAGTGCAGTAAGTTGCCCTGGTCCCTATGTGATAACCTGCTTTTCATTGGCTTAAACCGACTCTCTCTTTCTTAGCTGAGAGCTGTTCAGGCTTCATGTTAGCTTCTTGAGCCAGACAGACTCCACCTTCGTGTCTTCATTTTAGTTATTCCCCTCATTAAGTAAGTAAATGCAGTATGTAGCTGGGGCAGGATGACACTGGGCACATCCCGGAGTGCATCTGCTGATAAGCGCCTGAGTTAAGCAGTTCCAGCAGAGCCTGGGAATGCAGTTGCTGTTGAGTACCCAGAGCCCCCATATGTATAAACTGGATGTCTTTTTATGACAGCTCTAGCCCTCGCACCTGGTACTGTTTTATTTCTCATGTACCAGTTTATCTTTTAACTTTTTTGCTTACTCTGCTTCTGTGAAAAAGTTGCTTCAGCTAGGTTCCCCCCTCCCTTTTCAAACTAGGGTATAAGAAACCCCTTAACTCTTTCTTGAGGGCCGAGAGAATTTTGGGTGTTAGCCACCTCTCGGTCACTGGCTAAAATAAAGGACTCATAATTCAACCTCAGAGTGTGGCTCGTTCCTTGACTCACTTGGGTATAACACCTGGATGGGTTCAAAGGTGCTGCCTGGGAGCCTAGGCTGGAGTCATGAACCTTAGACATCTACCTGGTGTTCTGTTCTACCATGGCTGAGCTGGCACTGAATCCACCAGGCAAATCCCTTCCCACTCTTCCCTCCTTTTTCCCTAGGCAGAGTAGTCAGTCCCCACGCACATCATTGCAGTCCCATGGAGCTTAGTGCCAGGTCACCACAGATGTTCACTTAATAATACCCCACGGGTGTTCACTTAATACCCCAAGGTATTAATCGGCTTGTGAGTGCTGCCTTCCCTGGAACTCATTCTTCAGGGCTGTGGGCTCCCCTCTGGCCCAGGGTCGGTCCAGAGAGAGATGCCATCCAAGAGCCAAGGCCTGAATCGTGGACTCCTACAGCTCACCTGGTGCTCCTCTGACCCTAGCTGAGCTGGTATCTAAGCTCAAGAAAACTCCTCTTTACTCTTCCCTCAGCATTTATCAAGCAGAGGGAGTCTCTCCTTGTAGCCACCGCAGCTGACCCAGCACATCTGTGTCTCACTCCAGGCCCATGGCATGTACTACCTGGTCATCACTGATGATGCTTCAGGGCCCAAGGGCTCTTTCATCAGAAAGAGATGAATCTTGCCATTACTGAGTCCTAGCAGGTTCCCTTCTGGCCCAGAGTTTGTCTAGAGATGCTATCCCAAAGCTGGGACCTCAAATGGGGGTTTCGTGACTCTGACCAGTGCCCTCTCCCACTGTGGCTGAGCTAGTATCCGAGTTGCCAGACAAAGTCCTCTTTCCTCCCCTCAAGCCGAAAAAAGAGGTCTTTGTCAGAGCTGCGAGCTGCAATGTCAAGGGTTGAAGGAGGGGTGGGCAAACACTCCCTAGCTGTCCCAGCTGCTGTCTCCCAGGGTCACATGCCACCCCCCGACACACTGGTTCCAAGCGCAGCACGGCACTTGAACTTGCCTAAGAGTTGCAGTCCTTGTGACCTAGACAGGCTTTCAGGTTTATTAAGGACCCCAGAGTATTTTATCCCACAGCAGCCAGGCTTTCCAAACTCAAGTTCCATCCACTGGGATGAACAACTCCCCTATGGCTGGCACTAGTCTAAATGTTTTTTTTTTTCGGTGGGTGGGCATTGGGTGAGTTCAGCCTTGTTGTGCTTTCTGCTATGACAAGGGAGCACTGAGTTCAGGAAAAGTCCCACAGCTGCTGTGCTCTCCCTGCCCCAAGCATGTAGCCTCTCTCCTTGCCACAGGTTCACAGGGTGGCATCGGCAATTCAAGACTGTCTTTTCTACCCTGTTCAGTGCCTCTTTCAGTGATATGAAGTTAAACCCAAGTACTACGATCACTTACCTGATTTCTAGTTCTTATGAAGGTGCTTTTTTATTTAAACAGTTGCTAAATTTGTTATTCCTATGGGGAGCACAACTGGCACCGATTTCTACTCAGCCATCAGGCTCCACCTCTGTGACTGCATACATTCTGAATGACAGTCTTATCTGGAGTAATAGGCAAATGTGAAAAAAAAAGAAAACCAAAAACCCAAAACCTCTTGCCGGTGCCTGTCATAATCTTGATTTTCATATGCTGCTAAATGTCACCAAGAGGTGTTTTTTCAGATTTTTCTAAGTGTCACCCACAAAGCCATTCTCTCTGTCTAGTGGACACTGTGAGAGCCTCTGCTGGAAATGCCTCCCTGGCTCACCCTGCCAACTAGCTCCAAGGCCCTTCCCTTTACAGCACTCAGGAGGCCAGAGTGGAAGAAAGACCCATGAAGCTTTTCTTTCAGTGTCATGTTGGTGCCATCTGGTGCCAACTCCATGACTCAGCAAGATTTCTTGCACTCGCATGGATAACTTGCCCCCCCACCCGCCGCAAATGCTGCTGTGGTTGCACGAGTGCCCTGGGAACCTCCTGAGTGTGGCGAGCATTGGGTGATGCTCCAGCAATGTTTCTCAGACTGCCTGAGGGGAACACTGGAACTTCTAACTCATCAGCCCAATGATGCGACACTCTGAAGAGGGAGGGGACAGGGGCACAGGGATCTGTGGCTATTCTGTATCTCAAGGTTTCTATAAAACAGATCTTCAGATAAAAGCAGGGAGAACACCAGCAAAAGGGTGAAGCTATACATTTTCCCCAGTCCACAGGCCCCAGACCTGTCAATGGCCAAACAATTATTGCAAAGGCCAGACATGTGCTCCTTACAAAGAGACTGGAACTTGCAGACAGCTTGTAAAAAGCCATAAGGATATTTGCTGTACTATTATTTTCTGGTAGTACACTGGTAAAATGTTTGCCAAAAATATCCACAGAAAAATATTTTTCAATTTATGAGCAGATTATTACAATAACAATTTACCAAGACCTACCAATGAGCAATGAAAATATGAACAGTTGTTCTAAAATGTGATGTTTATGCCCATTTCCATTATCAGTACAATGTAAACTTTTAAAATAGTTCTTAAAGTGTTAAGTTTATGGGACCAAAAAGTACTGAAAAATGATTAGAAAGTTCACAAAGACAGCTGGGCATAGTTGCTCATGCCTGTAATCCCAGCACTTTAGGAGGCCAAGGCAGGTGGATCACGTGAGGCCAGGAGTTTGAGACCCGCCTGGCCAAAATGGTGAGACCCCGTCTCTACTAAAAATACAAAAAGTTAGCTGGATGTGGTGGTGGATGCCTGTAATCCCAGCTACTCGGGAGGTTGAACCGCTTGAATCTGGGAGGCGGAGGTTGCAGTGAGCCGAGATCATGCCATTGCACCACAGCCTGGACAACAAGAGTGAAACTCCATCTCAAAAAAAAAAAAAAAAAGAAAAAGAAAGAAAGAAAGGAAAGAAAGTTCACAAAAACCATACGAACTCACATTTCTTCAACTGTAACACTGTCAAAGAGCGTGCAGTAGTCCGCATTCCTCCAAGCTGCATCATTCCAAGCCTTGGCGGCAATAAGAATGGCTCCCGTGACAATCCTCCTCCAGTTGGTTGGACAAATGTCGATATAATTGTAACTCACGAATCTTTCTATGTAAATCTGCAAAACATAGCAAACACTGGCCTTTGATTTAACTCCGTTTAAGTGCTGTGATAAGAACTCTTATGAATGACAGATTCCTTGTGGTCTTGACCAGAAAGTAAGTGCCTTTTATTCTTATGTTCTACAGAGACTTGATCAGGCCAGGCAAGCGGCCATATCGCAATCATAGGTCAGATACTTCTGCTACTTACTCTGCCCATAGAAATTTACAGCCCAATTTGGTCACAAGAATGACTGTACGTCTCAGCCAAGGGCATCATAAAAAGAGGCAGTGTTGTCACCTTCACACTCATGAGAGAGAGCACACACACACACATGCCCAGTGTGGATTAAAGTTGTTCAATAAATCCTCAAGTGCCTATCACATATAATATCTCACATCTAGCTAGTAGGCAGATGGGAATTTTACAAATATGTCAAACTTGAATATGTAAAACCTATGTGATAGCAAATATTAACCTCCTTATCACAAAAACTCACCCTTCTGGGGCACTAGCTTGAAAAACTGCTGGTCAAGAGAGCCTCCCAGTGGCTGCTGTGCAGAGCAGCATGGCGGACACAAGTCTCGGGGGTTGTAAAACATTCCACATATGCAATTGCTCACTTGATAAGAAACACACATGTACAAAGGAGAGTCCTTCCCACAGCCCCTATTTTTCACATCTTCATGATCACTTCATGCAAATTTATTATGTCTTACATCATCTGCAACTTAAACAATTCTGTTGGTTTTAAAGTGGAAAAAGCTGCCAATCTCAGTATCCCTGGGATTCCTCTAAACCTGCTGCCCAGCAGTTTGTGAAACAATTTCATGAATTACTTTACATCTATCAAACATCGGTCCCACAAAGAATTGGGCAAAGTGAACAGCTGAGTAAAGATTAAAGGTGAGCTGTGAGGTGTTGTTACCTCAGAGGGTGCTCTGCGGAACAGTATGTCTGTGAGCTACTTGAACTCTTTACATCTTAACAAAAGGATGAAACTTTATTTATTTATTTTTTAAAAACAGGTGAGTTTATTTCTTGTATGCAGGTTATCCAATTGGAAAACACTGCCAGATCTGAGCTGCCAAACTCAAGTATGTTTTCAAAAACAAATGGCTATTGAACATGACATGTTTTAAAGATTCTGCTCCCTTTCTCCCAAACTGCACTCTCAAGTATTTCAAGAATGAATCTCCCTCCCTGGGTTCAACTGCATAGGATTCAGAGAGCACTGAAACATGGCAAGGCTGCAACTTCCCATCCCCTTTCCTGCTGAGCCGCTGAGCTGCTGACACTCATCCATGCCACAAGCCCTTCTAGGTGAGTTTGAGAAAAATTCTTTATTCCCACTGATGTCAACTCTTCCCTCAGCGCAGTTGACCCCATCTCACTTTTGCAGAATACTCTTCCCACAGTCACCTCTTTCTGAAGATTTTCTTCCTCTCTACCAGAGACTTCTCCCAAATGGTGTTTCCTTTGTCCCCATTCCACTCCTCACTGCTCTCCAACTATGTCCTCTCACTGGTGCGCACAACACCATAACCTCATGCCAGTTCATCTTCCAACTCCCCTTCACCTATGCTGCCTGCCCTGACATGACTCTCCCAAGGTTCGTTTTGCCAATAGGCTCTTATTTCTGGTGCCTTCACACTGACAAACTGGAGCTCCTCATACATTTCCATTTGCCTAGATGCTGGGGCCAAACACCTGCATTTCGCTTCCCCTGCTCCAATCTGTGTGCAATGCCTGTTACGTCTACCTTCACTGGTAGTCTGCCTGGTTTCACGGTGAACCACAGTCTGTCAGTGCTCACCTGTACTACCCTAGAGATTTCTTAACTCTCTTCTCTGCCTCCACTCTGCCTCCCAGCTATGGCCTACTGTCCCCAAAGCAGCCAGCATAGCCTCTTCATTTAGAGCATGGCACTCCCCTGCCTAAGATCTACCATGAGTTTCCCATCAAACTGGAGCAAAACCTTAACTTCTTCCTATGGCCTGCAAGCCAAAAGGCCCCGTGAGCTATGGCACTGCCCGTGGTACCTCATCTCTACTGTTTCCCTCATTCTTAACTCTGACCATGCTGGTCACCTTGCTGTTTGTTCCTCAAACACACATGAAACATGTTTCTGTCTGTCTTGGCAGTCATCCTGCTTCCTGTAATGTCAGCACTCTTTCTCGTCATACATTTATTTGGGTCCGTTCCAATGTCAGCTCTCTAGAGAGGCTCTTCTTACCATTCTACCTCAAATAGCCCCCAATCACTCTGTGTCCCTTTATCCTGCTTTCTCTTTCTGCTGTTTCATACTACCTAAAAAAATACTTAAGTTCAATCCACCTAGAACACAAGCTCATAAAAACAACAACTGTGTTCCACCTGTCCTCTCCTCTACCCCAGCACTTAGAAGAGCAGCACAGAGTCAGCATCCAGTGAGTGTTCATGAATTAAGCACCGCTTGGCAGCATTCAGCACTGTGACCACAGCCTCTCCTATCTTGAATTCTTTCTCCTTTTATTATCCTCTTCTGCTTTTCCTCCTCCCACTCTAGTAGCCGTTCTTCTGGGGGCTTGTCCCTTAAATCATAACAGTCCTTACTGACCTATTTTCTGTCTGCTTTACTGTTTTTGAGACAGGGTCTCACTCTGTTGCCCAGGCTGGAGTACAGTGGCATAGATACAGGTCACTGCAGCCTCCACCTCCTGGGCTCGAGTGATCTTCCTGCTTCAGCCTGCCATGGACCTGAGGCCACAGGCATGTGCTACCATGTCCAGCTAATTTCTTGATTTTTTTTTTTTGTTTTTTTGGTAGAAATGGGTCTCACTTTACTGCCCAGTCTGGTCTTGAACTCCCACAGTCGAGCAATTCTTTCAACTTGGCCTCCCAAAATGCTGGGATTATAGGCATGAGATACTGTATCTGGCCTTTTTCTTCTCTTAAAATACAGGGTCTCATCCTCTGGCCAAGGCTGGACTTAAACTGCTGGGCTAAAGTAATTCCGTCACCTTAGCCTCCCAAATAGCTAGGACTAAAGGCATGAAACCACCAGGCCTGGCTTGTCCAGTTTCATTCTACACACTTTCTTGGTATTTAAACAGCCACTGTTGCTCTTCTTTCTGTAGCTCTACATCAGATTCATGCTCTAGCCCTGTATATCCAAATGATGACTAGACTCTGCCACTCTGCTCTCTCAAAGGCACATTGAGCTTATCCCATGTACAAAACTCTCCCTTTTACAATCCAGCTTTCCTTCCTACATCACCTATCTCTCTGTATCTGGAAGCACCACTCCTGCTTCCCTCCAGCACATGCCAAGAGTTCCAAATGATTTGCAGCTCCTCTAGAAGGCCTGTATTTGGTCCAGTGCCCATTGCCTTTGATTCAAGTGTACAGCAGGAACCTTCTCCCCTAGACTTAACTAGATGCTAAAGAAGTACTGATCGAAGTATTTTTTCCTTCCTGGCCATGAAGTTGACTTTACTCTGTAGGTTTGCTGTGGGGAGGAATAAGACTAATTTTAACAATTTGAACAGAATTTATTATTTAAAATAATAGTTTCATCAAAAAAATTCTGTAGGGATGATGTAAATGTAATGACACAGCTATGACTTGGTAGACCAACTGGCAAAGCCTGTGTCCAAGTGCTACTGGAACCACATTCCTGGGCAACTTCATGAGCAGGCACAGGCGATCAGCAGGGGTGGATTAACACTCATCATCCAAGGAACAATGAATTTAGGGCAGCAGCTCACAATCACAGCAAGCATCAGAATTGCCTGGGGATATAGCCTGGGACTCAGCTTAGACCTATACTGGCATCTATTCCTGCCCATCAACTGGATGGTTTTGTTACCACTCCCCATTCCAAGTCCTCCACGTGCCCTGGATGTGTGTGCACTGTGTATGCATGTGTGCACTGAAGTGTGCGGGGAGAAATTGAAATCCGTCCTGCTGTCTTTAATAGCAATTGTTCTGCGATTAGAAAAGCAATTGAGACATTCTAAGCCAAAATGATGATTCAACTCAATGTGTATATTTGCTCTCATAAGTTTCTCTTAACATTCTGAGATAATTTCAGAAACTTACTGTTATTTAAAAACATGACCATACCACCCTGTTTACAAGACAAATTGCTAACGATGCTTTATAAAAAGAAAATATCTTACCAGACTCACGACTGCAAATTCAGCTGTTAGCCTTAGAGCTTCAAACAGAGGTCTAACAAATCTGAAAATCACTTTGTATTCAGGATCATACTTCAAGTAGTCCTCTGGAAGCTGTTCTTGCTGAAAGAAGAAAGGACGTGATGTAAGTATCCATTGAAGAAAAAATCTGAAGTGCTCTTAAGACAGCAGTGTTCACATTGGTGCCCATGTATCACTTACAATAATTTTGATTGGTGAGATGTCTTTCAGTTTTTATAATATGAGCAGTAGGATCTTAAAATACCATAATGATTTAACACTCACCAACATTCACTTAAAAAATAGGATGAGCTGAGGCTCAGAAAATGTTCTTTTTTGCTGTTTCCCCCACATAATTCTATCCAAATGTAAGCTACTCTTAGGCTTTAATGTCTTACTGACCATCTGCCATTCTGCTCTGCAATAAACTTTGAGAAAATAGTTTCCTGTAACCATGAGATTCTAAGCCTATGCTGTTAAATACAATAATCACTAGCCACATGTGGCTATTATGTACCTGAGGAAGTGCATTTTTAAATTTTTACACCATGTAAAATTGATAACAACTTAAGTTTTTTAACTCTCTTCATAAAAATGCTTCTGTTAAAAGTATTTACATATTCTTATATTGCTTGATGCTGCTGACAAGTATCTTTCCAAAAGATAGATTTTGTGTTACTTGGATAGTATATTTACTCACACGAGCTCACTAATTAAACAGAGCTGCAGATCAGATCTTATTCCAGCATGTTCTTTTTATAACGCTTTTGAAATAAGATGACTAGATGTAACATGAAATGGGGATCGAGACTTAAAGAAAGATGCCTTTGACTTTGGCATGAAACAGATAAAAGTCTCTGATGAAAATACAACCTCAACAAAAGTGACACTTGCTGGGCCAGGCACGGTGGCTCATGCCTGTAATCCTAGCACTTTGGGAAGCCAAGGTCAGGAATTTGAAACCAGCCTATCCAACATGGTGAAACCCCATCTCTACCCAAAATACAAAATTAGCCAGGCATGGTGGCCGGCACCTGTAATCCCAGCTACTTGGGAGTCTGACGCAGGAGAACTGCTTGAACCTGGGAGGTGGAGGCTGCAGTAAGCCAAGATGGCACCATCGCACTCCAGCCTAGACAAGAGCAAAACTCTGTCTCAAGAAAAAACAAAGTGACACTTACTGTAAATGGATGTAACTCTTCATCAAATATGCCCAAAGATCTATCGGCATCTCTATAAAATAAGAATGTGCATTACTTCAAAAATTGTTAGTATCTTAGTATAATATCTGTTTTGTAAAAGAATGCCTCCTATGTGCTTTGGTGTTTACTGCACCAAAGCAAACAGTTTTTACAAATTTTTCTCCTGGATCCTGACCTGCAGAGGTTTTCCTGACCTCTTCTTACTCAGCACTTCATGTCCTCTACTGGAAAGTCTTTTATATGATAACCAGTCAGGACAAAGCATTATCTAGCTCATGGTATCAACAGTGGTAAAGCTATGAAATCTAAACTAAAAACAGATTTTGAAAAAAATCTCAATTTTATATTTCTATCACAGTGAATACCAATATAATCAATATAAAAACATACTCGGGATTCTCAGTCATTTAAGAATCAAAAGAGGCTGAAGGATCAAAGAAAACATAAATAATTTGCTTCAATATTTCAGTAGGCACAATATAGCTTATGATATCTAGAGCTATGACCTAACGCTGAGCTTGATAGCTTGCAAAGTAATCAGCCAGAATAACAAGACAGGATTTTTAAAAGCTCACCTTCGCTTGATATGATAATGTATCGCGAAGGTCACACTGTGGAAGAAAAAACATTCGTCACAATAGATGTTATCATTTGTTAGGCCTGAAGACATTTTTTAAAAAGGGTACAGAGGAAACTCTCCTAGTGGCCCTGAAATTAAAATCTTCTAGTTCAGAACAGTACCACAAGGGCACTTTCTTGCTTTCGTTTCTTAGCTTTTAGCAAAATGCAAGGCAGTATGCTCTTAGAAGACATCTTTCTGTTGATGATTATAATATATAAATAATAACATATTTCCCTGTTATATGCCCTTCTACCTACAAAACCTTTTGTCCCACGCACTTTATTTTATGTCTTTCTCTGTGGCCCAGACTGGAGTGCAGTGGTGCAATCTTGGCTTACCACAACCTCCACCTCCTGGGTACAGGCAATTCTCATGCCTCAGCCTCCCAAGTAACTGGAACTACAGGTTTGCACCACTATGCCCAGCTAATTTTTGTATTTTTAGTAGGGAAGGGATTTTGCCATGATGGTCAGGTTGGTCTCCAACTACTGGCCTCAAGTGATCTACCTGCCTCAGCCTCCCAAAGTGCTGGGATTACAGGCATGAGCCACCGCATTCAGCCTCATGCAATTTATGTCTATATGCCCATATGTTTAAATTTAACCCATACAGTAGTGGTTTCTTTTTTAAGATGTTAGGCCCAGGATGGGTGAGGTGGCTCATGCCTGTAATCCTAGCACTTTGCGAGGCCAAGGTGGGCAGGTCATGAGGTCACGAGTTCGAGACCAGCGTGGCCAACATAGTGAAACCGTCTCTACTAAAAATACAAAAAAAATTAGCCGGGCATGGTGGTGGGTGCCTGTAATAGCAGCTACTCAGGAGGCTGAGGCAGGAGAATTGCTTGAACCCAGGAGGTGGAGGTTGCAGTGAGCTGAGATCATGACATTGCACTCCAGCCTGGGGGAGACTCTATTTCAAAAAAAAGATGTTAGGCCCTGTATTTTAGTTTAGTTTACTATCTCCTACCCACCCAATTTGTATTATTTCCCGAAAATTATGCAAAATCACTTTTGCATAATTATTAAAAGATACATTAGTAAATATTAGCACACAGGAAATCAATGATAAGTACAGTGATCCTAAAATAAGCAGTGCTAACAAGGCAGTGTAACATGACGCAGCGTAATATGAATGGCAGGTACCTTCAATTAGTTTAACTGAAATACTTATGAACAGATACAGCTTTTCAGATATATGTAACTGTATTCCTAAGTTCCCCACTGATGCTGTGAATCAGAAAACAAGAGGTTCTACAGAAAGCAAGAGGTTCTCTTATGTAAGTTATGTGCTTTCATTTGCCCTCAGCATCTAGAATGAGGCTCAAAATAACTGAGGGAAGGCAAATCTCAATTTTAGTAATAGGTCTATATAATATTAGCACTTTTTAAAAAGCCTGTAACATTAGCACTTAAGATGGATATGTCTATAGTCCTTCAAGTAGTTTTCATCTCTGAAATAATTTTAAAATCACAGAATTTGAAGTTATAGGCTGGAAAGGACCAAGAAATATGGAACTGTGTAATCACATTTAATCCAATACTCATTTTACAGATCAGGAAAACAAACCTTAAAACTGACTTGCCCAGGGTCCTATCAAATAGGAGCAGTTTCTTGTCCTAAACTCAAATTAAGCAGTGGCTCTCAGACTTTGCTGCACATTAAAATCACCTGAGGAGCTTTAACAACTGCCTCATTTTCTACATAAAACATTTTAATTTACATTAGCACTGGGGATGACTTTGGGCATCAAAGTTGTTGTTAAGTTTCCCAGGTAATTTCAATGTGCAGCAAAGTTTGGAATAATGGAGTTGGGGTGAAAATCAGAATCTTCTGGGATGCTTTTCTTCACATAAAGAAGCCTCACAGCCATCCCTGTTTTTCAGCTGTGAATCCATCTGTTCCTGGGCTTTTTTGGTGACTATTAATTACTGCCTTAATTTCAGAACTTGTTACTGGTCTATTCAGGGATTCGACTTTTTCCTGGTTTATTTTTAGGAGAATGTATGTGTCTAAAAATTTATCCATTTCTTCTAGATTTTCAAGTTTTTTTGTGTAGAGGTGTTTATAGTATTCTCTGATCATAGTCTGCATTTCTGTGGGATCAGTGGTGATATCCCCTTTAGAATTTTTTAGTGTGTCTATTGGATTCTTCTCTTTTTTCTCCTTTATATCAGTCTGGCTAGTGGTCTATTTTGTTAATCTTTTCCAAAAACTAGTTCCCGGATTCACTGATTTTTTGAAGGATTTTCGTGTCTCCATCTCCTTCAGTTCTGCTCCGATCTTAGTTGTTTCTTGCCTTCTGCTAGCTTTTGAATTTGTTTGCTCTTGCATCTCTAGTTGTTTTAATGGTAATCTTAGGGTGTCGATTTTAGATCTTTCCCACTTTCTGATCTGGGCATTTAGTGCTACAACTTTCCCTCTAAACACTGCTTTAGCTGTGTCTCAGAGATTCTGGTACACTGTGTCTTTGTTTTCATTGGTTTCAAAGAACTTACTTATTTCCGCCTTAATTTCGTTATTTACCAAGCAGTCATTCAGGAACCAGGTAATTCAGTTTCTGTGTAGTTGTACGGTTTTGAGTTTCTTTTTTTCTATTTTTTCACATAGCACTTATTCTAAAATGGACCACATAATTAGAAGTAAAACACTCCTCACCAAATGCAAAAAACAGACTGAGAGACTGTTACGACTTTCATTCTTTTGCATTTGCTGAGGAGTGTTTTACTTCCAATTATGTGGTGCTGAAAAGAATGTATGTTCTGTTGCCTTGGGGTGGAGAGTTCTGTAGATGTCTTTTAGGTCTGCTTGGTCCAGAGCTAGTTCAAGTCATGAATATCCTTGTTAATTTTCTGTCTCATTGATCTAATATTGACAGTGGGGTGTTAAAGTCTCCCACTAGTATTGTGTGGGAGTCTAAGCCTCTTTGTAGGTCTCTAAGAACTTGCTTTATGAATCTGGTTGCTCCAGTATTAGGTGCATATATATTTAGGATAGTTAGCTCTGCCTGTTGCACTGATCCCTTTACCATTATGTAATACCCTTGTCTTTTTTGATCTCTGTTGTTTTTAAGTCTGGTTTATCAGAGAGAAGAACTACAAACCCTGCTTTTTTTGCTTTCCATTTGCTAGGTAAAGATTCCCTCATTCCTTTATTTTGAGCCTCTATGTGTCTTTGCACATGAGATGGGTCTCCTGAATACAGCACACCAATGGGTCTTGACTCTATCCAGTTTGTCAGTCTGTGTCTTTTAACTGGGGCATTTAGCCCATTTACATTTAAGGTTAATATTGTTCTGTGTGAATATGATCCTGTCATTAAGATGCTAGCTGGTTATGTAGCAAATTAGTTGATGCAGTTTCTTCATAGTGTCATTTGTCTTTGTATTTTGCTATGTTTTTGCAGTAGCTGGTACCGATTTTTTCTTTCAATATTTAGTGCTTCCTTCAGTAACTCTTGTAAGGCAGGCCTAGCCATGACAAAATCCCTCAGCATTTGCTTGTCTGTCAAGGATCCAATAAAGTGTCCTTTTCATTGCAGTCAACATTGTCTTAAGGCATAAAGGCACCAAAAAAACAGCTATACTTTGCTGGGATTGCTTATCTGCTAACTGATTTTTCCTTCTACCATGACATCTAAGATTTTTTAAAAGAGAAATTGATACTTAATATTTAGAATCTGTATATCAATATATAGTTGACTTCACTTTCTTAAAATGACTGCTGAAGAGGACAACCAAATGGCTGAAATAATTAATTTTAGAATAAAGGAATCTGTCCCTTGACACTATGGTTGTACTTACAGCTTTAGTGCTGTTTTAAGATGACGTTGACTGGCTGTGCTGTCGTCAAAGAAAACTGTCGAACATGAACGATACAGCCTAGTAGATACCTGAAGGGGAAGGAAAGAAAGTGTAAGTTAAACTTATCAAGGTGTATTTTTTTTCTTGGTTAAAATGTCAAATGACAAAGCACTAGGATATTTCTTACACTCTGTGAACTGCCTGAGTGTGGCATCTTGTGCACTCCATAGAGAACTCATCGGAGGCTCTTAATTTCCAGAGATGATGTTTGAGATACAGGTTATAAAATGCTGCCCTAAATAAGGTACCTGTCATCAAACCCAACAAGGATTTTATGAATTCCCTTTATAAATAATGAGAAAAGTTTAACATAAGGTTTTATTTTTTTCTATAGTGATATAAAACAGCTGAGAATTTCTATTTCTATTATTTATTTACTACAGTAAAATGTAATGTATTAAATAGTATCGTAGAAGAACATTTTATTGCAGTGAATACAAGACTAATACATTTACTAAATTACTAATCCTAAATGTATTATTTCAGGTGACAAAACAAGTTTCAGATTCAGAGACTCTGTGTGCCAGTGTTGCTAGACCACCAACAAGTGAGGAAGCCATAGGTTTCTCTAGTCCTGTTTTCTTATGTGGAGGATAAAATCAGTAACAATTTAACATTCTCTCACACCCTGAAAACAGATGACAACTTAAAAAATTTAACTTTTGGCTGGGCGCGGTGGCTCAAGCCTGTAATCCCAGCACTTTGGGAGGCCGAGGTGGGTGGATCACGAGGTCAAGAGATCGAGACCATCCTGGTCAACATGGTGAAACCCCGTCTCTACTAATATAAAAAATTAGCTGGGCATGGTGGTGCGTGCCTGTAATCCCAGTTACTCAGGAGGCTGAGGCAGGAGAATTGCCTGAACCCAGGAGGCGGAGGTTGCGGTGAGCCGAGATCGCGCCATTGCACTCCAGCCTGGGTATCAAGCGCGAAACTCCGTCTCAAAAAAACAAAACAAAACAAAACAAAACAAAAATTTAACTTTCCCTTCAAGTTTAAATAAGACAGCCACGACATGACTCAAATGAGACTCTTCGACAATACTTGCCATTAATTTCAAAACTTAATTTCATTCTATAAATCATTTGAGCTGCACCCTAGGCATTTTCCTGCTATACCCTACTCTCTACATAGAATACCACTTTTCTCTTTCCTTGTTTCAGCAACTTTGACTACATCTACCCTCTTGGATCTGTTTGCCAGCAGCCATACCAAAACATGTTTCCTTGGTACACTAATGAGTCAGACTGACCACTGGTTACAAGAGACTAAGTATTCTCATGAGAAAGTATGCCTCTCTATGAAAGTAACAGCGGGCCCTAACTGTTCCTACATCCAGCTGCTGAGCATAGAATTCTGAATAAATCAAAAACTTCAACAAGTGTTTGACAAATTAACTGAGTCATCATTTGGACTAAACATCTTACTACATTTAATTAAAACAAAAACACTGCTAACAGATCACTCTTTATAGGTATTATTTACGGTGTCACAAAATAGAAACAAATCATCTAACTTCAGTCAGCATAAATCAGAGTATGAAATGCTATGATCTTTAACAAGAAATGGAAGGGCTTACTTAGTGGTTTTAAGGTATAATAACAAAAACTAGAAAATAATCATACCTAGTAATTTAACAAGTCAAAACTAAAGCCTTACCATCAAAGGTCCAGTTCCCCTTGGATACCAGTGCCCACCCACTGACTTCTTCCATTGTACCTGCTGCCTCTCATTTTAACCCATTAAAAACACTAAAATTGTTTTCCTTGTAGAGATCTTTCACCTCCTTGGTTAGGTGTACTTTTAAGTATTTTACTTTATTTTTCAGCTATTGTAAAAGGGGTTAAGGTTCTTAGCTTGATTCTCAGCTTGGTCGCTGTTGGGGTGTAACAGACCTACTGATCTGTGTACATTAATTTTGTATCTTGAAACTTTGCTGAATTCATTTATCAGTTCTAGGAGCTTTCTGGAGGAGTCTTTAGGGTTTTCTAGGTATACGTTCATATTATCAGCAAACAGTGACAGTCTCACTTCCTATTTACTGATCTGGATGCCCTTTATTTCTTTCTCTTGTGTGATTACTCTGGCTAGGTCTTCCACTATCTATGCTGAATAAAAGTAGTGAGACTGGGGCATCCTTGCCTTGTTCCAGTTTTCAGGGGTAATGATTTCAACTTTTCGCCCTTCAGTATTATGTTGGCTGTGGGTCTGTCATAAATGACTTTTATTACATTGAGGTATGTCCCTTGTATGCCAGTTTTGCTGAGGGTTTTAATCATAAAAGCATGCTGTCAAACGCTTTTTAAACCTTTTAATCATAAAAGGATTTTGTCAAATGATTTTTCTGCATCTATCGAGATGATCATGTGATTTTTGCTTTGAATTCTGTTTCTGTGATATATCACATTTACTGACTTCCATATGTTAAACCATCCCTGTATCCCTGGTATGAAATGCCTTTTTGATATGCCAATGGGAACTATAAAACATAGCTGAATGAAATCATGGATAACACAAACAAATAGAAAGACATCCCACATTCATGAATGGCTTAAATAAATATTGTAAAAATGACCACACTGCCAAAAGCAATCTACAAATTCAATGTAATTCCTAACAAAATGCCATTATCATTCTTCACAGAACTAAAAAAAAATAATAATAATAATCCTAAAATTCATATGGAACAAACCAAGACCCTACTTAGTCAAAACAATACTAAGCAAAGCCAACAAATCTAGAGCCATCACTTTACCTGACTTCAAACTATACTATAAGGCCACAGTCACCAAAACAGCATGATACTGGTATAAAAATAGGCAAATACACCAATGATACAGAATAAAGAACCCAGAAATAGACCCAAATACCAATAGCCAACTAAAACATAATGTGAAGAAATTAAACCATATACAGTTTAATGCCTGGAATCATTGGCAAGCTACATGCAGGAAAATGAAACTGGATCCTCAACACTCACGTATACAAAGATCAAATCAAGATGGATCAAGGATATAAATCTACAACCATAAACCATAAAAATTCTAGAAGATACCATTTGATAAACCCTTCTAGATAATGGCTTAGGCAAAGACTTCATAGCCAAGAACCCAAAAGCAAATGCAACAAAAACAAAGATTAAGCAGGTGAGACTTAATGAAAAAGCTTCTGTACAGGAAAAGGAACAATCAGCAGAGCAAACAGACAACCACAGAATGGGAGAAAACCTTCACAATCTCTACATCTGATGAAGGACTAATACACAGAATCTACAAAAAAAAAAAAAAAAAAAAAAAAAAATGGACAAGAGAAAAAAAAAATCCCATCAAAAAGTAGGCAAAGGACATAAATAGACAATTCTCAAAAGAAGATATACCAATGGCCAACCAACATATGAAAACATGCTCAACATCATGAATGATCAGGAAAACGAAAATCAAAACCACAATGTCATACTACCTTACTCCTGCAAGAATGGCCATAATCAAAAAATACAAAACTAATAGATGTTGGTGTGGATGCAGTGAAAAGAAAACACTTCTCTACACTGCTGGTAACAATGGAAACTAGTACAACCACGATGGAAAGCAGTGTGGAGATTCCTTAAACAATTAAAAGTAGAAACACCATGCAATCCCGCAATCCTGCTACTGGATATCTACCCAGAGGAAAAAAAGGCATTATACAAAAACAATACTTGCACATGTATGTTTGCAGCAATACAATTTGCAATTTTAAAAATATGGAAGCAGCCCAAATGCCCATCAATCAATGAGTGGATAAAGAAACTGTCATATGTCTATGTATAATGTGTGTGTGTATATATATAGACACACACATATATATATATACACACACATATATATGTATATATCATAGAACACCACTCAGCCATGATAAGGAATAAATTAGGGGCATTCCCAGCAACCTGGATGAAATTGGAGACATTATTCTAAGTGAAGCAACTCAGGAATGGGAAACTAAACTTTGTATGTTTTCATTCATACCTGGGAGCTAAGCTATGAAGATGCAAAGGCATAAGAATGATACAATGGACTCTGGGGACACAGTGGAAAGAATGGCAGTGGAATGAGGGATAAAAGACTACAAACTGGCTTCAGTGGATGCTGCTCAAGTGATGGGTACATCAAAATGTCCCAAATCACCACTAAAGAATTTACTCCTATAACCACCTGTTCCCCCCAAAACCTATAGAATAAAAATATGTAAATAAATCAACGACAGCATTTTTGCCAGCAAACATAAAATAAAATGAAAACTAAAGTTTATGTTTTTCTCTCTCCTTTCTGGCAGGACAAATTTTAGGTATGTTTTTTAAGAATAACATTTTTCCTTTTTCTGAGTCAGGGTCTCACTTTGTTGCCCAGGCTGGAGGGCAGTGGTGCAATGATCGTTAACTGCAGCCTCAATCTCCTGAGCTGAAGCAATCCTCTACCTTAGCCTCCTGAGTAGGCAAAACTGAAGGCACATGCCACCATACCTGGCTAATTTGTTATTTCACCTTTTTGTAGAGCTGAGGTCTCGCTATGTTGACCAGGCTAAAAATAAATAAATCTTAACTAACTTAAATATTTCTAAGACTCTGGGCATTCATGAAAAAAACTCCATCTATAATAATAAGGTAAACTGAAAAACAGAAGGGGAAAAATTAAAAACCAATGCAGGTATACTGGTCTAAGCAGCCTAGTGTACGAATAACAAGACTATCAGAAATAAAGTAACAGAGAAAGTAAAACAAATTATCAAACACAGATAGTCTGCAGACTTAGTAGCCTCAATAAAATGTAAAGAGTCCCACTAAGCTGTTGTTACAAAGTTTCAGAATCTCAGAGAGACAGAAGCTCCTAAAAGAGTTTCTACAGATATATAAAAGCCAACTACAAACAATGTATCACACAATGGCAACATTGTAAGAACAACATTGTAAAGCGAGCCCATTGTAGAATATCTTCAGAATCATAAAATTTAGATTCAACCTAGAGGTTTACTCTCTATCAAAAAAGAGAGATTTTAAGTCTGGGCAGATCTCTCAACATCTCCACCCAGGATAACAGGACAGAAGCAAACACAGAATCTAGGACACAGGTGATCCCACACAAGACAGCAGTTATGAGAGGATCCCAAAAGACTTTAAGGAGATGGCACAGAAAGAATCAGAAAAGCAAACATCGAGCATATCTAGGGAAAGTCAGTGTATATTGAATTACGATGACAAAAGGCCAAAGTAAGTTGTCACCCCACCCCCACAACAAAGAAAAATGGAACAGATACGTTTTAGCAGATGGAAAATAGTTGGAAAGGCACATGATAGATGCTGCAACACTTGATGGGGAAAATGGCTGTTAGAAAACAGGCAAACGAATAGTCAGAAAATTAGTTTCATGCTAAAAATAATGGTTTTGAAAGCAAACAGACCAGCCAGGGGCTACTTACTGCATTTGGCTGGGTAAAGTAACACAGGCTAGGAAGAAAGAGATGATCCAGAAGTGCAGAAGTGCTCAGATTTCAGAACTGGTTCAGAGAAAAAATGAAGGAATATGTAATGCAGAGGCACAATGAAAACACTGTATGACTTAGCACTGAATAATATTTGCATAGTCATAATCATGTAAATATTAGATTTAATGGAAAAGTGTGCTACAATTGGAAGAAACAGAGGGAGACAAATAAGGTCATGGTGTAGTGAGGAAGCTATGCTTGCATCTGCTATGGCAGAAAGTCAATACACAGTGCTTACAATTAACTAAAAGACAGTGCTGACAATTAACTTAGCTAAATTAAAAATATGACTAAATATTTAAGGCAGATCTTTATACCACAATCAGACTATTGAAATTTAACTTAAATGTCAGACATTCTTAAAAGGTGGACACACTAAGCTGAAGACTTTTCTGAATACATTTGATACTTAGGAAAATGTAAGATTTAGAAAAGCCACAAAAAGAAGTCCATGCTATCAGCATGGGGTCCTCATTATAATTTAAAGTAATTAAGAGAGACATACTTTTATGTCAAACTATCAGTTTTTTAACTTTTTGACTGTTTACTTACATGGTTTGTATAGTTGCCTTTTCTTATTTCTTCTACTAAGAAAGAAAAAAGAACAAACAAACTGGTCACTTCTAATACAAATACCATAAAATAAAACTAGTTGTTAACGTCTTATTGATTACTCCTAAATAACATGGGAACAAATTCAATTTTAAAAAATTATTTCAACAATTTATATTTAAATTAGCTGGCATGATACATCTCATAAAGCAAAATATAAAAACTTTGTTTCACTTTTTGGACTAGTTTACTTTTTGTTTCTATTATATACAAATGAAAGAAACCTTGTATACAAAAGGAAAGGGCAAAAAAATGAGGCCAGATGAAAAAATTAGCTAATAAAAAAGTTTAACTGTTGCATATATGAGCCATGATCCATTAGCATTTTCTCATTCTGTATTTACACATAGCTTACTTTTTTACCAGAATTTAAGAGCTAACAGCTCTAAGAACTACTTCCTGGCCAGGCACCTATCTCTAGATGCACCAGAATCCCAGTAAGCATTTTGAACCACACTTAGTGGTCACCTACTAATATGTCACTAAAAACAAAACAAAACCAAAAAAGAGTCTTTACACAACAGGAAAATAACCTTTTTAAGTTTAGATTCTAAAATGAGTATATAAACCTCATTGAACATGGTGTCTGCAGCACAAAAAGTCATTTTTTTTCCTAAAAAAAAGGCCAGAATAACAGAAGCTCCAAGAGTGACCTAGGCCATGCTTTGTTTCCTACACTGCCTCTGCCTTTAAAGCTAAAAGGGCCTTGTAGGCAAACACTGCTATCACTGAACAGTGAGGGACACACAGTAGTTTTTTTTTTTTTTTTTTTTTTTTACTGCTTCCATGCTCTCTACGTGTGAGAAGCCCATGGCTCTAGAAGGAACTGGGAAAACAATTCTGATACGGTTTGGATATTTCCCCCTCCAAATCTCATGTTAAAACGTGATCCTGAATGTTGGAGACAAGGCCTAGTGGGAGGCATTTGGGTCATGGTGGATTCCTTATGAATGGCTTGGTGCCATCCCCATGGTAATAAGCAAATTCTCATTCTGGTAGTTCAAAAGAGCGTGGCACCTTCCCCCTACCCCCGCCCCACCCTCTTACAGTGTGGAACCACCCGCTTCCCCTTTGCCTACCATCATGATGGTAAGCTTGCGGAGGACCCTACCAGAAGCAAATGCTGAAGCCATGCTTGTACAGCCTGAAGATCTATGAGCCAATTAAACCACTTTTTGTTATAAAAGACTCAGCGTTAGGTATCTCTTTATAGCAATGCATAAATGAACACAAATTCTAGACAGAAATAACTGACTCAAGACAGGCAAAGTCTACTCAAACTACAAGAAACAAAGGTTACAAACTCCCATATTTTACTGTGCTGCATCACTTCACATACGATTATAGATCCTCACTTGTATTCTTTCTGCTTAAATCAACAGGAAAACTTGGCTGTGTATAGCTTTTTAGCAAACAAACAAGGATTTAACATAACACTGAGGAAAATAAGCAGGAGTAGGGCATGTTTAAATTTACATTACATCAAATTAAAAGGTTAACAGAAGTTTTGATTAGCATAAACTTGGATGTGATAAATGCATGTGGTCGGAGGACTGTGGAAGAGGAGGCCAAAATCACAGATTCAATCCTTGTTGATGAACAACTATTTCTTTTTTTTTAATTTGTTTAAATGGAAACCAAGGTGAAGCCTAAGTTCTATCAGTCAACTTTAAAATGTACTCTCTGGAGCAAGGGAAAAGGGACAAAGAATTATTAAATAAAGATAAATCTACAACTCCTCCATCACATGACAAATTGTGTTGATAAAAAGATGGTAAACTGTACAAATAAAAAGTTTACATGTTTTCACTAACACAATAACAATTAAAGTATATCACATGGTAAAATAAGACAAGACAAGTGAATATGTGAAAAATTGAAAAATTTAAACCAATATGAGTTTTTCTAAATACTTTCTACAATACATTTGATCAAATAAGAAGAGTTTTCACTCTTTTTCTTGGTGGAAAAAACATGGTGTCTCACCATCTGTTCGAGATTTTCTCAGGAATATTGTGCTTGTCTCTGGATCGTCAGAAGGGTTGGGCTCCAAATCCATACCTATAGAGGGAGAAAAGAAAAAGGATGTGATCACTTTTAACAGTTTATCAACTCATTTCTTCGACTGCTGTATGTAGGCCATTTCACTACCTCTACCTTTATTCTTATCCACTGAAATGAATGTGTAGACATAAGATGGAGCCAGGCAAGATGGCCCATGTCTGTAGGGCTGAGATGGGAAAATCCCTTAAGGCTAGGTCAGGAATTTGTGGCTAGCGTGAGTAACATAGTGAGACCCTCCGAAAGAAAGAAAGAAAGAGGTAAATGTTTCCTTTGAGTTGTGTAAAATCAACTACATAGAAAAAACAAGATGGCCGTACATTTTAAAGACAGGTCTATTTTATAGGCAAAATATATTATTTATTCTGGAGCTCAAACATTTAAAAAAAAAGTAAATTTAGCATATCTGTCACTTCCATGTCACTCTGAGGACACAGAACCTTAGTTCCATTGAGTAGCTATCTTCCACAGTCGTGTAAGATCTCTAAGTCTTCATTTCTTCATTAGCAATATATAGGGAGAACATACACAGGCCTTTGGATTGGAAAGGGACAAATGAGACATACATAAACTGTGTTGTAATCCTAAAGAATGACAATAAAGAGCCTTTTTTGGGCTCTCATCCAACACTACCAGTCTATGAACTGGTGTGTAAAATCACTCACAGGCTTTCCTTACACCAGCAACCAGAGTATAAGTTTACACAAGTACTGACATATTTTGTGTATAAAAATATAATCAATTCACATATGTTTATTCTAAATTCTTAAACATCTTGAAAAGTGAGTATAGTACTCCAAGTTACAAAGTCACACACTCATCATGAGTCTTAATTATCCTACCTCCGGAAAAAACATAAGAGCCCAACTAAAGTTTTTTTGTTTTTGAACTTTAAGTTCTGAGAAACATGTGCAGAACGTGCAGGTCTGTTACATACCTACAAATGTGCCATAGTGGTTTGCTGCACCTATAAACGCATCATCGAGATTTCAAATCCCACATACATTAAGTATTTGTACTAATGCTCTCTGTTCCCTTACCCCCTGGCCCCTGAAGGGCCCCAGTGTGTGATGTTCCCCTCCCTGTGTCCATGTGATCTCATTGTTCAACTCCTACTTATGAGAGAGAACATGCGGTGTTTGCTTTTTGTTCCTGTGTTAGTTTGCTGAGGATGATGACTTCCAGCTTCTTGAGCTTTAGTTTCTTATCTTTGAACAACATGCTATTGTCAGGAGAGGGAAGGACAAAGGGGAAGCCATGGCAACAGACACTCTTACACAGGCAAGGTCTGGCATTTTAACCTTCAATCTTTATCTTACACAATAAAAGTCTACCTTTACATTTCATGTCTTTTGAAAGACATGAGACCCAGGACTCTTGACACCTACGCCTGTCCAGAGACCCAGGCCCCTGGCACCTACCCTGTCCAGAGAACCTGGACCCCGGCACCAACACCTGTCCAGAGACCCAGGCTCCCCGGCACCTACCCCCGTCCAGAGACCCAGGCCCCCGGCACCTACCCCTATCCACAGACCCAGGCCCCGGCACCTACCCTGTCTAGAGGACCAGGACCCCAACACCTACCCCGGTCCAGGACCCCACATCTAGCCCTGTCCAGAGATGCAGGCCCCGCGACACCTACCCCTGTCCAGAGACCCAGGCTCCCCAGGACCTGCCTCTGTCCAGAGGGACTGGACCCCAGGACCTGCCTCTGTCCAGAGGCACTGGACCCCGGCACCTACCCAGTCCCAGGCCCCTCGGCACCGACAACTATCCAGAGATCCAGGCCCCCCGGCACCAAGCCCTGTCCAGAGACATCAGGTCCCCCGGCACCTAGCCCTGTCCAGAGGCCCTGGAACCCGGCACCTACCCCTGTCCAGAGACACAGGCCCCTGGTACCTACCCCTGTCCAGAGACGCAGGCCCCCCGGGACCTACCCCTGTCAAGAAACCCAGAACCCCCGGCACCTAACCCTGTCCACAGACACAGGCCCCCGGCACCTTTCCCGTCCAGAGACGCAGGACCCCGGCACCTAACCCTGTCCAGACACTCAGGCCCCCGGCACCAACCCATGTCCAGAGACCCAGGACCCTGGCAGCTACCCCTGTCCAGAAACCCAGGACCCCGGCACCTACCCCTGTCTAGAGACCCAGGCCCCCCGGCAACTGCCTCTGTCCAGAGGCCCTAGAGCCCAGCACCTATTAAGTCCCAGGCCCCTCGGCACCTACCCCGGTTCAGAGACCCGGGGCCTCCGGCACCTAGCCCTGTCCAGAGGCCCTGGACCTCGGCACCGGCCCCTGTCCAGAGACCCAGGCTCCTCGGCACCAGCCCCTGTCCAGAGACCCAGGCCCCTGGCACCTACCCCTGTTCAGAGACCCAGGGCCCTGGCACCTACCCCTGTTCAGAGACCCAGATCCCGGCACCTACCAGTTTCTAGAGACTCAGGCCCCCGGCACCTACCCGTGTCCAAAGACCCATGCGCCCCGGCACCTGCGCCTGTCCAGAGGCCCAGACCCTCGGCACCTGCCCCTGTCCAGAGGCCCTGGACCCCTGCACCTGCCCCTGTCCAGAGGCCGAGGACCCCTAACTCCTACCCCTTTCCAGGACCGTACACCTATCCCTGTCCAGAGACCAAGGCCCCCAGCACCTACCCCTGTCCAGAGAACCAGGCCCCCAGCACCTACCCCTGCCCAGAGGCCCTGGACCCCGGCACATACCCCTGTCCAGAGACCCAGGCCCCCAGGCACCTAACCCTGTCCAGAGACCGACCCAGGCCTTCCGGCACCTGCCCCTGTCCAGAGGCACTGGACCCTAGCACCTACCCAGGCCCAGGGCCCCAGCAACTACCTCTGTCCAGAGACCCTGGGCTCCCGGCACCTAGCCCTGTCCAGATGCCCTGGATCCCGGCACCTAACCTGTGCAGAGAACCAGGCCCCCGGCACATATCCCTGGCCAATGACCAAAAAAAAAAAAAACACATGATTATCTCAATAGATGCAGAAAAGGTCTTTGATAAAATTCAACACCCTTTCATGCTAAAAACTCTCCATAAACTAGGTGTTGACAGAACTATCTCTAAGTAGTAAGAGCTATTAATGACAAACCCATAGCCAGTACCATAATGAATGGGCAAAAGCTGGAATCATTCCCTTTAAATCCAGCACAAGACAAGGATGCCGGCTTTCACCACTCCTATTCAACATAGTATTGGAAGCTCTGGCCAGAGAAATCAAGCAAAAAAAAAGAAACAAAGTGTATTCAAACAGGAAGAGAGGACATCAAATTGTCTCTGTTTGCAGACAACATGAGTGTATATTTACAAAACCCCATCATCTCAGGCAAGCAGAGAGCCAAACCTTGAGTGAACTCCTCCCATTCACAATTGTTACAAAGAAAATAAATTACCTAGGAAGACAACTTACAAGGGAAGTGAAGGACCTCTTCAAGGAGAACTACAAGCTACCGCTCAAAGAAATAAGAGAGGACACAAACAAATGGAAAAACATTCCATGCTCGTGGGTCGAAAGAATCATTATCGTGAAAATGGCCATACTGCCCAAAGTAATTTGTAAATTCAATGCTATTCCCCTCAAGCTACCACTGATTTTCTTCACAAAACCAGAAACAACTACTTTAAATTTCATGTGAAACCATAAAAGAGCCCGTATAGCCAAGACAATCCTAAGTCAAAAGAACAAAGCTGGAGGGATCACACTACCTGACTTGAGACTGTTCTAAAGAGACACAGTAACCAAAACAGCATGGTACTGGTACGAACTAATTATGTAGACCAAAGGAACAGAACAGAGACCTCAGAAATAACACCACGCGTCCACAACCATCTGATCTTCCACAAATCTGTCAAGAACAAGCAATGGGGAAAGGGTTCCCAATTTAATCAATGGTGCTGGGAAAACTGGCTAGCCATATGCAGAAAACAGAAACTAGACCCATTCCTTACATCTTACACAAAAATTAAGATGGATTAAAGACGCAAACATAAAAACTAAAACTATAAATACCCTAGAAGAAAACCTAAGCAATCTCATCCAGGACATAGGCAAGGGCAAAGACTTCATGACTAAAACAGCAAAAGCCATTGCAACAAAAGCCAAAATTGATAAATGGGATCTAACGAAAGAGCTTCTGCTCAGCCAGTCTCTGCCCCTGTCGAGAGACCCAAACCCCCGGCACCTGCCCCTGTCGAGAGGCCCAGGACCCCTGGTACCTAGCCAGTCCCAGGCCCCCCGGGACTGGACATACCCCTGTCCAGAGACCCAGGCCTCTGGCACGTGTCCTGTCCATAGACCCAGGACCCCGGCACCTGCCCCTGTCCAGAGGCCCTGGACCCTGGCACCTACCCAGGCCCAGGTCTCCCGGTACCTACCCCCGTCAAGAGACCCAGGACCCCCGGGGCACCTACCCCTGTCCAGAGACCCAGGCCCCCTGGCACCTACCCCCGTTCAGAGACCCAGGCCCCCCAGTACCAGCCCCTGTCCAGAGGCCCTGGACCCCGGAACCTACCCAGGCCCAGGCCCCCCGGCACCTACCATCGTCTAGAGACCCATGCCCCCAGAACCCACCCCCGTTCAGAGACCCAGGCCCCAGCACCTGCCCCTGTCCAGAGACCCAGGCCCCGAGGCACCTACCACTGTCCAAAGACCCAAGACCCCTGGCACGTAACTGTGTCAAGAGACCCAGGCCCCCCGGCACCTGCCTCTCTCCAGAGACCCAGGTCCCCCGGAACCAACCCCTGTCCACAGACCCAGGCCCCCTGGCACATGCCCCTATCCAGAGGCCCTGGACAGCGACACCTACCCAGGCCCAGGCCCCCCGGCACCTACCCCTGTCCAGAGACCAAGGCCCCCTGGCACCTGCCCCTATCCAGAGGCCCTGGACCCCGGCACCTACACAGGCCCAGGCCCCCCGGCACCTATCCCTGTCCAGAGGACCAGGCTCCCCGGCACCTACCCCTATCCGAAGACTCAGGCCCACGACACTGACCCTGTCCAGAGACCGAGGACCCCTGGCACCTACCACTGTCCAGAGACCCAGGCCCATGGCACTTACCACGTCCAGAGACCGAGGACCCCTGGCACCTACCCCTGTCCAGAGACCCAGGCCCCCCGGCACCTACCCCTGTCCAGAGACTCAGGCACCCCGGCACCTAGCCCTGTCCAGAGGCCCTGGACCCCGGCATCTACCCCTGTCCACAGACCCAGGCCCCCCGGCACCTACCCTGTCCAGAGACCCAGGCTCCGGGCACCTAACCCTGTCCAGAGATTCAGGACCCCCGGCACCTAGCCCTGTCCAGAGGCCCTGGACCCCGGCATGTACCCCTGTCCACAGACCCACGCCCCCCGGCACCTACCCCTGTGCAGAGACCCAGGCCCCCCGGCACATACCCCTGTGCAGAGACCCAGGCCCCCCGGCACCTATCCCCGTTCAGAGACCCAGGCCCCCGGCACCAGCCCCTGTCCAGAGACCCAGGCCCCCAGCACCTTTCCCTGTCCAGAGGCCCTGGAACCCGGCACCTACCGAGGCCCAGGCCCCCTGGCACCTGCCCCCGTCCAGAGACCAAGGACCCCTGGCACCTACCCATCCAGAGACCCAGGCCCCCTGGCACCAACCACCGTTCAGAGACCTAGGCCCCCGGCACCTGCCCCTTCCAGAGACCCAGGCCCCCCAGCACCTACCCCTATACAGAGACCAAGGCACCTGCCCCTTCCAGAGACCCAGGTCCCGCAGCACCTACCCCTATCCAAAGACCAAGGTGTCCCGGCACCTACACCTGTCCAGAGACCCAGGCCTCCGGCACTTACCCCTGTCCAGAGACTCAGGACCCCGGCACCTACCCCTGTCCTGAGACCCGGGCCCCCGGCACCTCCCCTGTCCAGAGACTCAGGACCCCTGGCACCTACACCTGCCCAGAGACACCCGCCCCCAGCAGCTACCCCTGTCCAGAGACACAGGCCCCCCGGCACATGCCCCCGTCCAGAGACCCAGGCCCCCCGGCACCTACCCATGTCCAGAGACCCCGGCCCCCCGGCACCTACCCCTGTCCAGAGACCAAAGACCCCCGGCACGTACCCGTGTCAAGAGACTCAGGCCCCCCGGCACCTGCCTCTGTCCAGAGACCCAGGTCCCCCGGAACCTACCCCTGTCCACCGACCCAGGCCCCCCGGCACATGCCCCTGTCCAGAGGCCCTGGACCGCGACACCTACCCAGGCCCAGGCCCCCCGGCACCTACCCCTGTCCAGAGACCAAGGCCCCCTGGCACCTGCCCCTATCCAGAGGCCCTGGACCCCGGCACCTACACAGGCCCAGGCCCCCCGGCACCTATCCCTGTCCAGAGGACCAGGCTCCCCGGTACCTACCCCTATCCGAAGACTCAGGCCCACGACACTTACCCTGTCCAGAGACCGAGGACCCCTGGCACCTACCCCTGTCCAGAGACCCAGGCCCATGGCACTTACCACGTCCAGAGACCGAGGACCCCTGGCACCTACCCCTGTCCAGAGACCCAGGCCCCCCGGCACCTACCCCTGTCCAGAGACTCAGGCACCCCGGCACCTAGCCCTGTCCAGAGGCCCTGGACCCCGGCATCTACCCCTGTCCACAGACCCAGGCCCCCCGGCACCTACCCTGTCCAGAGACCCAGGCTCCGGGCACCTAACCCTGTCCAGAGATTCAGGACCCCCGGCACCTAGCCCTGTCCAGAGGCCCTGGACCCCGGCACGTACCCCTGTCCACAGACCCACGCCCTCCGGCACCTACCCCTGTGCAGAGACCCAGGCCCCCCGGCACATACCCCTGTGCAGAGACCCAGGCCCCCCGGCACCTATCCCCGTTCAGAGACCCAGGCCCCCGGCACCAGCCCCTGTCCAGAGACCCAGTCCCCCCAGCACCTTTCCCTGTCCAGAGGCCCTGGAACCCGGCACCTACCGAGGCCCAGGCCCCCTGGCACCTGCCCCCGTCCAGAGACCAAGGACCCCTGGCACCTACCCGTCCAGAGACCCAGGCCCCCTGGCACCAACCACCGTTCAGAGACCTAGGCCCCCGGCACCTGCCCCTTCCAGAGACCCAGGCCCCCCAGCACCTACCCCTATACAGAGACCAAGGCACCTGCCCCTTCCAGAGACCCAGGCCCCGCAGCACCTACCCCTATCCAAAGACCAAGGCGTCCCGGCACCTACACCTGTCCAGAGACCCAGGCCTCCGGCACTTACCCCTGTCCAGAGACTCAGGACCCCGGCACCTACCCCTGTCCTGAGACCCGGGCCCCCGGCACCTCCCCTGTCCAGAGACTCAGGACCCCTGGCACCTACACCTGCCCAGAGACACCCGCCCCCAGCAGCTACCCCTGTCCAGAGACACAGGCCCCCCGGCACATGCCCCCGTCCAGAGACCCAGGCCCCCCGGCACCTACCCCTGTCCAGAGACCCCGGCCCCCCGGCACCTACCCCTGTCCAGAGACCAAAGACCCCCGGCAGGTACCCGTGTCAAGAGACTCAGGCCCCCCGGCACCTGCCTCTGTCCAGAGACCCAGGTCCCCCGGAACCTACCCCTGTCCACAGACCCAGGCCCCCCGGCACATGCCCCTGTCCAGACACCCTGGACCGCGACACGTACCCAGGCCCAGGCCCCCCGGCACCTACCCCTGTCCAGAGACCAAGGCCCCCTGGCACCTGCCCCTATCCAGAGGCCCTGGACCCCGGCACCTACACAGGCCCAGGCCCCCCGGCACCTATCCCTGTCCAGAGAACCAGGCTCCCTGGCACCTACCCCTATCCAGGGACCCAGGCCCACGACACTTACCCCGTCCAGAGACCGAGGACCCCCGGCACCTACCCCTGTCCAGAGACCCAGGCCCCCCGGCACCTACCCCTGTCCAGAGACCCAGGCCCGCCGGCACCTAGCCCTGTCCAGAGGCCCTGGACCCCGGCACCCGCCCCTGTCAAGGGACCCAGGCTCCCCGGCACCTGCCCCTGTCCAGAGACCAAGGCCCCCCGGCACCTACAGCTGTCCAGAGACTCAGGACCCCGGCACCTTAACATGTCCAGATACCCACGCCCTCCGGTCCCTGCACCTGTCCAGAGACCCAAGCACCTAGGCACCTACCCCTGTGTAGAGACCCAGGCCCCCCACCACCTACCCATGTCCGGAGACCCAGGACCCTGGCACCTGCCCCTCTCCAGAGACCTAAACCCCCGGCACCTGCCCCTGTTCAGAGGCCCTGGACCCCGGCACCTACCCAGGCCAAGGCCCCTCGGCACCTGAACCTGTCCAGAGACCAAGGCCCCTCGGCACCTACAGCTGTCCAGAGACTCAGGACCCCAGCACCTGAACATGTCCAGATGCCCTGAACCCCAGCACCTGCCCCTGTCCAGATACCCAGGCCCCACGGTCCCTGCACCTGTCCAGAGACCCAAGCACCTAGGCACCTACCCCTGTGTAGCGACCCAGGCCCCCCAGCACCTACCCCTGTCCGGAGACCCAGGCCCCTGGCACCTGCCCCTCTCCAGAGACCTAAACCCCCGGCACATGCCCCTGTTCAGAGGCCCTGGACCCCGGCACCTACCCAGGCCAAGGCCCCTCGGCACCTGACCCTGTCCAGAGACCCAAACACCCGGCACCTGCCTCTTTCGAGAGACCCAGGACCCCGCACCTTCCCCTGTCCAGAGACCAAAATCCCCAAACACCTACCCCTGTCCAGAGACCCAACCCCCAGCACCTACCCTTTCCAGAGACCCAGGATACCGGCGCCTACCCCTGTCCAGAGACCCAGGACCCCGGCGCCTACCCCTGTCTAGAGAACCAGGCCCCCGGCAACTGCCTCTGTCCAGAGGCCCTAGAGCCCAGCACCTACTAAGTCCCAGGCCCCTCGGCACCTACCCCGGGTCAGAGACCCAGGGCCTCCGGCACCTAGCCCTGTCCAGAGGCCCTGGACCTCGGCACCTGCCCCTGTCCAGAGACCCAGGCTCCTCGGCACCAGCCCCTGTCCAGAGACCCAGGCCCCTGGCACCTACCCCTGGTTCAGAGACCCAGACCCCGGCACCTACCAGTTTCTAGAGACTCAGGCCCCCCGGCACCTACCCCTGTCCAAAGACCCATGCGCACCGGCACCTGCGCCTGTCCAGAGGCCCAGACCCTCGGCATCTGCCCCGGTCCAGAGGCCCTGGACCCCTGCACCTGCCCCTGTCCAGAGGCCGAGGACCCCTAACTCCTACCCCTTTCCAGGACCGCGCACCTATCCCTGTCCAGAGACCAAGGCCCCCCAGCACCTACCCCTGTCCAGAGAACGAGGACCCCAGCACCTACCCCGTCCAGGGACCCAGGCCCCTGGGCACCTACCCCTGCCCAGAGGCCCTGGACCCCGGCACATACCCCTGTCCAGAGGCACTGGACCCCGGCACCTACCCAGTCCCAGGGCCCTCAGCACTGACAACTATCCAGAGATCCAGGCCCCCCGGCACCAAGCCCTGTCCAGAGACATCAGGTCCCCCGGCACCTAGCCGTGTCCAGAGGCCCTGGACCCCGGCACCTACCCCTGTCCAGAGACGCAGGCCCCCCGGGACCTACCCCTGTCAAGAAACCCAGAACCCCCGGCACCTAACCCTGCCCACAGACACAAGCCCCCGGCACCTATCCTGTCCAGAGACGCAGGACCCCGGCACCTAACCCTGTCCAGACACCCAGGCCCCCGGCACCTACCCATGTCCAGAGACCCAGGACCCTGGCAGCTACCCCTGTCCAGAGACCTAGGACCCCGGCACCTACCCCTGTCTAGAGACACAGGCCCCCCGGCAACTGCCTCTGTCCAGAGGCCCTAGAGCCCAGCACCTACTAAGTCCCAGGCCCCTCGGCACCTACCCCGGGTCAGAGACCCAGGGCCTCCGGCACCTAGCCCTGTCCAGAGGCCCTGGACCTCGGCACCTGCCCCTGTCCAGAGACCCAGGCTCCCGGGCTCCATGGCCCCAGTGTGTGATGTTCCCCTCCCTGTGTCCATGTGGTCTCATTGTTCAACTCCTACTTATGAGAGAGAACATGCGGTGTTTGCTTTTTGTTCCTGTGTTAGTTTGCTGAGGATGATGACTTCCAGCTTCTTGAGCTTTCGTTTCTTATCTTTGAACAACATGCTATTGTCAGGAGAGGGAAGGACAAAGGGGACGCCATGGCAACAGACACTCTTACACAGGCAAGGTCTGGCATTTTAACCTTCAATCTTTATCTTACACATTAAAAGTCTACCTTTACATTTCATGTCTTTTGAAAGTTTTGACCACGAACCATCCCCTACCTCTCTTTTAGAACAAGAAGGTAAATAAAGTCTGTTAAGTCACCAGAATAAATCTAGAGATACATTCTGTGTTAAAGTAAGAATTTTAAAGTAATCAGAGCTTCATGGGTAAAGTACTTGGGGGGGGGGGAATATCTATTTTTTTGTAACCCTGGCCATGACATTTCATACCTTTCACAATTATTTTAAGCACCTTCCATTTTCTTTCCTTTTGTGTTCAAATTACAGTTAGAAGAAACAGTGCCTATTAAGATGACTTAAAGCAACCCATTCAGAATACCCTATCATCTCTCCCATGGCAACCTTCGTTCTGATTTTAAATAAGAAATCCCCAAATATTTCAGTATGAATTGTCTTGAGATTTAGCTACTTTAACACAGGAAATAATTAGGCACTTAGCTGGTTCCTTCACTTAGGTACCATCTGGATAGGTACAAAGAAAGAATGGGATGGATACTGGAAAGTTGGAATATTTAAGTTTGTATTGAAAAAGGGAAGAGAATATTCCAAAGAAGCCTCAACAAAGTCCCACAGAATAATAAATAGAGCTACCGACAAGACGAGCCATAAATAAAAGGTCCCATGCCAGCCTGAGAGAATGAGATGAGGGAGCAAGAACTGGGTGTTTGGGAGGGGAGGAGAAAAGAAATTGACTGGACTCCGTGGAGAAAGACTGAGTGGTGGGAATGGGAATGCAAGGCAGAGCCAGCCTTTGCTCCTGGCCAGCCCTGGAAAAGCTGGTTACAGGTAAAAAGGAGCCTGAGGTTGGGGATGTCCCCCAGGGAACCTTGGGGACAGCAGCAACCAGCGGTGTGGCCAGGGCAGATGGCACCGTCACCTCCTTACCTTCAGGCATCTCTTGGTCACGGATGTGGTGGACACGAAGGCCCTCATCAGCTTCAACAATCAATTCAGCAGGCTCTTCAACAGCAGCCATGGGCGCTGCTGCTATTGTGTCCTCAGCTGATGCCTCACAGACCTCAGATTGAGAGGGACACCCTGACCCCTCATGCTGTTCCAACTCAGGGCTGGCCTTGGGGCACACGCAACAGGTCAGTATGCACCCCATTGGACTGTCTGCCGCCACCTGTGCCTCTGCTCACAGTGTTGGCCACGCACTCCCGCTGCCCTAGGCCGAGGTTATGCTGCACTTGGCAGAGATGCTATCGCCGCTGCTCGCCTGCCCACCCCACAGCTCAGCCCCAGCCCCAGCCCCAGCCCCAGCCGGGGCTCAGGCCAAGGCCCTCACCCTGCCGCCTCCCTTGAGTTGACTTGCTTGGGAGAGCGAAGAACAGCCGACTTATTTAATAGGTTGTCAACCCAGCGAGCGCTGGGAGACACAACAACTGCCTCAAGACAGTACAAAAGGAGCTCCTCCTCCTTCTGCAGTCACCTACAGACTGAAGCCCACTGGCCCACTGGCCTCAGAATGCCCCGCCCCATACCTCACAATGCCCCACCCTGGATTCCGCCCCTCCCCCGCTGCCTGGGCTGCCCCACCCTGTGGTTTATGATGCTGCTGCTCTCCTGGCTCCTCATGCAGTGCCAGTGGGACTAAGGTTTTCATTCATCACCAGTTTCCTGAGCTTTTTAGTCCTAAGAAAAGCACAGGGTGGTTCATTACTGGAAGCCATCTTACCCTATGAGTTCTATACAAAGTCTCAGTTAGTAGAGTGGGTCCGATTAGCAACCAAGTTGAACAACTTTTATTTGCTAACTGAATGTAGATACAACTGAATTGTTCACTGCGTTTGTAACGAAATACTCCTCTCCTGTCTTCCAAAGAGTGGTAGTTTTTGTCTGCCCCCAGGCACCTACCCCTGTGCAGAGGCCCTGGATCCCGGCAGCTACCCGCGTTCAGAGACCCTGGCCCCCGACAGCTGCCCCGTCCAGACACCCTGGACCCCAGCAATTACCCAGGCCAAGGCCCCCCGGCACCTACACCTGTCCAGACACCCAGGCCCCCTGCACCTACCCCATCCAGAGACCCAGGACCCCTGGCACCTACTCGTCGAGACACTCAGACCCACGGCACCTGCCTCTTCAAGAGACCCAGGTCCCCCAGCACCTACCCCGTCCAGAGACACAAGACCCGTGGCACCTACCCCTGTCCAGAGACCCAGGCCACCGGCACCTACCCTGTACAGAGGACCTGGAACCCAGCACCTACCCAGGCACAGGCCCACCAGAACCTACCTCTATCCAGAGACCCAGGCCCCCCGGCACCTAGCCCTGTCCAGAGGCCCTAGACCCCGGCACCTACCCCTGACCACAGACCCAGACGCCCGGCACCTACCCCTGTTCAGAGACCCAGGCCCCCCGGCACCTACCCCTGTCCAGAGACCCAGACCCCTGGCACCTACCCATGTCCAGAGACTCAGGATCCCTGGCACCAACCGCTGTCCTGAGACCCAGGAGCCGGAACCTACCACCGTCCAGAGACCCAGGCCCCCGGCACCTACCCCTGTCCAGAGACCCAAGCCCCGGCACCTACCCCTGTCCAGAGGCCCAGGACCCCAACACCTACCCCGGTCCACGACCCCACATCTAGCCCTGTCCAGAGATGCAGACCCCGCGACACATACACCTGTCCAGAGACCCAGGCTCCCCAGGACCTGCCTCTGTCCAGAGGAACTGGACGCCGGCACCTACCCAGTCCCAGGCCCCTGGGAACCGACAACTATCCAGAGATCCAGGCCCCCCGGCACCAAGCCCTGTCCAGACACATCACGTCCCCTGGCACCTAGCCCTGTCCAGAGGCCCTGGACCCCGGCACCTACCCCTGTCCAGAGACACAGGCCCCCGGTACCTACCCCTGTCAAGAAACCCAGAACCCCCGGCACCTAACCCTGTCCGCAGACACAGGCCCCTGGCACCTATCCCGTCCAGAGACGCAGGACCCCGGTACTTAACCCTGTCCAGACACCCAGGCCCCCGGCACCTACCCATGTCCAGAGACCCAGGACCCTGGCAGCTACCCCTGTCCAGAGACCCAGGACCCTGGCACCTACCCCTCTCTAGAGACACAGGCCCCCCAGGAACTGAGTCTGTCCAGAGACCCTAGAGCCCAGCACCTACTAAGTCCCAGGCCCCTCGGCACCTACCCCGGGTCAGAGACCCAGGGCCTCCGGCACCTAGCCCTGTACAGAGGCCCTGGACCTCGGCACCTGCTCCAGTCCAGAGACCCAGGCTCCTCGGCACCAGCCCCTGTCCAGAGACCCAGGCCCCTGGCACCTACCCCTCTTCAGAGACCCAGACCCAGGCACCTACCAGTTTCTAGAGACTCAGGCCCCCGGCACCTACCCCTGTCCAAAGACCCATGCGCCCCGGCACCTGCGCCTGTCCAGAGGCCCAGACCCTCGGCACCTGCCCCTGTCCAGAGGCCCTGGACCCCTGCACCTGCCCCTGTCCAGAGGCCGAGGACCCCTAACACCTACCCCTTTCCAGGACCGCACACCTATCCCTGTCCAGAGACCAAGGCCCCCCAGCACCTACCCCTGTCCAGAGAACCAGGCCCCCAGAACTTACACCGTCCAGGGACCCAGGCCCCCGGGCACCTACCCCTGCCCAGAGGCCCTGGACCCCGGCACATACCCCTGTCCAGAGACCCAGGCCCCCAGGCACCTACCCCTGTGCAGAGGCCCTGGAACCTGGCAGCTACCCGCGTTCAGAGACCCTGGCCCCCGACAGCTGCCCCGTCCAGACACCCTGGACCCCAGCAATTACCCAGGCCAAGGCCCCCCGGCACCTACACCTGTCCAGACACCCAGGCCCCCTGCACCTACCCCATCCAGAGGCCATGGAGCCCGGCACCTATCCCTGTCCAGAGACCCAGGCACCCCGGCACCTACCCCAGCCGTTCAGAAACCCAGGCCCCCGCACCTGCCCCTGTCCGGAGACCCAGGGCCCCCGGCCCCTGCCCCTGTCCAGAGGCCCTGGACCCCGGCACCTACCCAGGCCCAGGCCTCCCGGCACCTACCCCTGTCCAGAGGCACAGATCCCCAGGCACTTACCCTTGTCGAGAGACCCAGGCCCCCCGGCACAAACCCCTGTGCAGAGACCCAGAACCCCCGGAACCTACCCCTGTCCAGAGACCCAGGCCCCCCGGCACCTACCACTATCCAGACACCCAGCCCCTCCGACACCTACCACTGTCCAGACACCCAGCCCCCCCGGCACCTTCCCCTGTCCACAGACCCAGGCCCCCAGCACCTGCCCCTGTACAGAGACCTAAACCCCGGCACCTGCCCCTGTTCAGAGGCCCTGGACTCCGGCACCTACCAAGGCCTAGGCCCCTCGGCATCTGCCCCTGTCGAAAGACCCCAACCCCCGGCAGCTGCCTCTGTCCAGAAGCCCAGGACCCTGCACCTACCCCTGTCCAGAGACCAAGGTCCCCCAACACCTACCCCTGTACAGAGGCCGAGGTCCCCCAACACCAACCCCTGTCCAGCACCCCGAACCTACCCATGTCCAGAGACCCAGGCCCCCAGGCACCTACCCCTGTCCAGAGACCCAGGCCCCCGGCACCTACCCTGTCCAGAGACCCAGGGTCCCCGGCACCTAGCCCTGCGCAGAGGCCCTGGACCCCGGCACGTACCCCTGTCCAGAGACCCAGGGCCCCCGGCACCTAGCCCTGCACAGAGGCCCTGGACCCCGGCACGTACCCCTGTCCAGAGACCCGGGCCCCCCGGGAACCTACCCCTGTCCCCAGACCCAGGCCAGCCAGCACTTATCCCTGTCCAGAGACCCAGGCGCCCCTGCATTTGCCCCTGTCAAGAGACCCAGGCCCCCCGGAACCTGCCCGTATCCAGAGGCCCTGGATCCTGGGACCTACCCATGTCGAGTCCCAGGCCCCCAGGCACCTGTCCCTGTCCAGAGACCCAGGCCCCAGGCACCTACCCCCGTTGAGAGACCCAGGCCCCCGGCACCAGCCCCTGTCCAGAGACCCAGGACCCCGGCACCTACCCCTGTTCAGAGACCCAGGCCCCACGCCACGTGCCCCTGTCGAGAGGCCCTGGACCCCGGCACCTGCCCCTGTCCAGAGGCCCAGGACCCCACACCTACCCTTGTCTAAAGACCCAGGTCCCCCTATACCTACCCCTGTCCAGAGGCACAGGACCGCAACCCCTACCCCTGTTCAGGACCCCGCACCTACCCCTGTTCAGCGACCCAGGACCCCGACACCTAACCCTTTCCAGAGAACCAGGCCCCCAGCCCCTACCCTGTCCGGAGACCCAGGCCCCCGTCACCTACCTCTGTCCAGAGGCCCTGGATCCCGGCACCTATCCCCGTTCAGAGACCCAGGCCCCCGGCACCAGCCCTGTCCAGAGACCCAGTCCCCCCAGCACCTTTCCCTGTCCAGAGGCCCTGGAACCCGGCACCTACCGAGGCCCAGGCCCCCTGGCACCTGCCCCCGTCCAGAGACCAAGGACCCCTGGCACCTACCCATCCAGAGACCCAGGCCCCCTGGCACCAACCACCGTTCAGAGACCTAGGCCCCCGGCACCTGCCCCTTCCAGAGACCCAGGCCCCCCAGCACCTACCCCTATACAGAGACCAAGGCACCTGCCCCTTCCAGAGACCCAGGTCCCGCAGCACCTACCCTATCCAAAGACCAAGGTGTCCCGGCACCTACACCTGTCCAGAGACCCAGGCCTCCGGCACTTACCCCTGTCCAGAGACTCAGGACCCCGGCACCTACCCCTGTCCTGAGACCCGGGCCCCCGGCACCTCCCCTGTCCAGAGACTCAGGACCCCTGGCACCTACACCTGCCCAGAGACACCCGCCCCCAGCAGCTACCCCTGTCCAGAGACACAGGCCCCCCGGCACATGCCCCCGTCCAGAGACCCAGGCCCCCCGGCACCTACCCATGTCCAGAGACCCCGGCCCCCCGGCACCTACCCCTGTCCAGAGACCAAAGACCCCCGGCACGTACCCGTGTCAAGAGACTCAGGCCCCCCGGCACCTGCCTCTGTCCAGAGACCCAGGTCCCCCGGAACCTACCCCTGTCCACCGACCCAGGCCCCCCGGCACATGCCCCTGTCCAGAGGCCCTGGACCGCGACACCTACCCAGGCCCAGGCCCCCCGGCACCTACCCCTGTCCAGAGACCAAGGCCCCCTGGCACCTGCCCCTATCCAGAGGCCCTGGACCCCGGCACCTACACAGGCCCAGGCCCCCCGGCACCTATCCCTGTCCAGAGGACCAGGCTCCCCGGTACCTACCCCTATCCGAAGACTCAGGCCCACGACACTTACCCTGTCCAGAGACCGAGGACCCCTGGCACCTACCCCTGTCCAGAGACCCAGGCCCATGGCACTTACCACGTCCAGAGACCGAGGACCCCTGGCACCTACCCCTGTCCAGAGACCCAGGCCCCCCGGCACCTACCCCTGTCCAGAGACTCAGGCACCCCGGCACCTAGCCCTGTCCAGAGGCCCTGGACCCCGGCATCTACCCCTGTCCACAGACCCAGGCCCCCCGGCACCTACCCTGTCCAGAGACCCAGGCTCCGGGCACCTAACCCTGTCCAGAGATTCAGGACCCCCGGCACCTAGCCCTGTCCAGAGGCCCTGGACCCCGGCATGTACCCCTGTCCACAGACCCACGCCCCCCGGCACCTACCCCTGTGCAGAGACCCAGGCCCCCCAGCACATACCCCTGTGCAGAGACCCAGGCCCCCCGGCACCTATCCCCGTTCAGAGACCCAGGCCCCCGGCACCAGCCCCTGTCCAGAGACCCAGTCCCCCCAGCACCTTTCCCTGTCCAGAGGCCCTGGAACCTGGCACCTACCGAGGCCCAGGCCCCCTGGCACCTGCCCCCGTCCAGAGACCAAGGACCCCTGGCACCTACCCGTCCAGAGACCCAGGGCCCCTGGCACCAACCACCGTTCAGAGACCTAGGCCCCCGGCACCTGCCCCTTCCAGAGACCCAGGCCCCCCAGCACCTACCCCTATACAGAGACCAAGGCACCTGCCCCTTCCAGAGACCCAGGCCCCGCAGCACCTACCCCTATCCAAAGACCAAGGCGTCCCGGCACCTACCCCTGTCCAGAGACCCAGACCTCCGGCACTTACTCCTGTCCAGAGACTCAGGACCCCGGCACCTACCCCTGTCCTGAGACCCGGGCCCCCGGGACCTCCCCTGTCCAGAGACTCAGGACCCCTGGCACCTACACCTGCCCAGAGACACCCGCCCCCAGCAGCTACCCCTGTCCAGAGACTCATGCACCCTGGCACCTAGCCCTGTCCAGAGGCCCTGGACCCGGGCACCTACCCCTGTCCAGAGACACAGGCCCCTGGTACCTACCCCTGTCCAGAGACGCAGGCCCCCCGGGACCTACCCCTATCAAGAAACCCAGAACCCCCGGCACCTAACCCTGTCCACAGACACAGGCCCCCAGCACCTTTCCCGTCCAGAGACGCAGGACCCCGGCACCTAATCCTGTCCAGACACCGAGGCCCCCGGCACCTACCCATGTCCAAAGACCCAGGACCCTGGCAGCTACCCCTGTCCAGAGACCCAGGACCCCGGCACCTACCCCTGTCTAGAGACCCAGTCCCCCCGGCAAATGCCTCTGTCCAGAGGCCCTAGAGCCCAGCACCTACTAAGTCCCACGCCCCTCGGCACCTACCCCGGTTCAGAGACCCAGGCCCCTGGCACCTACCCCTGTTCAGAGACCCAGGGCCCTGGCCCCTACCCCGGTTCAGAGACCCAGACCCCGGCACCTACCAGTTTCTAGAGACTCAGGCCCCCGGCACCTACCCCTGTCCAAAGACCCATGCGCCCCGGCACCTGCGCCTGTCCAGAGGCCCAGACCCTCGGCACCTGCCCCTGTCCAGAGGCCCTGGACCCCTTCACCTGCCCCTGTCCAGAGGCCGAGGACCCCTAACACCTACCCCTTTCCAGGACCGTACACCTATCCCTGTCCAGAGACCAAGGCCCCCAGCACCTACCCCTGTCCAGAGAACCAAGCCCCCAGCACCTACCCCTGCCCAGAGGCCCTGGACCCCGGCACATACCCCTGTCCAGAGACCCAGGCCCCCAGGCACCTAACCCTGTCCAGAGACCGACCCAGGCCTTCCGGCACCTGCCCCTGTCCAGAGGCACTGGACCCTAGCACCTACCCAGGCCCAGGGCCCCAGCAACTACCTCTGTCCAGAGACCCTGGGCTCCCGGCACCTAGCCCTGTCCAGATGCCCTGGATCCCGGCACCTAACCTGTGCAGAGAACCAGGCCCCCGGCACATATCCCTGGCCAATGACCAAAAAAAAAAAAACACATGATTATCTCAATAGATGCAGAAAAGGTCTTTGATAAAATTCAACACCCTTTCATGCTAAAAACTCTCCATAAACTAGGTGTTGACAGAACTATCTCTAAGTAGTAAGAGCTATTAATGACAAACCCATAGCCAGTACCATAATGAATGGGCAAAAGCTGGAATCATTCCCTTTAAATCCAGCACAAGACAAGGATGCCGGCTTTCACCACTCCTATTCAACATAGTATTGGAAGCTCTGGCCAGAGAAATCAAGCAAAAAAAAAGAAACAAAGTGTATTCAAACAGGAAGAGAGGACATCAAATTGTCTCTGTTTGCAGACAACATGAGTGTATATTTACAAAACCCCATCATCTCAGGCAAGCAGAGAGCCAAACCTTGAGTGAACTCCTCCCATTCACAATTGTTACAAAGAAAATAAATTACCTAGGAAGACAACTTACAAGGGAAGTGAAGGACCTCTTCAAGGAGAACTACAAGCTACCGCTCAAAGAAATAAGAGAGGACACAAACAAATGGAAAAACATTCCATGCTCGTGGGTCGAAAGAATCATTATCGTGAAAATGGCCATACTGCCCAAAGTAATTTGTAAATTCAATGCTATTCCCCTCAAGCTACCACTGATTTTCTTCACAAAACCAGAAACAACTACTTTAAATTTCATGTGAAACCATAAAAGAGCCCGTATAGCCAAGACAATCCTAAGTCAAAAGAACAAAGCTGGAGGGATCACACTACCTGACTTGAGACTGTTCTAAAGAGACACAGTAACCAAAACAGCATGGTACTGGTACGAACTAATTATGTAGACCAAAGGAACAGAACAGAGACCTCAGAAATAACACCACGCGTCCACAACCATCTGATCTTCCACAAATCTGTCAAGAACAAGCAATGGGGAAAGGGTTCCCAATTTAATCAATGGTGCTGGGAAAACTGGCTAGCCATATGCAGAAAACAGAAACTAGACCCATTCCTTACATCTTACACAAAAATTAAGATGGATTAAAGACGCAAACATAAAAACTAAAACTATAAATACCCTAGAAGAAAACCTAAGCAATCTCATCCAGGACATAGGCAAGGGCAAAGACTTCATGACTAAAACAGCAAAAGCCATTGCAACAAAAGCCAAAATTGATAAATGGGATCTAACGAAAGAGCTTCTGCTCAGCCAGTCTCTGCCCCTGTCGAGAGACCCAAACCCCCGGCACCTGCCCCTGTCGAGAGGCCCAGGACCCCTGGTACCTAGCCAGTCCCAGGCCCCCCGGGACTGGACATACCCCTGTCCAGAGACCCAGGCCTCTGACACGTGTCCTGTCCATAGACCCAGGACCCCGGCACCTGCCCCTGTCCAGAGGCCCTGGACCCTGGCACCTACCCAGGCCCAGGTCTCCCGGTACCTACCCCCGTCAAGAGACCCAGGACCCCCGGGGCACCTACCCCTGTCCAGAGACCCAGGCCCCCTGGCACCTACCCCCGTTCAGAGACCCAGGCCCCCCAGTACCAGCCCCTGTCCAGAGGCCCTGGACCCCGGAACCTACCCAGGCCCAGGCCCCCCGGCACCTACCATCGTCTAGAGACCCATGCCCCCAGAACCCACCCCCGTTCAGAGACCCAGGCCCCAGCACCTGCCCCTGTCCAGAGACCCAGGCCCCGAGGCACCTACCACTGTCCAAAGACCCAAGACCCCTGGCACGTAACTGTGTCAAGAGACCCAGGCCCCCCGGCACCTGCCTCTCTCCAGAGACCCAGGTCCCCCGGAACCAACCCCTGTCCACAGACCCAGGCCCCCTGGCACATGCCCCTATCCAGAGGCCCTGGACAGCGACACCTACCCAGGCCCAGGCCCCCCGGCACCTACCCCTGTCCAGAGACCAAGGCCCCCTGGCACCTGCCCCTATCCAGAGGCCCTGGACCCCGGCACCTACACAGGCCCAGGCCCCCCGGCACCTATCCCTGTCCAGAGGACCAGGCTCCCCGGCACCTACCCCTATCCGAAGACTCAGGCCCACGACACTGACCCTGTCCAGAGACCGAGGACCCCTGGCACCTACCCCTGTCCAGAGACCCAGGCCCATGGCACTTACCACGTCCAGAGACCGAGGACCCCTGGCACCTACCCCTGTCCAGAGACCCAGGCCCCCCGGCACCTACCCCTGTCCAGAGACTCAGGCACCCCGGCACCTAGCCCTGTCCAGAGGCCCTGGACCCCGGCATCTACCCCTGTCCACAGACCCAGGCCCCCCGGCACCTACCCTGTCCAGAGACCCAGGCTCCGGGCACCTAACCCTGTCCAGAGATTCAGGACCCCCGGCACCTAGCCCTGTCCAGAGGCCCTGGACCCCGGCATGTACCCCTGTCCACAGACCCACGCCCCCCGGCACCTACCCCTGTGCAGAGACCCAGGCCCCCCGGCACATACCCCTGTGCAGAGACCCAGGCCCCCCGGCACCTATCCCCGTTCAGAGACCCAGGCCCCCGGCACCAGCCCCTGTCCAGAGACCCAGGCCCCCAGCACCTTTCCCTGTCCAGAGGCCCTGGAACCCGGCACCTACCGAGGCCCAGGCCCCCTGGCACCTGCCCCCGTCCAGAGACCAAGGACCCCTGGCACCTACCCATCCAGAGACCCAGGCCCCCTGGCACCAACCACCGTTCAGAGACCTAGGCCCCCGGCACCTGCCCCTTCCAGAGACCCAGGCCCCCCAGCACCTACCCCTATACAGAGACCAAGGCACCTGCCCCTTCCAGAGACCCAGGTCCCGCAGCACCTACCCCTATCCAAAGACCAAGGTGTCCCGGCACCTACACCTGTCCAGAGACCCAGGCCTCCGGCACTTACCCCTGTCCAGAGACTCAGGACCCCGGCACCTACCCCTGTCCTGAGACCCGGGCCCCCGGCACCTCCCCTGTCCAGAGACTCAGGACCCCTGGCACCTACACCTGCCCAGAGACACCCGCCCCCAGCAGCTACCCCTGTCCAGAGACACAGGCCCCCCGGCACATGCCCCCGTCCAGAGACCCAGGCCCCCCGGCACCTACCCATGTCCAGAGACCCCGGCCCCCCGGCACCTACCCCTGTCCAGAGACCAAAGACCCCCGGCACGTACCCGTGTCAAGAGACTCAGGCCCCCCGGCACCTGCCTCTGTCCAGAGACCCAGGTCCCCCGGAACCTACCCCTGTCCACCGACCCAGGCCCCCCGGCACATGCCCCTGTCCAGAGGCCCTGGACCGCGACACCTACCCAGGCCCAGGCCCCCCGGCACCTACCCCTGTCCAGAGACCAAGGCCCCCTGGCACCTGCCCCTATCCAGAGGCCCTGGACCCCGGCACCTACACAGGCCCAGGCCCCCCGGCACCTATCCCTGTCCAGAGGACCAGGCTCCCCGGTACCTACCCCTATCCGAAGACTCAGGCCCACGACACTTACCCTGTCCAGAGACCGAGGACCCCTGGCACCTACCCCTGTCCAGAGACCCAGGCCCATGGCACTTACCACGTCCAGAGACCGAGGACCCCTGGCACCTACCCCTGTCCAGAGACCCAGGCCCCCCGGCACCTACCCCTGTCCAGAGACTCAGGCACCCCGGCACCTAGCCCTGTCCAGAGGCCCTGGACCCCGGCATCTACCCCTGTCCACAGACCCAGGCCCCCCGGCACCTACCCTGTCCAGAGACCCAGGCTCCGGGCACCTAACCCTGTCCAGAGATTCAGGACCCCCGGCACCTAGCCCTGTCCAGAGGCCCTGGACCCCGGCACGTACCCCTGTCCACAGACCCACGCCCTCCGGCACCTACCCCTGTGCAGAGACCCAGGCCCCCCGGCACATACCCCTGTGCAGAGACCCAGGCCCCCCGGCACCTATCCCCGTTCAGAGACCCAGGCCCCCGGCACCAGCCCCTGTCCAGAGACCCAGTCCCCCCAGCACCTTTCCCTGTCCAGAGGCCCTGGAACCCGGCACCTACCGAGGCCCAGGCCCCCTGGCACCTGCCCCCGTCCAGAGACCAAGGACCCCTGGCACCTACCCGTCCAGAGACCCAGGCCCCCTGGCACCAACCACCGTTCAGAGACCTAGGCCCCCGGCACCTGCCCCTTCCAGAGACCCAGGCCCCCCAGCACCTACCCCTATACAGAGACCAAGGCACCTGCCCCTTCCAGAGACCCAGGCCCCGCAGCACCTACCCCTATCCAAAGACCAAGGCGTCCCGGCACCTACACCTGTCCAGAGACCCAGGCCTCCGGCACTTACCCCTGTCCAGAGACTCAGGACCCCGGCACCTACCCCTGTCCTGAGACCCGGGCCCCCGGCACCTCCCCTGTCCAGAGACTCAGGACCCCTGGCACCTACACCTGCCCAGAGACACCCGCCCCCAGCAGCTACCCCTGTCCAGAGACACAGGCCCCCCGGCACATGCCCCCGTCCAGAGACCCAGGCCCCCCGGCACCTACCCCTGTCCAGAGACCCCGGCCCCCCGGCACCTACCCCTGTCCAGAGACCAAAGACCCCCGGCAGGTACCCGTGTCAAGAGACTCAGGCCCCCCGGCACCTGCCTCTGTCCAGAGACCCAGGTCCCCCGGAACCTACCCCTGTCCACAGACCCAGGCCCCCCGGCACATGCCCCTGTCCAGAGACCCTGGACCGCGACACGTACCCAGGCCCAGGCCCCCCGGCACCTACCCCTGTCCAGAGACCAAGGCCCCCTGGCACCTGCCCCTATCCAGAGGCCCTGGACCCCGGCACCTACACAGGCCCAGGCCCCCCGGCACCTATCCCTGTCCAGAGAACCAGGCTCCCTGGCACCTACCCCTATCCAGGGACCCAGGCCCACGACACTTACCCCGTCCAGAGACCGAGGACCCCCGGCACCTACCCCTGTCCAGAGACCCAGGCCCCCCGGCACCTACCCCTGTCCAGAGACCCAGGCCCGCCGGCACCTAGCCCTGTCCAGAGGCCCTGGACCCCGGCACCCGCCCCTGTCAAGGGACCCAGGCTCCCCGGCACCTGCCCCTGTCCAGAGACCAAGGCCCCCCGGCACCTACAGCTGTCCAGAGACTCAGGACCCCGGCACCTTAACATGTCCAGATACCCACGCCCTCCGGTCCCTGCACCTGTCCAGAGACCCAAGCACCTAGGCACCTACCCCTGTGTAGAGACCCAGGCCCCCCACCACCTACCCATGTCCGGAGACCCAGGACCCTGGCACCTGCCCCTCTCCAGAGACCTAAACCCCCGGCACCTGCCCCTGTTCAGAGGCCCTGGACCCCGGCACCTACCCAGGCCAAGGCCCCTCGGCACCTGAACCTGTCCAGAGACCAAGGCCCCTCGGCACCTACAGCTGTCCAGAGACTCAGGACCCCAGCACCTGAACATGTCCAGATGCCCTGAACCCCAGCACCTGCCCCTGTCCAGATACCCAGGCCCCACGGTCCCTGCACCTGTCCAGAGACCCAAGCACCTAGGCACCTACCCCTGTGTAGCGACCCAGGCCCCCCAGCACCTACCCCTGTCCGGAGACCCAGGCCCCTGGCACCTGCCCCTCTCCAGAGACCTAAACCCCCGGCACATGCCCCTGTTCAGAGGCCCTGGACCCCGGCACCTACCCAGGCCAAGGCCCCTCGGCACCTGACCCTGTCCAGAGACCCAAACACCCGGCACCTGCCTCTTTCGAGAGACCCAGGACCCCGCACCTTCCCCTGTCCAGAGACCAAAATCCCCAAACACCTACCCCTGTCCAGAGACCCAACCCCCAGCACCTACCCTTTCCAGAGACCCAGGATACCGGCGCCTACCCCTGTCCAGAGACCCAGGACCCCGGCGCCTACCCCTGTCTAGAGAACCAGGCCCCCGGCAACTGCCTCTGTCCAGAGGCCCTAGAGCCCAGCACCTACTAAGTCCCAGGCCCCTCGGCACCTACCCCGGGTCAGAGACCCAGGGCCTCCGGCACCTAGCCCTGTCCAGAGGCCCTGGACCTCGGCACCTGCCCCTGTCCAGAGACCCAGGCTCCTCGGCACCAGCCCCTGTCCAGAGACCCAGGCCCCTGGCACCTACCCCTGGTTCAGAGACCCAGACCCCGGCACCTACCAGTTTCTAGAGACTCAGGCCCCCCGGCACCTACCCCTGTCCAAAGACCCATGCGCACCGGCACCTGCGCCTGTCCAGAGGCCCAGACCCTCGGCATCTGCCCCGGTCCAGAGGCCCTGGACCCCTGCACCTGCCCCTGTCCAGAGGCCGAGGACCCCTAACTCCTACCCCTTTCCAGGACCGCGCACCTATCCCTGTCCAGAGACCAAGGCCCCCCAGCACCTACCCCTGTCCAGAGAACGAGGACCCCAGCACCTACCCCGTCCAGGGACCCAGGCCCCTGGGCACCTACCCCTGCCCAGAGGCCCTGGACCCCGGCACATACCCCTGTCCAGAGGCACTGGACCCCGGCACCTACCCAGTCCCAGGGCCCTCAGCACTGACAACTATCCAGAGATCCAGGCCCCCCGGCACCAAGCCCTGTCCAGAGACATCAGGTCCCCCGGCACCTAGCCGTGTCCAGAGGCCCTGGACCCCGGCACCTACCCCTGTCCAGAGACGCAGGCCCCCCGGGACCTACCCCTGTCAAGAAACCCAGAACCCCCGGCACCTAACCCTGCCCACAGACACAAGCCCCCGGCACCTATCCTGTCCAGAGACGCAGGACCCCGGCACCTAACCCTGTCCAGACACCCAGGCCCCCGGCACCTACCCATGTCCAGAGACCCAGGACCCTGGCAGCTACCCCTGTCCAGAGACCTAGGACCCCGGCACCTACCCCTGTCTAGAGACACAGGCCCCCCGGCAACTGCCTCTGTCCAGAGGCCCTAGAGCCCAGCACCTACTAAGTCCCAGGCCCCTCGGCACCTACCCCGGGTCAGAGACCCAGGGCCTCCGGCACCTAGCCCTGTCCAGAGGCCCTGGACCTCGGCACCTGCCCCTGTCCAGAGACCCAGGCTCCCGGGCTCCATGGCCCCAGTGTGTGATGTTCCCCTCCCTGTGTCCATGTGGTCTCATTGTTCAACTCCTACTTATGAGAGAGAACATGCGGTGTTTGCTTTTTGTTCCTGTGTTAGTTTGCTGAGGATGATGACTTCCAGCTTCTTGAGCTTTCGTTTCTTATCTTTGAACAACATGCTATTGTCAGGAGAGGGAAGGACAAAGGGGACGCCATGGCAACAGACACTCTTACACAGGCAAGGTCTGGCATTTTAACCTTCAATCTTTATCTTACACATTAAAAGTCTACCTTTACATTTCATGTCTTTTGAAAGTTTTGACCACGAACCATCCCCTACCTCTCTTTTAGAACAAGAAGGTAAATAAAGTCTGTTAAGTCACCAGAATAAATCTAGAGATACATTCTGTGTTAAAGTAAGAATTTTAAAGTAATCAGAGCTTCATGGGTAAAGTACTTGGGGGGGGGGGAATATCTATTTTTTTGTAACCCTGGCCATGACATTTCATACCTTTCACAATTATTTTAAGCACCTTCCATTTTCTTTCCTTTTGTGTTCAAATTACAGTTAGAAGAAACAGTGCCTATTAAGATGACTTAAAGCAACCCATTCAGAATACCCTATCATCTCTCCCATGGCAACCTTCGTTCTGATTTTAAATAAGAAATCCCCAAATATTTCAGTATGAATTGTCTTGAGATTTAGCTACTTTAACACAGGAAATAATTAGGCACTTAGCTGGTTCCTTCACTTAGGTACCATCTGGATAGGTACAAAGAAAGAATGGGATGGATACTGGAAAGTTGGAATATTTAAGTTTGTATTGAAAAAGGGAAGAGAATATTCCAAAGAAGCCTCAACAAAGTCCCACAGAATAATAAATAGAGCTACCGACAAGACGAGCCATAAATAAAAGGTCCCATGCCAGCCTGAGAGAATGAGATGAGGGAGCAAGAACTGGGTGTTTGGGAGGGGAGGAGAAAAGAAATTGACTGGACTCCGTGGAGAAAGACTGAGTGGTGGGAATGGGAATGCAAGGCAGAGCCAGCCTTTGCTCCTGGCCAGCCCTGGAAAAGCTGGTTACAGGTAAAAAGGAGCCTGAGGTTGGGGATGTCCCCCAGGGAACCTTGGGGACAGCAGCAACCAGCGGTGTGGCCAGGGCAGATGGCACCGTCACCTCCTTACCTTCAGGCATCTCTTGGTCACGGATGTGGTGGACACGAAGGCCCTCATCAGCTTCAACAATCAATTCAGCAGGCTCTTCAACAGCAGCCATGGGCGCTGCTGCTATTGTGTCCTCAGCTGATGCCTCACAGACCTCAGATTGAGAGGGACACCCTGACCCCTCATGCTGTTCCAACTCAGGGCTGGCCTTGGGGCACACGCAACAGGTCAGTATGCACCCCATTGGACTGTCTGCCGCCACCTGTGCCTCTGCTCACAGTGTTGGCCACGCACTCCCGCTGCCCTAGGCCGAGGTTATGCTGCACTTGGCAGAGATGCTATCGCCGCTGCTCGCCTGCCCACCCCACAGCTCAGCCCCAGCCCCAGCCCCAGCCCCAGCCGGGGCTCAGGCCAAGGCCCTCACCCTGCCGCCTCCCTTGAGTTGACTTGCTTGGGAGAGCGAAGAACAGCCGACTTATTTAATAGGTTGTCAACCCAGCGAGCGCTGGGAGACACAACAACTGCCTCAAGACAGTACAAAAGGAGCTCCTCCTCCTTCTGCAGTCACCTACAGACTGAAGCCCACTGGCCCACTGGCCTCAGAATGCCCCGCCCCATACCTCACAATGCCCCACCCTGGATTCCGCCCCTCCCCCGCTGCCTGGGCTGCCCCACCCTGTGGTTTATGATGCTGCTGCTCTCCTGGCTCCTCATGCAGTGCCAGTGGGACTAAGGTTTTCATTCATCACCAGTTTCCTGAGCTTTTTAGTCCTAAGAAAAGCACAGGGTGGTTCATTACTGGAAGCCATCTTACCCTATGAGTTCTATACAAAGTCTCAGTTAGTAGAGTGGGTCCGATTAGCAACCAAGTTGAACAACTTTTATTTGCTAACTGAATGTAGATACAACTGAATTGTTCACTGCGTTTGTAACGAAATACTCCTCTCCTGTCTTCCAAAGAGTGGTAGTTTTTGTCTGCCCCCAGGCACCTACCCCTGTGCAGAGGCCCTGGATCCCGGCAGCTACCCGCGTTCAGAGACCCTGGCCCCCGACAGCTGCCCCGTCCAGACACCCTGGACCCCAGCAATTACCCAGGCCAAGGCCCCCCGGCACCTACACCTGTCCAGACACCCAGGCCCCCTGCACCTACCCCATCCAGAGACCCAGGACCCCTGGCACCTACTCGTCGAGACACTCAGACCCACGGCACCTGCCTCTTCAAGAGACCCAGGTCCCCCAGCACCTACCCCGTCCAGAGACACAAGACCCGTGGCACCTACCCCTGTCCAGAGACCCAGGCCACCGGCACCTACCCTGTACAGAGGACCTGGAACCCAGCACCTACCCAGGCACAGGCCCACCAGAACCTACCTCTATCCAGAGACCCAGGCCCCCCGGCACCTAGCCCTGTCCAGAGGCCCTAGACCCCGGCACCTACCCCTGACCACAGACCCAGACGCCCGGCACCTACCCCTGTTCAGAGACCCAGGCCCCCCGGCACCTACCCCTGTCCAGAGACCCAGACCCCTGGCACCTACCCATGTCCAGAGACTCAGGATCCCTGGCACCAACCGCTGTCCTGAGACCCAGGAGCCGGAACCTACCACCGTCCAGAGACCCAGGCCCCCGGCACCTACCCCTGTCCAGAGACCCAAGCCCCGGCACCTACCCCTGTCCAGAGGCCCAGGACCCCAACACCTACCCCGGTCCACGACCCCACATCTAGCCCTGTCCAGAGATGCAGACCCCGCGACACATACACCTGTCCAGAGACCCAGGCTCCCCAGGACCTGCCTCTGTCCAGAGGAACTGGACGCCGGCACCTACCCAGTCCCAGGCCCCTGGGAACCGACAACTATCCAGAGATCCAGGCCCCCCGGCACCAAGCCCTGTCCAGACACATCACGTCCCCTGGCACCTAGCCCTGTCCAGAGGCCCTGGACCCCGGCACCTACCCCTGTCCAGAGACACAGGCCCCCGGTACCTACCCCTGTCAAGAAACCCAGAACCCCCGGCACCTAACCCTGTCCGCAGACACAGGCCCCTGGCACCTATCCCGTCCAGAGACGCAGGACCCCGGTACTTAACCCTGTCCAGACACCCAGGCCCCCGGCACCTACCCATGTCCAGAGACCCAGGACCCTGGCAGCTACCCCTGTCCAGAGACCCAGGACCCTGGCACCTACCCCTCTCTAGAGACACAGGCCCCCCAGGAACTGAGTCTGTCCAGAGACCCTAGAGCCCAGCACCTACTAAGTCCCAGGCCCCTCGGCACCTACCCCGGGTCAGAGACCCAGGGCCTCCGGCACCTAGCCCTGTACAGAGGCCCTGGACCTCGGCACCTGCTCCAGTCCAGAGACCCAGGCTCCTCGGCACCAGCCCCTGTCCAGAGACCCAGGCCCCTGGCACCTACCCCTCTTCAGAGACCCAGACCCAGGCACCTACCAGTTTCTAGAGACTCAGGCCCCCGGCACCTACCCCTGTCCAAAGACCCATGCGCCCCGGCACCTGCGCCTGTCCAGAGGCCCAGACCCTCGGCACCTGCCCCTGTCCAGAGGCCCTGGACCCCTGCACCTGCCCCTGTCCAGAGGCCGAGGACCCCTAACACCTACCCCTTTCCAGGACCGCACACCTATCCCTGTCCAGAGACCAAGGCCCCCCAGCACCTACCCCTGTCCAGAGAACCAGGCCCCCAGAACTTACACCGTCCAGGGACCCAGGCCCCCGGGCACCTACCCCTGCCCAGAGGCCCTGGACCCCGGCACATACCCCTGTCCAGAGACCCAGGCCCCCAGGCACCTACCCCTGTGCAGAGGCCCTGGAACCTGGCAGCTACCCGCGTTCAGAGACCCTGGCCCCCGACAGCTGCCCCGTCCAGACACCCTGGACCCCAGCAATTACCCAGGCCAAGGCCCCCCGGCACCTACACCTGTCCAGACACCCAGGCCCCCTGCACCTACCCCATCCAGAGGCCATGGAGCCCGGCACCTATCCCTGTCCAGAGACCCAGGCACCCCGGCACCTACCCCAGCCGTTCAGAAACCCAGGCCCCCGCACCTGCCCCTGTCCGGAGACCCAGGGCCCCCGGCCCCTGCCCCTGTCCAGAGGCCCTGGACCCCGGCACCTACCCAGGCCCAGGCCTCCCGGCACCTACCCCTGTCCAGAGGCACAGATCCCCAGGCACTTACCCTTGTCGAGAGACCCAGGCCCCCCGGCACAAACCCCTGTGCAGAGACCCAGAACCCCCGGAACCTACCCCTGTCCAGAGACCCAGGCCCCCCGGCACCTACCACTATCCAGACACCCAGCCCCTCCGACACCTACCACTGTCCAGACACCCAGCCCCCCCGGCACCTTCCCCTGTCCACAGACCCAGGCCCCCAGCACCTGCCCCTGTACAGAGACCTAAACCCCGGCACCTGCCCCTGTTCAGAGGCCCTGGACTCCGGCACCTACCAAGGCCTAGGCCCCTCGGCATCTGCCCCTGTCGAAAGACCCCAACCCCCGGCAGCTGCCTCTGTCCAGAAGCCCAGGACCCTGCACCTACCCCTGTCCAGAGACCAAGGTCCCCCAACACCTACCCCTGTACAGAGGCCGAGGTCCCCCAACACCAACCCCTGTCCAGCACCCCGAACCTACCCATGTCCAGAGACCCAGGCCCCCAGGCACCTACCCCTGTCCAGAGACCCAGGCCCCCGGCACCTACCCTGTCCAGAGACCCAGGGTCCCCGGCACCTAGCCCTGCGCAGAGGCCCTGGACCCCGGCACGTACCCCTGTCCAGAGACCCAGGGCCCCCGGCACCTAGCCCTGCACAGAGGCCCTGGACCCCGGCACGTACCCCTGTCCAGAGACCCGGGCCCCCCGGGAACCTACCCCTGTCCCCAGACCCAGGCCAGCCAGCACTTATCCCTGTCCAGAGACCCAGGCGCCCCTGCATTTGCCCCTGTCAAGAGACCCAGGCCCCCCGGAACCTGCCCGTATCCAGAGGCCCTGGATCCTGGGACCTACCCATGTCGAGTCCCAGGCCCCCAGGCACCTGTCCCTGTCCAGAGACCCAGGCCCCAGGCACCTACCCCCGTTGAGAGACCCAGGCCCCCGGCACCAGCCCCTGTCCAGAGACCCAGGACCCCGGCACCTACCCCTGTTCAGAGACCCAGGCCCCACGCCACGTGCCCCTGTCGAGAGGCCCTGGACCCCGGCACCTGCCCCTGTCCAGAGGCCCAGGACCCCACACCTACCCTTGTCTAAAGACCCAGGTCCCCCTATACCTACCCCTGTCCAGAGGCACAGGACCGCAACCCCTACCCCTGTTCAGGACCCCGCACCTACCCCTGTTCAGCGACCCAGGACCCCGACACCTAACCCTTTCCAGAGAACCAGGCCCCCAGCCCCTACCCTGTCCGGAGACCCAGGCCCCCGTCACCTACCTCTGTCCAGAGGCCCTGGATCCCGGCACCTATCCCCGTTCAGAGACCCAGGCCCCCGGCACCAGCCCTGTCCAGAGACCCAGTCCCCCCAGCACCTTTCCCTGTCCAGAGGCCCTGGAACCCGGCACCTACCGAGGCCCAGGCCCCCTGGCACCTGCCCCCGTCCAGAGACCAAGGACCCCTGGCACCTACCCATCCAGAGACCCAGGCCCCCTGGCACCAACCACCGTTCAGAGACCTAGGCCCCCGGCACCTGCCCCTTCCAGAGACCCAGGCCCCCCAGCACCTACCCCTATACAGAGACCAAGGCACCTGCCCCTTCCAGAGACCCAGGTCCCGCAGCACCTACCCTATCCAAAGACCAAGGTGTCCCGGCACCTACACCTGTCCAGAGACCCAGGCCTCCGGCACTTACCCCTGTCCAGAGACTCAGGACCCCGGCACCTACCCCTGTCCTGAGACCCGGGCCCCCGGCACCTCCCCTGTCCAGAGACTCAGGACCCCTGGCACCTACACCTGCCCAGAGACACCCGCCCCCAGCAGCTACCCCTGTCCAGAGACAAAGGCCCCCCGGCACATGCCCCCGTCCAGAGACCCAGGCCCCCCGGCACCTACCCATGTCCAGAGACACCGGCCCCCCGGCACCTACCCCTGTCCAGAGACCAAAGACCCCCGGCACGTACCCGTGTCAAGAGACTCAGGCCCCCCGGCACCTGCCTCTGTCCAGAGACCCAGGTCCCCCGGAACCTACCCCTGTCCACCGACCCAGGCCCCCCGGCACATGCCCCTGTCCAGAGGCCCTGGACCGCGACACCTACCCAGGCCCAGGCCCCCCGGCACCTACCCCTGTCCAGAGACCAAGGCCCCCTGGCACCTGCCCCTATCCAGAGGCCCTGGACCCCGGCACCTACACAGGCCCAGGCCCCCCGGCACCTATCCCTGTCCAGAGGACCAGGCTCCCCGGTACCTACCCCTATCCGAAGACTCAGGCCCACGACACTTACCCTGTCCAGAGACCGAGGACCCCTGGCACCTACCCCTGTCCAGAGACCCAGGCCCATGGCACTTACCACGTCCAGAGACCGAGGACCCCTGGCACCTACCCCTGTCCAGAGACCCAGGCCCCCCGGCACCTACCCCTGTCCAGAGACTCAGGCACCCCGGCACCTAGCCCTGTCCAGAGGCCCTGGACCCCGGCATCTACCCCTGTCCACAGACCCAGGCCCCCCGGCACCTACCCTGTCCAGAGACCCAGGCTCCGGGCACCTAACCCTGTCCAGAGATTCAGGACCCCCGGCACCTAGCCCTGTCCAGAGGCCCTGGACCCCGGCATGTACCCCTGTCCACAGACCCACGCCCCCCGGCACCTACCCCTGTGCAGAGACCCAGGCCCCCCGGCACATACCCCTGTGCAGAGACCCAGGCCCCCCGGCACCTATCCCCGTTCAGAGACCCAGGCCCCCGGCACCAGCCCCTGTCCAGAGACCCAGTCCCCCCAGCACCTTTCCCTGTCCAGAGGCCCTGGAACCCGGCACCTACCGAGGCCCAGGCCCCCTGGCACCTGCCCCCGTCCAGAGACCAAGGACCCCTGGCACCTACCCGTCCAGAGACCCAGGGCCCCTGGCACCAACCACCGTTCAGAGACCTAGGCCCCCGGCACCTGCCCCTTCCAGAGACCCAGGCCCCCCAGCACCTACCCCTATACAGAGACCAAGGCACCTGCCCCTTCCAGAGACCCAGGCCCCGCAGCACCTACCCCTATCCAAAGACCAAGGCGTCCCGGCACCTACCCCTGTCCAGAGACCCAGACCTCCGGCACTTACTCCTGTCCAGAGACTCAGGACCCCGGCACCTACCCCTGTCCTGAGACCCGGGCCCCCGGGACCTCCCCTGTCCAGAGACTCAGGACCCCTGGCACCTACACCTGCCCAGAGACACCCGCCCCCAGCAGCTACCCCTGTCCAGAGACTCATGCACCCTGGCACCTAGCCCTGTCCAGAGGCCCTGGACCCGGGCACCTACCCCTGTCCAGAGACACAGGCCCCTGGTACCTACCCCTGTCCAGAGACGCAGGCCCCCCGGGACCTACCCCTATCAAGAAACCCAGAACCCCCGGCACCTAACCCTGTCCACAGACACAGGCCCCCAGCACCTTTCCCGTCCAGAGACGCAGGACCCCGGCACCTAATCCTGTCCAGACACCGAGGCCCCCGGCACCTACCCATGTCCAAAGACCCAGGACCCTGGCAGCTACCCCTGTCCAGAGACCCAGGACCCCGGCACCTACCCCTGTCTAGAGACCCAGTCCCCCCGGCAAATGCCTCTGTCCAGAGGCCCTAGAGCCCAGCACCTACTAAGTCCCAGGCCCCTCGGCACCTACCCCGGTTCAGAGACCCAGGCCCCTGGCACCTACCCCTGTTCAGAGACCCAGGGCCCTGGCCCCTACCCCGGTTCAGAGACCCAGACCCCGGCACCTACCAGTTTCTAGAGACTCAGGCCCCCGGCACCTACCCCTGTCCAAAGACCCATGCGCCCCGGCACCTGCGCCTGTCCAGAGGCCCAGACCCTCGGCACCTGCCCCTGTCCAGAGGCCCTGGACCCCTTCACCTGCCCCTGTCCAGAGGCCGAGGACCCCTAACACCTACCCCTTTCCAGGACCGTACACCTATCCCTGTCCAGAGACCAAGGCCCCCAGCACCTACCCCTGTCCAGAGAACCAAGCCCCCAGCACCTACCCCTGCCCAGAGGCCCTGGACCCCGGCACATACCCCTGTCCAGAGACCCAGGCCCCCAGGCACCTAACCCTGTCCAGAGACCGACCCAGGCCTTCCGGCACCTGCCCCTGTCCAGAGGCACTGGACCCTAGCACCTACCCAGGCCCAGGGCCCCAGCAACTACCTCTGTCCAGAGACCCTGGGCTCCCGGCACCTAGCCCTGTCCAGATGCCCTGGATCCCGGCACCTAACCTGTGCAGAGAACCAGGCCCCCGGCACATATCCCTGGCCAATGACCAAAAAAAAAAAAACACATGATTATCTCAATAGATGCAGAAAAGGTCTTTGATAAAATTCAACACCCTTTCATGCTAAAAACTCTCCATAAACTAGGTGTTGACAGAACTATCTCTAAGTAGTAAGAGCTATTAATGACAAACCCATAGCCAGTACCATAATGAATGGGCAAAAGCTGGAATCATTCCCTTTAAATCCAGCACAAGACAAGGATGCCGGCTTTCACCACTCCTATTCAACATAGTATTGGAAGCTCTGGCCAGAGAAATCAAGCAAAAAAAAAGAAACAAAGTGTATTCAAACAGGAAGAGAGGACATCAAATTGTCTCTGTTTGCAGACAACATGAGTGTATATTTACAAAACCCCATCATCTCAGGCAAGCAGAGAGCCAAACCTTGAGTGAACTCCTCCCATTCACAATTGTTACAAAGAAAATAAATTACCTAGGAAGACAACTTACAAGGGAAGTGAAGGACCTCTTCAAGGAGAACTACAAGCTACCGCTCAAAGAAATAAGAGAGGACACAAACAAATGGAAAAACATTCCATGCTCGTGGGTCGAAAGAATCATTATCGTGAAAATGGCCATACTGCCCAAAGTAATTTGTAAATTCAATGCTATTCCCCTCAAGCTACCACTGATTTTCTTCACAAAACCAGAAACAACTACTTTAAATTTCATGTGAAACCATAAAAGAGCCCGTATAGCCAAGACAATCCTAAGTCAAAAGAACAAAGCTGGAGGGATCACACTACCTGACTTGAGACTGTTCTAAAGAGACACAGTAACCAAAACAGCATGGTACTGGTACGAACTAATTATGTAGACCAAAGGAACAGAACAGAGACCTCAGAAATAACACCACGCGTCCACAACCATCTGATCTTCCACAAATCTGTCAAGAACAAGCAATGGGGAAAGGGTTCCCAATTTAATCAATGGTGCTGGGAAAACTGGCTAGCCATATGCAGAAAACAGAAACTAGACCCATTCCTTACATCTTACACAAAAATTAAGATGGATTAAAGACGCAAACATAAAAACTAAAACTATAAATACCCTAGAAGAAAACCTAAGCAATCTCATCCAGGACATAGGCAAGGGCAAAGACTTCATGACTAAAACAGCAAAAGCCATTGCAACAAAAGCCAAAATTGATAAATGGGATCTAACGAAAGAGCTTCTGCTCAGCCAGTCTCTGCCCCTGTCGAGAGACCCAAACCCCCGGCACCTGCCCCTGTCGAGAGGCCCAGGACCCCTGGTACCTAGCCAGTCCCAGGCCCCCCGGGACTGGACATACCCCTGTCCAGAGACCCAGGCCTCTGGCACGTGTCCCGTCCATAGACCCAGGACCCCGGCAACTACCCCTGTCTAGAGACCCATGCGCCCCGTCACCTGCGCCTGTCCAGAGGCCCAGACCCTCGGCACCTGCCCCTGTCCAGAGGCCCTGGACTCCTTCACCTGCCCCTGTCTAGAGGCCAAGGACCCCTAACACCTACCCCTTTCCAGGACCGTACACCTATCCCTGTCCAGAGACCAAGGCCTCCAGCACCTACCCCTGTCCAGAGAACCAGGCCCCCAGCACCTACCCCTGCCCAGAGGCCCTGGACCCCGGCACATACCCCTGACCAGAGACCCAGGCCCCCAGGCACCTAACCCTGTCCAGAGACCGACCCAGGCCTTCCGGCACCTGCCCCTGTCCAGAGGCACTGGACCCTAGCACCTACCCAGGCCCAGGGCCCCAGCAACTACCTCTGTCCAGAGACCCTGGGCTCCCGGCACCTACCCCTGTCCAGAGACCCAGGCTCCCTGGCACCTACCCCCGTTCAGAGATCCAGGCCCCCCAGTACCTACCCCTGTCCAGAGGCCCTGCACCCCGGAACCTACCCAGGCCCAGGCCCCCCGGCACCTACCATCGTCTAGAGACCCATGCCCCCAGAACCCACCCCCGTTCAGAGACCCAGGCCCCAGCACCTGCCCCTGTCCTGAGACCCAGGCCCCCCGGCACCTACCACTGTCCAAAGACCCAAGACCCCTGGCACGTACCTGTGTCAAGAGACCCAGGACCCCGGCACCTGCCTCTGTCCAGAGACCCAGGTACCCGGGAAACTACCCCTGTCCACATACCCAGGCCCCCTGGCACATGCCCCTGTCCAGAGGCCCTGGACCGCGACACCTACCCAGGCCCAGGCCCCCCGGCACCTACCCCTGTCCAGAGACCAAGGCCCCCTGGCACCTGCCCCTATCCAGAGGCCCTGGACCCCGGCACCTACACAGGCCCAGGCCCCCCGGCACCTATCCCTGTCCAGAGGACCAGGCTCCCCGGCACCTACCCCTATCCGAAGACTCAGGCCCACGACACTTACCCTGTCCAGAGACCGAGGACCCTTGGCACCTACCCCTGTCCAGAGACCCAGGCCCATGGCACTTACCACGTCCAGAGACCGAGGACCCCCGGCACCTACCCCTGTCCAGAGACCCAGGCCCCCCGGCACCTACCCCTGTCCAGAGACTCAGGCACCCCGGCACCTAGCCCTGTCCAGAGGCCCTGGACCCCGGCATCTACCCCTGTCCACAGACCCAGGCCCCCCGGCACCTACCCTGTCCAGAGATCCAGGCTACGGGCACCTAACCCTGTCCAGAGATTCAGGACCCCCGGCACCTACACCTGTCCAGAGACCCAGGCACGCCGGCATCTACCCCTGTCCAGAGACCCAGGCCCTCCGGCACCTACCTCTGTCCAGAGACAAAGGCGCCCCCGCATCTGCCCGTGTGAAAAGACCCATGCCCGCGGCACCTGAACATGTCCAGAAGCCCTGGACCCTGGCCAGGGTACCCCTGTCCGGATACCCAGGCCCCCCGGCCCCTGTACCTGTCAAGAGACCCGGGACCCCCGGCACCTACCCCTGTGCAGAGACCCAGGCCCCCCGGCACATACCCCTGTGCAGAGACCCAGGCCCCCCGGCACCTACCCCTGTCCAGAGACCCAGGCCCCCCGGCACCTACCACTATCCAGACACCCAGCCCCTCCGACACCTACCACTGTCAAGACACCCAGCCCCCCCGGCACCTTCCCCTGTCCACAGACCCAGGCCCCCAGCACCTGCCCCTGTACAGAGACCTAAACCCCGGCACCTGCCCCTGTTCAGAGGCCCTGGACTCCGGCACCTACCAAGGCCTAGGCCCCTCGGCATCTGCCCCTGTCGAAAGACCCCAACCCCCGGCAGCTGCCTCTGTCCAGAAGCCCAGGACCCCGCACCTAACCCTGTCCAGAGACCAAGGTCCCCCAACACCTACCCCTGTACAGAGGCAGAGGTCCCCCAACACCAACCCCTGTCCAGCACCCCGCACCTACCCATGTCCAGAGACCCAGGCCCCCAGGCACCTACCCATGTCCAGAGACCCCGGCCCCCCGGCACCTACCCCTGTCCAGAGACCAAAGACCCCCGGCACGTACCCGTGTCAAGAGACTCAGGCCCCCCGGCACCTGCCTCTGTCCAGAGACCCAGGTCCCCCGGAACCTACCCCTGTCCACCGACCCAGGCCCCCCGGCACATGCCCCTGTCCAGAGGCCCTGGACCGCGACACCTACCCAGGCCCAGGCCCCCCGGCACCTACCCCTGTCCAGAGACCAAGGCCCCCTGGCACCTGCCCCTATCCAGAGGCCCTGGACCCCGGCACCTACACAGGCCCAGGCCCCCCGGCACCTATCCCTGTCCAGAGGACCAGGCTCCCCGGTACCTACCCCTATCCGAAGACTCAGGCCCACGACACTTACCCTGTCCAGAGACCGAGGACCCTTGGCACCTACCCCTGTCCAGAGACCCAGGCCCATGGCACTTACCACGTCCAGAGACCGAGGACCCCTGGCACCTACCCCTGTCCAGAGACCCAGGCCCCCCGGCACCTACCCCTGTCCAGAGACTCAGGCACCCCGGCACCTAGCCCTGTCCAGAGGCCCTGGACCCCGGCATCTACCCCTGTCCACAGACCCAGGCCCCCCGGCACCTACCCTGTCCAGAGACCCAGGCTCCGGGCACCTAACCCTGTCCAGAGATTCAGGACCCCCGGCACCTAGCCCTGTCCAGAGGCCCTGGACCCCGGCACGTACCCCTGTCCACAGACCCACGCCCTCCGGCACCTACCCCTGTGCAGAGACCCAGGCCCCCCGGCACATACCCCTGTGCAGAGACCCAGGCCCCCCGGCACCTATCCCCGTTCAGAGACCCAGGCCCCCGGCACCAGCCCCTGTCCAGAGACCCAGTCCCCCCAGCACCTTTCCCTGTCCAGAGGCCCTGGAACCCGGCACCTACCGAGGCCCAGGCCCCCTGGCACCTGCCCCCGTCCAGAGACCAAGGACCCCTGGCACCTACCCGTCCAGAGACCCAGGCCCCCTGGCACCAACCACCGTTCAGAGACCTAGGCCCCCGGCACCTGCCCCTTCCAGAGACCCAGGCCCCCCAGCACCTACCCCTATACAGAGACCAAGGCACCTGCCCCTTCCAGAGACCCAGGCCCCGCAGCACCTACCCCTATCCAAAGACCAAGGCGTCCCGGCACCTACACCTGTCCAGAGACCCAGGCCTCCGGCACTTACCCCTGTCCAGAGACTCAGGACCCCGGCACCTACCCCTGTCCTGAGACCCGGGCCCCCGGCACCTCCCCTGTCCAGAGACTCAGGACCCCTGGCACCTACACCTGCCCAGAGACACCCGCCCCCAGCAGCTACCCCTGTCCAGAGACACAGGCCCCCCGGCACATGCCCCCGTCCAGAGACCCAGGCCCCCCGGCACCTACCCCTGTCCAGAGACCCCGGCCCCCCGGCACCTACCCCTGTCCAGAGACCAAAGACCCCCGGCAGGTACCCGTGTCAAGAGACTCAGGCCCCCCGGCACCTGCCTCTGTCCAGAGACCCAGGTCCCCCGGAACCTACCCCTGTCCACAGACCCAGGCCCCCCGGCACATGCCCCTGTCCAGAGACCCTGGACCGCGACACGTACCCAGGCCCAGGCCCCCCGGCACCTACCCCTGTCCAGAGACCAAGGCCCCCTGGCACCTGCCCCTATCCAGAGGCCCTGGACCCCGGCACCTACACAGGCCCAGGCCCCCCGGCACCTATCCCTGTCCAGAGAACCAGGCTCCCTGGCACCTACCCCTATCCAGGGACCCAGGCCCACGACACTTACCCCGTCCAGAGACCGAGGACCCCCGGCACCTACCCCTGTCCAGAGACCCAGGCCCCCCGGCACCTACCCCTGTCCAGAGACCCAGGCCCGCCGGCACCTAGCCCTGTCCAGAGGCCCTGGACCCCGGCACCCGCCCCTGTCAAGGGACCCAGGCTCCCCGGCACCTGCCCCTGTCCAGAGACCAAGGCCCCCCGGCACCTACAGCTGTCCAGAGACTCAGGACCCCGGCACCTTAACATGTCCAGATACCCACGCCCTCCGGTCCCTGCACCTGTCCAGAGACCCAAGCACCTAGGCACCTACCCCTGTGTAGAGACCCAGGCCCCCCACCACCTACCCATGTCCGGAGACCCAGGACCCTGGCACCTGCCCCTCTCCAGAGACCTAAACCCCCGGCACCTGCCCCTGTTCAGAGGCCCTGGACCCCGGCACCTACCCAGGCCAAGGCCCCTCGGCACCTGAACCTGTCCAGAGACCAAGGCCCCTCGGCACCTACAGCTGTCCAGAGACTCAGGACCCCAGCACCTGAACATGTCCAGATGCCCTGAACCCCAGCACCTGCCCCTGTCCAGATACCCAGGCCCCACGGTCCCTGCACCTGTCCAGAGACCCAAGCACCTAGGCACCTACCCCTGTGTAGCGACCCAGGCCCCCCAGCACCTACCCCTGTCCGGAGACCCAGGCCCCTGGCACCTGCCCCTCTCCAGAGACCTAAACCCCCGGCACATGCCCCTGTTCAGAGGCCCTGGACCCCGGCACCTACCCAGGCCAAGGCCCCTCGGCACCTGACCCTGTCCAGAGACCCAAACACCCGGCACCTGCCTCTTTCGAGAGACCCAGGACCCCGCACCTTCCCCTGTCCAGAGACCAAAATCCCCAAACACCTACCCCTGTCCAGAGACCCAACCCCCAGCACCTACCCTTTCCAGAGACCCAGGATACCGGCGCCTACCCCTGTCCAGAGACCCAGGACCCCGGCGCCTACCCCTGTCTAGAGAACCAGGCCCCCGGCAACTGCCTCTGTCCAGAGGCCCTAGAGCCCAGCACCTACTAAGTCCCAGGCCCCTCGGCACCTACCCCGGGTCAGAGACCCAGGGCCTCCGGCACCTAGCCCTGTCCAGAGGCCCTGGACCTCGGCACCTGCCCCTGTCCAGAGACCCAGGCTCCTCGGCACCAGCCCCTGTCCAGAGACCCAGGCCCCTGGCACCTACCCCTGGTTCAGAGACCCAGACCCCGGCACCTACCAGTTTCTAGAGACTCAGGCCCCCCGGCACCTACCCCTGTCCAAAGACCCATGCGCACCGGCACCTGCGCCTGTCCAGAGGCCCAGACCCTCGGCATCTGCCCCGGTCCAGAGGCCCTGGACCCCTGCACCTGCCCCTGTCCAGAGGCCGAGGACCCCTAACTCCTACCCCTTTCCAGGACCGCGCACCTATCCCTGTCCAGAGACCAAGGCCCCCCAGCACCTACCCCTGTCCAGAGAACGAGGACCCCAGCACCTACCCCGTCCAGGGACCCAGGCCCCTGGGCACCTACCCCTGCCCAGAGGCCCTGGACCCCGGCACATACCCCTGTCCAGAGGCACTGGACCCCGGCACCTACCCAGTCCCAGGGCCCTCAGCACTGACAACTATCCAGAGATCCAGGCCCCCCGGCACCAAGCCCTGTCCAGAGACATCAGGTCCCCCGGCACCTAGCCGTGTCCAGAGGCCCTGGACCCCGGCACCTACCCCTGTCCAGAGACGCAGGCCCCCCGGGACCTACCCCTGTCAAGAAACCCAGAACCCCCGGCACCTAACCCTGCCCACAGACACAAGCCCCCGGCACCTATCCTGTCCAGAGACGCAGGACCCCGGCACCTAACCCTGTCCAGACACCCAGGCCCCCGGCACCTACCCATGTCCAGAGACCCAGGACCCTGGCAGCTACCCCTGTCCAGAGACCTAGGACCCCGGCACCTACCCCTGTCTAGAGACACAGGCCCCCCGGCAACTGCCTCTGTCCAGAGGCCCTAGAGCCCAGCACCTACTAAGTCCCAGGCCCCTCGGCACCTACCCCGGGTCAGAGACCCAGGGCCTCCGGCACCTAGCCCTGTCCAGAGGCCCTGGACCTCGGCACCTGCCCCTGTCCAGAGACCCAGGCTCCCGGGCTCCATGGCCCCAGTGTGTGATGTTCCCCTCCCTGTGTCCATGTGGTCTCATTGTTCAACTCCTACTTATGAGAGAGAACATGCGGTGTTTGCTTTTTGTTCCTGTGTTAGTTTGCTGAGGATGATGACTTCCAGCTTCTTGAGCTTTCGTTTCTTATCTTTGAACAACATGCTATTGTCAGGAGAGGGAAGGACAAAGGGGACGCCATGGCAACAGACACTCTTACACAGGCAAGGTCTGGCATTTTAACCTTCAATCTTTATCTTACACATTAAAAGTCTACCTTTACATTTCATGTCTTTTGAAAGTTTTGACCACGAACCATCCCCTACCTCTCTTTTAGAACAAGAAGGTAAATAAAGTCTGTTAAGTCACCAGAATAAATCTAGAGATACATTCTGTGTTAAAGTAAGAATTTTAAAGTAATCAGAGCTTCATGGGTAAAGTACTTGGGGGGGGGGGAATATCTATTTTTTTGTAACCCTGGCCATGACATTTCATACCTTTCACAATTATTTTAAGCACCTTCCATTTTCTTTCCTTTTGTGTTCAAATTACAGTTAGAAGAAACAGTGCCTATTAAGATGACTTAAAGCAACCCATTCAGAATACCCTATCATCTCTCCCATGGCAACCTTCGTTCTGATTTTAAATAAGAAATCCCCAAATATTTCAGTATGAATTGTCTTGAGATTTAGCTACTTTAACACAGGAAATAATTAGGCACTTAGCTGGTTCCTTCACTTAGGTACCATCTGGATAGGTACAAAGAAAGAATGGGATGGATACTGGAAAGTTGGAATATTTAAGTTTGTATTGAAAAAGGGAAGAGAATATTCCAAAGAAGCCTCAACAAAGTCCCACAGAATAATAAATAGAGCTACCGACAAGACGAGCCATAAATAAAAGGTCCCATGCCAGCCTGAGAGAATGAGATGAGGGAGCAAGAACTGGGTGTTTGGGAGGGGAGGAGAAAAGAAATTGACTGGACTCCGTGGAGAAAGACTGAGTGGTGGGAATGGGAATGCAAGGCAGAGCCAGCCTTTGCTCCTGGCCAGCCCTGGAAAAGCTGGTTACAGGTAAAAAGGAGCCTGAGGTTGGGGATGTCCCCCAGGGAACCTTGGGGACAGCAGCAACCAGCGGTGTGGCCAGGGCAGATGGCACCGTCACCTCCTTACCTTCAGGCATCTCTTGGTCACGGATGTGGTGGACACGAAGGCCCTCATCAGCTTCAACAATCAATTCAGCAGGCTCTTCAACAGCAGCCATGGGCGCTGCTGCTATTGTGTCCTCAGCTGATGCCTCACAGACCTCAGATTGAGAGGGACACCCTGACCCCTCATGCTGTTCCAACTCAGGGCTGGCCTTGGGGCACACGCAACAGGTCAGTATGCACCCCATTGGACTGTCTGCCGCCACCTGTGCCTCTGCTCACAGTGTTGGCCACGCACTCCCGCTGCCCTAGGCCGAGGTTATGCTGCACTTGGCAGAGATGCTATCGCCGCTGCTCGCCTGCCCACCCCACAGCTCAGCCCCAGCCCCAGCCCCAGCCCCAGCCGGGGCTCAGGCCAAGGCCCTCACCCTGCCGCCTCCCTTGAGTTGACTTGCTTGGGAGAGCGAAGAACAGCCGACTTATTTAATAGGTTGTCAACCCAGCGAGCGCTGGGAGACACAACAACTGCCTCAAGACAGTACAAAAGGAGCTCCTCCTCCTTCTGCAGTCACCTACAGACTGAAGCCCACTGGCCCACTGGCCTCAGAATGCCCCGCCCCATACCTCACAATGCCCCACCCTGGATTCCGCCCCTCCCCCGCTGCCTGGGCTGCCCCACCCTGTGGTTTATGATGCTGCTGCTCTCCTGGCTCCTCATGCAGTGCCAGTGGGACTAAGGTTTTCATTCATCACCAGTTTCCTGAGCTTTTTAGTCCTAAGAAAAGCACAGGGTGGTTCATTACTGGAAGCCATCTTACCCTATGAGTTCTATACAAAGTCTCAGTTAGTAGAGTGGGTCCGATTAGCAACCAAGTTGAACAACTTTTATTTGCTAACTGAATGTAGATACAACTGAATTGTTCACTGCGTTTGTAACGAAATACTCCTCTCCTGTCTTCCAAAGAGTGGTAGTTTTTGTCTGCCCCCAGGCACCTACCCCTGTGCAGAGGCCCTGGATCCCGGCAGCTACCCGCGTTCAGAGACCCTGGCCCCCGACAGCTGCCCCGTCCAGACACCCTGGACCCCAGCAATTACCCAGGCCAAGGCCCCCCGGCACCTACACCTGTCCAGACACCCAGGCCCCCTGCACCTACCCCATCCAGAGACCCAGGACCCCTGGCACCTACTCGTCGAGACACTCAGACCCACGGCACCTGCCTCTTCAAGAGACCCAGGTCCCCCAGCACCTACCCCGTCCAGAGACACAAGACCCGTGGCACCTACCCCTGTCCAGAGACCCAGGCCACCGGCACCTACCCTGTACAGAGGACCTGGAACCCAGCACCTACCCAGGCACAGGCCCACCAGAACCTACCTCTATCCAGAGACCCAGGCCCCCCGGCACCTAGCCCTGTCCAGAGGCCCTAGACCCCGGCACCTACCCCTGACCACAGACCCAGACGCCCGGCACCTACCCCTGTTCAGAGACCCAGGCCCCCCGGCACCTACCCCTGTCCAGAGACCCAGACCCCTGGCACCTACCCATGTCCAGAGACTCAGGATCCCTGGCACCAACCGCTGTCCTGAGACCCAGGAGCCGGAACCTACCACCGTCCAGAGACCCAGGCCCCCGGCACCTACCCCTGTCCAGAGACCCAAGCCCCGGCACCTACCCCTGTCCAGAGGCCCAGGACCCCAACACCTACCCCGGTCCACGACCCCACATCTAGCCCTGTCCAGAGATGCAGACCCCGCGACACATACACCTGTCCAGAGACCCAGGCTCCCCAGGACCTGCCTCTGTCCAGAGGAACTGGACGCCGGCACCTACCCAGTCCCAGGCCCCTGGGAACCGACAACTATCCAGAGATCCAGGCCCCCCGGCACCAAGCCCTGTCCAGACACATCACGTCCCCTGGCACCTAGCCCTGTCCAGAGGCCCTGGACCCCGGCACCTACCCCTGTCCAGAGACACAGGCCCCCGGTACCTACCCCTGTCAAGAAACCCAGAACCCCCGGCACCTAACCCTGTCCGCAGACACAGGCCCCTGGCACCTATCCCGTCCAGAGACGCAGGACCCCGGTACTTAACCCTGTCCAGACACCCAGGCCCCCGGCACCTACCCATGTCCAGAGACCCAGGACCCTGGCAGCTACCCCTGTCCAGAGACCCAGGACCCTGGCACCTACCCCTCTCTAGAGACACAGGCCCCCCAGGAACTGAGTCTGTCCAGAGACCCTAGAGCCCAGCACCTACTAAGTCCCAGGCCCCTCGGCACCTACCCCGGGTCAGAGACCCAGGGCCTCCGGCACCTAGCCCTGTACAGAGGCCCTGGACCTCGGCACCTGCTCCAGTCCAGAGACCCAGGCTCCTCGGCACCAGCCCCTGTCCAGAGACCCAGGCCCCTGGCACCTACCCCTCTTCAGAGACCCAGACCCAGGCACCTACCAGTTTCTAGAGACTCAGGCCCCCGGCACCTACCCCTGTCCAAAGACCCATGCGCCCCGGCACCTGCGCCTGTCCAGAGGCCCAGACCCTCGGCACCTGCCCCTGTCCAGAGGCCCTGGACCCCTGCACCTGCCCCTGTCCAGAGGCCGAGGACCCCTAACACCTACCCCTTTCCAGGACCGCACACCTATCCCTGTCCAGAGACCAAGGCCCCCCAGCACCTACCCCTGTCCAGAGAACCAGGCCCCCAGAACTTACACCGTCCAGGGACCCAGGCCCCCGGGCACCTACCCCTGCCCAGAGGCCCTGGACCCCGGCACATACCCCTGTCCAGAGACCCAGGCCCCCAGGCACCTACCCCTGTGCAGAGGCCCTGGAACCTGGCAGCTACCCGCGTTCAGAGACCCTGGCCCCCGACAGCTGCCCCGTCCAGACACCCTGGACCCCAGCAATTACCCAGGCCAAGGCCCCCCGGCACCTACACCTGTCCAGACACCCAGGCCCCCTGCACCTACCCCATCCAGAGGCCATGGAGCCCGGCACCTATCCCTGTCCAGAGACCCAGGCACCCCGGCACCTACCCCAGCCGTTCAGAAACCCAGGCCCCCGCACCTGCCCCTGTCCGGAGACCCAGGGCCCCCGGCCCCTGCCCCTGTCCAGAGGCCCTGGACCCCGGCACCTACCCAGGCCCAGGCCTCCCGGCACCTACCCCTGTCCAGAGGCACAGATCCCCAGGCACTTACCCTTGTCGAGAGACCCAGGCCCCCCGGCACAAACCCCTGTGCAGAGACCCAGAACCCCCGGAACCTACCCCTGTCCAGAGACCCAGGCCCCCCGGCACCTACCACTATCCAGACACCCAGCCCCTCCGACACCTACCACTGTCCAGACACCCAGCCCCCCCGGCACCTTCCCCTGTCCACAGACCCAGGCCCCCAGCACCTGCCCCTGTACAGAGACCTAAACCCCGGCACCTGCCCCTGTTCAGAGGCCCTGGACTCCGGCACCTACCAAGGCCTAGGCCCCTCGGCATCTGCCCCTGTCGAAAGACCCCAACCCCCGGCAGCTGCCTCTGTCCAGAAGCCCAGGACCCTGCACCTACCCCTGTCCAGAGACCAAGGTCCCCCAACACCTACCCCTGTACAGAGGCCGAGGTCCCCCAACACCAACCCCTGTCCAGCACCCCGAACCTACCCATGTCCAGAGACCCAGGCCCCCAGGCACCTACCCCTGTCCAGAGACCCAGGCCCCCGGCACCTACCCTGTCCAGAGACCCAGGGTCCCCGGCACCTAGCCCTGCGCAGAGGCCCTGGACCCCGGCACGTACCCCTGTCCAGAGACCCAGGGCCCCCGGCACCTAGCCCTGCACAGAGGCCCTGGACCCCGGCACGTACCCCTGTCCAGAGACCCGGGCCCCCCGGGAACCTACCCCTGTCCCCAGACCCAGGCCAGCCAGCACTTATCCCTGTCCAGAGACCCAGGCGCCCCTGCATTTGCCCCTGTCAAGAGACCCAGGCCCCCCGGAACCTGCCCGTATCCAGAGGCCCTGGATCCTGGGACCTACCCATGTCGAGTCCCAGGCCCCCAGGCACCTGTCCCTGTCCAGAGACCCAGGCCCCAGGCACCTACCCCCGTTGAGAGACCCAGGCCCCCGGCACCAGCCCCTGTCCAGAGACCCAGGACCCCGGCACCTACCCCTGTTCAGAGACCCAGGCCCCACGCCACGTGCCCCTGTCGAGAGGCCCTGGACCCCGGCACCTGCCCCTGTCCAGAGGCCCAGGACCCCACACCTACCCTTGTCTAAAGACCCAGGTCCCCCTATACCTACCCCTGTCCAGAGGCACAGGACCGCAACCCCTACCCCTGTTCAGGACCCCGCACCTACCCCTGTTCAGCGACCCAGGACCCCGACACCTAACCCTTTCCAGAGAACCAGGCCCCCAGCCCCTACCCTGTCCGGAGACCCAGGCCCCCGTCACCTACCTCTGTCCAGAGGCCCTGGATCCCGGCACCTATCCCCGTTCAGAGACCCAGGCCCCCGGCACCAGCCCTGTCCAGAGACCCAGTCCCCCCAGCACCTTTCCCTGTCCAGAGGCCCTGGAACCCGGCACCTACCGAGGCCCAGGCCCCCTGGCACCTGCCCCCGTCCAGAGACCAAGGACCCCTGGCACCTACCCATCCAGAGACCCAGGCCCCCTGGCACCAACCACCGTTCAGAGACCTAGGCCCCCGGCACCTGCCCCTTCCAGAGACCCAGGCCCCCCAGCACCTACCCCTATACAGAGACCAAGGCACCTGCCCCTTCCAGAGACCCAGGTCCCGCAGCACCTACCCTATCCAAAGACCAAGGTGTCCCGGCACCTACACCTGTCCAGAGACCCAGGCCTCCGGCACTTACCCCTGTCCAGAGACTCAGGACCCCGGCACCTACCCCTGTCCTGAGACCCGGGCCCCCGGCACCTCCCCTGTCCAGAGACTCAGGACCCCTGGCACCTACACCTGCCCAGAGACACCCGCCCCCAGCAGCTACCCCTGTCCAGAGACAAAGGCCCCCCGGCACATGCCCCCGTCCAGAGACCCAGGCCCCCCGGCACCTACCCATGTCCAGAGACACCGGCCCCCCGGCACCTACCCCTGTCCAGAGACCAAAGACCCCCGGCACGTACCCGTGTCAAGAGACTCAGGCCCCCCGGCACCTGCCTCTGTCCAGAGACCCAGGTCCCCCGGAACCTACCCCTGTCCACCGACCCAGGCCCCCCGGCACATGCCCCTGTCCAGAGGCCCTGGACCGCGACACCTACCCAGGCCCAGGCCCCCCGGCACCTACCCCTGTCCAGAGACCAAGGCCCCCTGGCACCTGCCCCTATCCAGAGGCCCTGGACCCCGGCACCTACACAGGCCCAGGCCCCCCGGCACCTATCCCTGTCCAGAGGACCAGGCTCCCCGGTACCTACCCCTATCCGAAGACTCAGGCCCACGACACTTACCCTGTCCAGAGACCGAGGACCCCTGGCACCTACCCCTGTCCAGAGACCCAGGCCCATGGCACTTACCACGTCCAGAGACCGAGGACCCCTGGCACCTACCCCTGTCCAGAGACCCAGGCCCCCCGGCACCTACCCCTGTCCAGAGACTCAGGCACCCCGGCACCTAGCCCTGTCCAGAGGCCCTGGACCCCGGCATCTACCCCTGTCCACAGACCCAGGCCCCCCGGCACCTACCCTGTCCAGAGACCCAGGCTCCGGGCACCTAACCCTGTCCAGAGATTCAGGACCCCCGGCACCTAGCCCTGTCCAGAGGCCCTGGACCCCGGCATGTACCCCTGTCCACAGACCCACGCCCCCCGGCACCTACCCCTGTGCAGAGACCCAGGCCCCCCGGCACATACCCCTGTGCAGAGACCCAGGCCCCCCGGCACCTATCCCCGTTCAGAGACCCAGGCCCCCGGCACCAGCCCCTGTCCAGAGACCCAGTCCCCCCAGCACCTTTCCCTGTCCAGAGGCCCTGGAACCCGGCACCTACCGAGGCCCAGGCCCCCTGGCACCTGCCCCCGTCCAGAGACCAAGGACCCCTGGCACCTACCCGTCCAGAGACCCAGGGCCCCTGGCACCAACCACCGTTCAGAGACCTAGGCCCCCGGCACCTGCCCCTTCCAGAGACCCAGGCCCCCCAGCACCTACCCCTATACAGAGACCAAGGCACCTGCCCCTTCCAGAGACCCAGGCCCCGCAGCACCTACCCCTATCCAAAGACCAAGGCGTCCCGGCACCTACCCCTGTCCAGAGACCCAGACCTCCGGCACTTACTCCTGTCCAGAGACTCAGGACCCCGGCACCTACCCCTGTCCTGAGACCCGGGCCCCCGGGACCTCCCCTGTCCAGAGACTCAGGACCCCTGGCACCTACACCTGCCCAGAGACACCCGCCCCCAGCAGCTACCCCTGTCCAGAGACTCATGCACCCTGGCACCTAGCCCTGTCCAGAGGCCCTGGACCCGGGCACCTACCCCTGTCCAGAGACACAGGCCCCTGGTACCTACCCCTGTCCAGAGACGCAGGCCCCCCGGGACCTACCCCTATCAAGAAACCCAGAACCCCCGGCACCTAACCCTGTCCACAGACACAGGCCCCCAGCACCTTTCCCGTCCAGAGACGCAGGACCCCGGCACCTAATCCTGTCCAGACACCGAGGCCCCCGGCACCTACCCATGTCCAAAGACCCAGGACCCTGGCAGCTACCCCTGTCCAGAGACCCAGGACCCCGGCACCTACCCCTGTCTAGAGACCCAGTCCCCCCGGCAAATGCCTCTGTCCAGAGGCCCTAGAGCCCAGCACCTACTAAGTCCCAGGCCCCTCGGCACCTACCCCGGTTCAGAGACCCAGGCCCCTGGCACCTACCCCTGTTCAGAGACCCAGGGCCCTGGCCCCTACCCCGGTTCAGAGACCCAGACCCCGGCACCTACCAGTTTCTAGAGACTCAGGCCCCCGGCACCTACCCCTGTCCAAAGACCCATGCGCCCCGGCACCTGCGCCTGTCCAGAGGCCCAGACCCTCGGCACCTGCCCCTGTCCAGAGGCCCTGGACCCCTTCACCTGCCCCTGTCCAGAGGCCGAGGACCCCTAACACCTACCCCTTTCCAGGACCGTACACCTATCCCTGTCCAGAGACCAAGGCCCCCAGCACCTACCCCTGTCCAGAGAACCAAGCCCCCAGCACCTACCCCTGCCCAGAGGCCCTGGACCCCGGCACATACCCCTGTCCAGAGACCCAGGCCCCCAGGCACCTAACCCTGTCCAGAGACCGACCCAGGCCTTCCGGCACCTGCCCCTGTCCAGAGGCACTGGACCCTAGCACCTACCCAGGCCCAGGGCCCCAGCAACTACCTCTGTCCAGAGACCCTGGGCTCCCGGCACCTAGCCCTGTCCAGATGCCCTGGATCCCGGCACCTAACCTGTGCAGAGAACCAGGCCCCCGGCACATATCCCTGGCCAATGACCAAAAAAAAAAAAACACATGATTATCTCAATAGATGCAGAAAAGGTCTTTGATAAAATTCAACACCCTTTCATGCTAAAAACTCTCCATAAACTAGGTGTTGACAGAACTATCTCTAAGTAGTAAGAGCTATTAATGACAAACCCATAGCCAGTACCATAATGAATGGGCAAAAGCTGGAATCATTCCCTTTAAATCCAGCACAAGACAAGGATGCCGGCTTTCACCACTCCTATTCAACATAGTATTGGAAGCTCTGGCCAGAGAAATCAAGCAAAAAAAAAGAAACAAAGTGTATTCAAACAGGAAGAGAGGACATCAAATTGTCTCTGTTTGCAGACAACATGAGTGTATATTTACAAAACCCCATCATCTCAGGCAAGCAGAGAGCCAAACCTTGAGTGAACTCCTCCCATTCACAATTGTTACAAAGAAAATAAATTACCTAGGAAGACAACTTACAAGGGAAGTGAAGGACCTCTTCAAGGAGAACTACAAGCTACCGCTCAAAGAAATAAGAGAGGACACAAACAAATGGAAAAACATTCCATGCTCGTGGGTCGAAAGAATCATTATCGTGAAAATGGCCATACTGCCCAAAGTAATTTGTAAATTCAATGCTATTCCCCTCAAGCTACCACTGATTTTCTTCACAAAACCAGAAACAACTACTTTAAATTTCATGTGAAACCATAAAAGAGCCCGTATAGCCAAGACAATCCTAAGTCAAAAGAACAAAGCTGGAGGGATCACACTACCTGACTTGAGACTGTTCTAAAGAGACACAGTAACCAAAACAGCATGGTACTGGTACGAACTAATTATGTAGACCAAAGGAACAGAACAGAGACCTCAGAAATAACACCACGCGTCCACAACCATCTGATCTTCCACAAATCTGTCAAGAACAAGCAATGGGGAAAGGGTTCCCAATTTAATCAATGGTGCTGGGAAAACTGGCTAGCCATATGCAGAAAACAGAAACTAGACCCATTCCTTACATCTTACACAAAAATTAAGATGGATTAAAGACGCAAACATAAAAACTAAAACTATAAATACCCTAGAAGAAAACCTAAGCAATCTCATCCAGGACATAGGCAAGGGCAAAGACTTCATGACTAAAACAGCAAAAGCCATTGCAACAAAAGCCAAAATTGATAAATGGGATCTAACGAAAGAGCTTCTGCTCAGCCAGTCTCTGCCCCTGTCGAGAGACCCAAACCCCCGGCACCTGCCCCTGTCGAGAGGCCCAGGACCCCTGGTACCTAGCCAGTCCCAGGCCCCCCGGGACTGGACATACCCCTGTCCAGAGACCCAGGCCTCTGGCACGTGTCCCGTCCATAGACCCAGGACCCCGGCAACTACCCCTGTCTAGAGACCCATGCGCCCCGTCACCTGCGCCTGTCCAGAGGCCCAGACCCTCGGCACCTGCCCCTGTCCAGAGGCCCTGGACTCCTTCACCTGCCCCTGTCTAGAGGCCGAGGACCCCTAACACCTACCCCTTTCCAGGACCGTACACCTATCCCTGTCCAGAGACCAAGGCCTCCAGCACCTACCCCTGTCCAGAGAACCAGGCCCCCAGCACCTACCCCTGCCCAGAGGCCCTGGACCCCGGCACATACCCCTGACCAGAGACCCAGGCCCCCAGGCACCTAACCCTGTCCAGAGACCGACCCAGGCCTTCCGGCACCTGCCCCTGTCCAGAGGCACTGGACCCTAGCACCTACCCAGGCCCAGGGCCCCAGCAACTACCTCTGTCCAGAGACCCTGGGCTCCCGGCACCTACCCCTGTCCAGAGACCCAGGCTCCCTGGCACCTACCCCCGTTCAGAGATCCAGGCCCCCCAGTACCTACCCCTGTCCAGAGGCCCTGCACCCCGGAACCTACCCAGGCCCAGGCCCCCCGGCACCTACCATCGTCTAGAGACCCATGCCCCCAGAACCCACCCCCGTTCAGAGACCCAGGCCCCAGCACCTGCCCCTGTCCTGAGACCCAGGCCCCCCGGCACCTACCACTGTCCAAAGACCCAAGACCCCTGGCACGTACCTGTGTCAAGAGACCCAGGACCCCGGCACCTGCCTCTGTCCAGAGACCCAGGTACCCGGGAAACTACCCCTGTCCACATACCCAGGCCCCCTGGCACATGCCCCTGTCCAGAGGCCCTGGACCGCGACACCTACCCAGGCCCAGGCCCCCCGGCACCTACCCCTGTCCAGAGACCAAGGCCCCCTGGCACCTGCCCCTATCCAGAGGCCCTGGACCCCGGCACCTACACAGGCCCAGGCCCCCCGGCACCTATCCCTGTCCAGAGGACCAGGCTCCCCGGCACCTACCCCTATCCGAAGACTCAGGCCCACGACACTTACCCTGTCCAGAGACCGAGGACCCTTGGCACCTACCCCTGTCCAGAGACCCAGGCCCATGGCACTTACCACGTCCAGAGACCGAGGACCCCCGGCACCTACCCCTGTCCAGAGACCCAGGCCCCCCGGCACCTACCCCTGTCCAGAGACTCAGGCACCCCGGCACCTAGCCCTGTCCAGAGGCCCTGGACCCCGGCATCTACCCCTGTCCACAGACCCAGGCCCCCCGGCACCTACCCTGTCCAGAGATCCAGGCTACGGGCACCTAACCCTGTCCAGAGATTCAGGACCCCCGGCACCTACACCTGTCCAGAGACCCAGGCACGCCGGCATCTACCCCTGTCCAGAGACCCAGGCCCTCCGGCACCTACCTCTGTCCAGAGACAAAGGCGCCCCCGCATCTGCCCGTGTGAAAAGACCCATGCCCGCGGCACCTGAACATGTCCAGAAGCCCTGGACCCTGGCCAGGGTACCCCTGTCCGGATACCCAGGCCCCCCGGCCCCTGTACCTGTCAAGAGACCCGGGACCCCCGGCACCTACCCCTGTGCAGAGACCCAGGCCCCCCGGCACATACCCCTGTGCAGAGACCCAGGCCCCCCGGCACCTACCCCTGTCCAGAGACCCAGGCCCCCCGGCACCTACCACTATCCAGACACCCAGCCCCTCCGACACCTACCACTGTCAAGACACCCAGCCCCCCCGGCACCTTCCCCTGTCCACAGACCCAGGCCCCCAGCACCTGCCCCTGTACAGAGACCTAAACCCCGGCACCTGCCCCTGTTCAGAGGCCCTGGACTCCGGCACCTACCAAGGCCTAGGCCCCTCGGCATCTGCCCCTGTCGAAAGACCCCAACCCCCGGCAGCTGCCTCTGTCCAGAAGCCCAGGACCCCGCACCTAACCCTGTCCAGAGACCAAGGTCCCCCAACACCTACCCCTGTACAGAGGCAGAGGTCCCCCAACACCAACCCCTGTCCAGCACCCCGCACCTACCCATGTCCAGAGACCCAGGCCCCCAGGCACCTACCCCTGTCCAGAGACCCAGGCCCCCGGCACCTACCCTGTCCAGAGACCCAGGGCCCCCGGCACCTAGCCCTGTGCAGAGGCCCTGGACCCCGGCACGTACCCCTGTCCAGAGACCCGGGCCCCCCGGGAACCTACCCCTGTCCCCAGACCCAGGCCAGCCAGCACTTATCCCTGTCCAGAGACCCAGGCGCCCCTGCATTTGCCCCTGTCAAGAGACCCAGGCCCCCCGGAACCTGCCCGTATCCAGAGGCCCTGGATCCCGGGACCTACCCATGTCGAGTCCCAGGCCCCCAGGCACCTGTCCCTGTCCAGAGACCCAGGCCCCAGGCACCTACCCCATTGAGAGACCCAGACCCCAGCACCAGCCCCTGTCCAGAGACCCAGGCCCCCGGCACCTACCCCTATTCAGAGACCCAGGCCCCACGGCACGTGCCCCTGTCGAGAGGCCCTGGACCCCGGCACCTGCCCCTGTCCAGAGGCCCAGGACCCCACACCTACCCTTGTCAAAAGACCCAGGTCCCCCAATACCTACCCCTGTCCAGAGGCACAGGACCGCAACACCTACCCCTGTTCAGCGACCCAGGACACCGACACCTAACCCTTTCCAGAGAACCAGGCCCCCAGCCCCTACCCTGTCCGGAGACCCAGGCCCCCGTCACCTACCTCTGTCCAGAGGCCCTGGATCCCGGCACCTATCCCCGTTCAGAGACCCAGGCCCCCGGCACCAGCCCCTGTCCAGAGACCCAGTCCCCCCAGCACCTTTCCCTGTCCAGAGGCCCTGGAACCCGGCACCTACCGAGGCCCAGGCCTCCTGGCACCTGCCCCCGTCCAGAGACCAAGGACCCCTGGCACCTACCCGTCCAGAGACCCAGGCCCCCTGGCACCAACCACCGTTCAGAGACCTAGGCCCCCGGCACCTGCCCCTTCCAGAGACCCAGGCCCCCCAGCACCTACCCCTATACAGAGACCAAGGCACCTGCCCCTTCCAGAGACCCAGGCCCCGCAGCACCTACCCCTATCCAAAGACCAAGGCGTCCCTGCACTTACCCCTGTCCAGAGACTCAGGACCCCGGCACCTACCCCTGTCCTGAGACCCGGGCCCCCGGCACCTCCCCTGTCCAGAGACTCAAGACCCCTGGCACCTACCCCTGCCCAGAGAAAGCCACCCCCAGCAGCTACACCTGTCCAGAGACTCAGGCACCCCGGCACCTAGCCCTATCCAGAGGCCCTGGAACCCGGCATCTACCCCTGTCCACAGACCCAGGCCCCCCGGCACCTACCCTGTCCAGAGACCCAGGCTCCGGGCACCTAACCCTGTCCAAAGATTCAGGACCCCCGGCTCCTACACCTGTCCAGAGACTCAGGCCCGCCGGCATCTACCCCTGTCCAGAGACCCAGGCCCCCCGGCACCTGCCCCTGTACAGAGACCTAAACCCTGGCACCTGCCCCTGTTCAGAGGCCCTGGACTCCGGCACCTACCAAGGCCTAGGCCCCTCGGCATCTGCCCCTGTCGAAAGACCCCAACCCCCGGCAGCTGCCTCTGTCCAGAAGCCCACGACCCCGCACCTACCCCTGTCCAGAGACCAAGGTCCCCCAACACCTACCCTGTACAGAAGCCGAGGTCCCCCAACACCAACCCCTGTCCAGCACTCCGCACCTACCCATGTCCAGAGACCCAGGCCCCCAGGCACCTACCCCTGTCCAGAGACCCAGGCCCCCGGCACCTACCCTGTCCAGAGACCCAGGGACCCCGGCACATACCCCTGTGCAGAGACCCAGGTCCCCCGGCACATACCCCTGTGCAGAGACCCAGGCCCCCCGGCACCTACCCCTGTCCAGAGACCCAGGCCCCCCGGCACCTACCACTATCCAGACACCCAGCCCCTCCGACACCTACCACTGTCCAGACACCCAGCCCCCCCGGCACCTTCCCCTGTCCACAGACCCAGGCCCCCCCGGCACCTGCCCCTGTACAGAGACCTAAACCCCGGCACCTGCCCCTGTTCAGAGGCCCTGGACTCCGGCACCTACCAAGGCCTAGGCCCCTCGGCATCTGCCCCTGTCGAAAGACCCCAACCCCCGGCAGCTGCCTCTGTCCAGAAGCCCAGGACCCCGCACCTACCCCTGTCCAGAGACCAAGGTCCCCCAACACCTACCCCTGTACAGAGGCAGAGGTCCCCCAACACCAACCCCTGTCCAGCACCCCGCACCTACCCATGTCCAGAGACCCAGGACCCCAGGCACCTACCCCTGTCCAGAGACCCAGGCCCCCGGCACCTACCCTGTCCAGAGACCCAGGGCCCCCGGCACCTAGCCCGGTGCAGAGGCCCTGGACCCCAGCACGTACCCCTGTCCAGAGACCCGGGCCCCCCGGGAACCTACCCCTGTCCCCAGACCCAGGCCAGCCAGCACTTATCCCTGTCCAGAGACCCAGGCGCCCCTGCATTTGCCCCTGTCAAGAGATCCAGGCCCCCCGGAACCTGCCCGTATCCAGAGGCCCTGGATCCCGGGACCTACCCATGTCGAGTCCCAGGCCCCCAGGCACCTGTCCCTGTCCAGAGACCCAGGCCCCAGGCACCTACCCCCATTGAGAGACCCAGGCCCCCGGCACCAGCCCCTGTCCAGAGACCCAGGCCCCCGGCACCTACCCCTGTTCAGAGACCCAGGCCCCACGGCACGTGCCCCTGTCGAGAGGCCCTGGACCCCGGCACCTGCCCCTGTCCAGAGGCTCAGGACCCCACACCTACCCTTGTCTAAAGACCCAGGTCCCCCAATACCTACCCCTGTCCAGAGGCACAGGACCGCAACACCTACCCCTGTTCAGCGACCCAGGACCCCGACACCTAACCCTTTCCAGAGAACCAGGCCCCCAGCCCCTACCCTGTCCGGAGACCCAGGCCCCCGTCACCTACCTCTGTCCAGAGGCCCTGGATCCCGGCACCTATCCCCGTTCAGAGACCCAGGCCCCCGGCACCAGCCCCTGTCCAGAGACCCAGTCCCCCCAGCACCTTTCCCTGTCCAGAGGCCCTGGAACCCGGCACCTACCGAGGCCCAGGCCTCCTGGCACCTGCCCCCGTCCAGAGACCAAGGACCCCTGGCACCTACCCGTCCAGAGACCCAGGCACCCTGGCACCAACCACTGTTCAGAGACCTAGGCCCCCGGCACCTGCCCCTTCCAGAGACCCAGGCCCCCCAGCACCTACCCCTATACAGAGACCAAGGCACCTGCCCCTTCCAGAGACCCAGGCCCCGCAGCACCTACCCCTATCCAAAGACCAAGGCGTCCCGGCACCTACACCTGTCCAGAGACCCAGGCCTCCGGCACTTACCCCTGTCCAGAGACTCAGGACCCCGGCACCTACCCCTGTCCTGAGACCCGGGCCCCCGGCACCTCCCCTGTCCAGAGACTCAGGACCCCTGGCACCTACCCCTGCCCAGAGACACCCGCCCCCAGCAGCTACACCTGTCCAGAGACTCAGGCACCCCGGCACCTAGCCCTATCCAGAGGCCCTGGACCCCGGCATCTACCCCTGTCCACAGACCCAGGCCCCCCGGCACCTACCCTGTCCAGAGACCCAGGCTCCGGGCACCTAACCCTGTCCAGAGATTCAGGACCCCCGGCTCCTACACCTGTCCAGAGACCCAGGCCTCCGGCACTTACCCCTGTCCAGAGACTCAGGACCCCGGCACCTACCCCTGTCTAGAGACCCAGTCCCCCCGGCAAATGCCTCTGTCCAGAGGCCCTAGAGCCCAGCACCTACTAAGTCCCAGGCCCCTCGGCACCTACCCCGGTTCAGAGACCCAGGCCCCCCAGTACCTGCCCCTGTCCAGAGGCCCTGGACCCAGGAACATACCCAGGCCCAGGCCCGCTGGCACCTACCATCGTCTAGAGACCCATGCCCCCAGAACCCACCCCCGTTCAGAGACCCAGGCCCCAGCACCTGCCCCTGTCCTGAGACCCAGGCCCCCCGGCACCTACCACTGTCCAAAGACCCAAGACCCCTGGCACGTACCTCTGTCAAGAGACCCAGGCCCCCCGGCACCTGCCTCTGTCCAGAGACCCAGGTACCCGGGAAACTACCCCTGTCCACAGACCCAGGCCCCCCGGCACCTGCCCCTATCCAGAAGCCCTGGACCCCGGCACCTACACAGGCCCAGGCCCCCCGGCACCTATCCCCGTCCAGAGGACCAGGCTCCCCGGCACCTACCCCTATCCGAAGACTCAGGCCCACGACACTTACCCTGTCCAGAGACCGAGGACCCTTGGCACCTACCCCTGTCCAGAGACCCAGGCCCTCCGGCACCTACCTCTGTCCAGAGACAAAGGCGCCCCCGCATCTGCCCGTGTGAAAAGACCCATGCCCGCGGCACCTGAACATGTCCAGAAGCCCTGGACCCTGGCCAGGGTACCCCTGTCCGGATACCCAGGCCCCCCGGCCCCTGTACCTGTCAAGAGACCCGGGCCCCATGGCACCTACCCCTGTGCAGAGACCCAGGTCCCCCGGCACATACCCCTGTGCAGAGACCCAGGCCCCCCGGCACCTACCCCTGTCCAGAGACCCAGGCCCCCCGGCACCTACCACTATCCAGACACCCAGCCCCTCCGACACCTACCACTGTCCAGACACCCAGCCCCCCCGGCACCTTCCCCTGTCCACAGACCCAGGCCCCCCCGGCACCTGCCCCTGTACAGAGACCTAAACCCCGGCACCTGCCCCTGTTCAGAGGCCCTGGACTCCGGCACCTACCAAGGCCTAGGCCCCTCGGCATCTGCCCCTGTCGAAAGACCCCAACCCCCGGCAGCTGCCTCTGTCCAGAAGCCCAGGACCCCGCACCTACCCCTGTCCAGAGACCAAGGTCCCCCAACACCTACCCCTGTACAGAGGCAGAGGTCCCCCAACACCAACCCCTGTCCAGCACCCCACACCTACCCATGTCCAGAGACCCAGGACCCCAGGCAACTACCCCTGTCCAGAGACCCAGGCCCCCGGCACCTACCCTGTCCAGAGACCCAGGGCCCCCGGCACCTAGCCCGGTGTAGAGGCCCTGGACCCCAGCAGGTACCCCTGTCCAGAGACCCGGGCCCCCCGGGAACCTACCCCTGTCCCCAGACCCAGGCCAGCCAGCACTTATCCCTGTCCAGAGACCCAGGCGCCCCTGCATTTGCCCCTGTCAAGAGACCCAGGCCCCCCGGAACCTGCCCGTATCCAGAGGCCCTGGATCCCGGGACCTACCCATGTCGAGTCCCAGGCCCCCAGGCACCTGTCCCTGTCCAGAGACCCAGGCCCCAGGCACCTACCCCCATTGAGAGACCCAGGCCCCCGGCACCAGCCCCTGTCCAGAGACCCAGGCCCCCGGCACCTACCCCTATTCAGAGACCCAGGCCCCACGGCACATGCCCCTGTCGAGAGGCGCTGGACCCCGGCACCTGCCCCTGTCCAGAGGCCCAGGACCCCACACCTACCCTTGTCTAAAGACCCAGGTCCCCCAATACCTACCCCTGTCCAGAGGCACAGGACCGCAACACCTACCCCTGTTCAGCGACCCAGGACCCCGACACCTAACCCTTTCCAGAGAACCAGGCCCCCAGCCCCTACCCTGTCCGGAGACACAGGCCCCCGTCACCTACCTCTGTCCAGAGGCCCTGGATCCCGGCACCTATCCCCGTTCAGAGACCCAGGCCCCCGGCACCAGCCCCTGTCCAGAGACCCAGTCCCCCCAGCACCTTTCCCTGTCCAGAGTCCCTGGAACCCGGCACCTACCGAGGCCCAGGCCTCCTGGCACCTGCCCCCGTCCAGAGACCAAGGACCCCTGGCACCTACCCGTCCAGAGACCCAGGCCCCCTGGCACCAACCACCGTTCAGAGACCTAGGCCCCCGGCACCTGCCCCTTCCAGAGACCCAGGCCCCCCAGCACCTACCCCTATACAGAGATCAAGGCACCTGCCCCTTCCAGAGACCCAGGCCCCGCAGCACCTACCCCTATCCAAAGACCAAGGCATCCCGGCACCTACACCTGTCCAGAGACCCAGGCCTCCAGCACTTACCCCTGTCCAGAGACTCAGGACCCCGGCACCTACCCCTGTCCTGAGACCCGCGCCACCGGCACCTCCCCTGTCCAGAGACTCAGGACCCCTGGCACCTACCCCTGCCCAGGGACACCCGCCCCCAGCAGCTACACCTGTCCAGAGACTCAGGCACCCCGGCACCTAGCCCTGTCCAGAGGCCCTGGACCCCGGCATCTACCCCTGTCCACAGACCCAGGACCCCCGGCACCTACCCTGTCCAGAGACCCAGGCTCCGGGCACCTAACCCTGTCCAGAGATTCAGGACCCCCGGCTCCTACACCTGTCCAGAGATTCAGGACCCCCGGCTCCTACACCTGTCCAGAGACCCAGGCCCTCCGGCACCTACCTCTGTCCAGAGACATAGGCGCCCCCGCATCTACCCGTGTGAAAAGACCCATGCCCGCGGCACCTGAACATGTCCAGATGCCCTGGAACCTGGCCAGGTTACCCCTGTCTGGATACCCAGGCTCCCCGGCCCCTGTACCTGTCAAGAGACCCGGGCCCCCCGGCACCTACCCCTGCGCAGAGACCCAGGCCCCCCGGCACATACCCCTGTGCAGAGACCCAGGCCCCCCGGCAACTACCCCTGTCCAGGGACCCAGGCCCCCCGGCACCTGCCCCTGTACAGAGACCTAAACCCTGGCACCTGCCCCTGTTCAGAGGCCCTGGACTCCGGCACCTACCAAGGCCTAGGCCCCTCGGCATCTGCCCCTGTCGAAAGACCCCAACCCCCGGCAGCTGCCTCTGTCCAGAAGCCCACGACCCCGCACCTACCCCTGTCCAGAGACCAAGGTCCCCCAACACCTACCCTGTACAGAAGCCGAGGTCCCCCAACACCAACCCCTGTCCAGCACTCCGCACCTACCCATGTCCAGAGAACCAGGCCCCCAGGCACCTACCCCTGTCCAGAGACCCAGGCCCCCGGCACCTACCCTGTCCAGAGACCCAGGGAACCCGGCACATACCCCTGTGCAGAGACCCAGGTCCCCCGGCACATACCCCTGTGCAGAGACCCAGGCCCCCCGGCACCTACCCCTGTCCAGAGACCCAGGCCCCCCGGCACCTACCACTATCCAGACACCCAGCCCCTCCGACACCTACCACTGTCCAGACACCCAGCCCCCCCGGCACCTTCCCCTGTCCACAGACCCAGGCCCCCCCGGCACCTGCCCCTGTACAGAGACCTAAACCCCGGCACCTGCCCCTGTTCAGAGGCCCTGGACTCCGGCACCTACCAAGGCCTAGGCCCCTCGGCATCTGCCCCTGTCGAAAGACCCCAACCCCCGGCAGCTGCCTCTGTCCAGAAGCCCAGGACCCCGCACCTACCCCTGTCCAGAGACCAAGGTCCCCCAACACCTACCCCTGTACAGAGGAAGAGGTCCCCCAACACCAACCCCTGTCCAGCACCCCGCACCTACCCATGTCCAGAGACCCAGGACCCCAGGCACCTACCCCTGTCCAGAGACCCAGGCCCCCGGCACCTACCCTGTCCAGAGACCCAGGGCCCCCGGCACCTAGCCCGGTGCAGAGGCCCTGGACCCCAGCACGTACCCCTGTCCAGAGACCCGGGCCCCCCGGGAACCTACCCCTGTCCCCAGACCCAGGCCAGCCAGCACTTATCCCTGTCCAGAGACCCAGGCGCCCCTGCATTTGCCCCTGTCAAGAGACCCAGGCCCCCCGGAACCTGCCCGTATCCAGAGGCCCTGGATCCCGGGACCTACCCATGTCGAGTCCCAGGCCCCCAGGCACCTGTCCCTGTCCAGAGACCCAGGCCCCAGGCACCTACCCCCATTGAGAGACCCAGGCCCCCGGCACCAGCCCCTGTCCAGAGACCCAGGCCCCCGGCACCTACCCCTGTTCAGAGACCCAGGCCCCACGGCACGTGCCCCTGTCGAGAGGCCCTGGACCCCGGCACCTGCCCCTGTCCAGAGGCTCAGGACCCCACACCTACCCTTGTCTAAAGACCCAGGTCCCCCAATACCTACCCCTGTCCAGAGGCACAGGACCGCAACACCTACCCCTGTTCAGCGACCCAGGACCCCGACACCTAACCCTTTCCAGAGAACCAGGCCCCCAGCCCCTACCCTGTCCGGAGACCCAGGCCCCCGTCACCTACCTCTGTCCAGAGGCCCTGGATCCCGGCACCTATCCCCGTTCAGAGACCCAGGCCCCCGGCACCAGCCCCTGTCCAGAGACCCAGTCCCCCCAGCACCTTTCCCTGTCCAGAGGCCCTGGAACCCGGCACCTACCGAGGCCCAGGCCTCCTGGCACCTGCCCCCGTCCAGAGACCAAGGACCCCTGGCACCTACCCGTCCAGAGACCCAGGCACCCTGGCACCAACCACTGTTCAGAGACCTAGGCCCCCGGCACCTGCCCCTTCCAGAGACCCAGGCCCCCCAGCACCTACCCCTATACAGAGACCAAGGCACCTGCCCCTTCCAGAGACCCAGGCCCCGCAGCACCTACCCCTATCCAAAGACCAAGGCGTCCCGGCACCTACACCTGTCCAGAGACCCAGGCCTCCGGCACTTACCCCTGTCCAGAGACTCAGGACCCCGGCACCTACCCCTGTCCTGAGACCCGGGCCCCCGGCACCTCCCCTGTCCAGAGACTCAGGACCCCTGGCACCTACCCCTGCCCAGAGACACCCGCCCCCAGCAGCTACACCTGTCCAGAGACTCAGGCACCCCGGCACCTAGCCCTATCCAGAGGCCCTGGACCCCGGCATCTACCCCTGTCCACAGACCCAGGCCCCCCGGCACCTACCCTGTCCAGAGACCCAGGCTCCGGGCACCTAACCCTGTCCAGAGATTCAGGACCCCCGGCTCCTACACCTGTCCAGAGACCCAGGCCTCCGGCACTTACCCCTGTCCAGAGACTCAGGACCCCGGCACCTACCCCTGTCTAGAGACCCAGTCCCCCCGGCAAATGCCTCTGTCCAGAGGCCCTAGAGCCCAGCACCTACTAAGTCCCAGGCCCCTCGGCACCTACCCCGGTTCAGAGACCCAGGCCCCCCAGTACCTGCCCCTGTCCAGAGGCCCTGGACCCCGGAACATACCCAGGCCCAGGCCCGCTGGCACCTACCATCGTCTAGAGACCCATGCCCCCAGAACCCACCCCCGTTCAGAGACCCAGGCCCCAGCACCTGCCCCTGTCCTGAGACCCAGGCCCCCCGGCACCTACCACTGTCCAAAGACCCAAGACCCCTGGCACGTACCTCTGTCAAGAGACCCAGGCCCCCCGGCACCTGCCTCTGTCCAGAGACCCAGGTACCCGGGAAACTACCCCTGTCCACAGACCCAGGCCCCCCGGCACCTGCCCCTATCCAGAAGCCCTGGACCCCGGCACCTACACAGGCCCAGGCCCCCCGGCACCTATCCCCGTCCAGAGGACCAGGCTCCCCGGCACCTACCCCTATCCGAAGACTCAGGCCCACGACACTTACCCTGTCCAGAGACCGAGGACCCTTGGCACCTACCCCTGTCCAGAGACCCAGGCCCTCCGGCACCTACCTCTGTCCAGAGACAAAGGCGCCCCCGCATCTGCCCGTGTGAAAAGACCCATGCCCGCGGCACCTGAACATGTCCAGAAGCCCTGGACCCTGGCCAGGGTACCCCTGTCCGGATACCCAGGCCCCCCGGCCCCTGTACCTGTCAAGAGACCCGGGCCCCATGGCACCTACCCCTGTGCAGAGACCCAGGTCCCCCGGCACATACCCCTGTGCAGAGACCCAGGCCCCCCGGCACCTACCCCTGTCCAGAGACCCAGGCCCCCCGGCACCTACCACTATCCAGACACCCAGCCCCTCCGACACCTACCACTGTCCAGACACCCAGCCCCCCCGGCACCTTCCCCTGTCCACAGACCCAGGCCCCCCCGGCACCTGCCCCTGTACAGAGACCTAAACCCCGGCACCTGCCCCTGTTCAGAGGCCCTGGACTCCGGCACCTACCAAGGCCTAGGCCCCTCGGCATCTGCCCCTGTCGAAAGACCCCAACCCCCGGCAGCTGCCTCTGTCCAGAAGCCCAGGACCCCGCACCTACCCCTGTCCAGAGACCAAGGTCCCCCAACACCTACCCCTGTACAGAGGCAGAGGTCCCCCAACACCAACCCCTGTCCAGCACCCCACACCTACCCATGTCCAGAGACCCAGGACCCCAGGCACCTACCCCTGTCCAGAGACCCAGGCCCCCGGCACCTACCCTGTCCAGAGACCCAGGGCCCCCGGCACCTAGCCCGGTGTAGAGGCCCTGGACCCCAGCAGGTACCCCTGTCCAGAGACCCGGGCCCCCCGGGAACCTACCCCTGTCCCCAGACCCAGGCCAGCCAGCACTTATCCCTGTCCAGAGACCCAGGCGCCCCTGCATTTGCCCCTGTCAAGAGACCCAGGCCCCCCGGAACCTGCCCGTATCCAGAGGCCCTGGATCCCGGGACCTACCCATGTCGAGTCCCAGGCCCCCAGGCACCTGTCCCTGTCCAGAGACCCAGGCCCCAGGCACCTACCCCCATTGAGAGACCCAGGCCCCCGGCACCTACCCCTATTCAGAGACCCAGGCCCCACGGCACATGCCCCTGTCGAGAGGCGCTGGACCCCGGCACCTGCCCCTGTCCAGAGGCCCAGGACCCCACACCTACCCTTGTCTAAAGACCCAGGTCCCCCAATACCTACCCCTGTCCAGAGGCACAGGACCGCAACACCTACCCCTGTTCAGCGACCCAGGACCCCGACACCTCACCCTTTCCAGAGAACCAGGCCCCCAGCCCCTACCCTGTCCGGAGACACAGGCCCCCGTCACCTACCTCTGTCCAGAGGCCCTGGATCCCGGCACCTATCCCCGTTCAGAGACCCAGGCCCCCGGCACCAGCCCCTGTCCAGAGACCCAGTCCCCCCAGCACCTTTCCCTGTCCAGAGGCCCTGGAACCCGGCACCTACCGAGGCCCAGGCCTCCTGGCACCTGCCCCCGTCCAGAGACCAAGGACCCCTGGCACCTACCCGTCCAGAGACCCAGGCCCCCTGGCACCAACCACCGTTCAGAGACCTAGGCCCCCGGCACCTGCCCCTTCCAGAGACCCAGGCCCCCCAGCACCTACCCCTATACAGAGATCAAGGCACCTGCCCCTTCCAGAGACCCAGGCCCCGCAGCACCTACCCCTATCCAAAGACCAAGGCATCCCGGCACCTACACCTGTCCAGAGACCCAGGCCTCCAGCACTTACCCCTGTCCAGAGACTCAGGACCCCGGCACCTACCCCTGTCCTGAGACCCGCGCCACCGGCACCTCCCCTGTCCAGAGACTCAGGACCCCTGGCACCTACCCCTGCCCAGGGACACCCGCCCCCAGCAGCTACACCTGTCCAGAGACTCAGGCACCCCGGCACCTAGCCCTGTCCAGAGGCCCTGGACCCCGGCATCTACCCCTGTCCACAGACCCAGGACCCCCGGCACCTACCCTGTCCAGAGACCCAGGCTCCGGGCACCTAACCCTGTCCAGAGATTCAGGACCCCCGGCTCCTACACCTGTCCAGAGATTCAGGACCCCCGGCTCCTACACCTGTCCAGAGACCCAGGCCCTCCGGCACCTACCTCTGTCCAGAGACATAGGCGCCCCCGCATCTACCCGTGTGAAAAGACCCATGCCCGCGGCACCTGAACATGTCCAGATGCCCTGGACCCTGGCCAGGTTACCCCTGTCCGGATACCCAGGCTCCCCGGCCCCTGTACCTGTCAAGAGACCCGGGCCCCCCGGCACCTACCCCTGCGCAGAGACCCAGGCCCCCCGGCACATACCCCTGTGCAGAGACCCAGGCCCCCCGGCACCTACCCCTGTCCAGAGACCCAGGCCCCCCGGCACCTGCCCCTGTACAGAGACCTAAATCCCGGCACCTGCCCCTGTTCAGAGGCCCTGGACTCCGGCACCTACCAAGGCCTAGGCCCCTCGGCATCTGCCCCTGTCGAAAGACCCCAACCCCCGGCAGCTGCCTCTTTCCAGAAGCCCACGACCCCGCACCTACCCCTGTCCAGAGACCAAGGTCCCCCAACACCTACCCTGTACAGAAGCCGAGGTCCCCCAACACCAACCCCTGTCCAGCACTCCGCACCTACCCATGTCCAGAGACCCAGGACCCCAGGCACCTACCCCTGTCCAGAGACCCAGGCCCCCGGCACCTACCCTGTCCAGAGACACAGGGCCCCCGGTACCTAGCCCTGTGCAGAGGCACTGGACCCCGGCACGTTCCCGTGTCCAGAGACCCGGGCCCCCCGGGAACCTACCCCGGTCCCCAGACCCAGGCCAGCCAGCACTTCTCCCTGTCCAGAGACCCAGGCGCCCCTGCATTTGCCCCTGTCAAGAGACCCAGGCCCCCGGAACCTGCCCGTATCCAGAGGCCCTGGATCCCGGGACCTACCCATGTCGAGTCCCAGGCCCCCAGGCACCTGTCCCTGTCCAGAGACCCAGGCCCCAGGCACCTACCCCCATTGAGAGACCCAGGCCCCCGGCACCAGCCCCTGTCCAGACACCCAGGCCCCGGCACCTACCCCTGTTCAGAGACCCAGGCCCCACGGCACGTGCCCCTGTCGAGAGGCCCTGGACCCAGGCACCTGCCCCTGTCCAGAGGCCCAGGACCCCACACCTACCCTTTTCTAAAGACCCAGGTCACCCAATACCTACCCCTGTCCAGAGGCACAGGACCCCGCACCTACCCCTGTTCAGCGACCCAGGACCCCGACACCTAACCCTTTCCAGAGAACCAGGCCCCCAGCCCCTACCCTGTCCGGAGACCCAGGCCCCCGTCACCTACCTCTGTCCAGAGGCCCTGGATCCCGGCACCTATCCCCGTTCAGGGACCCAGGCCCCCGGCACCAGCCCCTGTCCAGAGACCCAGTCCCCCCAGCACCTTTCCCTGTCCAGAGGCCCTGGAACCCGGCACCTACCGAGGCCCAGGCCTCCTGGCACCTGCCCCCGTCCAGAGACCAAGGACCCCTGGCACCTACCCGTCCAGAGACCCAGGCCACCTGGCACCAACCACCGTTCAGAGACCTAGGCCCCCGGCACCTGCCCCTTCCAGAGACCCAGGCCCCCCAGCACCTACCCCTATACAGAGACCAAGGCACCTGCCCCTTCCAGAGACCCAGGCCCCGCAGCACCCACCCCTATCCAAAGACCAAGGCGTCCCGGCACCTACACCTGTCCAGAGACCCAGGCCTCCGGCACTTACCCCTGTCCAGAGACTCAGGACCCCGGCACCTACCCCTGTCCTGAGACCCGGGCCCCCGGCACCTCCCCTGTCCAGAGACTCAGGACCCCTGGCACCTACCCCTGCCCAGAGACACCCGCCCCCAGCAGCTACCCCTGTCCAGAGACTCAGGCACTCCGGCACCTAGCCCTGTCAAGAGGCCCTGGACCCCGGCACCTACCCCTGTCCAGAGACCCAGGCTCCGGGCACCTACTCCTGTCCAGAGATTCAGGACCCCCGGCACCTAAACCTGTCCAGAGATCCAGGCACGCCGGCATCTACCCCTGTCCAGAGACCCAGGCCCTCCGGCACCTACCTCTGTCCAGAGACATAGGCACCCCCGCATCTGCCCGTGTGAAAAGACCCATGCCTGCGGCACCTGAACATGTCCAGATGCCCTGGACCCTGGCCAGGGTACCCCTGTGCGGATACCCAGGCCCACCGGCCCCTGTACCTGTCAAGAGACCCGGGCCCCCCGGCACCTACCCCTGTGCAGAGACCCAGCCCCCCCGGCACATACCCCTGTGCAGAGACCCAGGCCCCCCGGCACCTACCCCTGTCCAGAGACCCAGGCCCCCCGGCAGCTACCACTATCCAGACACCCAGCCCCTCCGACACCTACCACTGTCCAGACACCCAGCCCCCCGGCACCTTCCCCTGTCCACGGACCCAGGCCCCCCCGGCACCTGCCCCTGTACAGAGACCTAAACCCCGGCACCTGCCCCTGTTCAGAGGCCCTGGACTCCGGCACCTACCAAGGCCTAGGCCCCTCGGCATCTGCCCCTGTCGAAAGACCCCAACCCCCGGCAGCTGCCTCTGTCCAGAAGCCCAGGACCCCGCACCTACCCCTGTCCAGAGACCAAGGTCCCCCAACACCTACCCCTGTACAGAGGCAGAGGTCCCCCAACACCAACCCCTGTCCAGCACCCCGCACCTACCCATGTCCAGAGACCCAGGACCCCAGGCACCTACCCCTGTCCAGAGACCCAGGCCCCCGGCACCTACCCTGTCCAGAGACCCAGGGCCCCCGGCACCTAGCCCGGTGCAGAGGCCCTGGACCCCAGCACGTACCCCTGTCCAGAGACCCGGGCCCCCCGGGAACCTACCCCTGTCCCCAGACCCAGGCCAGCCAGCACTTATCCCTGTCCAGAGACCCAGGCGCCCCTGCATTTGCCCCTGTCAAGAGACCCAGGCCCCCCGGAACCTGCCCGTATCCATAGGCCCTGGATCCCGGGACCTACCCATGTCGAGTCCCAGGCCCCCAGGCACCTGTCCCTGTCCAGAGACCCAGGCCCCAGGCACCTACCCCCGTTGAGAGACCCAGGCCCCCGGCACCAGCCCCTGTCCAGAGACCCAGGCCCCCGGCACCTACCCCTATTCAGAGACCCAGGCCCCACGCCACGTGCCCCTGTCGAGAGGCCCTGGACCCCGTCACCTGCCCCTGTCCAGAGGCCCAGGACCCCACACCTACCCTTGTCTAAAGACCCAGGTCCCCCAATACCTACCCCTGTCCAGAGGCACAGGACCGCAACACCTACCCCTGTTCAGCGACCCAGGACCCCGACACCTAACCCTTTCCAGAGAACCAGGCCCCCAGCCCCTACCCTGTCCGGAGACCCAGGCCCCCGTCACCTACCTCTGTCCAGAGGCCCTGGATCCCGGCACCTATCCCCGTTCAGAGACCCAGGCCCCCGGCACCAGCCCCTGTCCAGAGACCCAATCCCCCCAGCACCTTTCCCTGTCCAGAGGCCCTGGAACCCGGCACCTACCGAGGCCCAGGCCTCCTGGCACCTGCCCCCGTCCAGAGACCAAGGACCCCTGGCACCTACCCGTCCAGAGACCCAGGCCCCCTGGCACCAACCACCGTTCAGAGACCTAGGCCCCCGGCACCTGCCCCTTCCAGAGACCCAGGCCCCCCAGCACCTACCCCTATACAGAGACCAAGGCACCTACCCCTTCCAGAGACCCAGGCCCCGCAGCACCTACCCCTATCCAAAGACCAAGGCATCCCGGCACCTACACCTGTCCAGAGACCCAGGCCTCCAGCACTTACCCCTGTCCAGAGACTCAGGACCCCGGCACCTACCCCTGTCCTGAGACCCGCGCCACCGGCACCTCCCCTGTCCAGAGACTCAGGACCCCTGGCACCTACCCCTGCCCAGAGACACCCGCCCCCAGCAGCTACACCTGTCCAGAGACTCAGGCACCCCGGCACCTAGCCCTGTCCAGAGGCCCTGGACCCCGGCATCTACCCCTGTCCACAGACCCAGGCCCCCCAGCACCTACCCCTGTCCAGAGACCCGGGCACCCGGCACCTCCCCTGTCCAGAGACTCAGGAACCCTGGCACCTACACCTGCCCAGAGACACCCGCCCCCAGCAGCTACCCCTGTCCAGAGACTCATGCACCCTGGCACCTAGCCCTGTCCAGAGGCCCTGGACCCGGGCACCTACCCCTGTCCAGAGACACAGGCCCCTGGTACTTACCCCTGTCCAGAGACGCAGGCCCCCCGGGACCTACCCCTATCAAGAAACCCAGAACCCCCGGCACCTAACCCTGTCCACAGACACAGGCCCCCAGCACCTTTCCCGTCCAGAGACGCAGGACCCCGGCACCTAATCCTGTCCAGACACCGAGGCCCCCGGCACCTACCCATGTCCAAAGACCCAGGACCCTGGCAGCTACCCCTGTCCAGAGACCCAGGACCCCGGCACCTACCCCTGTCTAGAGACCCAGTCCCCCCGGCAAATGCCTCTGTCCAGAGGCCCTAGAGCCCAGCACCTACTAAGTCCCAGGCCCCTCGGCACCTACCCCGGTTCAGAGACCCAGGCCCCTGGCACCTACCCCTGTTCAGAGACCCAGGGCCCTGGCCCCTACCCCGGTTCAGAGACCCAGACCCCGGCACCTACCAGTTTCTAGAGACTCAGGCCCCCGGCACCTACCCCTGTCCAAAGACCCATGCGCCCCGGCACCTGCGCCTGTCCAGAGGCCCAGACCCTCGGCACCTGCCCCTGTCCAGAGGCCCTGGACCCCTTCACCTGCCCCTGTCCAGAGGCCGAGGACCCCTAACACCTACCCCTTTCCAGGACCGTACACCTATCCCTGTCCAGAGACCAAGGCCCCCAGCACCTACCCCTGTCCAGAGAACCAAGCCCCCAGCACCTACCCCTGCCCAGAGGCCCTGGACCCCGGCACATACCCCTGTCCAGAGACCCAGGCCCCCAGGCACCTAACCCTGTCCAGAGACCGACCCAGGCCTTCCGGCACCTGCCCCTGTCCAGAGGCACTGGACCCTAGCACCTACCCAGGCCCAGGGCCCCAGCAACTACCTCTGTCCAGAGACCCTGGGCTCCCGGCACCTAGCCCTGTCCAGATGCCCTGGATCCCGGCACCTAACCTGTGCAGAGAACCAGGCCCCCGGCACATATCCCTGGCCAATGACCAAAAAAAAAAAAACACATGATTATCTCAATAGATGCAGAAAAGGTCTTTGATAAAATTCAACACCCTTTCATGCTAAAAACTCTCCATAAACTAGGTGTTGACAGAACTATCTCTAAGTAGTAAGAGCTATTAATGACAAACCCATAGCCAGTACCATAATGAATGGGCAAAAGCTGGAATCATTCCCTTTAAATCCAGCACAAGACAAGGATGCCGGCTTTCACCACTCCTATTCAACATAGTATTGGAAGCTCTGGCCAGAGAAATCAAGCAAAAAAAAAGAAACAAAGTGTATTCAAACAGGAAGAGAGGACATCAAATTGTCTCTGTTTGCAGACAACATGAGTGTATATTTACAAAACCCCATCATCTCAGGCAAGCAGAGAGCCAAACCTTGAGTGAACTCCTCCCATTCACAATTGTTACAAAGAAAATAAATTACCTAGGAAGACAACTTACAAGGGAAGTGAAGGACCTCTTCAAGGAGAACTACAAGCTACCGCTCAAAGAAATAAGAGAGGACACAAACAAATGGAAAAACATTCCATGCTCGTGGGTCGAAAGAATCATTATCGTGAAAATGGCCATACTGCCCAAAGTAATTTGTAAATTCAATGCTATTCCCCTCAAGCTACCACTGATTTTCTTCACAAAACCAGAAACAACTACTTCAAATTTCATAGGAAACCAAAAGAGAGCCCATATAGCCAAGACAATCCTAAGTCAAAAGAACAAAGCTGGAGGGATCACACTACCTGACTTCAGACTGTTCTAAAGAGACACAGTAACCAAAACAGCATGGTACTGGTACGAACTAAATATGTAGACCAAAGGAACAGAACAGAGACCTCAGAAATAACACCATGCGTCCACAAGCATCTGATCTTCCACAAATCTGTCAAGAACAAGCAATGGGGAAAGGGTTCCCAATTTAATCAATGGTGCTGGGAAAACTGGCTAGCCATATGCAGAAAACAGAAACTAGACCCATTCCTTACATCTTACACAAAAATTAAGATGGATTAAAGACGCAAACATAAAAACTAAAACTATAAATACCCTAGAAGAAAACCTAAGCAATCTCATCCAGGACATAGGCAAGGGCAAAGACTTCATGACTAAAACAGCAAAAGCCATTGCAACAAAAGCCAAAATTGATAAATGGGATCTAACGAAAGAGCTTCTGCTCAGCCAGTCTCTGCCCCTGTCGAGAGACCCAAACCCCGGGCACCTGCCCCTGTCGAGAGGCCCAGGACCCTCGGCACCTAGCCAGTCCCAGGCCCCCGCGGGACTGGACATACCCCTGTCCAGAGACCCAGGCCTCTGGCACGTGTCCCGTCCATAGACCCAGGACCCCGGCACCTGCCCCTGTCCAGAGGCCCTGGACCCTGGCACCTACCCAGGCCCAGGTCTCCCGGCACCTACCCCCGTTCAGAGACCCAGGCCCCCCAGTACCTGCCCCTGTCCAGAGGCCCTGGACCCAGGAACCTACCCAGGCCCAGGCCCCCCGGCACCTACCATCGTCTAGAGACCCATGCACCCAGAACCCACCCCCGTTCAGAGACCCAGGCCCCAGCACCTGCCCCTGTCCAGAGACCCAGGCCCCCCGGCACCTACCACTGTCCAAAGACCCAAGACCCCTGGCACGTACCTGTGTCAAGAGACCCAGGCCCCCCGGCACCTGCCTCTGTCCAGAGACCCAGGTCCCCCGGAACCTACCCCTGTCCACAGACCCAGGTCCCCCGGCACATGCCCCTGTTCAGAGGCCCTGGACCGCGACACCTACCCAGGCCCAGGCCCCCCGGCACCTACCCCTGTCCAGAGACCAAGGCCCCCTGGCACCTGCCACTATCCAGAGGCCCTGGACCCCGGCACCTACACCGGCCCAGGCCCCCCGGCACCTATCCCTGTCCAGAGGACCAGGCTCCCCGGCACCTACCCCTATCCGAAGACTCAGGCCCACGACACTTACCCTGTCCAGAGACCGAGGACCCCTGGCACCTACCTCTGTCCAGAGACCCGGGCCCATGGCACTTACCACGTCCAGAGACCGAGGACCCCAGGCACCTACCCCTGTCCAGAGACACAGGGCCCCCGGCACCTACCCCTGTCCAGAGACTCAGGCACCCCGGCACCTAGCCCTGTCCAGAGGCCCTGGACCCCGGCATCTACCCCTGTCCACAGACCCAGGCCCCCCGGCACCTACCCTGTCCAGAGACCCAGGCTCCGGGCACCTAACCCTGTCCAGAGATTCAGGACCCCCGGCACCTACACCTGTCCAGAGACCCAGGACCGCCGGCATCTACCCCTGTCCAGAGACCCAGGCCCTCCGGCACCTACCTCTGTCCAGAGACAAAGGCGCCCCCGCATCTGTCCGTGTGAAAAGACCCATGCCCGCGGCACCTGAACATGTCCAGAAGCCCTGGACCCTGGCCAGGGTACCCCTGTCCGGATACCCAGGCTCCCCGGCCCCTGTACCTGTCAAGAGACCCGGGCCCCCCGGCACCTACCCCTGTGCAGAGACCCAGGCCCCCCGGCACATACCCCGTGCAGAGACCCAGGCCCCCCGGCACCTACCCCTGTCCAGAGACCCAGGCCCCCCGGCACCTACCACTATCCAGACACCCAGCCCCTCCGACACCTACCACTGTCCAGACACCCAGCCCCCCGGCACCTTCCCCTGTCCACGGACCCAGGACCCCCGGCACCTGCCCCTGTACAGAGACCTAAGCCCCGGCACCTGCCCCTGTTCAGAGGCCCTGGACCACTGCACCTGCCCCTGTCCAGAGGCACTGGACCCCGGCAGCTACCGAGTCCCAGGCCCCTCGGCACCGACAACTATCCAGAGATCCAGGCCCCCCGGCACCAAGCCCTGTCCAGAGACATCAGGTCCCCCGGCACCTAGCCCTGTCCAGAGGCCCTGGACCCCGGCACCTACCCCTGTCCAGAGACACAGGCGCCCGGTACCTACACCTGTCCAGAGACGCAGGCCCCCCGGGACCTACCCCTGTCAAGAAACCCAGAACCCCCGGCACCTAACCCTGTCCACAGACACAGGCCCCCGGCACCTATCCCGTCCAGAGACGCAGGACCCCGGCACCTAACCCTGTCCAGACACCCAGGCCCCCGGCACCTACCCATGTCCAGAGACCCAGGACCCTGGCAGCTACCCCGGTCCAGACACCGAGGACCCCGGCACCTACCCCTGTCTAGAGACACAGGCCCCCCGGCAACTGCCTCTGTCCAGAGGCCCTAGAGACCAGCACCTACTAAGTCCCAGGCCCCTCGGCACCTACCCCGGGTCAGAGACCCAGGGCCTCCGGCACCTAGCCCTGTCCAGAGGCCCTGGACCTCGGCACCTGCCCATGTCCAGAGAACCAGCCTCCTCGGCACCAGCCCCTGTCCAGAGACCCAGGCCCCTGGCACCTACCCCTGTTCAGAGACCCAGACCCCGGCACCTACCAGTTTCTAGAGACTCAGGCCCCCGGCACCTACCCCTGTCCAAAGACCCATGCGCCCCGGCACCTGCGCCTGTCCAGAGGCCCAGACCCTCGGCACCTGCCCCTGTCCAGAGGCCCAGGACCCCTGCACCTGCCCCTGTCCAGAGGCCGAGGACCCCTAACACCTACCCCTTTCCCGGACCGTACACCTATCCCTGTCCAGAGACCAAGGCCCCCAGCACCTACCCCTGTCCAGAGAACCAGGCCCCCAGCACCTACCCCTGCCCAGAGGCCCTGGACCCCGGCACATACCCCTGTCCAGAGACCCAGGCCCCCAGGCACCTAACCCTGTCCAGAGACCGACCCAGGCCTTCCGGCACCTGCCCCTGTCCAGAGGCACTGGACCCTAGCACCTACCCAGGCCCAGGGCCCCAGCAACTACCTCTGTCCAGAGACCCTGGGCTCCCGGCACCTAGCCCTGTCCAGATGCCCTGGATCCCGGCACCTAACCTGTGCAGAGAACCAGGCCCCCGGCACATATCCCTGGCCAATGACCAAAAAAAAAAAACACACATGATTATCTCAATAGATGCAGAAAAGGTCTTTGATAAAATTCAACACCCTTTCATGCTAAAAACTCTCCATAAACTAGGTGTTGACAGAACTATCTCTAAATAGTAAGAGCTATTAATGACAAACCCATAGCCAGTACCATAATGAATGGGCAAAAGCTGGAATCATTCACTTTGAAATCCAGCACAAGACAAGGATGCCGGCTTTCACCACTCCTATTCAACATAGTATTGGAAGTTCTGGCCAGAGAAATCAAGCAAAAAATAGAAACAAAGTGTATTCAAACAGGAAGAGAGAACATCAAATTGTCTCTGTTTGCAGACAACATGAGTGTATATTTACAAAACCCCATCATCTCAGGCAAGCAGAGAGCCAAACCTTGAGTGAACTCCTCCCATTCACAATTGTTACAAAGAAAATAAATTACCTAGGAAGACAACTTAGAAGGGAAGTGAAGGACCTCTTCAAGGAGAACTACAAGCTACCGCTCAAAGAAATAAGAGAGGACACAAACAAATGGAAAAACATTCCATGCTCGTGGGTAGAAAGAATCATTATGGTGATAATGGCCATACTGCCCAAGTAATTTATAAATTCAGTGCTATTCCCCTCAAGCTACCACTGATTTTCTTCACAAAACCAGAAACAACTACTTCAAATTTCATAGGAAACCAAAAAAGAGCCCGTATAGCCAAGACAATCCTAAGTCAAAAGAACAAAGCTGGAGGGATCACACTACCTGACTTCAGACTGTTCTAAAGAGATACAGTAACCAAAACAGCATGGTACTGGTAGGAACTAAATATGTAGACCAAAGGAACAGAAGAGAGACCTCAGAAATAACACCACGTGTCCACAACCATCTGATCTTCCACAAACCTGTCAAAAACAAGCAATGGGGAAAGGGTTCCCAATTTAATAAATGGTGCTGGGAAAACTGGCTAGCCATATGCAGAAAACAGAAACTAGACCCATTCCTTACATCTTATACAAAAATTAAGATGGATTAAAGACTCAAACATAAAAACTAAAACTATAAACACTCTAGAAGAAAACCTAAGCAATCTCATCCAGGACATAGGCAAGGGCAAAGACTTCATGACTAAAACAGCAAAACCAATTGCAACAAAAGCCAAAATTGATAAATGGGATCTAACGAAAGAGCTTCTGCTCCGCCAGTCTCTGCCCCTGTCCAGAGACCCAAACCCTCGGCACCAGCACCTGTTGAGAGGCCCAGGACCCCCGGCACCTACCCAGTCCCAGGCCCCCCGGCACCTACCCCTGTCCAGAGACACAGGCCCCCCGGCACCTTGCGCCCGTCCAGAGGCCGTGGACCCCGGCACCTACCACCGTCCAGAGACCCAGGCCACCCCGCACCTACCCTCATCCAGAGACCGAGGACCCCTGGCACCTACCCCTGTCAAGACACCCAGGACCCTGGCACCTACCCACATCCAGAGGCCATGGACCCTGGCATCTAGACCCGTCCAGAGACCAAGGCCCCCCGGCACCTACCTCCGTTCAGAGACCAAGGCCCCCAGCACCTGCCCGTATCCAGAGACCCAGGCCCCCGGCATCTGCCCCGTCCAGAGAACCAGGCCCCCGGCACCTGCCCCTGTCCAGAGGCACTGGATCCCGGCACCTACCCCTGTCCAGAGACCCAGGCCCCCCAGCCCCTACCTCCGTTCAGAGACCAGAGGCCTCCGGCACCTGCCTGTATCCAGAGACCCAGGCCCCGTGCACCTGCCCCTGTCCAGAGGCCCTGGACCCCGGCACCTGCCCAGGCTCAGGCACCCCGGCACCTACCCTTGTCCAGAGACGCAGGCCCCCCGACACCTACCCCTGTCCAGAGACCCACGCCCCCGGCACCTGCCCGTGTCCAGAGACCCAGGACCCTGGCACCTGCCCCTGTCCAGAGGCACTGGATCCCGGCACCTACCCCTGTCCAGAGACCCAGGCCACCCGGCACCTTGCCCTGTCCTGAGGCCTTGGCCCCCTGGCACCTGCCCCTGTCCAGAGGCCCTGGACCCTGGCACCTACCCAGGTGCAGGCCCCCCGGCACCTACCCCTGTCCAGAGACGCAGATCCCCCGACACCTACCCTTGTCCAGAGACCCAGGCCCCCCGGCACCTACCCCTGTCCAGAGACCCAGGACCCCGGCACCTACCCCTGTCCAGAGACCCAGGACACCGGCACCTACCCTGGCTCAGGTCCCCCGGCACCTAACCCTGTCCAGAGACCCAGGACCCCGGCACCTATCCCTGTCCAGAGACTCAGGACCCCGGCACCTACCCGTGCAGAGGCCCTGGACCCCGGCACCTACCCCGTTCACAGACCCAGGCCCCCGGCACCTGCCGCTGTCCAGAGACTCAGGCCTACCGGCATCTGCCCCTGTCAAGAGGTCCTGGACCCTGGCACGTACCCAGGCCCAGGCCCCGTGGCACCTACCCCCGTCCAGAGACCCAGGCCCCCCGGCTCCTACCCCCATTCAGAGACCCAGGCCCCCGGCACCTACCCCTGTCCAGAGACCCAGGACACCGGCATCTACCCTGGCTCAGGTCCCCCGGCACCTACCACTGTCCAGAGACCCAGGACACCAGCACCTACCCTGGCTCAGGCCCCCTGGCACCTAGCCTTGTCCAGAGACCCAGGCCCCCCGGCACCTTCCCCTGTCCAGAGACCCAGGATACCCGCACCTTCCCCCGTAAAGAGACCCACGAACCCGGGCACCTATCCCCGTCCAGAGACCCAGGACCCCTGACACCTACCCTGTCCAGAGAACCAGGACCACTGGCACCTACCCCTGTCAAGAGATCCAGGTCCCCGGCACCTACCCCTGTCTAGATGCACAGGATGCTGGCACCTACCCCCGTCCAGAGACACAGGCCCCCCGGCACTTACCCCCGTCCACAGACCCAGGCCCCTGGCACCTACCCCCATCCAGAGACCCAGGCCCCCGGCACCCATCCCCGTCCACGGACACAGGCCGCTGGCACCTACCCCTGTCCAGAGACCCAGGACGCCGGAACATGCCCTTGTACAGAGGCCCTGGACCAAGGCACCCACCCCTGTCCAGAGCCCCATGCCCCCCGGCACCTACCCCTGTCCAGACACCCAGGCCCCCCGGCACCTGCCCTGTCCAGAGGCCCTGGACCCTGGCACCTACCCAGGCCCAGGACCCCCGGCACCTACCCCTGTCCAAAGACCCAGGCCCCACGGTACCTACCCCTGTCCAGAGACCTAGGTCCCCCGCCACCTGCCTCTGTCCAGAGGCCCTGGACCCCAGCACCTAGCCAGGCACAGTCTCCCTGGGACCTACCCTGTCCAGAGACCCAGGCCCCCCGGCAACTAGCCCTGTTCAGAAACCCTGGACCCCGGCCCCTACCCCTGTCGACAGACCCAGGCCCCTCGGCACCTACCCCTGTCCAGAGACATAGGCCCCTGGCACTTACCCCGTCCAGAGACCCAGGACCCCTTGCATCTATCCCTGTCCAGAGACCCAGGTCCCCGTCACCTACCCCTGTCCAGAGGCCCTGGACCCCGGCATGTATCACTGTCCAGAGACCGAGGCCCCCCGGCACCTACCCCCATACAGATATCCAGGCCCCCGGCACCTGCCCCTGTCCAGAGAACCAGGCCCCCCGGTACCTGCCCCTGACCAGAGGCCCTAGACTCCGGCACCTACCCAGGCCCAGGCCCCACAGCACCTATCCTTGTCCAGAGACCCAGGGCCCCCAGCACCTACCTCTTTCCAGAGATAGAGGCACCCAGGCACCTGCCGCTGTCCAGAGGCCCTGGACCCTGGCACCTACCCAGGCCCAGGCCCCCAGGCACCTACCCCTGTCCAGAGACCCAGGCCCCTCGGCACCTGCCCCTGTCCAGAGGCCCTGGACCCCGGCACCTACCCAGGCCCAGGCCCCCCAGCACCTACCCCTGTCCAGAGACCCAGGACCCTGGCACCTACCCGTCCACAGACTTAGGACCCCCGGCACCTACCCCTCTCTAGAGACCCAGGACCCTCAGCACCTACCCCTGTCAACAGACTCAGGCCCCCCGGCACCTACCCCTGCCCAGAGACCCGGGACCCCGGCTCCTATTCCGTCCAGAGACACAGGACCCCTGGCACATACCCGTGTCCACAGACCCTGGACCCCGGCACCTGTCCCTGTCCAGAGACCCAGGCCCCCCGTACCTACTCCTGTACAGAGACTCATTACACCGGCACCTACCCCGTCCAGAAACCCAGGCACCCTGGCACCTACCCCTGTCCAGACACCCAGGCCCCCGGCACCTATGCCCATCCAGAGACCCAGGCCCCCGGCACCTACCCCCGTTCAGAGTCCCAGGCCCCTGGCACCTGCCCCTGTCCAGAGACCCACTCCCCCTGGCACCTGCGCCGGTCCAGAGGCCCTGGACCCCGGCACCCACCCAGGCCCAGGCCCCCCAGCACCTACATCGGTCCAGAGACCCAGCCCCCCAGCAACTGCCCCTGTCCAGATACCCAGGGACCTCGGCACCTACCCCTGTACAGAGACCCAGGATCCCCCCACCTACCCCTGTACAGAATCCCTGGACCCCGGCACCTACCCCCATCCAGAGACCCAGGCCCCCCATCACCTACCCCCGTTCAGAGACCCAGGGCCCCAGAACCTGTCCCTGTCCAGAGACCCAGGCCACCTGGCGTCTAACCCTGTCCAGAGACCCAGGCCACCTGGCACCTACCCCGTATAGATGCCCTGGAGCCCGGCACCTACCCCTGTCCAGAGACCCAGGCCACCTGGCACCTACCCCGTTCAGACGCCCTGGACCCTGGCACCTACCCCTGTCCAGAGACCCAGGCCCCCAGACACCTGACCATGTCCAGAGACCCAGGCGCCCCAGCACCTGACCCTGTCCAGAGACCCAGGCCCCCCATCATCTACCCCCGTTCAGGAACCCATGACCCCGGGCACCTACCCCCGTCCAGAGACCCAGGACCCCTGGCTCCTAAACCCCTCCAGAGACCCAGGACCCCCCGCACCTACCCCTGTCCAGACACTCAGGACCCCCGGGACCTAACCGTGTCCCGAGACCCAGGACCCCCAGCACCTAGCCCTGTCCAGAGGCCCTGGACACCGGCACCTACCCCTGTCCACAGACCCAGGCCACGCGGCACCTGCCCCGTCCAGAGACCCAGGCCACTCTGCACCTACCCCCGTACAGAGAACCACGATCCCGGGCACCTACCCCCGTCCAGAGACCCAGGACCCCTGGCACCAAAACCCCTCCAGAGACCCAGGACCGCCTGCACCTACCCCTGGTCCAGACACTCAGGACCCCCGGCACCTAACTGTGTCCCGAGACCCAGGACCCCCGGCACCTAGTCCTGTCCAGAGGCCCTGGACACCGGCCCCTACCCCTGTCCACAGACCCAGGCACCTGGGCACCTATCCCTGTCCACAGACCAACGCCCCCCGGCACCTACCCCTGTCCAGAGACCCAGGCACCCCGGAACCTACCCCTGTCCAGAGAACGAGGCCCCCGGCAGCTACCGCTGTCCAGAGACCCAGGCCTCCCAGCATCTACCCCTGTCCAGAGACCCAGGCGTCCCCGCATCTGCCCCTGTCAAGAGACCCATGCCCCTCGGTACCTGCACCTGTCCAGATGCCTTGGACCCAGGCACCTGCCACTGTCCAGAGACCCAGGTCCCCCGCCCCGGAACTGTCCAGAGAGCCAGGCCCCCTGGCAACTACCCCTGTCCAGAGGCCAAAGCCCCAGGCACCTACCCTGAACAGAGACCCAGGACCCCGGCACCTACCCCTGTCCAGGGACCCAGGCCCCCGGCACCTACCCCTGTCCAGAGGCCCTGGACCCTGGCAGCTACCCCTGTTCAGAGACCCAGGCCCCCAGCACCTTTCCCTGTCCACAGGTCCGGGCACCAGGCACCTACCCCCGTCCAGAGGCCCAGGACCCCACCACCTACCCCTGTCCAGAGACCCAGGCCTCCGGCACCTTTCTCTGTCCAGAAGCCTTGGACCCTGGCACCTACCCAGGCCCAGGCCCCCCGGCACCTACCCCCATCCAGAGACCCAGGACCCCTGGCACCTACCCCTGTTGAGAGACCCAGGCCCTCGGCACCTACCCTGTCTAGAGGCCCTGGACCCCGGCACCTACCCCTGTCCAAATACCCAGGCCCTCTCACACCTACCCCCGTTCTGAGACCCAGGTCCCTGGCACCTGCCCCTCCAGAGAGTCAGGCCGCCCAGCACCTACCCCTGATCAGAGACCCACGCGCCCTGGCACCTACCCCTGTCTGGAGACCCAGGAGCCCCTGCATTTGCCCCTGTTAAGGGACCCGGGCCCCTGGGCACCTGCCCCTGTCCAGAGGCCCTGGATCCCAGCACCTGCTCCTGTCCAGAGGCCCTGGATCCCGGCACCTGCCCCTGTCCAGAGACCCAGGCCCCCCTGCACCTACCCCTGTCCATAGACCCAGGGCTCCCGGCACCTACCTCTGTGCAGAGACCCAGGCCCCTATGCACCTACCCCTGTCCACAGTCCCAGGCTCCTGGCACCTGCCGCTATCCAGAGACCCAGGTCCCCCGGCACCTCCCCCTCTCCAGAGACCCAGGCACCCCGGCACCTGAACCTGTCCAGAGACCCAGGCCCCCCGGCACCTACCCCTGTCCAGAGACGCAGGCCACCCAGCACCTGCCCCTGTCCAGAGGCCTTGGACCCTGGCACCTGCCCCCGACCAGAGACCCAGGCCCCCCGGCACCTACCCCTGTCCAGACACAGAGGCCCCCCAGCACCTACGCCTGTCCAGAGACCCAGGCACCCAGGCTCCTGCCCCTGTCTAGAGGCCCTGGACCCCAGCACCTACCCAGGTACAGGGCCCCCGGCACCTGCCCCTGTCCAGAGGCCCTGGACCCGGCACCTGCCCCTGGCCAGAGGCCCTGGACCCCGGCACTTGCCCCTGGCCAGAGGCCCAGGACCCCACACTTACTCCTGTCTGGAGACCCAGGTCCCCGAACACCTAACGCTGTCCGGAGGCCCAGGTCTCCCAACACCTACCCCTGTCTAGGACCCCACACCTAACCGTGTCCAGAAACCCAGGCCCCCCGTAACCTACCTCTGTCCAGAGATCCAGGCCCCCCGGCACCTGCCCCACCCAGAAGCACTGGACCCCAGCACTTACCCAGGCACAGGCCCCCCGGCACCCACCCCTGTCCAGAGACCCAGGCCCCCTGGCACATACCACTGTCCAGAGACTCAGGACCCTCGGCATCTACCCATGTCAAGAGACCCAGCCCCCGGCACCCACCCCTGTTCATAGACCCAGGCACCCGGCAACTACCCCTGTCCAGAGACCCAGGACCCCCAGTACCTACTCTTGTCCAGAGACCTAGGCACCTCTGCACCTGCACCTATCCAGACACCGAGGTCCCACGACACCTACCCCTGTCCAGGACCACGCACCTACCCCCGTTCAGAGACCCAGGCCCCCGGCACCTGCCCATTCCAGAGACCCAGGCCCCCCGGAAGCTACCCTTGTCCAGAGACCCATACCCCCCGGCACCTACTGCTATCCAGAGATCCAGGCCACCCGCCACATGCCACTGTCCAGAGGACCTTGACCCCGGGACCTACCCAGGACCAGGCCCCCCACTACCTATCCCTGTCCAGAGACCCAGGCCCCTCGACACCTGCCCCTGTGCAGAGGCCCTGGACCCTGGTACCAACCCAGATCCAGGCCCCCTAGCACCTACCCATGTCCAGAGATGCAGGCCCCTTGGCATCTACCACTGTCCAGAGACCCAGGACCCCGGCACCTACCCCTTTCCAGACCCCCAGGCCCCCGGCACCTACCACTGTCCAGAGACCCAGTCCCCCGGCAGCTACCACCGTCCAGAGACCCAGTCCCCCTGGTACCTATCCCTGACCAGAGACCCAGGACCCTTGGAACCTACGGCTGTCCAGACACACAGGCCCCCGGCACCTACCCCGAGACCTAGGACCCCGGCACATAGCCCTGTCGAGACACACAAGACCGTGGCACCTACCCCTGTCCAAAGACCCAGGCCCCCCGACAGCTACCCCTGTCCAGAGACCAGGCCCCCCGGCATCTACACCTGTCCAGAGACTAGGGACCCCCGGCACCTACCTGTGTCCACAGATGCAGGCCCCCGGCACCTACCCGTATCCAGAGGCCCTGGACCCCGGCATCTACCCAGGCCCAGGCCCCCCGGCACATACCCTCGTCCAGAGACCCAAGACCCCTGGCACCTACGCCGGTCCAGAGACCCAGGCCCCCGTCACCTATCCCTCTCCAGAGACCCGGGCCTCCCGGCACCTGCCCCGGTCAAGAGGCCCTGTACCCTAGCACATACCCAAGCACAGGCCCCCCGGCACCTAACCCTGTCCAGAGACCCAGGTCCCCGGCATCTACCCTGTCCAGAGACCCAGGTCCCCGGCATCTACCCTGTCCAGAGACCCAGTTCCCCGGCATCTACCCTGTCCAGAGACCCAGGAACCCGGCACCTATCCCTGTCCAGAGACCCAGGCCCCCGGCACCTATCCCTGTCCAGAGGCCCTGGACGCCGGCAGCTACCCCCGTTCAGAGACCCAGGCCCCCGGCACGTGACCGTGTCCAGAGATCCAGGCCCCCCAGCAACTGCGCCTGTCCAGACACCCTGGACCCTGGCATCTACCCACGCCCAAGCCCCCCGGCACCTACCCCCGTCCAGAGACCCAAGAACCTTGGCACCTACGCCTGTCCAGAGACCCAGGCCCCGGACACCTACCCCTATCCAGAGACACAGGTGTCCCCGCATCTGCCCCTGTCAATAGACCCAGGCCCCACGGCACCTGCCCCTGTCAATAGACCCAGGATCCCCGGCACCTACCCCCGTTCAGAGACCCAGGCCTCCGGTACCTGCCCCTGTCCACAGACCCTGGACCCCGGCACCTGCCCCTGTCCACAGACCCAAGCCCCCTGGCACCTACCCTTGTCCAGAGACCCAGGCACCCTGGCACCTACCCCTGTGCAGAGACCCATGCCCCTGGCACCTATCTCTGCCCAGAGACTCAGGTCTTCGCCACCTACCCTGTCCAGAGGCCCTGGAACCCGGCACCTACCCGCGTCCAGAGACCCAGGCACCTCGGAACCTACCCCCATTCAGAGACAGACCCCCGGCACCTGTCTCTTACAGAGACCCAGGCCCCCGGCACCTGCCCCTGTCCCGAGACCCAGGCCTCCCGGCATCTGCCCCTGTCCAGACGCCCTGGATCCTGGCACCTACCCAGGCCCAGGCACCCCGGAACCTACCCCCGTCCAGAGACCCAGGACCCCTGGCATCTACCCCTGTTCAGAGACTCAAGCCCCCGCCACCTACCCTGTCCAGAGGCCCTGGACCCCGGCACCTGCACCTGTCCAGAAACCCATGCCCCCCGACGCCTACCCCTGTCGAGACACCCAGGCCCCCTGGCACCTGCCCCTGTCCAGACACCCAGGCCCCCCGGCATTTACCCCTGTCCAGAGGCCCTGGACCCAGGCACCTACCCAGGCCCAGGCCCCCCGGCACCTACCCCTGTCCAGAGACCCAGGCCCCCCGGCATTTGCCCCTGTCCAGAGGCCCTGGACCCAGGCACCTACCCACGCCCAGGCCCGCCGGCACCTACCCCTGACCAAAGACCCAGATCCCCTGCACCTACCCCTGTCCAGAAACCCAGGCCCCCGGCTCCTGCCCCTGTCCAGAGGCCCTGAACGCGGGCACCTAACCAGGCCGAGGCCCCCCGGCACCTACCGCTGTCCAGAGACCCAGGCTCCCCGGCACCTACCCCTGTCCAGAGGCCCTGGACCCCGGCACCTGCCCCTGTCCACAGACCCAGGCCCCCTGGCACCTGCCCCTGTCCAGAGGCCCTGGACCCAACCACCTCCCCAGGCCCAGGCACCCCGGCACCGACCCCTGTCAAGAGACCCAGGCCCCCTGGCACCTACCTCTGTCCAGAGATCCAGGGCCCCCGGCACCTACCTTTGTCCAGAGACCCAGGCCCGTGGCACCTACCCTGTCCAGAGACCCAGGACACCGGCACCTACCGCTGTCCAGAGACCCAGGCCCCCGGCACCTATCCCTGTTTACAGGCTCTATACCCCGGCACCTACCAACGTTCAGAGACCCAGGCCCCCGGCACATGGCCATGTGAAGAGATCGAGGCCCCTAGGCTCCTGCCTCTGTCCAGATGCCCTGGACCCGGGCACCTACCCGGGCCCAGGCTCCCCGGCACCTACCCCCGTTCAGAGACCCAGGACTCCTGGCACCTACACCTGTCCAGAGACCCAGGCCCCTGGCACCTACCCTGTCCAGAGACACTGGACCCCGGCACCTACACCTATTCAGAGACCCAGGCCCCCCGGCACCTATCCCTGTCCAGAGATCCAGGCCTCCCGGCACCTGCCCGTGTCAAGAGGCCCTGGACCCTAGCACCTACCCAGGCACAGGCCCCCCGGCACCTACCTCTGTCCAGAGATCCAGGGCCCCAGGCACCTAGCCCTGTCCAGAGGCCCTGGACGCCGGAACCTACCCCTGTCCAGAGACCCATGCCCCCCGGCACCTACCCCTGTCCAGAGACTCAGGACCCCCGGCACCTACCCCTGTCCAGAGACCAAGGCCCCCCGGTACCTACAGCGGTCCAGAGACCCAGGCCCAAGGCACCTACATCTGTCTAGAGACATAAGCGCCCCCGCATCTGCCCCTGTCAAGAGACCCAGGGCCCCCGACACCTAACCCTGTCCAGAGGCCCTGGACCCCGGCACCTGACCCCGTTCAGAGGCCCTGGACCCCGGCACCTACGCAGGCCCAGGTCCCTCGGCACCTGCCCCTGTCCAGGGACCCAAACCCCCGGCACCTGCCTCTGTCCAGAGGCCCAGGACCCCGCACCTACCCCTGTCCAGAGACCAGGGTCCCCCAACATCTATCCCTGTCCAGAGGCTGAGGTCCCCCAACACCTACCCCTGTCCAGCACCCCGCACCTACCCCTCTCCAGAGACCCAGAGACCCCCAGGCACCTACCCGTGTCCAGAGACCCAGGCCCCCCGGCACCTACCACTGTCCAGAGTCCCTGGACCGCGGCAGCTACCCCCGTTCAGAGAACCAGGCCCCCGACAGCTGCCCCTATCCAGACACCCTGGACCCCGGCAATTACCCAGGTCGAGGCCCCCCAGCACCTACCCCGTCCAGAGAACCAGGACCCCTGGCACCTACACCTGTTCAGACACCCAGGACCCTGGCACCTACCCCTGTCCAGAGGCCATGGACCCCGGCACCTATCCCCGTCCAGAGACCCAGGGACCCCGGCACCTACCCCTGTTCAGAGACCCAGGCCTCCGGCACCTGTCCCTGTCCAGAGACCCAGGCCCCCGGCACCTGTCCGTGTCCAGAGACCCTGGACCCCGGCACCTACCCAGGCCCAGGCCCCCCGGCACCTACCCCTGTCCAGAGGTCCAGGCCCCCAGGCACTTACCCTTGTCCAGAGATCCAGGCCCCCAGGCACCTACCCCTGTCCAGAGACACAGGCCCCCGGCACCTACCCCTGTCCAGAAACCCAGGCCCCCGGGACCTACCCTGTCCAGAGGCCCTGGACCCCGGCAGCTACCCCCGTTCAGAGACCCAAACCCCAGCACCTGGCCCTGTCCAGAGATCCAGGCCCCCCGGCACCTGACCCTGTCCAGACACCCTGGACCCCGGCACCTACCCAGGCACAGGACCACTGGCACCTACCCCCGGTCCAGAGACCCAGGACCCTTGACACCTACGCCTGTCCAGAGACCCAGGACCCTTGACACCTACGCCTGTCCAGAGACCCAGGCCCCCGGCACCTACCCTGTCCAGTGGCCCTGGAACCCAGCACCAACCCCTGTCCAGTGACGCAGGCTCCCGGGCACCTACCCCTGTTCAGAGACCCAGGGTCCCTGGCACCTAGCCCTGTGCAGAGGCCCTGGACCCCAGCACCAACCCCTCTACAGAGACCCAGGCTCCCGGGCACCTACCCCTGTCCAGAGACCCAGGGCCCCCGGCACCTAGCCCTGTGCAGAGGCCCTGGACCCCGGCACCTACCCCTGTTCAGAGACCCAGGCCCCCCAGCACCTACCCCTGTCCAGAGACCCAGGTCAGCCGGCACCTACCCCTGTTCAGAGACCCAGGCGCCTCTGCATTTGCACCTGTCCAGAGACCCAGGCCCCCCGGCACCTACCCCTGTCCAGAGACTCATGCCCTCCGGCACCTATCCCTGTCCAGAGACCAAGGCCCTCCGGCACCTACAGCGGTCCAGAGACCCAGGCCCAAGGTACCTACATCTGTCCAGAGACATAGGCACCCCCGCATCTGCCCCTGTCAAGAGACTCATGCCCCCGGCACCTGAACATGTCCAGATGCCCTGGACCCCGGCACCTGCCCCTGTCCAGATACCCAGGGCCCCTGGTCCCTGCACCTGTCCAGAGACCCAGGCCCCCTGGCACCTACCCCTGTCCAGAGACCTAGGCCCCCCGGCACCTACCCCTGTCCAGACACCCAGCCCCCCTGGCACCTTCCCCTGTCCAGAGACCCAGGCCCCGGCACCTACCCCTGTGTGGAGACCCAGGACCTCCGGCACCTACCCCTGTCCGAAGACCCAGGCCCCTGGCACCTGCCCCTCTCCAGAGACCTAAACCCCCGGCACCTGCCCCTCTTCAGAGGCCCTGAACCCCGGCACCTATACAGGCCCAGGCCCCTCGGCACCTGCCCCTGTCCAGAGACCCAAACCCCTGGCACCTGCCTCTGTCCAGAGGCCCAGGACCCTGCACCTACCCCTGTCCAAAGACCAGGGTCCCCCAACACCTATCTCTGTCCAGCACCCAGCACCTACCCCTCTCCAGAGACCCAGGCCCCCCTGCACCTACCCCTGTCCAGAGACCCAGGCCTTCCGGCACCTGCCCCTGTCCTGAGGCCCTGGACCCTAGCACCAACCCAGGCCCAGAGACCCGGCCCCTACCCCTGTTGAGAGACTCAGGGCCTCCGGCACCTAGCCCTGTCCAAAGGCCCTGAACCCCGGCACCTACCCCTGTCCAGAGACCCGGGTTCCCCGGCACCCACCCGTGTCCAGAGACCCAGGCCCCCCGGCACCTACCCCTGTCCAGAGACCCAGGCCCCCCAGCACCTACCCCTGTCCAGAGACCCGGGCACCCGGCACCTCCCCTGTCCAGAGACTCAGGAACCCTGGCACCTACACCTGCCCAGAGACACCTGCCCCCTGCAGCTACCCCTGTCCAGAGACCTAGGTCCCCCGGCACCTACCCCTGTCCAGACACCCAGGCCAGCCAGAACCTACCCCTGTCCAGAGACCCAGGCACCTCCGCATTTGCCCCTGTCAAGAGACCCAGGCTCCCCGGCACCTGTCCCTATGAAGAGACCCAGGCTCCCCGGCAACTACCCCTGTCCAGAGGCCCTGGACCCCGGCACCTGTCCCTGTCCAGAGACCCAGGCCCCCCGGCACCTGCCCCTGTCCAGAGGTCCTGGACCCCACCACCTCCCCAGGCCCAGGCACCCCGGCACCGACCCCTGTCAAGAGACCCAGGCGCCCCGGCACCTACCCCTGTCCAGAGACTCAGGCCCCCGGCACCTACCCCTGTCCAGAGACCCAGGCCCCCGGCACCTACCCTGTCCAGAGACCCAGGACACCGGCACCTACCGCTGTCCAGAGACCCAGGCTCCGGGCACCTACCCCCGTTTACAGGCTCTATACACCGGCACCTACCAACGTTCAGAGACCCAGGCCCCCGGCACATGGCCATGTGAACAGATCCAAACCCTAGGCACCTGCCTCTGTCCAGATGCCCTGGACCCGGGCACCTACCCAGACCCAGGCTCCCCGGTACCTACCCCCGTTCAGAGACGCAGGACCCCTGGCACCTACACCTGTCTAGAGACCCAGGTCCCCGGCACCTACCCTGTCCAGAGGCACTGGACCCTGGCACCTACCCCTATCCAGAGACCCAGGCTCCCGGCACCTATCCCTGTCCAGAGACCCAGGCCTCCCAGCACCTAGCCCTGTCGAGAGACCTTGGACTCTAGCACCTACCCAGCCACAGGCCCCCCGGCACCTACCTCTGTCCAGAGATCCAGGGCCCCAGGCACCTAGCCCTGTCCAGAGGCCCTGGACGCCGGCATCTACCACTGTCCAGAAACCCAGGCCCCCCGGCACCTACCCCTGTCCAGAGACCCAGGCCCCCGGGACCTACCCTGTCCAGAGGCCCTGGATCCCAGCAGCTACCCCCGTTCAGAGACCCAGGCCCCCAGCACCTGGCCCTGTCCAGAGATCCAGGCCCCCCGACACCTGACCCTGTCCAGACACCCTGGACCCTGGCACCTACCCAGGCCCAGGCCCCCCGGCACCTACCCGTGTCCAGAGACCCAGGACCCTTGACACCTACGCCTGTCCAGAGACCCAGGACCCCGGCACCTACCCTGTCCAGAGACCCTGGGCCCCGGCACCAACCCCTGTCCAGAGACCCAGGCTCCCCGGCACCTACCCCTGTCCAGAGACCCAGGGCCCTCGGCACCTACCCCTGTTCAGAGACCCAGGCCCCCGGCACCTACCCCTGTTCAGAGATCCAGGCCAGCCGGCACCTACCCCTCTCCAGAGACCCAGGTGCCCCTGCATTTGCACCTGTGAAGAGACCCATGCCCCCCAACACCTACCTTGTCCAGAGGCCCTTGACCCGGGCACCTACCCCTGTCCAGAGACCCAGGCCCCCCGGCACCTGCCCCTGTCCAGAGGCCCTGGACCCCACCACCTCCCCAGGCCCAGGCACCCTGGCACCGACCCCTGTCCAGAGACCCAGGCGCCCCGGCACCTACCCCTGTCCAGAGACTCAGGCCCCCCGGCACCTACCCCTGTCCAGAGACCCAGGCCCCCGGCACCTACCCTGTCCAGAGACCCAGGACGCCGGCACCTACTGCTGTCCAGAGACCCAGGCTCCGGGCACCTACCCCCGTTTACAGGCTCTATACCCCGGCACCTACCAACGTTCAGAGACCCAGGCCCCCGGCACGTGGCCATGTGAACAAATCCAGGCCCCTAGGCACCTTCCTCTGTCCAGATGTCCTGGACCCGGGCATGGGCTCCCCGGCACCTACCCCCTTTCAGAGACCCAGGACCCCTGGTACCTACACCTGTCCAGAGACCCAGGCCCCCGGCACCTACCCTGTCCAGAGACACTGGACCCTGGCACCTACCCCTATCCAGAGACCCAGGCCCCCCAGCACCTATCCCTGTCCAGAGACCCAGGCCTCCCAGCACCTGCCCCTGTCGAGAGGCCCTGGACCCTAGCACCTACCCAGGCACAGGCCCCCCGGCACCTACCTCTGTCCAGAGATCCAGAGCCCCAGGCACCTATCCCTGTCCAGAGACCCAGGCCCCCCGGTACCTACCCCTGTCCAGAGACCCAGGCCCCCCGGCACCTACCCCTGTCCAGAGACCCAGGCTCCCGGCACCTATCCCGTCCAGAGACCCAGGACCCCTGGCACATACCCCTGTCCATAGACCCTGGACCCCGGCACCTGCCCCTGTCCGGAGACCCAGGCCCCGTGGGACCTACCCCTGTCCAGAGACCCAGACCCCTGGCACCTATTCTGCCCAGAGCCCCGGGACCCCTGGCACCTACCCGTGTCCAGACATCCAGGCCCCAGGCACCTACCCTGTACATGTGCCCTGGAGCCCGGCACCTACCCCTGTCCAGAGACCCAGGCCCCCCAACACCTAACCCTGTCCAGAGCCCCAGTACCTGATCCTGTTCAGAGACCCAGGCCCCTCCGCACCTGCCCTTGTCCAGAGGCACTGGACCCCGGCACCTACCCAGGCCCAGGCCCCCCGGCACCTACCCCAGTCCAGAGACCCAGGCCCCCAGCACCTACCCCTGTCCAGAGACCCCGGACACCGGCACCTACCCAGGCCCAGGTCCCCCGGCACCTACCCGTGTCCAGAGACCCAGGCCCCCCTGCATTTGCACCTGTCCAGAGACCCAGGCCCCTCAGCACCTACCCCTGTCCAGACACCCAGGCCACCCGGCATGTGACCCTGTCCAGAGGCCCTGGACCCTGGCACCTACCCACGCCCAGGCCCCCCGGCACCTACCCCTGTCCAGAGACCCAGGCTCCGGCACCTACCCGCGTTCAGAGATCCAGGCCCCCGGCACCTGCCCCTGTCCAGAGAATCAGGTCCCCCAGCACCTAGCCATGTCCAGAGGCCCTGGATCCCGGCACCTACCCCTGTCCAGAGACACAGGCACCCGGCACCTACCCCTGTCCAGAGACGCAGGCCCCCCGGCACCTAACCCTGTCCACAGACACAGGCCCCCGGCACCTACCCCTGTCCAGACACCCAGGCCCCTGGCACCTATACATGTCGAGAGACCCAGGCCCCCCGGCATCTACCCCTGTCCAGAGACCCAGGACCCCAGCATCTACCCCTGTCTAGAGACCCAGGCCCCCCGGCAACTGCCTCTGTCCAGAGGCCCTAGAGCCCAGCACCTACTAAGTCCCAGGCCCCTCGGCACCTACCCCGGTTCAGAGACCCAGGGCCACCGGCACCTAGCCCTGTCCAGAGGCCCTGGACCTCGGCACCTGCCCCGTCCAGAGACCCAGTCCCCCAGGCACCTACCCCTGTCCAGAGACCCAGACCCCCGGCACCTAATCCTGTCCAGAGACCCAGGCCCCCGGCACCTACCCCTGTCCAGAGACCCAGGCCCCCGGCACCTACTACTGTCCAGAGACCCAGTCCCCCGGCAGCTACCACCATCCAGAGACCCAGTCCCCCCGGCACCTACCCCTGTCCAGAGACCCCGGCCCCCTGGCACCTACCCCTGTCCAGAGACCCAGGCCCCATGACACCTGCCCCTGTCCTCAGGCCCTGGACCCTGGCACCAACCCAGACCCAGACCCCCTAGAACCTACCTGTGTCCAGAGACCCAGGCCCCCCGGCATCTACCCCTGTCCAGAGACCAGGCCCCCCGGCACCTACTGCTGTCCAGAGACCCAGGCTCGCCGGCACCGACCCCTGTCCAGATACCCAGGCTCCTGGCATCTAACCCGTCCAGAGACCCTGGACCCCTGGAACCTACCCCTGTTCAGAGACCCAGGCCCCTGGCACCTGGCCCTCCCAGAGACCCAGGCCCCCCGGCAACTATCCAGGTCCAGAGACTGAGGCCCCCCACCACCTACTCCAGTCCGGAGATCCAGACCCCCCAGCTCCTGCCGCTGTCCAAAGGGCCTGTACCCCCGCACCTATCCAGGCTCAGGCCCCCCGCACCTACACCTGTCCAGAGACGCAGACCCCCCGGCACCTACCCCTGTCCAGAGAACCAGGCCCCCCGGCACCTACCCCTGTCCAGAGACCCAGGCCCCCAGCACCTACCTCCGTCAAGAGGCCCTGGACCCCGGGACCTACCTCCGTCCAGAGACCCAGGCCCCTGGCACCTGTCCCTTCCAGAGACCCAGGCCCCCGGCACCAACCCCTGTCCTGAGACCCAGGTACCCCGGCACATTCCCCTGTCCGTATGCCCTGGACCCCGGTAGCTACCCAGGCCCAGTTACCTAGGCCCAGGCACCCCAGCACCTACCGCTGTCCAGAGACCCAAGATCTCTGGCACTCACCCCTGTCCAGAGACCAAGGCCCCTGACACCTACCCTGTCCAGAGGCCCTGGACCCCGGTACCCACCCCTGTTCAGACTTCTATGCCCCCCGGCACCTACCCCGGTTCGGAGACCCAGGCCCCAGGCACCTGCCCATTCCAGAGACCCAGGTCCCCTGGCACCTACCCCTGTCCAGAGACCCAGGCCCCTCGACACCTGCCCCTGTCCAGAGGCCCTGGATCCTGGCACCAACCCAGACCCAGGCCCCCTAGCACCTACCCGTGTCCACAGACCCAGGCCCTCCGGCATCTACCCTGTCCACAGACCCAGGCCCCCGGCACCTACCCCTTTCCAGACCCACAGGCCCCCGGCACCTACCCCTGTCCAGAGACCCAGGCCCCTGGCACCTATCCCTGTCCAGAGACACAGGCCCCCGGCACCTACCACCTACCCCCTGTCCAGAGACCCAGGCTCGCCGGCATCGACCCCTGTCCAGAGACCTAGGCTCCTGGCACCTACCCTATCCAGAGCCCCAGGCCCCACGGCACATAACCCCATCCAGAGACCCAGGCCCACCTGCACCTACCTCCGTCCAGAGACCCAGGACCCTGGCACCTACCTCCGTTCAGAGACCCAGGCACCCAGCACCTGCTCCTGTCCAGAGACCCAGGCCCACTGGCACCTGCCCCTGTCCAGAGGCCCTGGACCCCAGCACCTACCCTGTCCAGAGACACAGCCCCCCGGCACCTACCCCTGTCCAGAGACCCAGGTCACCTGCCACCTGCCACTGTCCAGAGGACCTGGACCCCGGCACCTACCCAGGCCCAGGCCCCCCGGTACCTATCCCTGTCCAGAGACCCAGGCCCCCGTTACCTGCTCCTGTCCAGAGACCCAGGCCCCCCGGCACCTGCCGCTGTCCAGAGGCCCTGGACCCTGGCACCTACCCAGGCCCAGGACCCCGGCACCAAACCTTGTCTAGAGACGCAGGCACCCTGGCACTTACCCCTGTCCGGAGACCCAGGCCCCTGGCACCTACCCCTGTCCAGAGACACAGGCCCACCGGCACCTACTCCTGTCCAGAGACCCAGGCCCCCCGCATCTGCCCCTGTCAATAAACCCAGGCTCCCCGGGACTGGCCCCTGTCCGGAGACCATGGACCCTGGCACCTACCCCCGTCCAGAGACCCAGGAACCCTGGCACCTACCCCTATCCAGAGACCCAGGCCCCCCGAAACCTACCCCCGTTCAGAGACCCAGGCCCCCGGCACCTGCCCCTGTCCAGAGACCCAGGACCCCAGCAAATACCCTTGTCCAGAGACCCAGGCCCCCCAGCACCTACCTCTTTGCAGAGACACAGGACCCAGGCACCTGCCCCTGTCCAGAGGCCCTGGACCCCGGCACCTACCCCTATCCAGAGACCCAGGCCCCTCGACGCCTGCCCATGTCCAGAGGCCCTGGACTCTGGCACCAACCCAGACCCAGGCCCCCTAGCACCTACCCGTGTCCAGAGACCCAGGCCCCCCAGCATCCACCCCTGTCCAGAGACCCAGGACCCCGGCACCTACCCCTTTCCAGACCCCCAGGCCCCCGGAATCTTCCCCCGTCCAGAGACCCAGGCCCCTGGCACCTACCCATGTCCAGAGACCCAGGCCCCCAGCACCTACTACTGTCCAGAGGCCCAGTCCCCCGGCAGCTACCACTGTCCAGAGACCCAGTCCCCCCGGCACCTACCCCTCTCCAGAGACCCAGGACCCCTGGAACCTACCGCTGTCCAGAGACCCACGCCCCCGGCACCTACCCCGAGACCTAGGACCCAGGCACATATCCCTTTCGAGACACACGAGACCGTGGCACCTACCCCTGACCAGAGACCCAGGACCCCCGACAGCTACCCCTGTCCAGAGATCCAGGCCCCCCAGCACCTACCCTTGTCCAGTGACACAGGCACCCAGCACCTACCCTGTCCAGAGACCCAAGCCCCCGGCACCTACCCCGTCCAGAGACCCAAGACCCGTGGCACCTACCCCAGTTCCGAGAACCATGCCCCGGCACCTGCCCCTTCCAGAGACCCAGGCCCCCCGGAAGCTACCCTTGTCCAGAGACCCATGCCCCCCGGCACCTACTGCTATCCAGAGATCCAGGCCACCCGCCACATGCCACTGTCCAGAGGACCTTGACCCCGGGACCTACCCAGGACCAGGCCCCTCTGTACTTATCCCTGTCCAGAGACCCAGGCCCCCGTTACCTTCCCCTGTCCAGAGACCCAGGCCCCCCAGCACCTAACCCTGTCCGGAGACCCAGGCCCCCGGCACCTACCCCTGTCCTGAGACCCAGGCCCACGACACCTACCCCTGTCCAGAGACCCAGGCGCCCCGGCACCTACCCCTCTCCAGTGAACCAGGCCCCCTGGCACCTGCCCCTGTCCAGAGGCCCTGGACCCCCGCACCTGCCCCTGTCCAGAGGCCCAGGATCCCACACCTACCCCTGTCCAGAGACCCAGGTACCCCAACACATATCTCTGTCCAGAGGCCGAGGTCCCCCTACTCCTACCCCTGTCCAGAGTCCGAGGCCCCCGGGCCCCTACCCCTGTCCAGAGACCCAGGCCCCCGGCACCTACCCCGTCCAGAGACCGAGGACCCCTGGCACCTACCCCTGTCCAGGCACTCAGACCCACGGCACCTGCCTCTTCCAGAGACCCAGGCCCCCCAGGACCTACCCCATCCAGAGACCCAAGACCCGTGGCACCTACCCCTGTCCAGAGACCCAAGCCCCCGGCACCTACCCCTGTACCCTGTACAGAGGCCCTGGACTCCAGCACCTACCCAGACACAGGCCCCCCAGCACCTACCTCTGTCCAGAGACCCAGGCCCCCCTGCACGTAGCACTGTACAGAGGCCCTGGACCCCGGCACTTACACCTGCCCACAGACCCAGGCCCCCGGCACCTATCCCTGTCCAGAGACCCAGGCTCCCCGGCACGTATCCTTGTCCAGAGACCCAGGCGCCCCCGCATCTGCCCCTGTCTAGAGACCGAGGTCCCTGGGAACCTGCACCTTTCCAGAAGCCCTGGACCCCGACACCTGCCCCTGTCCAGAGGCCCAGGCCCCCCGGAACCTACCCTTGTCCACAGCCTCAGGACCCCGGCACCTACTCCTGTCCAGAGACACAGCCCACCGGGCACCTGCCCCTGTCCAGAGACCCAGGACCCCGGCACCTACCCTGTCCCCTCCCCCACCTTCCACTACCTGCTCCCTTTCCCCATCTCCTCCAAAAATACAAAACTTAGCCAGACATGGTGGCAGGCACCTGTAGTCCCAGCTACTCAGGAGGTTGAGGTAGAAGAATCACTTGAACCCGGGAGACAAATGTTGCAGGGAACGGAGACCGCAGCCAGCCTGTGCAAAAGAGCAAGACTCCGTCTCAAAAAAGAAAAAAACAAGTTTAAGAGGAACCCCAAAGCAAAAATCCCAACTCTTTTTCTCGCAATCACTGAAACACCAGGAAGGTGTAATAGTTTTGTAGCATACCTGTAATAGGCTGACAGTGACCCCGCAAGATGCTCATAACCTAATCCCAGGAACTGGTGAACATGACCTCATATGGTAATAGGGACTTTGCAGATATAATAAAGTTAAGGATTTTTGGCAAGGAAGATTATTCTGGCTTGTCACAGTGGGGTTGATGTACTCACCCAGATCCTTATCAGAGCAGAGCAGGTGATGGAGAGCGACGGGAAGTGTAGTGATGGAAGCAGGAACCTCGAGTCATTCAAGAAGGGCAGCACAGCTGAGGAGTGCAGGACGCCTCCAGGGCCAGGAAACTCATTCTCCTACAGAGCCTCAGAAGGTACCTGCCCTGCTCCCACCTTGAGTCAGTGGGACTGACTTTAGAATTCTGGCCTTCAGAACTGTAAGGGAATACACCTGTGTTGCTTTGTTTTTTCTTTTTTTTTTTTTTTGAGACAGAGTTCCACTCTTTTTACCCAGGCTGGAATGCGATGGCACGATCTTGGCTCACTGCAACCTCCGCCTTCCAGGTTGAAGCAATTCTCCTGCCTCAGCCTCCTGAGTAGCTGGGATTACAGGCATGCACTACCACGCCCAGCTATTTTTGTATTTTTACTAGAGATGGAGTTTCTTCATGTTGGTCAGGCTGGTCTCGAACTCCCGAACTCAGGTGATCCACCCACCTCACTCTCCCAAAGTGCTGGATACAGGCGTGAGCCACCACGCCCAGCTACGTCTATGTTGTTTTAAGCCCTAATTGTGTGGCAATTTGTTGCAGCAGAAACAGGAAACTAGTATCGTAGTGAAGCCTCAAAACCCACCTGAAGGGGCTGGGTGCAGTGGCTCATGCCTGTAATCCCAGCATTTTGGGAGGTCAAAGTGGGTAGATCACTTGAGGTCAGAAGTTCGAGACCAGTCTGGTCAACATGGTGAAACTCTGTCTCTGAAAAAAAACTAGCTGGTGTGGTGGCACATGCCTGTAATCTCAGCTACTTAGGAGGCTAAGACATGGGAACTGTTTGAACCTGAAGAGGGGGAGGAGGAGGTTGTAGTGAGTCAAAATTGTGCCACTGCACTCCAGCCTGGGTGAGAGAGCCAGACTCCATCTCAAAACAAACAACCAACCCCACTTGAAGAAAGTTTTTCCAGTTCTGTCAGCAGTCCCCCACACAACCCCCAGAAGTAGACATTTCTTCTTCAGGGGTTTTTTTTTTTTTTTGAGATGGAGTCTCACTCTGTTGCCCAAGCTAGAGTGCAGTGACGTGATCTCGGCTCCCTGCAACCTCTGCCTGCCTGGATCAAGCCATTCTCCTGTCTCAGCCCCCTCAGTAGCTGGGATTAGAGGCAAGTGCCACCACACCTGGCTAATTTTTGTGTTTTTAGTAGAGACACGGTTTTGCCATATTTCCCAGGCTCTGCTCAAACTCCTGGCCTCAAGTGATCTGTCTCAGCTTCCCAAAGTGCTGGGATTACAGGTGTGAGCCACCAAGCCGAGCCACGGACTTTGTTATTAAATAGCCTAACCCAAGTGGGGCGCCGTGGCTCACACCTTTAATCCCAACAACTCTGAAGGCCAAGGTGAGAAGACGGCTTGTACTCAGGAGTTCGAGACCGGCCTGGGCAACACGGGGGCAAGACTCCCCCCATCTCTACAAAAAAATACAAAATATTAGGTCAGGCATGGACTGTGCCTGGCTAATTTTTGTATCTTTTGTAGAGACGGGGTTTTGTCATGTTGCTCAGGCCGGTCTCACACTCCTGATTCCAAGCCATCCTCCCGCCTCGGCCTCCCAAAGTGTTGGGATTACAGGGCCCAGGCAGCCTCAATTTTTCTTTAAGCAGTCCCCCAATGTCGCACGCTTGGATAGTTTTCTTTTTTAGTTTTGAAGACAGGGTTTACCTCAGTCTCGCGGGCTGGAGTGCTGTGGTAGGATCACAGCTCACTGCAGCCTTGAACCTTGGGGTTCAAGTAGCTGGGAGGCTGAGGTGGGACTACAGAAATGGGGTCACACCACTTTGCCAGGCTGCCCTTCAACTCCTGGCCTGAAGGAAACTTCCCACCTCCCCAGGGTCTGGACACACTTTTTCTATTTTTGACCCACATAAACGCGGTGCTGGGTCAGAGTTTGTTACCTACGCTTCTCCAGCCAGCAGCACACAGGACGCAGCGGGAGGTGGAGGTTACCAGGCTCTGCTCTGCAGAGAAGACAACGCAGCTCCTAGACGACACACCTCCAAGTGAGGTCGCCGGAGGCCCGCCGCCATGACCTTTTCAGAGGCCGGCCCCTCACGCGTAGCCAACTGGAAGTAGAGGCAGGGCTGCTGGTTCTTCCAGGAGCGCGCATGCGCGGGCTGGTGACGGAGGCCGCTGCAGAGCGGGCACTTCTGCGTTGTCCGAGCTCCCGGCAAGGGAAGGGACGGGCTCGCGGTCCCTGTTCTCCTCCTGCCCCCCCATCCCGCACCGTTTGCCCCTGGACTTCCCCGTGGGGACCAGCTCGCCGTCTCTGGTCTCGTCCTGCCCCACGCCGCAACGTTTGCCCCTGGACTCCCTAGCCGGAATCCGCTCGCCTTCTCTTGTCTCCTGCTGCCACCAGGGCACCTTTTGCCCCTGGACTCCCCCGTGGGGATCCGCTACGGTTCCCTGGTCTCCTACTGCCCCCTCACGCACTGTTTGCCCCTGGACTCCCCTGCCGGGACCCACTCCCTGTCCCTGGTCTCCTCCTGTCCCCCCCCCCGCACCATTTGCCCCTGGACTCCCACGCAGGAATCGGCTCGCAGTCCCTGTTCTCCTCCTGCCCCCCCTGCACCGTTTGCCCCTGGACTCCCCCGCAGGGACCGGCTTGCCGTCCCTGGTCTCCTACTGCCCCTCCCGCACCGTTTGACCCTGGACTCCCCCGCCCTGACCGGCTCGCCAGGCCTGGTCTCCTCCTGTCCCCCCTCCGCACCGTTTGCCCCTGGACTCCCCCGCCGGGAACGGCTCGCCGACCCTGGTCTCCTTCTGCCCCCATCGCACCGATTGCCCCTGGACTCCCCCGCCGGGACTGGCTCCCTGTCCCAGGTCTCCTCCTGGCATCCCCCACACCATTTGCCCCTCGACTCCCCCGCTGGGACCGGCTCGCCTTGCCTGGTCTCCTCCTGCCCCCCCCCCCGCTCCATTTGCCCCTGGACTCCCCCTCCAGGACCGGCTCCCCATCCCTGGTCTCGTCCTGCCCTGCTCCGCACCGTTTGCCCCTGGACTCCTCCGCCAGCACCGCTCGCCTTGCCTGGTCTCCTCCTGCCTTCCGCCTCGCACCGTTTGTCCCTGGACTCCCCTGCCGGGACCCGCTCGCCCTCCCAGGTCTCCTCCTGCACCACCCCCGCACCATTTGCCCCTGGACTCCCACGCTGAAACAAGCTCGCAGTCCCTAGTCTCCTCCTGCCCGCCTCATGGTACCATTTGCCCCTAGACTCCCCCGCCGGGGACCGGCTCGCAGTCCCTAGTCTCCCCCTGCTCCCCCACCGCACCGTTTGCCCCTGGGCTCCCCCGCTGGGTCCAGCTCGCAGTTCCTAGTCTCCTGCTGCCCCCCCACCGCACCGTTTTCCCCTGGACTCCACCGCCGGGACCGACTCGCCGTTCCTGGTCTCCTCCTTCCCCCCACGCACGGTTTGTCCCTGGACTACCCCGCTGGGATCGGCTCGCCTTGCCTGGTCTCCTCCTGCCCCCCTCGCACCATTTGGCCCTGGACTCCCTCGCCAAGACGGGCTCGCTGTACCTGGTCTCTTCCTGCTGCCCCCCAGCACGGTTTGCCCCTGTACTCCCCCGCCGGGACCAGCTCGCCATCCCTGGCCTACGCCTGCCCCCACCCACCACACCATTTGCCCCTGGATTCCACGGCCGGGACCAGCTCGCAGTCCCTAGTCTTTCTCCTGCCCCCTCACCGCACTGTTTGCCCCTGGACTCCCCCACCGGGACCGGTTCGCAGTCTCTAGTCTCCTCCTGCCCGCCCCCCGCACCGTTGACCTCTGGACTCCCCCGCCAGGACCGGCTCGCAGTCCCTGATCTCCTTCTGACCCCCGCACCATTTGTCCCTGGAGTCCCCCGCCAGGACTGGCTCGCAGTCCCTGGTCTCCTCCTGTTCCCCCCCCCGCCACCGTTTGCCCCTGGACTCCCCAGCCGGGACTGGCTCGCAGTCCCTCGTCTCCTCCTGCCCCGCCTCGCACCGTTTGCGCCTGGACTCCCCCGCCGGGACCGGTTCTCAGTCCCTAGTCTCCTCCTGCCCTCCTCCCCGCACCGTTTGCCCGTGGTCTCCCCCGCCGGGACCGGCTCCCAGTCCCTGGTCTCCTTCAGACCCACAGTACCGTTTGCCCCTGGACTCCCCCGCCGGGATCGGCTCGCAGTCCCTAGTCTCCTCCTGTCCCCCACCGCACCGTTGGCTCCTGGACTCCCCCGCCAGGACCGGTTCACAGTCCCTAGTCTCCTCCTGCATGCCCCCCCCACCGTTGGCCCCTGGACTCCCCCACCGGGACTGGCTCGCGGTCCCTGGTCTCCTTCTGAACCCCCGCACCATTTGCGCCTGGACTCCCCCGCCGGGACCGGTTGGCAGTTCCTAGTCTCCTCCTGCCCCCCCACCGCACCGTTTGCCCCTGGACACTCCGCCGGGAGCGGCTCGCAGTCCCTAGTCTCCTCATGCCGCCCCCCCCCGCATCCTTTGCCCCTGGACTCCCCTGCCAGGACCGGCGTGCAATCCCTGGTCTTCTTTTGACCCCCCACACCGTTTACCCCTGGATTCCCCCGCAGTAATCAGCTCGCAGTCCCTAGTCTCCTGCTGCCCGCCCCCCACTGCACCGTTTGCCCCTGGACTCCTCCGCCGTGACTGGCTGGCAGTCTCTAGTCTCCTTCTGCCCCCCCACCACACCATTTGCCCTTGGACTCCCCTGCTAAGATCGGCTTGCAATCCCTGGTCTCCTTCTGACCCCCGGCACCCTTTGCGCCTGGACTCCCCAGCCCGATCGGCTTGCTGTCCCTAGTCTCCTCCTGCCCGCCCACCGCACCGTTTGCCCCTGGACTCCACCGCCGGCACTGGCTCGCAGTCCCTGGTCTCCTTCTGACCCCCCGCACCGTTTGCCCCTGGACTCCCCCGCCGGTACCAGCTCGCAGTCCCTAGTCTCCTCCTGGACACCCCCCGCACCGTTTGCCCCTGGACTCCCCTGCCGGGACCGGCTCACAGTCCCTGGTCTCCTTCTGACCCCCAGAACCCTTTGCCCATGGAATCCCCCGCCGAAACAGGCTCGCAGTCCCTAGTCTCCTCCTGCACCCGCCCCCCGTACCTTTTGCCCCTGGACTCCCATGCCGGAACTGGTTCACAGTGCCTAGTCTCCTCCTGCACCCACCCCGCACCGTTTGCCCCTGGACTCCTCAGCCGGGATCGGCTCGAAGTCCCTGGTCTCCTTCTGAACCCCGCACCGTTTGCCCCTGGACTCCCCCGCCGGTACCAGCTTGCAGTCCCTAGTCTCCTCCTGGACCCCCCCCCCGCCGCAACGTTTGCCCCTGGACTCCCCTGCCGGGACCGGCTCGCAGTCCCTGGTCTCCTTCTGACTCCCCACACCGTTTGCCTGCTGGATTCCCCCATCTCGCTCTGAGCCCCACCTCGCTCTGAGACCCATCTCGCTCTGAGACCCATCTGCTCTGAGCCCCACCTCGCTCAGAGCCCCACTTTGCTCTGAGCCCCACCTCGCTCAGAGCTCCACCTCACTCTGAGCTCCATCTGCTCTGAGCTCCGTCTCGCTCTGAGCTCCATCTGCTCTGAGCTCCATCTGCTCTGAGCTCCGTCTCGCTCTGAGCTCCATCTGCTCTGAGCTCCATCTGCTCTGAGCTCCGTCTCGCTCTGACCTCCATCTGCTCTGAGCTCCATCTGCTCTGAGCTCCATCTGCTCTGAGCTCTATCTTGCTCAGAGCTCCATCTGCTCTCAGCTCCATATGCTCTGAACTTTATCTTGCTCAGAGCTCCATCTGCTCTGAGCTCCATCTGCTCTGAGTTCTATCTTGCTCAGAGCTCCATCTTGCCCTGAGTTCTACCTTGTTCAGAGCTCCATATGCTCCAAGCTCCATTTTGCTCAGAGCTCCAATCACTCCAAGCTCCATCTTGCTCTGAGCACCACATGCTCTGAGCTCCATCTACTCTGAGCTCCAATCACCCCAACCTCCATCTTGCTCTGAGCACCATCTGCTCTGAGCTCCACCTCGCTCAGAACTCCAATCACTCCAAACTCCTTCTTGCTCTGATCACCGTCTGCTCTGAGCTCCATTTTGCTCTGAGACCATATGCTTGGACCTCCATCTTATACTCTGTGCAACATCTGCTCCGAGATTCACACTGCTCTGAGCTCCATCTCACCTAGAGCTCCATCTTGCTTGGAGCTCCATTTTGCTCAGAGGACCATCTTGCTCTGAGCATAATCTGCTCTATGTATGTTTTTTGAAGCACAATTCACAATAGGAAAGACATGGAACCAATTCATACGCTCATCAGTGGCAGACTGGATAAAGAAAATGTGCTACATATATGCCATGGAGTACTATGCAGCCATAAAAGGGTATGAGATCACGTCCTCTGCAGGGACATGGATGAAGCTGAAAGTCATCATCCTCAGCAAACTAATACAGGAAATAGAAAACCAAACATTAAATGTTCTCACTCCTAAGTGGGAGCTGAACAATAAGATCACATTTTAATATTATTATATCCTCTGTAGATGGTCTCTGTTTCTCATAACAAAAGATATTTTGTAATTTTTTTCTCTCTAAAGGATTGTGGCTGCTTCTGCTGTGTCAGCTTAGGGTTCAGGTTAACTATCCCACCTTGTAATGATTCACTCCATGTCCACATGTGGTTGGTCTCTTCTGTGATAACGTTTGTTCACAGATGCTTATCGTCTATGGGTCATTTGAGGGGAGGTGGCCTCACATAGTACTGCACCATGCAAATGACCAACTGAAAAAATTACTGAAACAATGTGTGTGTCTGGTTATTTCAAAGAATAAACAGTAGTCAGTTGAAGGGGTAAAGTTTTAGTAACGTCAGTGATACCTTAGATGACCAGGAATAATCCTGTGGGCCCCAAAAACATATTACAATATGGACTATGCAAGCAAAAATCTCACCCATCAGACAACAGCAAATGATGCTCTAGTTCAAATGTTAATTGTCCTCTCTTGATGTGTGAAAGCACACAATCAGCAGGAGGCACAAACATCTGGGAGACAAAGACGGAGTGGGTGCTTCATGCAGACAGTTTCAGTGCGAGAAGGTGAAGTCGTCTGGGGATGGATGGCAGTGACAGCGACAATGTGAACTGACTGAACACCACTTAACCGTCAACTCCAAAACAGGTCAAATGGGCCAGGCGTGGTGGCTCACACCTGTCATCTCAGCACTTTAGGAGGCCGAGGTGGGCAGATTGTTTGAGTCCAGGAGTTCAAGCCCAGCCTGGGCAACATGGTGAACTCCGTCTCCACATAAAATACAAACAATTAGCTGGGTGTGGAGGTGCACAACTTGAGCCTGGGAGGCGGAGGCTGCAGTGAACCAAGATTGCACTGCCGCACTCCACCTGGGCAACAAGTGAGACCCTGTCTAGAAAAATTAAAATAAACAAAAAAATGCCAGGCGCAGTGGCTTACATCTGTAATCCCAGCACTTTGGGAGGAGGAGGCATGCAGATCACGAGGTCAGGAGTTTCCACCTGGGTCGGACGAAGGCTCCCCTGTGTCTGCCTGGCACAGCTGCCCTGATGCCCACTGGGCCAAGAATGTGGACTGGGCTACATGTGCAACTGGGGTCAAGCCACCCTCCCTGTTCTCTTTCCATTCTCCCTCATTACAGTGTCTGCAGCCATAGGAGAGAGAGGACTGCAGGCCTGATTTGGGCCCTCACACAAAAAAATACTCTTAACTGTGAAACTCAGCTTTCTCCATAACAACACTGAGTGCCTACTGTGCCTTCCACAAAAAAGAAATGATCAGAACTGGCCTCTGCTTTCAAGAGGATTATGGTCCAGCTGAAGAGGACACACATGCAGGAGAACAAGTGAAGCCCTGAACTGTGTGGGCTTGAAATAAGCTCAGTGGAAATGTTGCAGAATAGCTAGACCAGCTTGGATGCATCTATGGGGGAGGAAGGACTTCCATGGGCCATAAAAACAGGTAGGATACAGAAGGAGTAAAGGAGAAGGAAGGCATCCCTAGCTGTAGGCCCATGTGAGTGAAGGCTAAGAAGCGCCACTCCAAGATGAGATCCTTTAATCTCTGGCACTGCACATGGGCTTGGGTCGCATTCCTAAGCCTGCATCACAGCATGCAGGCACACACACGCTGCATATCTGGATATGTCCCAGTACCCTGCAAGCCTCCTCAGATCAGGGGCTACACCATATGCCTCAGTATGTCCCCAGTGCATAGCACGGTGTCTGCGGCCAGGTGGACACACAACGTGCCTGTGCACACACAGAGCCACTACTTTTAAACACCACCTGTGTGCAAGGTACTAAACAAGACACCTAATACATATGATCTTTAATGCCAATGAGTGGGGTGGAGATTATTACTCTAATTTACAAATGAAGAAATCCAGAATCAACACAATCAGTTGATCAATATCACAGTCGGTCTCAGGCAGAGCTGGATGTCACACTCTATTTGCCTCTCAAATCACTCCTTTCCTGTGCTATGTTATAGCAAAAGCCTACTGCTCTGAGGAACTCAGCTGTGGCATTTGCTTATCAGGGCTACCCTTTGCCTTTGATCTTGGTTCTCATCATCTAAGCCAGCTCACCTGGAACCTATATGGATTCATTAGAATTTGGTTCAGCTGCCTAAGTAAAACAAAAGATAATAGTGGCTTTATTTATTTTCTCACATAAAAGATGTCTGAAGAGAGACATCCCCACAGTCATCGTGTCTCAGGCTTTTAGCTTTTTGCTTTGCCATCCTCAATGCTTGATTTCCATGTTATGGTCTAAAGTGGCTACTGGAACTCCAGCCATTACAGCTGCATTCTGGGAAGAAGGGAGGGAGGAAGAAGGGAAGGAAGGAGAAATGAAGGGAGGAAGGTAGAAAGGAAAAAAGAATCCTTTTCTTACTTTTTTAAAAAAAGACTTCCTTAAATGATAGCTTACAGTACTTTATCTCTATCATCGTCCACAACTTACCTGGCCATACAGGAGACTGGAAAATCTACTATTACAGCGTAGGTAGCAATGTACCTTGAATTAGGTTCAGTTACTAAGATAGAGGGTTGGGATAGGCAGCTACCAATTTTTCTTATACTAACGTTTCATTACTATTTTTTAAGTGTCAGGGTGTGGCTGGTCCCAAAAGCTTACAAGCAAAATTAATAATTGACATTGGAGCTTTTTTTTTTTTGAAGTATCACTGCAATCTTGAATTCAGCAGGAAACAAGCAAGTAAGTGTGTGAAATAATGATTCCAGCCCCCCAACCTTCCTAGTATTCCCATGAACAATACTCATTGATTCCAAGCTACACATTTAAAATATACAAAAAACTGTTCTGAGGCCAAAGAACAGCATGTGTAGTTTGGTTGGCTGCCACCAAGGGATGAGAGAGCTTGTGCATGGTTGCGCACGGTGAACAGCAGGTCCACACACAAGCTGAGCTCGCTGGAGTTGGGTGTATTTGTGTATTTTCCCTCATCCTTTCCAACATCCCCAAGATAAGTTATACAAAGAAAAAAACACTGAATTTAAAATATTTCACTATGAAATATTACACTGAATCTACGATTCTATACTCTTCAAGCATTGCAATTCTTCAAACAGCCAGTAGAGACAGAAAGGTAAAGCTGGAAGGACCTTAGAGATTGTCCAGGCTGGGTGCCTCCTTGTCCAGTGAAAGAAGCTGCGATAGGGAGAGGTAAAACAGCCTGCTCAAGCTCAAGAGAGATGCCATCTCTTGACTCCCAGGCTTGCTCCATTCTAGTCCCTTTGGGGCAGTGGTTGTGTCTGAGGGACCCCTTGCATTGGAAAACTCCACAGAACGGCCACCAAAGACTTCACTGACTGCCAGTGAAATCTAGAACAAAAACATGGAATAAGCATTTTTCCCAACACCCTTGTGATTAAGGAGAGACACAGGGGTTCTTCAGAGCCATACAGCAGCTTTGATGCCCCAGGGTCCATTCCAAGTGGCCCAGCAGGGATGCTGGACAGAGTTACCAGGGCAGGTGTGGCCTGGACTCCAGAGCAGCTCATAGGCAGTGGAAGCACTAGCAGGATGCTACAGAAAACATCAGAGGGATGTGGGGGAGGCATTTCCTCTTTCTCCACATCACCAGCCTCTTGGTTTTCAATGAGTTAGTTCTACATTTCTCCGGGGTGAGGGCGGGAGGTGTAAGAATACAGACACCTGGACTTTCCTCCCAGAAATTCCAAACTAGAAGGTCTGGGTAGGGGCCAGAAAATTTTATTTTTACCACGTGTCCCTGGAGATGCTGAGGCAGTCATCTTGCTACTATCTTAGGACAAGTGATCAGGAAGCTCCGCACCGGATGACTCACATAAAGCCCTACCACCATCCCAGTGCTGCTGTTGTCTGGGAAGACTACTCAGTGAAGAGCTGTGATCCATCCTCCCTTGCTATAACTAATGGACCCTGTGATTAGAAGTTCTTCCTCAGCCTCAGGCTCCCCTGCCTCCCACTTTCAGTGTCTTCTCTTCCCTGGTAATGGGAAGCCAGTCTCACTGTGCTAACCCTCCACAAACTGGAAGCCTATTACTAGGTCACCTGTCAGCCTCTCTGTCCCAGTTAAATAATCCCCATTCCTCTCATCACTTATCCATGTTCCCGTTTTCCAACCCAACAATCATTTCCCCACTTTTCTCTAAATGCTCTCCAAGTTCTCTCCAGTCCCCCTGCACAAGTTGTCTTTGTTCCTAATTCTTCCCTTGAACAGTTTGTGTCTTGTGAGACTAAAAAGAAATTCCTGCTCCAAAAGGATTTGAAGGCTATTTTGACAAGATTCATTTAAGAAACCTCCCTGCAGCATCACAGCAATCTGGGAAAGAGGGCAGATTGCATAAGAAAGTCTAAAAGGGAGACTTGATGGCATCTTACATGCAAAATCCTTAAAGATGGAGCCTCGGGGAGATCGATCCAAGATGGCCGCTTAGGAGGAACTCAGGAATGCAGCTCCGAGAGAAAGCACAGAGGGTGAGTGGATGCCGTATTTCCAGACTGATTTTTACTGCCCACAGAACAGGAGATTCACACACAGAGGAGCCACACGGGTCGCCAGCGCTGCTGGTTTGAATGGCACAGCCGCTGGGCCGGCACCCTGAGGCAATGGCTCACGGTACAGAGTGAGAGAGTCTGAGTCCCCTATAAGCCAGCAAGGGGAGCTGAAACGGGGAGCCAGGCCAGCGCCACGAATCTCAGAGCCGCGGCTTTAGCCAACGCAGCGGCTCCGGAGGCAGATCAGATGAGACGGTGTCCCCTCTTACCCAGCAAGAAGACCTGAAACAGGGAGAGAAGACAGGAGATTCCCGAGCAAAAAAAAAAAAAAAAAAACGCCACTGCAAACACAACTGAAACCGGGACGGTCCAGCTCTGTGGAGGAGGCGTGTTCTCCATAGGCACCCTGCTGTTCCCAGGGCAATCTACCAAGGCAACCCGCCACTACAGAGACTCCGTCACTACAGGGGCAGGCCAACATAGCGGAAGCAGTTCTAACTACACCCAGAAGTTCACACGGAAGCTGGGTGGAGCCCACAGCAGCTTAGCAAAGCCTCTGCAGCCTGAGTGTGACTAGGCTGCCACCTTGTGGGCAGGGAAAACAGCAACCGCACAGGGGAACATCATAAAACCGTAACTCCCTGGGACAGAACACCTGGCGGGAAGAGCAGGGGGTTTATGAGTTCTGCCATAGCAGACTTAAAATTACCAAAATCAGAAAGACAACAACTACAAAGTCAACAGGTGGATAAATCCACAAAGATGGGAAGAAACCAGCGCAAAAAGGATGAAAACACCCAAAACCAGAACACTTCTCCTCCTACAAGGGATCACAACTCCTCACCAGCAAGGGAACAAGACTGGATGGAGAATGAGTGTGATGAAATGACAGAATCAGCTTTCAGAAAGTGGATAATAAGAAACTTCCATGAGCTAAAAGAACATGTTCTAACCCAATGCAAAGAAACTAAGAACCTTGAAAAAAGACTTGACAAAATGCTAACAAGAATGGACAACTTAGAGAGGAATATGAGCGAATTGATGGAGCTGAAAAACACAACACGAGAACTTTGTGAAGCATGCACAAGTTTCAACAGCCGAATTGACCAAGCAGAAGAAAGGATATCAGAGGTCGAAGATCAACTCAATGAAATAAAACGAGAAGGCAAGATTAGAGAAAACAGGGTAAAAAGGAATGAACAAAGTCAACAAGAAATATGGGACTATGTGAAAAGACCTAATCTACGTTTGATAGGTGTACCTGAATGTGACGAAGAGAATGAATCCAAGCTGGAAAATACTCTTCAGGATATTATCCAGGAAAACTTCCCCAACCTAACAAGGCAGGCCAAGATGCAAGTCCAGGAAATACAGAGAACACCACAAAGATATTCCTCTAGAAGAGCAACCCCAAGACACATAATCATCAGATTCACCAGGGTTGAAATGAAGGAGAAAATACTAAGGGCAGCCAGAGAGAAAGGTCGGGTTACCCACAAAGGGAAGCCCATCAGACTCACTGCAGATCTCTCAGCAGAAACCCTACAGGCCAGAAGAGAGTGGGGGCCGATATTCAACATCCTTAAGGAAAAGAACTTTCAACCCAGAATTTCGTATCCAGCCAAACTAAGCTTCACAAGTGAAGGAAAAATAAAATCCTTTGTGAACAAGCAAGAACTCAGAGAGTTCATCACCACCAGACCAGCTCTACAAGAGCTCCTGAAGGAGGCACTACACATAGAAAAGAACAACCAGTACCAGCCACTCCAAAAACACACGAAAAGGTAAAGAGCATCAACACAATGAAGAATCTGCATCAACCAAAGGGCAAAACAGCCACCTAGCACCAAAATGACAGGATCGAATTCACACATAACAATATTAACCCTAAATGTAAACGGACTAAATGCCCCAATCAAAAGACACAGACTGGCAAATTGGATAAAAAGCCAAAACCCATCAGTGTGCTGTATCCAGGAAACCCATCTCGCATGCAAGGATACACAAAGGCTCAAAATAAAGGGATGGAGGAAGATTTACCAAGCAAATGGAGAGCAAAAAAAAAGCAGGAGTTGCAATTCTCATCTCTGATAAAATAGACTTTAAAGCAACAAAGATCAAAAGAGACAAAGAAGGACATTACATAATGGTAAAAGGATCAATGCACCAAGAAGAGCTAATGATCCTAAATATATATGCACCTAATACAGGAGCACCCAGATACATAAGGCAAGTTCTTAAAGACTTACAAAGAGACTTAGACTCCCACACATTAATAGTGGGAGACTTCAACACACCATTGTCAATATTAGACAGATCAACGAGACAGAAAATTAACAAGGATATCCAGGACTTGAACTCAGACCTGGAACAAGCAAACCTAATAGACATTTACAGAACTCTCCACCCCAAATCCACAGAATATACATTCTTCTCAGCACCACATCACACCTACTCTAAAATTGACCACATAATTGGAAGTAAATCTCTCCTCAGCAAATGGAAAAGAACGGAAACCATAACAAACAGTCTCTCAGACCACAGTGCAATCAAGTTAGAACTCAGAATTCAGAAGCCAACCCAGAACCGCACAGCCTCATGGAAAATGAACAACTTTCTCCTGAATGTTGACTGGATAAACAATGAAATGAAGGCAGAAATAAAGACGTTCTTCGAAACCAACGAGAATGAAGACACCACATACCAGAATCTCTGGGACACATTTAAAGCAGTCTCTAGAGGAAAATATATAGCAATAAGTGCCCACATGAGAAGAAAGGAGAGATCTAAAATTGACACCCTATCGTCAAAATTGAAAGAGCTAGAGGAGCAAGATCAAAAAAACTCAAAACCTAGCAGAAGACAAGAAATAACTAAGATCAAAGCAGAATTGAAGAAGATAGAGACACGAAAAACCCTTCAAATAATCAATAAATCCAGGAGCTGGTTTTTTGAAAAGATGAACAAAATAGACAGACCACTAGCCAGACTAATAAAAAAGAAAAGAGAGAATAACCAAATAGATGCAATAAAAAATGACAAAGGGGATATCACCACAGATGCCACAGAAATTCAAACCATCATCAGAGATTATTACAAACAACTCTATGCACATAAACTAGAAAACCTGGAGGAAATGGATAAATTCCTGGACAGCTGCCTCCTCCCAAGCCTAAACCAGGAAGAAGTCGAAACCCTGAATAGACCAATAACAAGGTCTGAAGTCGAGGCAGCAATTAAGAGCCTACCACCCAAAAAAAGCCCAGGTCCAGATGGGTTCACAGCAGAATTCTACCAGACATACAAAGAGGAACTGATACCATTCCTTCTGAAACTATTCCAAATAATCCAAAAAGAGGGAATCCTTCCCAAATCATTTTGTGAGACCAACATCATCCTAATACCAAAACCTTGCAGAGACTCAACAAGAAAAGAAAACTACAGGCCAATATCCATGATGAACATAGATGCAAAAATCTTCAATAAAATACTGGCAAGCCGATTACAACAACACATCAAAAAGCTTATCCACCATGATCAAGTAGGATTCATCCCGGGGATGCAAGGCTGGTTCAATATATGCAAGTCTATAAATGTAATTCACCACATAAACAGAACCAAAGACAAAAACCACATGATTATCTCAATCGATGCAGAGAAGGCCTTCGACAAAATTCAACAGCCTTTTATGCTAAAAACCCTCAATAAACTAGGTATCGACGGAACGTATCTCAAAATAATAAAAGCTATTTATGACAAACCGACAGCCAATATCATACTGAACGGGCAAAAACTGGAAGCATTCCCTTTGAAATCTGGCACTAGACAAGGATGCCCTCTCTCACCACTCCTATTCAATATAGTACTGGAAGTTCTAGCCAGAGCAATCAGGCAAGAAAAAGAAATAAAGGGTATTCAATTAGGAAAGGAGGAAGTCAAATTGTCTCTATTTGCAGACGACATGATTGTATATCTAGAAGACCCCATCATCTCAGCCCAAAATCTCCTGAAACTGATAAGCAACTTCAGCGAAGTCTCAGGATACAAAATCAACGTGCAAAAATCACAAGCATTCCTATACACCAATAACAGACTTAAAGAGAGCCAAATCAAGAACGAACTGCCATTCACAATTGCTACAAAGAGAATAAAATACCTAGGAAAACAACTAACAAGGAATGTAAAGGACCTCTTCCAGGAGAACTACAAACCACTACTCCACGAAATAAGAGAGGACACAAACAGATGGAGAAACATTCCATGTTCATGGTTAGGAAGAATTAATATCGTGAAAATGGCCATACTGCCCAAAGTAATATACAGATTCAATGCTATCCCCATCACGCTACCAATGACCTTCTTCACAGAACTGGAAAAAACCACCTTAAACTTCATATGGAACCAAAAGAGAGCCCGCATAGCCAAGTCAATTCTAAGCAAAAAGAACAAAGTGGGAGGCATCACACTACCAGACATCAAACTCTACTACAAGGCTACAGTAATCAAAACAGCATGGTACTGGTACCAAAACAGAGATATAAACCAATGGAACAGAACAGAGGCCTCGGAGGCAACACAACATATCTACAACCACCCGATCTTCAACAAACCTGATAAAAACAAGCAATGGAGAAAGGATTCCCTGTTAAATAAGTGGTGTTGGGAAAACTGGCTAGTCATATGCAGAAAGCAGAAACTCGACCCCTTCCTGACACCTTACACTAAAATTGACTCCAGATGGATTAAAGACTTAAACATAAGACCTAACACCATAAAATCACTAGAAGGAAACCTAGGCAAAACCATTCAGGACATAGGCGTAGGCAAGGACTTCATGACCAAAACACCAAAAGCATTGGCAACAAAAGCCAAAATAGACAAATGGGACCTGATCAAACTCCACAGCTTCTGCACAGCAAAAGAAACAGTCAATAGAGTGAATCGGCAACCAACAGAATGGGAAAAAATTTTTGCAGCCTACCCATCTGACAAAGGGCTGATATCCAGAATTTACAACGAGCTAAAAAAGATTTACAAGAAAAAAACAAACAAGCCCATTCAAAAGTGGGCGAAGGATATGAACAGATACTTTACAAAAGAAGACATACATGAGGCCAGCAAGCATATGAAAAAATGCTCATCATCACTGGCCATTAGAGAAATGCAAATCAAAACTACATTGAGATACCATCTCACACCAGTTAGAATGGCGATCATTAAAAAATCTGGAGACAACAGATGCTGGAGAGGATGTGGAGAAATAGGAACACTTTTACACTGTTGGTGGGAGTGTAAATTAGTTCAACCATTGTGGAAAACAGTGTGGCGATTCCTCAAGGACCTAGAAATAGAAATTCCATTTGACCCAGCAATCCCATTACTGGGCATATATCCAAAGGATTATAAATCGTTCTACTATAAGGACACATGCACACGAATGTTCATAGCAGCACAGTTTACAATAGCAAAGACCTGGAACCAACCCAAATGCCCATCGATGATAGACTGGACAGGAAAAATGTGGCACATATACACCATGGAATATTATGCAGCCATTAAAAACGAGGAGTTCGTGTCCTTTGTAGGGACATGGATGAACCTGGAAACCATCATTCTCAGCAAACTGACACAAGAACACAAAATCAAACACCACATGTTCTCACTCATAGGCGGGTGTTGAACAAGAACACATGGACACAGGGAGGGGAGCACTATACACGGGGTCTGTTGTGGGGGAGTGGGGGGGACAGCGGGGGGGTGGGGAGTTGGGGAGAGATAGCATGGGGAGAAATGCCAGATATGGGTGAAGGGGAGGAAGGCAGCAAATCACACTGCCACGTATGCACCTATGCAACAACCTTGCATGTTTTTCACATGTACCCCAAAACCTAAAATGCAATAAAAATAAATAAATAAATAAATAAATAAAGTCTAAAAGGAAGGTAGTACAATAAATACTCCATTGTCTCCATGGCAACACACCCCAAAAGTTTTCTGGATGCCCACACAGGCAAGAAGGTCTGAAGATCCACCTGCTGGCTTACTGGAAAGCCAGGAAGGATGGCTTAGCTTTCCCTCCATTCACGTGGTAGAGATCAGGGTAGGCTGGGACTACCCGACAGACCGAGGAAGTGGGAGAAAACAGAATCCAATGTGGGAAGCAGAGAGCAAAGGGAAGTAGTGTAGGAGATGGGTGGGTCATCACTGACCCCTGCTGACAATGGCTTCCATTTAAACCATAAGCAGAAATTCACTTTTGAGAAGATTTTTAAGGACGTCAAAAAGCCTTCTCAAGGGGATATGAAAAATCAGCCAGGCAAGGTGGAAGGAGAAAGAAAGCAAGACCAAGAGTAGAACACAAAGCAAGACAAAGTTCAGTGGCTGCTGCAGACCTATTTTCTCCAAAGAACAGAGAGGGAGAAGATGGCAGAGAGAAGAGAGGGCAGCAGAAAAGGTGGAAATTGAGTGAGAATCTGCCTTCCCAGCCTCGGGGGTCCAGAAAATACAGCACATATACACCATGAAATACTATGCAGCCATAAAAAAGAATGAGTTTATGTCTTTTGCAGGGACACGGATGAAGCTGGAAACCATTATTCTCGGCAAACTAACACAGGAAAAGAAAACCAAACACTGCGTGTTCTCCTTTGTAAGTGGGACTTGCACAATGAGAACACATGGCCACAGGGAGGGGAGCATCTCACACCGAGGCCTGTCAGGGGCAGGGAGAAAGGGGAGGGAGAGTATTAGGATAAATACCTAAAGCATGCAGGGCTGAAAACCTAGATGACAGGTTGACACCTGCAGCAAACCACCATGGCACATGTATACCTGTGTAAAAAAACCTGCATGTTCTGCACAGGTACCCCAGAACTTAAAGGAAAATTTAGAAAATATTTGAAAAAAGATCAGCCTGGGCAACATGGCAAAACTCTGTCTCTATGATATATACATCATCATCATCATCATAATTAACTGGGAGTGGTAGCACACACCTGTACTTCTACCTACATGGGAGGCTAAAGTGGGAGGATCATGTGAGCCCAGGTAGGTCAAGGCTTCAGTGAGCCATGATCATGCCACTGCACCCCAGCCTGGAGAAAAGAGTAAGACACTGCCTTGAGAAAAAAAAAAAAGATGGAAGAGGAAGGTAGGAGAGTCAGGAGAGAGATTTGAAGATGCTGCACTGTTGCCTTTGAAGATGGAAGAGGGGCTATGAGCTAAGGAATGCAGGCAGCCTCTATAGAAGTTGGACAAAACAAGGAAACAGATTCTCCCCCAGCATCTCCAAAGGAATGTAGCCCTGACAATATCCTGATTTTATCCTACTAAGATGCAGTTCAAACTCAGACCTCCAGAACTTAAAGATAATAAACTTGTATTATATTAAGTGGCTAACTGAGTCATAATCGGCTATAGCAACCATAGAAAACTAATATAAAAAGTAATAGAGGCACAGTCGTTTCCCATTACCCACAGTGTCGCTTTCTGCAGTTTCAGTTCCCTGACACATCCCAAAAATATCAGATGGAAAATTCCAGAAATAAAACGTTCAGTTTTCATTTGCATGCCATTCCAAGGAGCATGATGAAATGTTACACCAACCCAACTGTGTGGCCAATCCACACTGTCTACACTACCAATTCTGTCAGGCACTCAGTAGCTGGCTCAGCTGACTGTTGCAGTACATGCATGGGGCAGCAGCGGTGGCAACCCTGGACACTGGCCCCAGTAGCATGGAACCCAGGACCAGATACTGCCACAGTCAGCCCGCAGGTGTGGGAGGGCAGGAGGCACTCAGTCACAACTCTGTGGCTGCACAGTGCCCAGAGCCTGCAAACCTGTGCTCTTAGCCAGGGCCAAGGAAAAGTGAACCCTAGGGTGGGATGGCAGTACACTCCGTGATCCTCATGCCCTCAGGGAGCAGCCCCACCAGAATCTGCCATGCGCTTAGCCACAGCTGCCACCTAGAAATGGCGCAGGTCAGTATCAGTGGTAACCCCTGGCCCTGTACTCCCTCACCAGCGGCAGGAATCCCAGGGCCAGATGTCACCATGGCGCCTAATTTAGGGGGTCGGCGGCGCAGCTGCAAGGGGGCAGAAACTGGTGCTCAGCCTCATCCCAGGGGCTGCAGTGGGCCCAGAGCCCGCAACCTCATGTGCTGGGCTTGGGCAAAGGAAACACAGATCTTAGGGTCGGGGGAGGTGCCTTGGGTGACCCCCAGCCTGTCTGAGACCAGCCCTGCAGCCTCCCGTACATTCTGCTGCACCTGCCACTTATAGATGGCATGCGGCAGCAGCGGTGGCAACCCCTGATCCTGCCCGCCTCCACCAGCAACACAGACCCAAGGGCCAGACCCTGCTGTGGGGCCTAAATCAGGACCCACAGCAGGAGGAGGACTGGAACTGGCATCCAGCCCCATCCCAGTGGCTGCAGGGTACCCAGTGCCCACAACCAGCACCCTGGACCAGGGTCAAAAAGGAACAGAAGGAGGGCGAGAACCGGTGCTCAGCCCCACCCCTGAGGCTACACAGCACCCAGACCCCACGCTCTGGACAGGGGCAAGGAAGATGGACCCTAGACGGTGCACTGGGCAATTCTCGGGCTGTCTAGGGCCAGCCTCTGCCTTGGGCTCAGCTGCAGCTGCCACCGGCACAAGAACATGCAGCAGCCACAGTGACAACCACTGATGCTGCCCACCCGCACCACTGCAATGAGGATCCCAGGGCCAGAAGCCTCCATAGATCCTAACACAGGCAGTCGGCCCTGCTGCTGCAGGAAAACAGGAACTGGCCAGCCTGCCTTGAGGATCCAGCAGCTGCACAGCACCCAGCGACTGTGACCCGTCGCTCTATGAATCAGCCAAGAAAGAGGGCCCCTAGGCTGGCAGGGCAGTCTGTTGGGTGGCCCTTGGGTCTTCTGGGACTAGCCCTGCTAGCTGATGCCATGGGCTCAGCTGCAGCCGCCCCCTGCAGATGGTGCATGTCAGCAGCTGGGGCAACCCTAGACATGCACACAGCGGCCAGCAGCACAGAACCAGAGGCCAGACGCCACCTTGGCCATAAGGAGGCAGTGAAGCCACAGCTGCAGGAGGGCAGGAAGTGGTGCTCAGCCCCATTCCAGTGGCTGCACAGTGTACAGACCCGTGGCCCAGCACTCAGGGAGCCACCAAAGAGGAGCGGATCCTAGGGTGGGAGGGGGGTATTCTGCAAACCTCAAGCCTCACTCAGGCCTGGACCTGCACTGCCACCCTCTGCTGTGGACTCAACAGCAGCTGCCACCTGCACACGCTGTGGCAGAAGAGGTGGCAACCCCAGCTCTGCCTGCCGTAACCAGCAGTGGGGGGCCCGGGGACCAAGGCCACCTCTGAGGCTGCCACCTGGCCACCTCTGCACTCTTTTCCCTGCCCTAGTGGCAGCCAGCCACTTCCTACCTCTCCAGCGCTCTGCAGTCTCCGTCACTGCCACCCACCACAGCGAGGCGAGCCGTGGTGCCACAGGCTCCAGCCTCAAGCATGCAGCAGATGACTCTTCCTTCTCCTGGCATGGAGCAGCTGGGTGGGCAAAGCCAGAAAAGCCTAGAACGGGACACAGACAGTGGTAGTGTTAGATCCCCACCTTGTCATGCTGGCCACTGGGTGGCACAGGCCAGTTTTGGTGAAGGCACTCACACCCACCCTCCAAAGTCCACGGCAGCTCTTTTTGGCCCAAACTGGCTAGGGAGTGGAGACTGGAGACACCATGGTGTCTGGGCTTCCCGCTCCACAGGAACCACTGGGACCACCCAGGCTGTGCTCAGGAAGCAGGAGCAGCAGAAACTCAGCCCCAGCCAGCCCTCCTCACCAACGTGCTGGTTCCCATTCCTGAGACATCCACCCACGGGGCCCTGTCACCCCATAGTGCCTGCTACTGCATGCCTGGGTATCCCTGGCAGTCTCTGCAACACAGAATGTGAGGGCTCGGGCCTGGGAACCACGTTTCACAGAAACGTGAAAATCCTGCCCACCATGCAGTAGGAGATGGCCCTTTAGAGTTTAGAGTCTGGGGAGAGGAGGACCACTCCTCTCTCAGAGACCACAGCTGTCACTGAAACCTCCATTCCCTGCCAATGGCAGTGCAGCTTCCGACAGAGCCCCTAACCCACTGCCACTAGCAGTGTAGCCCCAGGATAGTGCCAACACCCCATCCTCCACCACTGGCAGTGTAGCACGTGATGGCAGCCCCTAACGTGCCCCTGCCTTAGACACCACAGCACTCAATGGCACCTGCAGACCACCCCCCTGCCATGGGCAGCACAGCTCAGGATAGCGCCCCAACTGACTCCCTGCAATGGGCAGTGTAACCACAGAGTCCCCCACCAGACCCCCACCACAGGCAGTGATGCCCCTATATGGCACCCAAACCACCCCCCACTGCGGGCACTGCAACCCTGAATAATGAGTGCCCTAACCCACTCCCCATCGGGAACAGTGCAGGCTCCAGCCTCCAGCATGGGCTGTGGGTGGCTACTACTACTCCTCCTCTAAGCCCACTCGGAGCAGGTGGGCCCACATACCCACAACAGTCTGAAACAGTGGGACTAACGTGTACACACACAAAAAAAACTACAAAGCAGCAGAAGAATCCAGTCTAGAACCTGACCAGACAATTCTGCAGACATAAAATCGAAGAACAGATAAGACATTAGGTCCTCAAAATGAACAATTCATTAGGAAACTGCAATTCGCCAGGCAAGGTGGCTCACGCCTGTAATCCCAGCGTTTTGGGAGGCCTAGTTGGGCGGATTACCTGAGGTCAGGAGTTTGAAACCAGCCTGACCAATATGGTGAAACCCCATCTCTACTAAAAATACAAATATTAGCCTGGCATCATCATGGTGGGTGTCTGTAGTCCCAGCTACTCAGGAGGCTGAGACAGGAGAATTGCCTGAACCCAGGAGGTGAAGGTTGCAGTGAACGGAGATTGTGGCACTGCACTCCAGCCTAGGTGACAGAACCAGACTCAGTCTCTTAAAAAAAAAGTAGAAATGCGGGTGTGGTTTTAGAAAAGGGGGACTCACACACTGTAGATGGAAATGAAAATGAGGATACCCCAGCTCAGAGGGCCATGGGGCTCGGAGGGATCCAGGTCCTGGGCTTCACCATGGCTCAGGGCCTGTGCACTCCTAGATGCTGGATGCAGGTCAAACACGGGCATAACCTTCTCGGCAGGGTTGCAGACGCTGCCACGGCCAGGAACCCACAACCGCCCCCACACGGATGACTGGGGCCCAAATGCCCACAAAGAAGTCAGGACCGGAAAGCAGGGAGCCGTGGAGAAGGAGCAGGGTGGCCTGGAGGGTTCCCGGTGGGGTACAAGTCCCCGCCACTTACCGCAGAGACCTGCTCCTCCACTATTACGTGGAAGCCGCCATGGCTTCTCCGAAGAAACTTCTCCAGCTGCGCCGCTGCTGCTTCTCCCTCGGACCACGCCACCGCCTCTTCTCCCTCGGACCGCGCCGCCGCCTCTTCTCCCTCCAGCCGCGCCGCCGCCTCTTCTCCCTCCGGCCGCGCCGCCGCCTCTTCTCCCTCCGGCCGCGCCGCCGCCTCTTCTCCCTCCGGCCGCGCCGCCGCCTCTTCTCCCTCCGGCCGCGCCGCCGCCTCTTCTCCCTCGGACCGCGCCGCCGCCTCTTCTCCCTCGGACCGCGCCGCCGCCTCTTCTCCCTCGGACCGCGCCGCCGCCTCTTCTCCCTCCTGCCGCGCCGCCGCCTCTTCTCCCTCGGACCGCGCCGCCGCCTCTTCTCCCTCCTGCCGCGCCGCCGCCTCTTCTCCCTCCGGCCGCGCCGCCGCCTCTTCTCCCTCCGGCCGCGCCGCCGCCTCTTCTCCCTCCGGCCGCGCCGCCGCCTCTTCTCCCTCCTGCCGCGCCGCCGCCTCTTCTCCCTCCTGCCGCGCCGCCGCCTCTTCTCCCTCGGACCGCGCCGCCGCCTCTTCTCCCTCCAGCCGCGCCGCCGCCTCTTCTCCCTCCTGCCGTGCCGCCGCCTCTTCTCCCTCGGACCGCGCCGCTGCCTCTTCTCCCTCTGACCGCGCCGCTGCTCCTGCCGGATCCTCACAGGAAGCACAGTCTCGGCTTCCGTAGGGCACGCACGCTGGCAGCGTCCCTCCCTTCAAGCTGAAGCGCCACCCCCTCTTAAAGGGGCCGCAGCTCGGCCTGGCCAGAACCGCCTCGGGTTGCGGCACAGGCTGACACTCTGTCCAGCCCCAGGGGTGAACTAAAGGCCTCCTGTCTCTCATCCTCCCTGGCTCTAGAGCCCTAGAGGTGGCAGGAGTGGAGCCTTGTGACCCCAGCCCCGAGATCAGCTCCCTTTGCCTGGAGTGCCCGGGATCTGCCCCTGCTTCCTCTGGACCTCAGCTTCAAGATCTGCCAAGGAAGCAGCCTGGAGGGAGCTCTGGGCTCCCTCAAGCTTGGCGCCTCAGGATCCAGGGTGGGCTCTCTTGCCCCTCTGCAGAGGGGACCCAGAGAACCACGGAAAACTGTGGGCTGGAGACACAGTCCCCAGGGCAGCAGGGCCTCCTCAGCCTCACTGTCCGCATCTGTCCTGTGGGAGCCCGGGGACCTTGCTAGGGCCCAGACACCTGCGGCCTCACCAGGACTGCCTGGGTCCCCCGGCTCCCCAGGAGACAGGCAGGGGCCCTGGGGTCCAGCTCTGCCCCCACCTCAACTCCATCTTGGATCAGCGCCCGGAGGGGCCCTGCGGACTGGACCCAGGCACACCCCCTTCTTACCTCAACAACCCATCATTTACATTAGGTATTTCTCCTAGCACTGTCACTTCCCTAGCACTGTCACTTCTCTAGCACCTCAACCCCTGACAGGCCCTGGTATTTAATGTTCCCCTCCCTGTGTCCATGTGTTCTCATTGATCAACTCCACTTATGAGTGAGAACACGTGGCATTTGATTTTCTGTTCCTGTACTAGTTTGCTGAGAATCATCGTTTCTAGCTTCATCCATGTCCCTGCAAAGGACATGAACTCATCCTTTATAATGGCTGCAGAGTATTCCATGTGATATATTTGCCACATTTTCTTTATCCAGTCTATCTTTGATGGACATTTGCATTAGTTCCAAGTCTTTGCTATTGTGAACAGTGCTGCAATAAACATTGTGTGCATGTGTCTTTATAATAGAATAATTTACAATCCTTTGAGTATATGCCCAGTGATGGGATTGCTTGGTCAAATGGTATTGCTAGTTCTAGATCCTTGAGGAATCGCCACGCTGTCTTCCACAATGGTTGAACTAATTTACACTCCCACCAACAGTGTAAAAGCATTCCTACTTAGTAGGGTTTTTTTGGTGGCAGTGGGTGACAACATAATTTGCCTATTAACATTTGCATCTTTTAAAGAAGAAAAGCACAAAGAAAAAATTAAAATATTTTCATCGAGGCCAAGTTCAAATAAAATTTTAGGCTGGGCACGGTGGCTCACACCTAGCATCCCAGTACTTTGGGAGGCCGAGGTGAGCAGATCCCTTGAGCTCAGTTGTTTGAGACCAGCCTGGGCAACACAGCGAGACCCCATATAGAAAGAAAAAGAGAGAAAGAGAAAGATACAAGGAGAAGGGAGGGAGAGGAGGAGAGGGAAGGGGAGAGGAGAGAGGAAGTCTTTTTTTTTTTTTTTTTTTTTTTTTTTTTTGAGACAGTCTCATTCTGTCTCCCAGGCTGGAGTGCAGTGGCACAATCTCGGCTCACTGCAACCTGCACCTCCCGGGTTGAAGCAATTCTCCTGCCTCAGCCTTCTGAGTAGCTGGGACTACAGGAGCAAGCTGCCATGCCCAGCTAATTTTTTGTATTTTAGTAGAGATGGGGTTTCACAGTGTTGCCGAGGCTGGGAAGGAGAGAAATTTTTTAAAGAAAACCTGAGGAACTTCAAAGATTCACAGCTGGCAGAGCAGATTCTGACATGCAGGCGCTGAGTCAGTTTCGTGTCTAGAAGGGGATGTTTAAAGAAGCCTGCCCTGCTAGAGGGGATGATGTCTATGAGGCTGAGTGACCCGTCCAAGGTCAGAATCAGGATCTGAACCCAGACTTCCCTGACTCCAAAGTCCATGCCCAATTCATGGGACCTGAAACAAGCCATCCTATTCTTTGGGACTCTGCTTCTGACCTTATCACAGATGCAATAGGCCCTGCCACTCCCTAGCACTGTGACAAGAACCCAGAGGAGAGGAAGGGGCCATGGCAGCTCCGTGAGACCAACATCTCCAATTTTTTTGCAGGTTCCTGGCCTTGGTCCAGGAGAAGTATCCCAAGGTCACCCTGTCTCCAGGCTGGACCACCCTCTACATGGCCGTGTTCCCAAACAGGACGTACAACTGAGCCATGGTGGAGAAGATGCACGAGCTGGTGAGAGTGGTGCCCCAGAGGGTCACCTTCCCTGTGCGGTCTTCCATGGCATGGGCCTCCTGGCCCCACTTCAGCTGGCTGCTGAGCCAATCTGAGAAGGTGAAAACCACCAAACACACCCCACCCTCCTGGAGGTGCTGATGCCCCCGGCAAGATCCCAGATGCTCATGGATGGGAGGGTGGTTTTTTTTTGAGATGGAGTCTCACTCTGTCACCCAGGCTGGAGTGAAGTGGCACCATCTCAGTTCACTTCAACCTCTGCCTCCTGGGTTCAAGTGACTCTCCTGCCTCAGTCTCCCAAGTAGCTGGGACTACAGGTGTGTGCCACCACCCCTGGCTAATTTTTTGTATTTTTAGTAGAGATGGGGTTTCACTGTGTTAGCCAGGATGGTCTTGATCTCTTGACCTCGTGATCTGCCCACCTTGGCATCCCAAAGTGCTGGAATTACAGGCATGAGCCACCACACCCAGCCATGGATGGAAGGGTCTTAAAGGTCATCTGGTCCAACTCCTGCTGGTGCTCATGCCCTCTACAGAGTCCCTGCTTTCTGCTTGCATACCTCTGATGATGGGCTACTCACTACCTCCTGAAGTAGCTCTTTCATTAGTGGGTAATTCTCTGCCCCCCAGAAAATATTTATACCAAGACACAACTTGTCTCCCCACAGCTTCCTCTAATAGAAGCCAGGTATAGCCCCGGAGAGCTATACTGTGCCTGGAGGCACATATTGTGCCTTCAACCCCTGCCCTAGGATAGCCATATTTAGAGACTCCCCTACCCCTACTATTGCCCTTACTTTCCTTGGCTGCTCCCCACAGGACTCCCAAAGCTGCCACTCCCCCTCTTCATGCTTGACTCACCCTTCCACATCCTCCCCATCTGTCCTGCCCCTTTCCTAGGACAGGACTCAGAAATAGACACTGCAAGTGAGGAGGCAGGACAGGCTTCCCCACCCTCCTGGGCCTCTGCTTTCAGCCATCTTTCCTGAATTCCCTCTGGCTCCTGCCCTTGGGAAGGGGTAGGACTCAGGGAGAAGTGGCGGGAGGGCAACTGGAGGACAGATGCTCTACCTTGGGCCCAGCTGACATCCAGTTCTGAGCACAGGAGTGGGGTTGAGGGTTATTGTTAAACAAAAACCATACTCTTATAATAACTGGCCATTTTTCATCTTTGTGAATATTCTTGGATAATGGTATCAGCAGTGAGTGCTAGATCTTAGGTTCCTCAGACTTATAACAAAGAAGTGCTTTGGCTTAGCTTTTTAGCAAGATGATTGCCATAAAGGTAATAAACTCTCACTCCTATTTTTTCCTTCATTTGTAATGATCTAGTTTACACAGTACTCAATATTTGGGAAATTCTAATCTCCCTAACATGAGGAAGTGGTTGAGGATTAGTAAAGCAATAATTGTTTAGCAAATTGCTACTACAGTACAAGTGAAGAAATTCAGAATCTGCTTGAATTGTTTTTTTTTTTTTTTTTTTTTTTTTGAGACAGAGTTTCGCTCTTGTTACCCAGGCTGGAGTGCAATGGCGTGATCTCGGCTCACCACAACCTCTGCCTCCTGGGTTCAAGCAGTTCTCCTGCCTCAGCCTCCCGAGTAGCTGGGACTACAGGCATGCACCACCATGCCCAGCTAATTTTTGTATTTGTTTAGTAGAGATGGGGTTTCACCGTGTTGACCAGGATGGTCTCGATCTCTTGACCTCGTGATCCACCCGCCTCGGCCTCCCAAAGTGCTGGGATTACAGGCGTGAGCCACCGCGCCTGGCCTCTGCTTGAATTGTTAAATGCAGCAACTAAGTGCCACCTCACCACTTTGGATACAGTAGTGATTATTCCTCCAAAATATTCAGGTAAAAAATGAACTTTATTCCCTGGGCCACACAGATCTAGTTTGTAATCTATGGATATCTCACTTTCCATGGAGAATTCACATCAAGCTGCAAATACAAAGCTGCAGCTTTACTTAAAATGTTATTTGTATTAAAAATCAATTTTTATTGCTATAAGATTCTAGAGAAGCTTTATTCCATTTAATACACATAAACAATACAAAAATGACAGTGAAGGTTTAAAAATTAGACATCTCTGCTTTTTAGATAAAGTTTTAAAACACTCATAAAAATATATCTAAGCAGTGAAAAAAGGAAGCAAACAACTTTAAGGGAGTAGTTGGTTTAAAATGTATTAAAAATCATGCAAGTCTCCAAGAAACAAAGTTTGACTTTTATAAAACAGTAAAAAATTTTACCTTAATTTTATCAATATAATTAACTTCTCTGTGATTGAACACTTCATGGGCTCCATTTTGCAGAACAACCTTTTTCCTTCCTCAGTACCAGCAGTGCCCAAAACCTTTAAGCCATAAGCTCTAGCAATTTGGCATGCTGCTAATCCAACCTGAAAAACAAATATAACCCAATAGTTATATATTCTCTATATTCCTGCAAACTCTTATTAAATACATACAATGAACTTAAGATTCCTATAGGACCTATCCTAACTTTAAGCACTTAAGCGTGTAAATGAAGCAATAAGTAAAGATGAAATAAGAAAAATAGCTCTCAATTAAGAACATTTAAAATATTCTAGGTACCTTACTAAATGCTTTCTACATATTGCTTTATTTTATCCTCACAATGACCCTATAAAGTAGATACTATTATTGTCCCTATTCTACAGATAAGAAAGTTGAAGCTTCAAATTATAAGTAACTTGGACAAATCACATACAGAGATGGGAACAGGAGCTAGACCAGTCTGTCTGCAGAATCTGAGCTTTTAACCACTGCATCAAGATGTTTGTAGGATTTAAAGATAATAATCAGAACATGCTCTCTGACTTCTCTGTGCATATGAAATTCTAAATAACAAATTTAAGACCTCTACCATTTAAGTGGAAGAGACAGGTATATGGGCAAATTAACTAATTCATCCATATGGTGAATGTTTATTGAGTGTTTACACTGTACTAGATGTGGTACTTAAGGTAAGAAAGAAACTTACATTCTAAGGGTGGAGGAAGATAATAGTCATATGAACAAATGAATGGATAAAATAAATTCAGGAAATCGAAGTGCTAAGAAAAAATAAAACTGGCTGTTGGGTTAGAGGGTAAGAAAAGGGACTATTTAGGTCATCAGGAAGGGCCACTCTGAAAAAATGAAACCTGAAAAAAGTGAGGAACAACCCACGAGAACATCTGGTCAGCCACGTGGAGGATGCTATGGGCACAGTGAATGGCCATGGTAACCTGGGGAAGTGGGAATGCAGTTAGGGTCAAAGAACAGAAAGAGGGGGAGCGTGGCTCAGGGAGGGGGCATGTGCGAAAGACTGGAAGACGAGGCCAGTAAAGGTGAGTCACACAGGATCTGAGGGGTGAAGGTAGAGGCTTCCGAGTATATTAAAAACTATGCAGAACCACTGGAGAGCTTAAACCAGGAAATGATCTGGTTGACTCAGGCTTTAAAAAGGTCACTCCAATTACATGTGAGGCACAAAGAAGGTGGCCAGGAAAATGGGAGGGGGAAGATCAGTTTGTAGCTGTTAGAACAGTCTAGATAAGACATGAAACTGGCTTGAACAAAGGTGGTAGCACTGGAAAAAATAAAAACAAATGGGACTTCCTCACAGATTCAATGTAGGAGATGAGGAAAAGAGAAAAATATAGGATGTCTCCTATGTCTTTGGCCAGATTAACTGGGTAGAGTAACTGAGGAGAAAACCAAAGAGCAGTAAATTTGTGAAAATCTCCAGATTTCTCTTTGCCAAGTGTGGTGGTACATGCATGTAATCCCAGCTATGTGGGAGGTGGAGGCAGGAGGATCCCTTGGACCCAGGAGTTTGAGGAGTTTGAGGTTGCAGTGATCACACCACTGCACTTCAGCCTGGGAAACAGAGCAGGACCCTGTCTCTAAAAAATAAACACAAAAGAATCACTTAGAACATGCTGAGCTGCACAGTGCTCATCTACTTAAAGGTGAAGATATTCAGCAGTCAGTTGAATATGAGTATGGACTCAAGTGTCCAGTTGAAGATATACATTAGAGATTCATTATCTTACAGATGGTATTTAAAGCCAAAGGATTAGGTGGAACATGGTGGTTCGTGCCTGTACTCCTAGCACTTTGGGAGGCTGAGGTAGGTGAATCACCTGGGGTCAGGAGTTGGAGACCAGCCTGGGCAACCTGATGAAACTCCATCTCTATTACAAATACAAAAATTAGCCAGGCAGAGTGGTATGCACTTGTAATCCCAGCTACACAGGAGGCTGAGGCAGGAGAATCACTTAAGTCAGGGAGGTAGAGGTTGCAGTGAGCCGAGATTGCAACACTGCACTGCAGCCTGGGTGAGTGCAGGCTCTGTCTCAAAAAAAAGAAAAAAAGGCCGGACGCGGTGGCTCAAGCCTGTAATCCCAGCACTTTGGGAGGCCGAGGCGGGTGGATCACAAGATCAAGAGATCGAGACCATCCTGGTCAACATGGTGAAACCCCGTCTCTACTAATACAAAAAATTAGCTGGGCATGGTGGCGCGTGCCTGTAATCCCAGCTACTCAGGAGGCTGAGGCAGGAGAATTGCCTGAACCCAGGAGGCGGAGGTTGCGGTGAGCCGAGATCGCGCCATTGCACTCCAGCCTGGGTAATGAGAGAAACTCCGTCTCAAAAAAAAAAAAAAAAGAAAGAAAAAAAGTCACAGGATTGTAAGAAATCACTAGAATACCAAATAAATGTGCTTAGTATAAAAGAGAAATCAAAGTAATTTAAGAATATAGACAAAAGAACAATTATTTAAATAAGAATACTAGGAAATATGTTTGATTAGATGACAAATGTTGGTACAAATAAGAGTCACAAACATTTAGAGCAGAGTTTCCCAAACTTGGCACTATTGACATTTTGGGCTAGATAATTCTTTGATGTGGGAGAGTATCCATGTATTGGAGGATACCTACCCTCTAGATGCCAGAACCCCTTCCCCAAGTGTGACAACAAAATATGTCTTCAGATATTGCCAAATGTCAGAGGATGGAAGGAGAAATGTTGCAAAATCACCTGCCACTCATAACCAGTGATTTACAGGGAGTACTGGGTTGGGCAAGAAAAGAATTATGATGAACAATAATGATAGAAACTTTGTAACAGACTCCCAGGCCTGAAATGGACTGTAAAGATTTTGGTCCATGGGAATAACGAGGCTGAATTCAGCCAGGTTACAGCAGGAATTTGGTTTAACTGAAATAAAAAAATACATGGAACTCACTGTCTGACAGAGGAGAGAGACATCCAATTAGATAAAACACAATCTACTATGGGGTGGGCACAAATGATTTTCAACTTTAATTTTCAAATTTAAATAAAAGACCTCTAATAAAACCAACCTTTAAAATGCTAATGTAAATTCATCTCCTTAGGTTCTAACTGCTTTAAAAGGGCACTCAATAGCTCTTTTAAAGGGATTCTAATTCTATTCTTGTCAACAATTATAACAGCTACACTCCTTCGACAGATTATGCACCATTATGTGTCAACTAAATTTCTTCTACTTACTTTGCTTACACTAAAATAGGGCACTCCTCATCAACACATCTGGATAATAGCTGTGTTCATAAATTCCATACCATTTTAAACACACAACATAATCCCATAGGAATTTGAATTAAATGAGAACAGAAACTACAAACAGAAGCAAGGCAAAGCCCAGTACTGTTTCCCTCTGATAGGACAGGATCAGAAGTGCTTCACACACTAGGTCGCCAGCCTATCCCTGCCAGCCAACGATGAACAAACTCAGCCAGCTCTGAGAACAGTGTGGATTTTACCTTAAAAAAAAAATCATGGTGAAGCAACTGGGCTTTTTACAAGAGGGTAAAGGGAATAGAAAGAGATTTTCTTTAAGCTCTTCTCTCCCCTTCCTACTGAAATCTTTCCCTTCTGTACAGAGCACAAGGTTAGCTCTCTGACAGCCAGGGCAATTTAAATAAATGTATGTGTTTGACAGACCCTTTAGTTATTTAGGGTTAAATTTAATTTTACCCAAAAATAGCTTCTTCAGTGAAGTTAATCAATGGGAGTTTTGGACGAGGTACATCTGTCATATTTTCTCAAGCCCCATAAAGACAATCCTGGTGTTTTTTCATAAATTGTCTGATCTGTGAAATCCTTCAGAATTATCTATTTGAAGTATAGTAAGCTAGGTGTGAAACCTCGTGACTCACCTACCTAAAGAAACAGAGCAACAAAGAGGACTGAAACTACCTGGCCATTTTTAAAGGTAAATTCACATTTTCAGGATACCACTCATTATTCAGGGGACAATGTGCCATTTAATAGGTTACTTCTTTCAATCTACTCTCCAGAATACACAGCACTCTGAAAGGGTTAACCACCTTCCTCAAAGCAAGCATCTAGACCCAGGCCTTTTATTTTTAAAATACAAAATCTTATCTCCAAAATTTCCAGAGTATCCACTGATAGAGTTTGTGTGGATTACTTGTTAAATTCTAACTGCAGCGCTCTCTCTAACTCTTCCCTCTAAGCCCCTGAGAGGCAGATTGGCAGTGAGTTTCTTGAAGAGGCTTCTGACAGCCCTGCATTGGGTGATATCACTGAAGGGCTTATTTTATTACAAGTTCTGAGTCCTCCTCCCGCATTCCCCCACATTAGCCTTTTCAGCCATGGGTTGTGGTGTTAAGGACAGGGCTGTACACAGTGCACTCCCTGAATGTCATCAAAGCGCAGCAGGCAAGCAGCGGAAGGGAGATAGAAAGGACTAAGAATTCAGTGTGGCTTTACCACGCTGTCTGGGCAACACAGGTAAGCTTTAATGAGCCTTAGTTTCCTTATCTAAGAGAATATGGAATTCATATCAACCTTCAAAAACTGTTTAAAATTCTAAATAAATATTCTTATAGCATGCTACTTGAAGGCAAAAACAAGGTGAGTTTATCTTAGTCCACACCCAATATGGGTGGAAAATCTGATATATTTTTGATGGGGTTCTCTGTTGAATTTATTAACCAAGAAATGCTAAACTCATGAAAAAGCATCACCTTCAGAAGACCAAAATCAAAAATGTTTTACTACATAAAGTAAAAAAGCAGCTTTGACCATATTTATAAATCTGGCTTTTAAAAATGACCAAAGGAACTATAATGTGAAACCCACAAACCCAAACTTGTTTAAAAATACATTAAAAAAAAATACTCTTCCACTCACCCTGTGAACCAGAACACTTTCTCCAGCTTTCACACGGGCACTGCAAGAGAAAGCATAAGTTATATCACCTTATTTTCTGAAGCTAATTAATCTCAGGTGTTTTCATCATCTTTAAGGAATTTCTACTTTTAGTCTGGCTAACACTGACACAAAGAGCAAATGCAACCTGATATATAGTCCCAAATATTCCCTAAGCTCCACAGAATAAACAAAGCCCTCAATTCATTTATTCCTCTAATAAATATTTATTGGGAGTCTTTATGTGCCAGGCACTATGCTGGACACTGGGATCACTCTGGGGTACTACTTCTGAGTGGCTACAGTCCTTGTGGGTCATGAAGTGAAACTGTGGAGACTAGAGGATCTGGAATCTCTCATTCACATATATTCCCACAGAAAGGGTCTCAAAGCAGGTTTAACATAGCTCAGTCTTTATTCTGTGGTCTAGAGTAATGCCCAAGTAACACAGTAGCTAGACAATTTTTTTCCTGGGGAAAAAAGTATTATTTTTTCTTCTTCATGTTTTTGAACTCCCATTTCAGAAAGCAATGCTGAGTTGGCAAAGGTCAGAGAGTAGGAAATGCAATAAATCCTATCACAAAGATTCCCTTGTTGTCACCTAAAGTGTCCAGATCCTCTAGTGAAATGGCATATTCTTTCTACTTCTGGTTCACATGACTACTTTTCTAGTACGTACTGAAAAGACGGAACATGCAGCAAGGAATGAGGGGATGCCTCACTATTCCACATGGAACGTGCCAATGTCACAAGCCAGCAGATGCTATGAGATCTGGATCTGATTCTCAGGGTAGATCTCTTACTTCCTAGAACAATGTGGGTGGTCACACTGCAGAGATATTATGGAACATTATGCTCCATCTGGGAATGATAACACAGTAACTGGAGTCCTGCTCCCAGCTGTGCCCCAACAGCTGAGAAGTGGCAACAATGAGCAGTGAGTGAAACTTTCTCCTACATTCTTGCTTGGAGCTAAGGGGACTGAAGACAGTAAGTTAAACTGAAGGTTTGAATAATAAATCGAGAGAACTCTTACCAAAAAACTAACATTTTAAAAGTAAAGTATAAACACAAGGGGATAGGATAACTAATGTTAAGGTATGGGATATGAAATACTTCCTAAAGAATTTTTTAAAAAATTATTATAAGATGCCCCTCAAACACTAAAGACACATTCTCATAAATCCCTGGGCCTGGGGTGAGGGGAGAAAAAGCAAGCAAATCCCCGGCGGAATCCTTACATAGAGTCGCTGTGACAGTGAATTTTATGTGTCAACTTGACTGGGCCAAGGAACCCAATAGTTGTTCCAATATTACTCTGGATGTTTCTGTAACGGGTTTTATTTTTCTATGAGATTAACCCTGTAATAGGCTGAATTTTTCGTAAAGCAGATGACCCTCTAGAAATGTGAGTGGGCTTCATCTAATCAGTTGAAGACCTTTGTTCTCAAAGACTGACCTCCAGTGAGCAAGAGGAAATTCAGCCAGCAAACTTTCTATGGACTTAAATTTCAACTCTTCCTTGTGTCTCCAGCCCACTGGCCCACTCCAACAAATTTTAGACTTGCCAGTCCTTTACAATTTTGTGGGCCAGCTCTTTAAAATAAATCAGTCAGTGTGTGTGTGTGTGTGTGTGTGTGTGTGTGTGTGTGTGTGTGTACAGACTGATTCTGAGACAGACAGACACACACACACACATCCTGTTGTTTGTTTCTCTGGAGAACCCTGACAAGTACAGTCATTCTCCCTGGCACTCACAGCACTCAGCCTGGCCTTCCATGCTGCTGTCCCCTACCATCTACTAGTCACTGAAGACTCTAAGACCTGGCACATAGGCTTTCTCTTCCACCTCAAATCCAGCTCCAATTAAGGAGATTCAGCATTCCTCAGAAAGAAAATCAAGCACCACAGTTCCTGAATTTTCCTCCACTTTAGCCACTCTCTCCCAGGGCTATAAACACCAGCAACCATTCTACCTGAGAAATATCGGACACCAATAACCAATATTATGACAGTAATCTATCCTAATTCTGAAAATCCATATTCTCTCAAAACCTTTCTTCAACTATGCAGAGATCACTGACTCTTGACAGCTCCATTTCTGCCCACTTACTGCTCCTGGCCTTCCTTCTGTCCCTCCTCAGCCTGGACCCCATAGAAGACTGCCCAATCTCCTCTCCCCTCACCTTCTGTGCTCTCATTTCCTTTATACCATTCCATTTTGCCACCAATATTCCAGCCCTGGATTAATGTTCACATCTAACTTCCTTGATACTTTATCCAAATGGCTAAGTATTACAGAAAAAAAAATCACATGACCATGCATTTTGGTGCCACTTCAGCTCTGATTCTTAAAAGATCACTTTGCCTCCTACTTAATTGTCAAAAGTGAGGCAATCACAGATAAGTGCCTTCGACACTCCACCTCCCCACTCATAAATGTTTCCATAAGTATGTCATCTTAACCCCTTCTAGGTTTCACGGGTGAGCTGTCCTTTCCATACTGGAAGCCAATCTCTCTACCTATGTCCCAAGTCCTTTCTATCTTATCTTATGCAGATCTTGCTCCATCTGTAAATATGTTCAAGTCTTATCTATCCTTTAAAAAATTCATTTTTTCCACAAACTCTCCTCAAGTAACCTTCAGTTCTCTCCTCCTTGTCTCCTCCATTTTTAAAAGAATAGTCTCCATTCAAGGAATTGATTTCCTCTTCCTGCCTCAATCCACTCAGTCAAGCTGTTCTCACCATTCTATTGAAAAGAAGCTGACTGAAGTCACCATGACCTCTTTATTGTTGAGCCCAACTGTTATATTTTTCTTTCTTTTTTTTTTTTTTTTTTGAAAAGTGTAGAGCATTATATTACTTTTTTTTTAAAGGAAGAAAGAAAGAAAGAAAAAAAAGAATGAAGAAGAGGAAGAAAAAGGAAGAGAAAGAGAGAGAGAGAATGTGAGTATTGCTTTCTTGCCCAGGCTAGAATGCATTTTAGAAATGGGCATTGAAAACCTCTTTTATACCAATAATTATACTTAATGATGTAGACAGGAAGGAATAAGGGAAGAAAATAACAAACAAGCAGCCAACCAATATTTCATTTAAACCTATGAAAATGCTATGCAATTACTGAGGAGTGATTTACTTCCAATTATGTAGTCTCTTTTGGAATAGGTGTGAGGTGGTAATGTGTGTTTTGTGTATTTGAAGTGGAGAGTTCTATAAATGTTTATTAAGTTTACTTGTTCCGGGTCTTAGTTCAAGTCCTGGATGTCCTTGTTAATTTTCTGTCTCATTGATCTATAAAATCGTCAGCTCTTCTTGTTACATTGATCCTTTTGCCATTATGTAATGTCCTTCTTTGCCTCTTTTGCTCTTTGTTGCTTTAAAGTCTATTTTATCAGAGGTGAAAATTGCATCTCCTACTTTTTATTTATTTGTTTATTTTTACTCTCTGTTTGGTTGGTAAATCTTCCTCCATCCCTTTGTTTTGAGTCTTTGTGTATTGTTGCATGTGAGATGGGTCTGGATGCAGCATAGCAATGGGTTTTGGCTTTTTGTCCAATTTGAATATATATGAGTTTAATACTGCCATTTGATGCTAGCTGGCTGTTTTGCCCATTAGTTGGTGTAAATTTTTCATTGTGTTGATGCTCTTTGCTTTTTGATATATTTTTGGAAAGGCTGATATTGGTTGTTCCTTTATATGTATAGTGCTTCTTTCAGAAGCTCTTGTGAAGCAGGCCTGGTGGTGGTGAAATCTCTAAGTACTTGCTTGTTCGCAAAAGATTTAATTTTTCCTTCGATTATAAAGCTTAGTTTGGCTGGATATATTACCTGGAGTTGAATATTACCCTGCCTTGCTAGGTTGGGAAAGTTTTCCTGAATGATACCCTGAAGAGTATTTTCCAACTTGGATTCATTCTCTTTGTGACATTCAGGTACACCTATCAAACGTAAATTAGCTCTTTTCACATAGTCCCATATTTCCTGGAGACTTTGCTCATTCCTTTTTATCCTTTTTTCTGCAATCTTGTCTTCTCGTTTCATTTCACTGAGCTGGTCCTCGACTTCTGATATCCTTTCTTCTGCTTGATCAATTCAACTGTTTAAACTTTTGCATACTTTGCGAAGTTCTCGTGTTGTGTTTTTCAGCTCCATCAATTCACTTATATTCCTCTCTACATTGTCCATTCTCGTTAGCATTTCATCAAACATTTTTTCAAGGTTCTTAGTTTCTTTGCATTGGGTTAGAACAAGTTCTTTTAATTCACAGAAGTTTCTTATCACCCACCTTTTGAAACCTGCTTCTGATAATGGAACACACTCGTTCTCCATTAAGCCTTGTTCCATTGCTGATGAGGAACTGTGATCCCCTGTAGAGGGAGAGGCATTCTGATTTTGAGTATTCTCTGCCTTTTTAGGCTGGTTTATTCCCTTCATTATATATTTATCCCTCTGTCATCTTTGTAATTACCGACTTTCTAAGTAGGTCTCTGAGCAGACGTCCAACTTGTTGATTCCCAGCGCCAAAATCTGAGCAATCCACTGTGCTGGCTGAAACAGCGGTGTTAAGATTGATGGTGCTTTTCTGCCTGGAAATCTCTGGACTCTGCACCAAGAACTGCCACGCTGAGGTGCCAGCAAAACCACCGCGCCTGCCACAAGAGTCACCCTGGTGACCCGTGGGGCTCCTCTGCTGGGAATCTCTTGGTCTGTGAGCAACAAAAATTCATCTGAAAGTGTGGCATCCTCTCATTCTCTGTGCTTTCACTGGGAGCTACGATCCCGAGCTGCTAGTGATCAGCCATCTTGGATCTCTCTCCATCCCAACTGTTATATTTTTCTGAACAGACCTCTGTGTTGCATTTGACAGCTGGCCTAACTCCTTAGTAGCATTATAAACTGCCACTCCTAAGGCTGCCAGCAGTGATTGTGTACTTACCCTGTGCCAGTCCTGTACTAAGAATTTTATACACATTACCTCCAAGTAATTCTTACCATACTCTAGCAGGCAGGTGCTGTTAGCACCTATGTTTCTCAAATCAGTAAACTGCACCTGAGATGGTTAAGTAGCTTAAGGTCACACAACTAGTACCGTGTGAAGACACTAACCCAGGCCTTTCTGTCAAAGCCCATGCATTTACTGGATGCTTATGGGATACCATGACCTCTAGATTCTGCCAGCCATGGGATCCTTTTTCTCTGACTACATTCTTAAATGGTGATGTTAATGAGGGTTCTATTTTCACTCCAGTGTTCTCACTTCCTGAGGGATTTCAACCACTTTTCATCTGTCAATTCTTACCTACAGGCTGATATCCCTAAATTTTTATCTCCAGTTTTCAAGCTTCAGACTTTTTTATCCAACAGGCTACCAAACTTCTCCATTAGGGTGTGTCTCTCACAATTTCAAATCCAAAACTGAACCCAGCTTCCCTTTGATACTTTCTCCTTTTTTTTTTTGTCACAGTTAAACAAGACCCAAGCTAGAAAACTAGACTACTCTTAAGCTCTTTCTCTCCCTCATTCTCTACCTGCAAATAATCACCAAATACCCCTGATTTTACCACCACTAAATAGTTATTCTTCCCTTTCTACTTACTTCTTCCACTATAACCCTTGCCCTGGCCCATAAGGATTTTGTCTAGTGGAGACTCCTATAAGATACTTCTATCTCTCTCTCTCCACTCCTATCCTCAAATCCATCCTACACACAGCAGATACATGATCTCAGTAAAACACAAACATGACAATAGCAGTCTCCTGAATAAAGCATTTCATTAACTCCAATCCCTTACAGAGCAAGGGATGAACTCTATAATCTATCTTTTACCATCTGAATTCTGTCTTCTTGATGACAGCTAACATTTATTGAGAGATTACTCTGTTCCAACTTTATTCTTCACTACTCTTTCTCTTGAAATCTCCTAACAAAATCAAATTTCTATAGCTGTACCCATACACCATACTGTTTTTCCCCATACTCTTCCCATTGTCTAGAATGTCCTCTCTCCTTCCAGCTACCCTTGCTCAGGTGAATTCACTCTGATGCTTTTCAAATACTTAGTAGATGGGATTAAAATATAGATTCTAAGGCACAAGCCATGGAAACTAACCAGAGAGTCTGGGGTAGGGCCCTAAAGTATACTGTTAAATTGCTGCCTAGATGATTCTAATGGATAACAAGATTTTGGACAATGGCTTTAAAATAGTCTAAGTCTCACACCTTGCCAGGAAGGCCTACCTCACCACTACAGGCACATGCCTTCTGAGCCCATACATCCCTATGTACATATCCACCACTGTACCTTCCACATTATACATATACATGACCACTCCTATGTCATTTCCCTTACTAGACTATGGACATCTTGAAGACAGTGTCTGCTCTTCTTTGTATCTTCAGAGATTAGCACAATCCCCAAGATTCATACTTTCCGTTCTATAAATGTTTCATCACAAGTAATTGGTAACCAAAAATGATGAACAGATGGATGCACAGACACCTAGAAGGAAAGCAGTTAACACTGCCCTCTTTTGGCACTGGTCATGAAATTGACAGCACGTGTTACTACCTGTGGATCAGAGCTCGATAAGCAGTAAAATATGGGATACCGGTGGCAGCTCCTTGTTTAAAGTCCAGTTTTTTCAGGCAGTTTGTAAACAGTATGGTCTGCTGCAAGAGCGTACTCTGCATAGCCCCCAGAGATCGTGCTGCTAGTGAAAACTCTGTCACCTCTCTAGGGGAAGACAAAAATGAATAAATGCAGGAGGACTAAAAAATTCTGTCAAAATAGGTATAATCCTATATAGCAAGAAATAAGTATTTATATATTGTTCTCTCTATATAGGGTCTCATATAAATAATTTTAAAATACTGAACATTTAAAATGTTTATTAGTGGGAATGAATGGAAGAAAATCTAAGGAAAATAGAAAAAAATAAGAAAAGGAGGGAGAAACTTCCTTGAATGACATTATGATGGTGTTGATGGCTCAGCTCCATAAAGAACTTGCTATGTCAGGCACTGCATTGTGTGTCTCTGGAGTGTTAACTAATTTCATCTTCACAACAGCCAGTGAGGTGGGCATGTTTATTATCTAAAGCAATCTCCACTACGCAGATGAGGAAACTGAGGTATGAAGAAGTTCAGTAATTTCCTCAGATCAAGCAATTAGTAAATGGCAGCCAACATAAACTGTTATTTTTACCCAAAATGCTAGGGAGAAGAAACAAATAAAATGTGAGTTTTCTTCTGTACACCAAACACCTATTCTAAATCTTGTCCCTGAGCTTCCTCACCCCAGCATTGCCATTACTCCTCATGCAAATACCCAAAGGCAGAAAACCGTGCTAGGACCCTGACAGCAGGATGAACCAGGACAGGCTTCTTCACTTGTCACGGCACCGGAAACACAGTAAAGTCTCAACAAATGTCTGTTGGACCTCACTATTGAAAAGCATCTGGGTGACTGAGGTTGAAGTAATGCCCTAGCCAGGCATTATCGGTCCAGTGTATGATTTGCACACTAGGGAAAATTAGGCTGCCCACCGCAACCACCCACCTTAACTCCTCCTTTTTAAAAAAATAAATAAATAAATATTCCTTAGAATAGGCAAATTATTAAGGCAATGACTGCTCAGTATACTTTAATTGAAATCTGAAAGTGTAGAAATGCTATCTGACAGGATGAAGACTAAAAAAGATTCAAAAGGCATCCAAGAGTCAAAGACAAGTACCAGCACTTAATATGGTTGCCTAGAAATGTCAAATATGATGAAGTGAATATTAATACTGTTTTTACAGCTTAAAAAACTTGTTGAATTGATTTCAATATAATTCAAACATTTACTGAGAATATACTACATAGAAAGCATTATTTCAAGTTATGTGAGGGATAGCAATACCCCTGTCTCTAACCTCAAGCATCCTAGACTCTAGGAGGAGGGAAAAGCAAAAGGCAGAAAAAATTATAAAGCAAGGCAAACATAATGAACCACTGAAGATAGGTAGAAGAAAAAGAAATTACTTCTAAGTAGAAGAAATTAGAAATAGCTTTATTGAGAAGCTAATAATTTAGGTAAGTCTTGAAGAACAGGACAAGATTTTGAAAACTAGAATGAGGAAGAGTCATTTTGAGTGAAGGAAACAAAATTGGCAAAAAGATAGGGACAGGAATAAATGCCAAGAAATTAGCAGCATTTACTCCCAATGAGTAAGTAGATTAATGTGTGGTATGTAACCGTTTCAGGGGATAAAACGAAAAGAAATTGAAGCTAAAGTGTAAAATACTTTGAATCCATGTTTGTAAGTTTCAATTTAATTCTGTCAAGTAGAAGAACCAATATGAATAAAAACACAGGGGTGAGAGGCCTGGGATGTGCAGGGAAGGACAGAGAGTTCATTACTGAAGAATAAACTACACTGTGAGGAGGAGTGGGAGGCAAGAGTAGAAACATAGATGGGAGAGAGCATGAAGCAATCTTATTTCACAGCAACCAGGAATTTTAACAGTATCCCTGAAATCTACAAGACATGAATGCAAGAATGAAAACAGAGGTGTAAAACAATCAGAATTAAATTCTATAAAATGATTCATTCTAGAGTAAGGATGAATTCCAGGGAAAAAGAGAAAGTTATATGTCTATTATATAAATCCAGTTCAGGGGTGTAGTTAAGTAGGTAAGAGAGCCTGAACTAAACTGCAGGCAGTGGAAATGGAAAGAAGAGAGAAAACAGTTCCAATAAGGTAAAGCCAGGAGTAAGCCTCAAACCCCAGAAGTCACCAAGATAGTCACACAAGAGAGGCGCTATCGGCAGTGAGAAAAGATAAGCTCAGTTTCAGACACATTTTTGTGAGACATTTCTGGAGTTTGACCATGTGAGTCCAGGGTCTCCAACAGAAATCTCTGTAAAGATAGAATGTTCACATCTGCACTGTCCAGCAGGATGGCCACTGGACACAGGAGGCTATTAAGCATTCGAAATGTTGCTAGAGTGACTCAGGAACTGAATTTCCTATATAAATTTAAGTTGAATTTTAAATTGCCACATGTGGCTAGTGGCTACTGTTTTGGACAGCACAGATCCAGACTTAGCAGAAAACTCTATGCTAAAGATGTAAGGTGATAATGGCAACAAAGAGAGTGTATGAGATTATGGAAAAGGTACAGAATACAGAAAGTAGAGTTTTAAATAGGGACTGAGAGCCCCAGGAAACACCAAGATTTGAGAAATATCCAGAAAAAAGAGAGGCCTCAAAATGGAGGCCCAGAAAGGAAGGGGAGAGGAGAACAGGAGAAAATAATGTCACAGAAGCTTCAGAAAAACAGTTTTTTTGAAGAAAAAAGTTAAGTGGTTGTGAGTGTCAAATGTCACAGAAAAGTCAAGAAAGACAATGACATAAAAGGGCCCATTAACTCCAGCAATACAGAGGCCATTAGTGACATTAGTAAGAATCCTTTCAGTGGAGCTATGGGGGCAGAAGCCAGGCTGCCACAGGCTAAGGAGTGAAAAGCTGTATGAATTTGCCAGTCTTCCTGTGAGGGGCACCATAATCTTCTCTATCAACCTCATTTTGGTAAGGTGCTGCCAAAGTTGAAAAGATCAAGGAATTATGAGGAAAGATGCTAGGACATGAGTCTACTATGAATATGTCCTTTGAGATAGATATATATATACCTATGTGTGTGTGTTTATGTGTATAAAAATTCATCTCTCTTCCCAATGTCATACATGATAGGAATAATTTTTAATGATGTATTTTCTAGTTAGTGATGAAATGAAAAATATCTGGAACCTTAAATATTTATTTCTACCTTTTTTGACAGATTGGAGACCAAATTCTAGTTATTGAATCAGGATGTCTAATTTAGATGTAATTGAATAACCCATCTGCCAAGTGCCTTCTAAGGGAGTGACAGTTATGTTCAGTATACCAGTTGAGTCATTCTTCTTGTACCAACCAGAGATGACTTAGCAGTAAGCCACCATGCCTGGCCTACAAGCTTCAATTTTTATTTCATTTGAAAATTCAACAGCAAGAAGTGGAGCATATAAAATAAGATGTAGAAACAATTTAAACAATAAATTAATTATGAATAAAGAAAATAACTATGGATACTTTATAATGTACATTCAAGGAAAATGTAGAGAGTTTTGGAGGTGATAAATTTTAAAATTCTATTTTCAATTAATAATAAGTAAAAATATATCCAGACTGATATATCTAGTTCTTGCTGAAACTCACTGGTCTTCAAAAGGAGTTCTACAGAAAACTGGGATTTTCAGGGCAGTCTTAAGAGTTTCAATTCAAGACAGGAGCATGCCTGAGTTTATCTCCCATTCTGAACTTTATCAAGGTAATTTTCCTTTTATCCATTGCTTTTTATTATTAATATGCAGCAAAATATTTATTTTACAAACTACTTTCAATATAACTTGTTTGCAAAAAAATGGCCATATTACTCAGCATGAAGACTTTAACAATTTTTAACTCATTATTCATTTAAAATCTGTGATATGAAGTTAATAAATATTGAGCAGATTATGATGACCTAAATGCAATTCATAGTACCATAGTTAATATTAGCAATGTTGCTAGACACTTTTAAGTCAAATTGCATATTCAACTTCAGCTTTCAACCATTTCAGAGTAATTTATATTCGAAATATTCTTCCTCTGAAAACAACTGTAAAACCAAGAAAGAAAAATATGTATATGGCAATTCTTTTCAGTCATTGACCAACAGAAATACATGACTGAGATTCCTTAGGGGATGGACATACATGAAGTGACGCTATCTCCTTGGCCTTCTTTCTGCGGACATTCTCCTGGCATGTCATACATACATATGAAGAACTAGAAGGCCGTTCTCTTAGCCAAGAATTGGGAAGAACACTGATACCAGCCACATTTGCATGTGCTACCTCAAACTGTCCACTTGTAAGGCTGCTAGTTTTGACTGGGGACTAATAGAAGAGCATACTCTGTAGCGAGGTGAGGTTTCAGTACAAGCTGCTCTTCTTTGGGATATTATGGTGCAGAAAATTCAATAACATTCAGAATGTTTCTTGCAAATAGGGATGCTTTATGGTATATCTGACAAAAAACAATGGGAGAACCATAGGGAAGATGTCTAAGATTTTAAGTCAAATCTATGCCATCTTCTCAGATAATTATTCTTCTCTAGAAAGAAACAAAAACAAAACAGACAAACAAAAGCTATGGGTTGCTATTCAGCCTTGATAGAGAGTGAAAGCCTAATCATGATGTCAATTAGATGACCATGCTGGCTGAGATTTCTATGGTAAACTGGATGCTGTCACAGCCACATGCCATAGTTTGGGTGTGTACATCAGTTACATATATATGCATACACACAGACACATAGATTTAAGTATATGTGTATGTAATAGATGTGTATTCTGTGCAAATGCTCACCGAAGGGCAATTATTACAGAGATGGTTCTCAATAGCCACCTGTAGACAATATGATCTATTTTAAATTGATTTTATTCAGATTCTTTCTCTTGCCATGGCATTGCTTTATAAATGGCTATTTCAAAACTGACTATGGTGAGAAGGATATGGTGTATACAGGGATTCAATGTCTTACTAAAGGTGACCCAACTACCACAACTATTGAGTTCAGAAGTTACCAAGAACATGAGACTCTGCCATGGCCCCCTTTCTTTGGGATCAGCCAGTTAATTATGTTGACCTCCCGTTATGGAGTATGCAGAGCTGTATCATCATCACTGAAATAGACATACATTGGGGACATTTATTTGTTTTTCTTGCCTACAATAATTTAACCAGGTTCACCATTTCTGGTCTCACAGAATATCTTATCTACTATTATGGTGTTTCATAGAGTGTTGATTCTAATCAAGGGATTCATTTTATTGCAAGAAATATGTAGCAATGAGCATATGCCCTTGGAAGTTTTTTTTCCCTGATGATTCTGTCTTAACTAAATTTTAATGTATTTTATTTTAATCAATCAATATTTTATTCCTTCATAGAATATACACTAAGAAATGACTTTTCCTAAATGAAATGGGCTTTTTACTGCCATTCTACCATATACTCCATTTGCATCTCTAGAATGTTAAAAAAAATCTTTGGATATTACTTCATGAGCAAGTAAAGTGTATTATCTGTAAGAGCTCTGGCGGATATAACACTTTATCTACAGGCATGGTCTGACAGACTGCATTAAAAAGTCTGAATATCACCAATGTTTTCAAAACTTTTCCACCAAGGCTAGACAAATTTTGTATTTTAAAAGTTATGAAAATGTAAGAGGCTGATTTTTTTTTACCTTTTTTTTAGCTTTAAGTTCTGGGGTACATGAGTAGAATGTGCAGGTTTGTTACATAGGAATACGTGTGCCATGGTGGTTTGCTGCACCCCATCAACCCATCATCTACATTAGATATTTCTCCTAATGCTATCCCTCCCCTAGCCCCTGGACAGGGCCAGGTGTGTGATGTTCCCATTCCTGGGTCCATGTGTTCTCATTGTTCAACTCCCACTTATGAGTGAGAACATGTGATATTTGGTTTTCTGTTCTTGTGTTACTTTGCTGAGAATGATGGTTTCCGGCTTCATCCATGTCCCTGTAAAGTACATGTACTCATCTTTTTTATGGCTGCATAGTACTCTGTGGTGTTTATGTGCCACATTTTCTTTATCCAGTCTATCATTGGTGGGCATTTGGGTTAGTTCTGAGTCTTTGCTATTGTGAACAGTGCCACAATAAACATATGGTTGTTTTCATAATTTTTTTATGTCTTGAAAGAGGGGAAAAATACTAGGAAAACCACCTGAAAATATATTGAAGCAAAAAAAAAAAAAATGGCTTGTATGCTTATTTATTTTTTCAAATTTTAGACTTTGGCATTACATATGCAGGTTTTACGTATGGGTATGTGGTATGATGCTGAGGCTTTTGCTTCTATTAATCCCAAAATAGTCAGCATGGTACTCGACAGGTAGTTTTTTGGTTCCCTCTCCCCTCTCCTTCCTTTTGGAATCCCCAGTGCTTATTATTCCTGCTTCGTGTCCATGTGTATCCAATGTTTAGCTCCCACTTACAAGTAAGAACATATGGCATTTAATTTTCTGTTTCTGTGTTAACTGACTCAAGATAATGTATGCCTCTGGAATTAATGAACTTATCACACACCTCATCACCAAGAAGTGGCTGACCTAATGAAATGGCTTGCTGATGACTAAAGTATAGCATTAATTGAAGGACAATACATTGAAAGGATAGGAATTTCCCTTACAGGATGTAGCTTATGGCTGGAATTAGAAATGATTATATGACATTTTCACCTTCATAGTTAAAAAATAAAAATTAGAAAACCAAGGAGTAATCACAGAAGTGACATCTCTTGCTGTTATACCTAATAAACCACTAACAGAAAGTTTGCTTTTTCTTCTTGGCAATTTTGAACTCTTCTTCTAAAGTGGACTTAGTTATCAGGGAAAGAATGCTTTATTCATAGAAGATAACTTTGATAATGCTGAATTGGGAAATAAGCTCGCCCCTGATAATCTTGGGCTACATGTCCACAGAACTTGCCACAGAAACAGAAGTTACTCTAATGGTTGAAGTGATTGATACTGATTACCAAGAGAAAACTGTTTTACACAACAGAAGCACAGAGGACTCAGTGCTTTTAAAAGGAAGAGGTTCGTTGCACTTTATGCAAATAGTAAAAGTAATGGAAAAATTAGAACAACCTAAGAAAGCAGAATTACCGAGGACTCAAATACTTGAGAAATAAAGGGTTTCATTTATTTTACCTGGTAAAGAATTCCAACTTGCTAGTGTTCTGGTTGAAAGCAAAAAAAAATATTGAATAGGCAACAGTTTGCAGATATCAAATATAGTCTCATGACCAATTACTGAAGTGAAGACAGTGGTAGTTTTATATGCATTTTCTTTGCTTGTTATGTGTATATATTTACTTCTATCCAGTTATTAATTATTTCATCTCCTGTCTTTCCACTTATTGTTTTATATACACTATTGAAAACTTACGATATTTTGCCTTAGATAAGAAACATTCAGTTGAATGGTTACTGGATTTGAGAAGTAACTAATGTAGCTAATAATAGGTAAAATGACAGTTGGGACCTAGTGTCTCCTCATGGTGGTACAGGGTGAGTAATTCATCCCTGGTACATAAAATAATGACATCAAGTTATGTGGAAACAGAATTGTTTGTGTTGTTTTGTGGAAGGTAAAATGTTTGAATAAGGGTGTGTATGGAATATGAATAACCATCCACATAGAATATAATAGCTATCAGTTTATTGACTTTCAACTGGAGATCAGTCTTTTCTTCTCCTGCATTCTTATACTGGACCTGGACACTACTTAGCCAACTGATGTTGATGTTAAGCTTTGTCAAAAAACAGAACTAGAGAGATATTCCAAATCTAGGGCAGGAGGAAGGGGTTCTGCTGTTTCAACATCACGAGCAGTGGATGGCTGGGTAGTATTAACCTCAGAGGTCCTCATGAGCCAGCCCATAAACCTCAGTTAAGCTGAAATACTCTGGTGGTTTTCTCTGAAACCTGGTAGGCTACTACTATGGACTAGTTGCAGCTCAAATCCTTGAGCAAGTTTCTTTACCACTTAGAGCGCTGACCTACAATCTCTAGCAAATTTACTTGCCATGGCACTGAAAGTGTTCCTGAGATAGCCCACTCTTTGCAAAGAGATTTGAATCACAGCTTTGGGGGCTGTCTCCTACCGTAAATTCCTAAGTCACTTCCATATTCACTTTCTCTTAGCCTTAGAGGTAGAATCAACTTTATACCTTTGCTACTTCTGCGTACCTTCAAGACTTCCTTTTCTGATCCATTAGTTAATCATATGTACTAGGTAACAATTCTTACTATTTACTTAGCCTTGTTTGAGTTATCAGTATAGTTTCTATCTCTTGACTTGACCCTGACTAATACAACCACATATCTTTGTCACAGCTCTATTCTCGCTTGACATTTCTTGTACTTTCCTTTCTTTCTAGTCCTATTATCTGCTTCATTTATTCTTTTTTTTTTTTTTTTTTTTTTTCGGAGACAGAGTTTCACTCTTGTTACCCAGGCTGGAGTGCAATGGTGCGATCTCGGCTCACTGCAACCTCCGCCTCCTGGGTTCAGGCAATTCTTCTGCCTCAGCCTCCTGAGTAGCTGGGATTACAGGCATGTGCCACCATGCCCACCTAATTTTTTGTATTTTTAGTAGAGACGGGGTTTCACCATGTTGACCAGGATGATCTCGATCTCTTGACCTCATGATCCACCCACCTCTGCCTCCCAAAGTGGTGGGATTACATGTGTGAGCCACCACGCCCAGCCCCATTTATTCTTTTTAAGATTAAAATTTGAAACTTATGAAGTAATGGCATTTATGAAGTATTGTGTTTTTAATTTTTGAAGCAGGAGAAATTAAAGGCTTTTTAAAATTTCTTTAGGGAAAAATGGTTTATTTTAAAAATGCTAGCTATCTTTATTTTCTTGTGCTTAACAAGCCTTTGACTATTAAGATTCTGGAGTTAGTATTCAGTCCAGGTTCAAAGTACTAGCATGCCCTTTAATATCTTATTACCCTCTCTGCATCTCCAGATAAGTTTCATCAGATATCATCTATAGAGATAATACTTGTAAATGAGTGGGGCATCAGAGTATGAAACTATAAATTCATATGCTTTTACAATACAAAATTTAGCCTAGTATAATAAATTACTTATGGGTAAGCTGGGGAAGAAGAAATGTAAAACAATAAATATAATTTAAAATAGGTAAACGAGGAGCACATCACCTGTTCATGTGAGTCTTAAAAATTGCTTCCAGGCCGGGCATGGTGGCTCACGCCTATAATCCCAGCACTTTGGGAGGCCGAGGTGGGTGGATCACTAGGTCAACAGATCGAGACCATCCTGGTCAACATGGTGAAACCCCGTCTCTACTAAAAATACAAAAATTAGCTGAGCATGGTGGTCCGTGCCTGTAGTCCCAGCTACTCGGGAGGCTGAGGCAGGAGAATTGCTTGAACCTGGGAGGCGGAGGTTGCGGTGAGCCGAGATCGCACCATTGCACTCTAGCCTGGGTAACAAGAGCGAAACTCCATCTCAAAAAAATAAAAATAAAAATTGCTTCCATGTTTATCCTATAAAATAGGTCCAAATGACCCCAGAAGCTAAAACCAGAAAAACAAAACTGTCTTTGAGTAACAACTAGCTCTTCTATATTTATCGCTTGCATATATGATCTTTGTTTTGGTTTCTACTTCTCTTACATATTGTTTATTTATTTCTGTAATCAGCCTTAAAGTTAAGTATACCTAAACATGGAGGAATTTCACAAAGACTGGTCAAGGCAGAAAAATGTCAAGAATAGAACCTCCTTAAGTACTTGAAAGATAATTTTACTTTTCTTTTCATGTTTCCATTGAAAAGGCAAGACAAAGAGTTGAAACAAAAACTATGCTAATTCATCAAGTAGAGTAAATATTACTAAGATTGGCTTTAACAATGAGGCTGATTTGTATTTGGAATGGTATTTGGGTTTACATTACTGTAGAATAAGTAGGAAGCATTTTTAAATTAACTGGATAAGTAACAGCCTTTACTAATATTTTAATAAAATAATTTTACTTTATCAAACTAATTCATTTTTTGTATTACTCCGTTAGACCTCAAGATGAAGATACTTTCCTTCCTTTAGATGAAACCAGATGAAGACCTGTGGAACAGATGGAGGGCACAACCTGGGATGGAGGCTTACAGGGACAGATCTGTCATCAAATTTCTGCAAATCACATTTTACCACTTCATGAGGTACATACCTATGACTGTTTTAGAATGTACTTTGCTGCCACACAAGAGACTCTGTAGCCCTGTAAAATGACCATTTTGTTGTCTTTAAAATGTGCCTGAAAACAATAACAAAATAAAGAGGCTGGAGTGTCATAGAGAGAGAATGTCCACAGGAGGTATGTAAGATGCATTAACAAGACCTCTTTCTGCCAAAATTCTGCCTTATATTCTAACACTATGTTCCTCAGGAGTGAAAATGGGAGTTTGCAGTTAAAGGTTAGTTTTGTCAGTTTCTTATAAGTACACCTGTTCTAAACAACTGTGATCATAGACAGAAAGAATTCTGTGCTAAGTATTTCTTCTCATATGCTCTGTATTTTGCCTAGAACAGGAGTTAGTCTTTGATAACCAATTTTCAAAACAGTGAGTTGTTCATGGGGTGGAATTTGTAATATTTTATAGACATAGACTCTGAAATTATTTTATAATTGAATCTTTGGAAGATTCTCAGTGATTTAATAATTTTCTCTATATTTTAGCAGTTTGCTCTGATAGTCTGAGTGTGGATCTTTTTGTGTTTGTCCAACTTGAGATTAAGTGAACCCAAATTTGGAAAATTTTTAGCCATTAATTCTTCATTGTTTTTTTCTTCCTTTCTTCTCTCCCTGGAAATTCCATTACATATTTTTTGGAGCACTTGATGTTGCCCCACATATTTCTGAGGCTCTGTTCATTTTTTAAAAATTATTATTATGCTTGAAGTTCTGGGATACATGTGCAGAATGTGCAGGTTTGTTACATAAGTATACACGTGCCATGGTGGTTTGCTGCACCCATCAACCAATCATCTACATTAGGTATTTCTCCTAATGCTATCCCTCCCCTAGACCCCTACCCCCTACAGGCCCTGATGTGGGATGTTCCTCTCCCTGAGTCCATTTGTTCTCATTGTTCAACTCCCACTTATGAGTGAGAACATGCGGTGTTTATTTTTCTGTTCCTGATTAGTTTGCTGAGAATGATGGTTTCCAGCTTTATCCCTGTTCCTGCAAAGGATATGAACTCATCCTTTGTTATGGCTGCATAGTATTCCATGGTGTATATGTGCCACATTTTCTTTATCCAGTCTATCATTGATGGACATTTGGGTTAGTTCCAAGTATTTGCTATTGTAAATAGTGTTGCAATAACATACGTGTGCATGTGTCTTTACAGTAGAATGATTTATAATCCTTTGGGTATATATGCAATAATGGGATTGCTGGGTCAAATGATATTTCTAGTTCTAGATCCTTGAGGAATTGCCCCACTGGCTTCCACAATGGTTGAACTAATTTACACTCCCACCAACAGCATAAAATTGTTCCTGTTTCTCCTCATCTTTCCACCATCTGTTGTTTCCTGACTTTTTTTTAAATCGAATCTTACTCTGTCCCCAGGCTGAAGTGCAGTGGTATGATCTCAGCTCACTGCAACCTCTGCCTCCCAGGTTCAAGCAATTCTTTTGCCTCGGCCTCCTAAGCATCTGGGATTATAAGTGCATGCCACCACACCAGGCATATTTTTGTATTTTTAGTAGAAATGGAATTTCACCATGTTGGTCAAGCTACTGTTGATCTACTGATTTCATGATCCACCCTCCTCAGCCTCTTGAGGTGCTGGAATTACAGGTGTGAGCCACCATGGCCGGCCATTTCCTGACTTTTTAATGATCGCCATTCTAACAGGTATGAGATAGTATCTCATTGTGGTTGTGATTTGCATTTCTCTAATGACCAGTGATGATGAGCTTTTTTTCACATTTGTTGGCTGCATAATTTTTTTTTTTTTTTTGAGAAGTGTCTGTTCATATTTTTCACCCACATTTTGATGGGGCTTTTCACTTTTTCTTGTAAATTTGTTTAAGTTTCTGGTACATTTTGGATATTTTGCCATTTGTCAGATAGATATATTGTAAAAATTTTCTCCCATTCTGTAGGTTGCCTGTTCATTCTGATGATAGTTTCTTTTGCTGTGCAGAAGCTCTTTAGCCTATTTAGATGTCATTTGTCAGTTTTGGCTTTCATTGCCATTGCTTTTGGTATTTTAGTCATGAAACCATTGTCCATGCTTATGTCCTGAATGGTACTGCCTAGGTTTTTTCTAGGGTTTTTGTGGTTTTATGTTTTATGTTTAAATCTTTAATCTATCTTGAGTTGATTTTTGTATAAGGTGTAAGGAAGGGATCCAGTTTCAGCTTTCTGCATATGGCTAGCCAGTTTTCCCAACACTGTTTATTAAATAGGGAATTCTTTCCCCATTGCTTGTGTTTGTCAAGTTTGTCAAAAATTAGATGCTTGTAGATGTGCAGCATTATTTCTGGAGGCTTTGTTTTGTCCCATTGGTCTATATATCTGTTTTGGTACCAGTACCATGCTGTTTTAGTTACTGTAATCTTGTAGTATAGTTTGCAGTCAAATAGAGTGATGCCTCTAGCTTTGTTCTTTTTGATTGTCTTGGCTACGTGGGCTCTTTTTGGGTTCCATATGAAATTTAAAGTGTTTTCTTTTTTCTAATTCTGTGAAAAATGTCAATGGTAGCTTGATGGGGATAGCACTGAATTTATAAATTACTTTGTACAGTATGAACATTTTCATGATATTGATTTTTCTTATCCATGAGCATGAAATGTTTCTCCATTTGTTTGTATCCTCTCTTATTTCCTTGAGCAGTGGTTTGTAGCTCTCTTTGAAGAGGTCCTTCATATTTCTTGTAAGTTTTATTCTTAGGTATTTTATTCTCTTTATAGCAATTGTGAATGGGAGTTTGCTTATGATTTGGCTCTCTGTTTGTCTGTTATTGCTGTATAGGAATAGTTGTGATTTTTGCACATTGATTTTGTATCCTGAGAGTTTGCCAAAGTTGCTTATCTGGTTAAGATTTTGAGCTGAGATGATGGGGTCTTCTAAATATACAATCAGATCATCTACAAACAGAGATAATTTGACTTCCTCTCTTCTATTTGAATACCTTTCACTTCTTTCTCTTGGCTGATTGCTCTGGCCAGAACTTCGAATATTATGTTGAATAGGAGTGGTGAGAGAGGGTATCCTTGTCTTGTGCCAGTTTTCAAAGGGAATGTTTCCAGCTTTTTCCCATGCAGTATGATATTGACTGTGGGTTTGTCATAAGTAGCTCTTACTATTTTGAGGTATGTTCCATCAATTTATAGTTTATTGAGACTTTTTAGCATGAAGGTGTATTGAATTTTACCAAAGGCATTTTTTGCATCTCTTGAGAGAATCATGATTGGCTCTGTTCATTTTTAATTTTTCTTTTTTTGACATCTATTTTTATATTGGATAAGTTTTATAAATCTATTTTCAAATTATCTGAATCTTTCGTCTATCATTTTAGATCTGCATTTTAGATCTGCACTGTGGAACCCATTTAGTGGTTTTTAATTTTTGTTTTTGCATACTTAAATTCTAGAATTTAAAAAATATACTTTATGTTTTTCTATTGAAGTTAGAAAAATCATTGCAAACATATTTTCCTTTAACTCTTTAAACATAGTTTTCTTTCATCCTTTTAATATACAATAAATCACCACATAACAGTATTTTGGTCAAGGATGGACTTCATATGTGATAGTAGCCCCACAACTTTAAAATGGACCTGAAAAATTCCTGATGGCTAGTGATTTTGTTACCATCACAATGTCAAAAGACAATGCATTACTCATGTGTTTATGGTGATGTTGGTGTAAACAAACCTATTACACAGTCAGTTGTATAAAAGTATAACACATAGGGGCCGGGTGCGGTGGCTCACGCCTGTAATCCCAGCACTTTCAGAGGCTGAGGCAGGTGGATCACGAGGTCAAGAGATCGAGACCATCCTGGTCAACATGGTGAAATCCCGTCTCTACTAAAAATACAAAAAATTAGGTGGGCATGGTGGCACGTGACTGTAATCCCAGCTACTCTGGAGGCTGAGATAGGAGAATTGTTTGAACCCCGGAGGCGGAGGTTGCAGTAAGCCGAGATCGTGCCATTGCACTCCAGCCTGGGTAACAAGAGCGAAACTCCATCTCAAAAAAAAAAAAAAGTATAGCACATAAAAATTAAGTACATCATATAATACTTGATAATGACATTAACAATTATATTATTGGTTTATATATTTACTTTTTATTATTATTTTAGTGTGTAATTCTACTTATATTAAAAAAAAAACAACTTAAAACCAGCCTCAGGCAGGTCCTTCAGGAAGTAATCCCAAAGAATGCATTGTAACCATAGGAAATGACAGCTTCATTAGCGTTATTACTCCTGAAAATCTTCCAGTGGGACAAGATGTGGAGATGAAAGACAATGATAATGATGATCCTGAGCCTATGTAGGCCTAGGCTAATTTTCATGTTGTTTCCTTTTTTTTCTTTTTCTTTTTTTTTTAATTGCATTTTAGGTTTTGGGGTACATATGAAGAACATGCAAGATTGTTGCATAGGTGCACACATGGCAGTGTGATTTGCTGCCTTCCTCCCCTTCACCTATATGCGGCATTTCTCCCCATGCTATCCCTCCCCAACCTCCCATCCCCCACTGTCCCTCCCCTATTTCCCCGCAACAGACCCCAGTGTGTAGTACTCCCCTCCCTGTGTCCATGTGTTTCGATTGTTCAACACCTGCCTATGAGTGAGAACATGCGGTGTTTGATTTTGTGTTCTTGTATCAGTTTGCTGAGAATGATGGCTTCCAGGTTCATCCATGTCCCTACAAAGGACGTGAAGTCATCGTTCTTGATGGCTGCATAATATTCCATGGTGTATATGTGCCACATTTTCCCTGTCCAGTCTATCATCGATGGGCATTTGGGTTGGTTCCAGGTCTTTGCTATTGTAAACTGTGCTGCAATCAACATTCGTGTGCATGTATCTTTATAGTAGAATGATTTATAATCCTTTGGATATATGCCCAGTAATGGGATTGCTGGGTCAAATGGAATTTCTATTTCTAGGTCCTTGAGAAATCGCCACACTGTCTTCCACAATGGTTGGACTAATTTACACTCCCATCAACAGTGTAAAAGTGTTCCTATTTCTCCACATCCTCTCCAGCATCTGTTGTCTCCAGATATTTTAATGATCGCCGTTCTAACTGGCGTGAGATGGTATCTCAATGTAGTTTTGATTTGCATTTCTTTAATGACCAGTGATGATGAGCATTTTTTCATATGTTTGTTGGCCTCATGTATGTCTTCTTTTGTAAAGTGTCCGTTCATATCCTTTGCCCACTTTTGAATGGGCTTGTTTGTTTTTTTTCTTGTAAATCTGTTTTAGTTCTTTGTAAATTCTGGATATCAGCCCTTTGTCAGATGGGTAGGCTGCAAAAATTTTTTCCCATTCTGTTGGTTGCTGATTCACCCTAATAACTGTTTCTTTTGCCGTGCAGAAGCTGTGGAGTTTGATTAGGTCCCATTTGTCTATTTTGGCTTTTGTTGCCAATGCTTTTGGTGTTTTGGTCATAAAGTCTTGCCTACGCCTATGTCCTGAATGATTTTGCCTAGATTTTCTTCTATGGTTTTTATGGTGTTAGGTCTTATGTTTAAGTCTTTAATCCATCTGGAGTTAATTTTAGTGTAAGGTGTCAGGAAGGGGTCCAGTTTCTGCTTTCTGCATATGGCTAGCCAGTTTTCCCAACACCACTTATTAAACAGGGAATCCTTTCGCCATTGCTTGTTTTTGTCAGGTTTGTCAAAGATCGGATGGTTGTAGATATGTTGTGTTGCCTCCGAGTCCTCTGTTCTGTTCCATTGGTCTATATCTCTGTTTTGGTACCAGTACCATGCTGTTTTGATTACTGTAGCCTTGTAGTATAGTTTGAAGTCCGGTAGTGTGATGCCTCCCACTTCGTTGTTTTTGCTTAGAATTGACTTGGCTATGCGGGCTCTCTTTTGGTTCCATGTGAAGTTTAAGGTGTTTTTTTTCCAGTTCTGTGAAGAAGGTCATTGGTAACTTGATGGGGATAGCGTTGAATCTGTAAATTACTTTGGGCAGTATGGCCATTTTCACGATATTGATTCTTCCTAACCATGAACATGGAATGTTTCTCCATCTGTTTGTGTCCTCTCTTATTTCATTGAGCAGTGGTTTGTAGTTCTCCTGGAAGAGGTCCTTTATGTTCCTTGTTAGTTGTATTCCTAGGTATTTTATTCTCTTTGTAGCAATTGTAAATGGCAGTTCCTTCTTGATTTGGCTCTCTTTAAGTCTGTCATTGGTGTATAGGAATGCTTGTGATTTTTGCACATTAATTTTGTATCCTGAGGCTTTGCTGAAGTTACTTATCAGTTTCAGGAGATTTTGGGCTGAGACGATGGGTTCTACTAGATATACAATCATGTCACTCCTCAGCAAATGCAAAAGAACAGAAATCATAACCAACAGTCTCTCAGACCACAGTGCAATCAAGTTAAAACTCAGAATTTAGAGATCAACCCAGAACTGCACAGCTTCATGGAAACTGAACAACTTTCTCTTGAATGTTAACTGGATAAACAATGAAATGAAGGCAGAAATAAAGATATTCTTCAAAACCAATGAGAACGAAGACACCACATACCAGAATCTCTGGGACACATTTAAAGCAGTCTCTAGAGAAAAATATATAGCAGTAAGTGCCCACATGAGAAGAAAGGAGAGATCTAAAATTGACACCCTATCGTTAAAATTGAAAGAGCTAGAGGAGCAAGATCAAAAAAACTCAAAACCTAGCAGAAGACAAGAAATAACTAAGATCAGAGCAGAACTGAAGGAGATAGAGACACAAAAAACTCTTCAAAAAATCAATAAATCCAGGAGCTGGTTTTTTGAAAAGATCAACAAAATAGACAGAGCACTAGCAAGATTAATAAAAAATAAAAGCGAATAACCAAATGGATGCAATAAAAAAACGGGAAAGGGGATATCACCACAGATTCCACAGAAATTCAAACCATCATCAGAGATTATTACAAACAACTCTATGCACATAAACTAGAAAACCTGGAAGAAATGGATAAATTCCTGGACAGTTGCCTCCTCCCAAGCCTAAACCAGGAAGAAGTCAAAACCCTGAATAGACCAATAACAAGGTCTGAAGTCGAGGCAGCAATTCAGGTTCAGATGGATTCACAGCCGAATTCTACCAGACATACAAAGAGGAGCTGGTACCATTTCTTCTGAAACTATTCCAAATAATCCAAAAAGAGAGAATCCTTCCCAAATCATTTTATGAGACCAACATCATCCTGATACCGAAACCCAGCAGAGACTCAACAAGAAAAGAAAACTACAGGCCAATATCCATGATGAACATAGATGCAAAAATCTTCAATAAAATACTGGCAAGCCGATTACAACAGCACATCAAAAAGCTTATCCACCATGATCAAGTAGGATTCATCCCAGGGATGCAAGGCTGCTTCAACATACGCAAGTCTATAAACGTAATTCACCACATAAACAGAACCAAAGACAAAAACCACATAATTATCTCAATTGATGCAGAGAAGGCCTTTGACAAAATTCAACAGCCCTTTATGCTAAAAACCCTCAATAAACTAGGCATCGACAGAACGTATCTCAAAACAATAAAAGCTATTTATGATAAACCCACAGCCAATATCATACTGAATGGGCAAAAACTGGAAGCATTCCCTTTGAAATCTGGCACTAGACAAGGATGCCCTCTCTCACCACTCCTATTCAATATAGTACTGGAAGTTCTAGCCGGAGCAATCAGGCAAGAAAAAGAAATAAAGGGTATTCAAATAGGAAAAGAGGAAGTCAAATTGTCTCTATTTGCAGTTGTTTCCTTTTTAAAAGTTAAAAAACCAATCAAAAAAAGCTTTTAGACTAAGAATGTAAAGAAAAAATATTTTTGTACAGCTATATGATGAATTTGTGTTTTAAGCAAAGTGTTATTACAAAAGATGAAGAAGGTTAAAAAAAATAAAAGGAATATAAAATAACTGCAGTAAGTTAAGACCAATTTATTATTGAATAAAGAAAAATTACTTACTGTAGACCAAGTGTACAATGTTTATATAGCCTCCATTAGTGTACAGTAATGTTCTAGGTTACTTACCACTCACTCACACACACACACCCATAGCAATTTTAAATCCTGTAGTCTCCATTCATGGTAAGAGTCCTACATAGATGTACCATGTTTATCTTTTATATTGTCTTTTTACTCTACCTTGTTAAATGTTTAGTTATGTTTAGCTACATAAATACTTACCACAATTACATACTTACAGGTTTGTAGCTGAGGGATGATAGGTTATAGTACAGATTTGTAGCCTAGGGGTAATAGGCTATACCATATAGCCTAGATTTGTAGACTAGAAGTGTAGCAGGCTATACCTTCTAGGTTTGGGTAAAGACACTTTATGGTGCTTTGACAAACAACAAAATCTCCTAAAGATGCATTTCTAAAAGCCTATCCTTGTAGTTAAGTGAAGCATGATTATATTTTTAGGAGTGCCTTCTTTGCCTTCTAAGTTCAACTAATGAACCCACATAGAGGCAGTTTCTGTTGACTGCTTTTTCTTGAGTATGGCTAACACTTTCCAGTGTCTTTGTATATTTCATACATTTTTTGTTAAAAACTAAACATGTTAGATAATACAGTATAACAACTCCAGATTCTTTTTACTATCTTAAGAGTTTTTGTATTTTTGTAGTAACTTACCTTCCTTTAATCTTTCCTTACATGGTGTGCAATATTTAATATTCCAATTTTTATTTCTTAGTTATCTTTTTAGGCTGTTTATTTAGAAGTGTCCCAGTGTCTGAATAGGTTAGTATTCTGCCAATGTTTGCACAGTGTTTTTGCTCAAATATCTTGAGATCGTAAAGCTTCCACTTTATGCCAATAGATCTGAATGTGCACTGGAGAGAGTGTGTTCCTTTGATCGGCTAATTTTCAAGGCTACCTGTGCTTTTCCTTTCCACTGTGCCCTCTTAGGTCTTTTCTGTTCATGTGTTAAGTTGCCAAAATCATTTGAGGATATATGAAGAGCCCACCCAGTGCATCTTTAGCTCTGGTTTATACAATCTGCAAATTACATTTCTGGGTTTTGTTATTGATGTTTGTTTATTTGTTTTGTCACTCATAATGTAGGGACTTCTGCTCTACTATGTGCCACTAAGATTGAAATTTGGGACAATTGTTTATTCAGTTTTAACACTTTTTAAAATAATATTAATATGCCATATTTATATCTTAGAGTTTTTAGGTCAGTAATAATCTGATTTTACCTTAAAACTTCAAAGACTCTTGAAAGCCGAATAATAAAGTTGGAATAACCTGAGACTTGATTCAAAAAGATCTATACTTGAATCTTGACTGCCAAGTTTATTATTATGTGAAAACAGTCTCTGACTCCCAGCTTGGTTTTTTGTTGTTGTTATTTCTTTTTTGTTTGTTTGTTTTATATGCCAGTGATTTTTAAAGCCGTACTGCTAGGATATAAGTGAAGGGAAGTTTTAAAAGATGAAATGATTTAAATAAAGTATAAGATTTCTAAAAAATACAAAAAAGTTACCTCTCTCCATTCAACACATCCTCAGAAGCAAGCATATCACATTTTCTGATTCCATTTAAAATGCAGGCTTACTCAATTACATGAAATTTTTATGTAATGCAGCCATAGGTACATTTCTGGTGTACCTTTTCCAAGTCTTGTTTTCTCAGTGTTGCTTTACATCAACAACTAAAAGTTCCTGACTCTTCCAAGATTGCTCACACTTAAGGAATTCTTATATTAATGCGATTAAAGAAAAAATTCTTATATTTCTTTCACTTAGGAATTACCTAAATAAATATTAATATCTTGTTAAATCATCTCTAATTCCTTTGGGTTTCTCCTAGTCTATCATTCTCTTTCAGGGCCCTGATGATACATAAAAAATTACTGGAGACTTATTGAACCTCTTTATGAGATAAGCTGAGCTTTGGTGATTTCTTCTTTAATGTAAAGCCATAAGATCATTTGCATAATTATGGCTTTTTCTGTAGAGTTTAAAGAAAGTTTTGTTCTAAGAGATAAGAGATATGATTTTGTCCATCTGGTTTTTTTTTTTTTTTATTTAATAAGTAAAATTTCTACTAAAATAACTATTGAAGGATCTCATTACTGTCCTATCTTATTAGTGTACTTAGATTCCATTGAGAAATCTACATTTGCTTCACTTTTTCCATAAAAGTCATCATTCTTGCTAGGAGTTCTTCCTTTTGAGGGTCGTACCTATTATATTTTCTAATTTTTTTCTGTTACTGAGCTGAATTTTTATTTCAAGTATTCACTGAAGAAATATAGTATCTAAGCAGAACATACATATAATTAGAAAAATGGTAGCATTTTTTTTACGTCGATGATTCTAAAGAGATCATAGGAAACTTATGAATGTATTTTCTAAAATTTGTGTAAGAATTCATTCTCTTTTTTTAAAAAAACTATATTCTTTTAACTGAAGAAAATATACAATAAAAGAAACATAAACTCTGGTGTTAGAGTAAATTATTCTGAAAACCAATTTTATTTATAAAACTTTGTTGCAAAGACTAATATATGTCTTGAGACAATAATTTAGCTATCATTTTGAATAAATGTGTTCAATAATAAATATGTTAGCAGTTAACAGTAAAAGATAATATGCATTAGGCACTTATTCAGTGTCAGGATCTTTATTTTTACCATTTAAATAAATCTTGAAAACAATTCTACAAAATAGGTAGCCATGTTTTTTGAACATGGCCACTAAGATTTAGACAGATTAAGTAACTTGCTTAAAGTGACAGAATTTCTAAAAGGTCAACTCAGTATTTAAACACAAACAGTATGACTTCAAGTCTTGGCAATTACATTTAATATAATACTGCCTCTCTACCTTATTGAACTGATAATCCTGAGTTAGACAGATATAGGTGAAGGGGAGGGAGGCAGCAAATCACACTGCCACATATGCACCTATGCAACAACCTTGCATGTTTTTCACATGTACCCCAAAACCTAAAATGCAATAAAAAAAAAGTAATTCTGATAAATTGCAATTATGTATATTTGAAAAAAAGCAAAAAAACAATAACTTTTGCACCAACCTAACAATAGTTATTAAATACAATCAGCAGTCTTTTCTTGAAAAAGTTTTGAAGATATTAATGCTGGAACTGCTCCAATTGTGCCGATATCCCAGAGATTTTCTGAATCCTCATTGGTCTTATTTCCATATTGGCCATGACAAAATCACAAAATTTCAGCCAAGTGGAAAGATACAGGGCTGGAAATATGAAGATCTGAATTCTGGTGCTTTCCTCCCAATAACTTTTTTAAGACCATGTATATAAATTTTTTCAACATGCTAAATTTTAAAATCATATTAAATTATACCACAGAAGATATTCTGTTCTATTTTATAACTACTTAACAGAGAGGCTAAATGATACAATTATTTATACTAAGATTTTTGAAAGCCATTATCAGAAAAATTCATTGATATTTCAAAAGCATCACTGGGCCAGGTGTGGTGGCTCACGCACTGTATTTCCAGCACTTTGGGAGGCTGGGGCAGGTGGATCACCTGAGGTCAGGAGTTCAAGACTAGCCTGACCAACATGGTGAAACCCCTTCATTACTAAAAATACAAAAATAAGCTAGGCATGGTGGCAGGCGCTTGTAGTTCCAGCTACTCAGGAGGCCAAGGCAGGAGAATAGCTTGAAACCAGGAGGTGGAGGTTGCAGTGAGCCGAGATCATGCCATTGTACTCTAGCCTGGGAGACAAGAGCAAGACTCCATCTAAATAAACCAAAAAACACAAAACAAAAAAAAAATTGACCAATGTGGAGATTACTTAAAATGAAAATAAAGATTGGAAAATGAATATTTTGATTAGTTATGTTTCATTCGTTCCTGAGGTTGGAATTCTCATCTTAGAATTTATTTTTAGTCAATTTATTTTTCTTGATATCAAAACTTATTCATGGATTGGTTATCATGCTTAATTTGGCTGAGCTTATGAAAACTGAAAAATAGAAGGAAATAATTATCATTATTATGGTACATGTTTTTTTTTTTTCAGACAGAGTTTCGCTCTTGTTACCCAGGCTGGAGTACAATGGCGCGATCTCGGCTCACCGCCACCTCCGCCTCCTGGGTTCAGGCAATTCTCCTGCCTCAGCCTCCTAAGTAGCTGGGCTTACAGGCACACGCCACCATGCCCAACTAATTTTTTGTATTTTTAGTAGAGACGGGGTTTCACCATGTTGACCAGGATGGTCTCGATCTCTTGACCTCGTGATCCACCCACCTCGGCCTCCCAAAGTGCTGGGATTACAGGTGTGAGCCACCACGCCCGGCCTGCAGATGTTTGTTAAGCAACTTACATATATGATATTTGTAATCATTAATTTACTTACTTGAATTTTCTTATCTAGAAAATAAGAACTGAACACAATAGTGTTAAGAGAGGTTCCTCAACCTGTCCAAAGTCACATATTTAGCAAGTCTTGAATTGCCTAGACTTTTGATGCAGAATGCAGAAATTAACCAATAGGATAAACTACTTCCTGAAAAAGAAACTAGTTGAAAATTAATTCTGACAAAAGGAAAAGTGGCACGAAAACACTGGGCAAGGACACAGGTTAGTATTCAAGCAGTAAAAATTCCCATGTTGCTTTTACTTTTGTTTCACACTAGTTTTTTACTGTTCCTATGCCTGAAAAGTTGGCAGGACACATTGTACCTTTTTTTATTTAAAGCTCACTGGTATGCAGTTTTGCTTTATCTAAGATACAGTTTTTCTTATGATATGTTGGTCTTTGTGAATTCCCAGTTGGATAACTAATACACCTAACACTTTTTTTTTTTAAATCCTCCAGACATTTCAACTGTGCAAAATACATCAGCTTAACTCCTACGCATAATGTACAACTTTGACATTTGCAGTGCCAGGGCATTTTGCTCTACACTGGCAATCTGGCTTCGACACAGCTTCCAGTTAACAATTTCTTCCAGTGAGAGGACTCTGATTTTCTACTAAGCTCTTCATTACCTTTGTTTTTCTCACCTCCTTTCTACATATTAACAATTTGTACATGAAACCTAGTAACCAGCAGAGTAAAGGTTAAAGATTTGGCCTCAAATGTTGGATGACTAGTATCCAAATAAAAAACTTTATTATATTTATTTATATACTCTCAAGAAAGTTGCTAAATCACTCTCTCTCTCTCTCTCTCTCCCCCCCCGACACCCTGACCCTCCCACCTCACCTCTTTGCTTCCTTCTATTCCTGAGGGTTGTCAGAAGTTTCAACAAATGCATCATATGAGAAAGGTTCTATTAACACTAACTCTTATAAATATTTCTTGCAAAAAAGGCCCAGCTCAATTCTGATTTCCTTATGAAAGGATTCTGTTTTCACCAATGCAAAGTTATAATTTTCTCCTTTGACTACTTATCATGTGCCCTATTCATGGAGGACACAATCTACAGATTGTAAGGGATTTAAACTTGTAATGAGTGAAAGTGTTATTGATTGAATTTTTTTTCAGTCTGTAAGCTCAAATTCTGTAGCAGACTATACTATTTTTAGACATTTTCAATAGTTAGAAACTCAATTTTATAAGGAAAACAATTGGCCTTTTGTTATAATTTGACCTTTGTATTGTTTGACTAACATTTAATATTTCTAAGTGCCATGAAGAATTTTTCAAGTGATTATCACATTGTTTAATATTCATGTTAAATGCTTCATTTCTTTTAACCAATGTGAATAATTCATAGAGCCAATAATATAATTTAATTTTAATAATTCATTTTATTTTATTTTAATAATTTAATTTAATATAAACAAAAATTAGAATTACCTTCTGCTATGGTTTGAATATATCCTATCCAAAATGTAGTGTTGCTAATGTAATAGTATTAATAACTGGGGCCTCTAAGAGGGATTAAATCATGATAACTTCTTTCACATGAATGGGATTAGGGCCCTTATAAAAGAGACGTCGCACAGTGTTTGAGTTTCTTACCCTTACACCATCTTCCATGTGAGGGTAAAATGTTGCTTCCCTCCGGAAGATGCAGCAATAATGCACGACAATGGAAGTTAAGAAAGCAACTCATGAACAGCCTCACCAGCCAGCATCTTGATTTTGGAGAACTGTGAGAAATAAATTTCTGTTTTGTATAAAGTGCCCATTTCTCAGGTATTTTGTTAGAGCAGTATTTAAAAAACATACACACACATTTTTTTTTAATTGCATTTTAGGTTTTGGGGTACATGTGAAAAACATGCAAGATTGTTGCATAGGTGCATACGTGGCAGTGTGATTTGCTGCCTTCCTCCCCTTCACCTGTATGTGGCATTTCTCCCCATGCTATCTCTCCCCAACTCCCCACCCCCTGCTGTCCCTCCCCTATTTCCCTCCAACAGACTCCAGTGTGTAGTGCTCCCCTCCCTGTGTCCATGTGTTCTCATTGTTCAACACCCGCCTATGAGTGAGAACATGTGGTGTTTGATTTTCTGTTCTTGTGTCAGTTTGCTAAGAATGATGGTTTCCAGGTTCATCCATGTCCCTACAAAGGACATGAACTCATCGTTTTTGATGGCTGCATAATATTCCATGGTGTATATGTGCCACATTTTCCCTGTCCAGTCTGTCATCGATGGGCATTTGGGTTGGTTCCAGGTCTTTGCTATTATAAACTGTACACACACATTCTTTAAACATTCTTACTATCAAGTGGGGTGTCCAGGTGCTGGGTTTTATATAACTTTCATTTCAAATAGAGTGAAACTATGTTTTTTTTTCTTACTGGAAACTGGATTTGTTATTTTTATATATCCAGTTGTTATTAAAAGACAGAGAAAACATAAATTTATATTCTTCTCTTTTTTCAACATGTATGTTTCTCTGTGTTACTATCTGCAATTGCTCTTATTTAAGAATTTGGTCTAAGAATTACCACAAATGTGTTCACTTATCTTTTTATATAAATATGCTTTCTTTGTTTAAGTTGTTATTCAATTAAGTAAACTTCCTGTGTTATGTATCTTTGCATCCTCCTTACTTCTGAAGAAAGAATAAATATTTGTTAAGAAACAGTTCCTCAACTTTTGTACATGAAGGATGAGGGAATTTTTATAAGAGAGATACAATTGTTCTCAAGCTTGTAAATTACTTGAAAGGAGAAAACATACTTTTAGAAATAAAAAAAATTAGATCTTAATAATATGATGCAGGTAATATGTAAAATTGAAGTTAAGAAATCCAAAAGCAGACTGATAGAAAGCTGATCTGGAAGGAAAATAAGAATATTTATAGGAATCATAAATGGAAGTTATTCCAGGTGACAGAATACAGAACTTGTGAGTAGACAATGTGTAGTAAGTGTAGAGATGAAGTTGGCTTAAAAAGATACAAGTTTTAGATAAATAAACAAAAAGTCATTTTTAGAATATTTTGAAACTTAAATGTCTTAGTTTATTTTCTGTTGCTGTAACAGAATATCATGCTGGGTAATACACCAAAAAAGCAAATTTATTCCTTATGGTTCTGAAAGCTGGAAAGTCTAAGGTTAAGGGGCTGGCATGTTGTGAGGACTTTCTTGCTGAGTCATGACTTGGTGGAAAGCATTACATACCAAGAGAGCATGAGCATGCCCATCAGCCTAGGTCTCTCTTTATCTTTTATTAAACCCACCAGACCCATCACTGGGCCCTCATCATATTAACCTTATCTAATTTTAATTATCTTACAAAGTCCCCACCTCCAAACAACACATCAATTTGGGGATTTAAGTTTCCAATACTTGAAGTTTAAAGGAAACATTCAAACCATAGCTTCGAGAAGCATTTAGACTTGACTCATTGGTAATTGGGTGTTATTTTAAGTTATTAAGGGGTTAGTGACATGATGCTGATTGCATTTTAGCTGATTAGTCTGGCCTTAGGTAGTAGGACCTAAAAAGAGAAACAGATATGAAGAACGAAGATTTTGCAAATATTAGAGATAGTGAAGGTCTGGACTAAGGTCAGGAAGTTTAAGAAAATTTGTGTAGAATAAATGAAAATATTTGAGCATTTGAAAGAGGGTGTTAGATTTTGAATTCTTTTTTAAAATGTTTTGGTTTCAAAGCACTAACTTTTTAAAGCATAGATTTACCATGTATGTCTAATAAATCAGTTTTGATGGTATTTTCTCATTCTTAATCTGGCACTTCCTAAAACAAATAAGAAGGTAGTACCTATTGAGGACATTCTGATTCACTTTTCTCTTAAAACATGCAAGCACTAGCTCTTTTTCAATTCAATTTTAATTTATTAAGTTACATTACATAATGTTATCAAATTTCTTGCTAGTAAATTTGAACTGGTTATTCATAGTCATGTGCCACTTAATGATGAAGATGCATTTTGAGGCATTAATATTTGGCAGTTTTGTCACTGTGTGAGTATCATAGAGTGTACTTACATAAACCTAGGCGTTATAGTCTACTACCTGTATACCTAGGTTATATGGTCTAGCCTGTATACCTAGGTTATATGGTCTAGCCTGTGGCTCCTAGACTGCAAGCTTATGCAGCATGTTACTATACTGAATACTGTACAGTATTATAAGATTATACTCCTTTAATACAACTTTAGTTACACAAGACCAGTAACACAATAGTATTTGTGTATCCAAACATATCCAAAGCTAGAAAAGGTACAGAAAAAATACAGTAGTAAAATCTAATGGGACCATTGTATACGTGGTCCATCATTGATGAAAACATTATTATGTGGCACCTGACTGTCACTGAGTTTAACTATATAATATTTTAAGAGTATATATTTTTATTATTAGGTTACTCTAAATGTGTTTAACAGGATGCTCCCCTTTTTCTGTAATGAGAGAGCTAAAACACAACTCTTATACATGATGACTAGAGTTTGAGAAACAAAGAATAAATAAAATTTTTTAATATGGTTATTTGTTGTATTCAAAGGTGAAACTTTCCTAAGATATTTTGAGTGTTCTTCTTCCAATAATATTTATTCAGATGGATGTAAAGACTTGGTGGAAATTTCTTTGTGAAGAGAGGATAATTAAAATTTAAGATTAAACTAGATGTCCAATGAGATGAGAAAAAGTCATTACCATTCTTTGGCAAAATCAGGGATGATAAATTTGTGAGAGATGAATTTCCATGGTTAGCAGAAGTTTGTTTCTCTGAATTTCAGTAATCTGTCCTGCAATTAAGTTTATAATTTAGTTAGTGTCCAGCAATGGTGCTTTATTTTACTGACTCATTATATTAAGATTAGATTCACAAGTATATGTAACATTCCCAACCATTCTATGAATTAACACTCTCATCAGTTAAAATAGCAATTATGCTTTTAAAATAACCACATCTATTTGATTTGATAAGAAAATGCTAACACCTGGAATTTTTCCATAATCACTTATTAGCCTATTGATCACTGTCTTAGCCTGGGATGCCAAAATAAAATATTATAAATTTGGTAGATTAAACAACATAAATTTATTTTCTCACAGTTCTTAAGGCTGGAAGTCTTTTTGTGAAACCCCATAGGAGAGAGAGAGGCAGAGCGAGCAAGAGAGAATGTGTACAAGCAAGCTCTGGTGTCTCTTCTTATAAAGGCACTAATCTTAACTCGAGAGCACCACTGTTACAACCTTATCTAAGCCTAATTATCTACCAAAGGAATCATATCCAAATATCACATTGAGGGTTATGGCCCCAACATATGAGTTTGGGGGGGCACAATTTTCTCCATAGCATTCTGCCCTCAGGCCTCCTCAAATTTATTTTATTCTCACTTGCCAAATACATTCATTTCATCCCAATAGCTCCAAGAGTCGTAACTCATTTCAGCATTGGCTCTAAAGCCCAAATGTGAAAGTCTCACCTAAATACAATCTAAATCAGATATAAATGAGAATTTGGGTATGATTCATCCTGAGAAAAAGTTTATGTACAGCTGTGAACCTGTGAAACCAGACACGTACATGCTTCCAAAATGTAAAGATGGAACAGCCGTAGGATGAACAGTCTATTTTCCCGGAAGATCAGCTGGCTATTTATATTTGTCACAGGTTGGTTACATTGGGCCATTTCAATCATTAAAAAAAAAGAGCATTTTGTTTTTATTACAAAAGGCAATTACTCTGAATATGGATTTGTCTTACCTGTGCAAATTGCTTCTGCCAAAACTGTTACCTGTGGCCTTATAGAATTGGCCATCATGGAATTTCACTCAGCATGACTTCTGATCGGGAAACTCACTTAACAGCAAAATACTTTTGGCAATGGGCAAATGTTTATTGAATTTAGAAGTTTTTACCATGTTGCCCACCGTACTGAAGCAGCTGGCTTGACAGAATGGTGGAAGACGTTTGAAGACTCAGTTACAGAAGATAAGTGCCAATAACTTGCAGGTCTAGAGCAAGGTTATACAGAAGGCAGTATATCCTCTGAATCAGTGTCCAATATATGGTGGTGTTTCTCTAACAGTCACAGTTTGTGGGTCCAAGAATACGGGGCTGAAAATGGGAGTGGCACCACTCATTATTACCCTTACTGGCCCATTAATAATTATTTTTTTCTGTTTCCACTTTCTTATGCTTAGCTGGCCCAAGGTCTTCTTTCCAAGGGGAGATTCAACAGTGATTTCACTGAAGTGGACATTAAGGCTTCTGCCCAGGTGTTTTTGAATCCTTATGCCTCTGAATCAACAGGGAGAAAAGGCAGTTACTGTGCTGGCTGGAGTGACTGATCTTGACTACCAGGGAAAAATTGGACTACTACTCCACAGTACGGAAGAATATGGCAGACCCTTAAGGCATCTCTTAGTATTACTATGTCCTGTGATTAAGGTGAGTGGAAAATTAAAACAACCCATTCCAGTCAAGACTAATTGTTCAGACTCTTCGGGAATGGGGACTTGTGTCATTTTACCAAGCAGAAAATACAACCAGCTAAGGTACTTGCTGAAGGTAAAGGGAACACAAAATGGGAGATGCAAAAAGGTAGTTATAAATGCCAGCTATTATAACATGACCAGCTGCAGAAATAAAGACTGTAATTGTCTTAAGTATTCCTTCTTATTTTCTGGGGGTGTGTGTGTATGTTAACAAATAGCTTTGATTTCTTTCCTCTCTTGTTTCCTTATTGTGGGACGTAACACACACTGAATCATAGTATTTAAAAATCGCTGATTTTACCTTATGGTATTTAAGTTATGGAATATCAAGGATAAGAGTAAATATCACTCAAGAACTTTACTTCCTCTTCTGGAGAAGAAGTTTGTTTTTAGGCGTACACAAGATAACAATTACGTTAGGTGCAATGGTGCCCTTGTTATTTCTTCTATGAGAAGATTAAATATGATTTGAGGAGAGGCATGGTTAACAAGTTGACAAAGAGTGGACTTAGGATGGTTAATTTTATGTATAAACTTATTATACATAAAGTCTTATGTTACCAGGAATTTGGTTACACATTATGCTGGATGTGTCTGTGAGAGTATTTTTGAATAAGATTAACATTTGGATTGGTAGACTAAGAAAAGCAGATGGCTTTCCCCAGTGTGAATGGGCCTCATCCAATCTGCTGAAGACCTAGATACCAAAACAAAAAACAAAACAAAACAAAATGAGAGACAACTCTCTTTCTGCCTGACTGTTTTTAGGGTAGAACATTGGTCTCCTCCTGTCTTTGGACTCAGACTCAGATTTTATATATTTAGCTCTCTTGGTTTCCAAGCCTTTGGACTCAAACTGAAACTATAATATTGACAGTCCTGGTCTTTAGTTTACTAAGTGCAGATCTTGGAGCTTCTCAGCATCCATAGTTTCATGAGTCAATACCTTATAATAAATATGCAATATTTAGATATTATATAAATATATAATTATGTATAATATTTATATATTATAATTTATATAAATATATAATATACAATATAAATATAAATAAATGTAAAATAAATATAATTTATGAATATTATATTATTTATAATTTATATAAAATATTATATAAATTATATGAAATATTGTATACATATATAACATATTATAAGTGTTTTATTTTACATTTTACTGGTAAATAAATAATTGGTTTTCTGGAGAACCCAGACTAAACTGGGTCTCCACTCACTAAACTCTATCATTACAGGAACACGGATATCATGTTTCTGCTTTTCAGTTTGTAGTTAATCTATGGATCAGTCTTTCTATAACACTTAACTACCTCGCTTTACATATTTGCAAAGGTATTTTAAATTCTACTTAGACCCTGGACCTGTAAACTAAAATTTGGGACTAAAAAGGAGAAGAAAAATTAAATAGAAGAGGAAACATGAGTGTTGTAATTCATTTTTAACTTATTTTGTTCTTCATCAAAAAGCAAGCCTGCGAATATATCCATTTTTTTTTTTTTTTTTTTTTTTTTTTTTTTTTTTGAGACGGAGTTTCGCTCTTGATACTCAGGCTGGAGCGCAATGGCGCGATCTCGGCTCACCGCAATCTCCGCCTCCTAGGTTCAGGCAATTCTCCTGTCTCAGCCTCCTGAGTAGCTGGGATTACAGGCACGCGCCACCGTGCCCAGCTAATTTTTTGTATTAGTAGAGACGGGGTTTCACCATGTTGACCAAGATGGTCTCGATCTCTTGACCTCGTGATCCACCCGCCTCGGCCTCCCAATATATCCATTTTTTAAGTTGTACAAATTTATTTGTACAAATTTATGGGATACATTGTGATGTTTCAATGTATATATGCATTGTAAAATGACAAAATCAGGATAATTAGCATATCCATCATGTTAAACATTTATTTATTTATTTTTGAGATAGGATTTGTTCTGTTACCCAGGTTAGAGTGCAGTGGCATGATCTTGGCTCACTGCAATTTCTGCCTCTTGTGCTCTAGTGATTCTATGACCTCGGCTTCCCAAGTAGCTGGGACCACAGGCACACACCACTATGCCTGGCTAATTTTTCTTTTCCTTTTTCTTTTCCTTTCTTCTTTTTTAGAGACGGGGTTTTACTATATAGCCCAGGCTAGTCTCGAGCTCCTGACCTCACACTATCCACCTGACTCGACCTCCATTGCTGAGATTACGGGTGTGAGCCACTACACCCAGCCAACATTTATAATTTCTTTGTAGTGATAACCTCTCTTCTAAGTATCTGAAAATATGCACTGCAATCCTATTAGCTTTATTTAGTGAACCGTGTGATACAGTATCAGAACATATTATTTCTGTGAAACTGTAAATTTGCACCTGTACCAACCGCTTTGTATCATTTTACCCCCTACACTGCCCAGCCTCTGATAACCACTCTTTACTCTCTACTTTTATGTGATATACTTTTTAAGATTCTACACATAAGATCCAGCAGTGTTTGTCCTTGGGTCCTTGGCTTTTTCCAGTTTTATTCATGTTTGTGCAAATGATAGAATTTCATTTCGGTTTAAACTTAACAGGATTGAGTACACACATACACATGTAAACACACACACATATAACATTTTCTTTATCCATTTACCCACAGATAGGGAGAGGTTGATGCCGTATCTTGGCTAATTGTGAATAGTCCTGCAATACACATGAAGCTGCAGTTTTCCTGTCACACACTTTCATATACTTCAGATAAATAACCAGTAATGGGATTGCTGGATCATATGGTAGTCCTATTTTTAACTTTTTAACCTCCATAACTACTTTTCATAATGACTGTACTAATACACATTCTCATCATCAGTGTATAAGAATTCTCCTTTCTTCACATCCTCACCAGCATTTGTTATATTTTATCTTCTTCATACTAGTCATTCTAACTTGGGTGAGGTGATATCTCATTATGGTTTTGATTCACATTTTCTTGATGATTAGTGATGTTGGACATTTTTTCATAAACTTGCTGCACATTCATATGTCTTCTTTTGAGAAATATCAGGTCCTTCTTGCCCACATTTGTAACTGCATTATTTTTTTCTAAGTTCTTTGAATTGTTTATATATTCCTGTTATTAATTCCTTGTCAGATCGATAGTTTGTAAATATTTTATTTCATTCTGCAGGTTATCTTTTCACTTTGTTAATGGTTTTCTTTGCTATGAAGAAGCTGTTTAGCTTGATCAAATTTCTTTTGTGTATTTTTAATTTTGTTGCCTGTGTTCATGTGATATTACCCCAAAAAATCTTTGCCCAGACCAGTGTCCTATAGTATTCACCCAGTGTTTTCTTCTAAGTAGTTTCGTAGTTTCACAGTTTCAGTTTAACATCTGAATCTCTAATCAATTTTGAGATGATTTTTGTATATGGCAAAAGACCATATCTGGTTTCATTCTTCTATCTATGGATATGTAGTTATCCCAGCACCATTTATTAAAGAGGCTGTCCTTTCCCTGTGGTATATGTATGTCAAAAATTAGTCAGCTATAAGTGCATGGATTTACTTCTGAGTTTTCTTTTCTATTCTATTAGTCTTTGAATCTGTTTTTATGCCAGCACCATGCTTTTCTGAAAAAGAAAAAAAAAACTTTAAACATTTACTTTTTTTCTTCTTTTTCTTTCTTTCTTCTTCTTCTTTTTTTTCTTCTTGAGACGGGGTGTTTCTTTCTGTCACCCAGACTGGAGTGCAGTGGCATGATTGAGGCTGACTGCAATTTCTGCCTCCCATGCTTAAGTGATTCTACTATGTCAGCTTCCTGAGGAGTTGGGACCACAGGCACATGCCACTATGCCTGGCTAATTTTTCTTTTCTTTTTTTTTTTTTTTTAGAGATGGATTTTACTACATTGCCCAGGCTAGTCTTGAGGCTTTGCTTTACTTTACTTTTGTAGTACATTTTGGAATTTGGTAGTGTGATTTCTTCAGCTTTGTTATTTTTTTTCAGGTTTGCTTTAGCTTTTCAGAGTCTTTTGTGGTTCCATGTACATTTTAGCATTTTTTTTCAATTTCTGTGAAGAATGTCATTGGTATTTTGATAGGGATTACACTGAATCTGTAGACCACTTTGGGTAGTACAGACATTTCAACATTAATTTTTCTAATCCATGAGCTTGGGAAAGTTTTTCAGTTTTGTATGTGTCCTCTTCAATTTCTTTCATCAGTGTCTTATAGATATTCTGGTAGACATTTTTTTACTTCCTTTTACATTTATTTATTGGTATTCTACTTATTTTGTAGCTTTTGAAATGACATTACTCTCTTTAATATTTTTCAAACTGAATGTATCAGCATGTGGAAATGCTACTGATATTTGTCTGTTGATTTCATATCGTGCTACATTTCTAAATTCATTCATTAATTCTAAGAGATTTTTGGTTCAGCCTTTAGGTTTTTCTCAATATAAGACCATGTCACCTCCAAACAAGAAGAACTTGACTTCCTTTCCTATCTGGATAACCTTTATTTCTTTCTGTTGGCTAAATGCTCTGGCTAGGACTTCCAGTAATATGTTGAATACAAGTGGTAAAAGTGGACATTCTTTTCTTGTTCTAGATCTTAGTGGGGACATTTTCAGTTTTTCCTTATTCAGTGCGATATTAGCTGTGGACTTGTTGTACATGACAATCATTATGTTGAGGTATAATTCCTTCTAAATTTGTTGAGAGTTTTATCATGAATTGATGTTGAGCTTTATCAAATGTTTTTCAACACTTATTGAAATGATCATATGCTTTTTGTCTTTCATTCTGTTCCTGTAATGTATAATGTTTATTGATTTGTGTAAACTGAATCATTCTTGCATTCCTGGAATTAATCCCATCTGATCACGATGAATGATTTTCTTGATGTATTATTGAATTCTGTTTGCTATTATTTTGTGAAAGATTTTTCCAACTGTGTTTAACAGAGATATTGTCCTGCAGTTTTTTTTTGTTGCTGTTGTCGATGTTGATTTTGTTTCGTTGTCTAGTTTTGGTATTAGGATGATGCTGACCTCATCTTCTTGAAAAAAGATACTCCTTGCAAGTAGATACTAGATACCAACAAAGAGATGGAGTAGTCAGCTGCAGAATCCATGAGACTGCTCATGTTACCCCTTACTCAATGCCACACAGCACAGCATAGAATAGAGACAGACTTCTTTCACTTGAGAGAAGAGGAAATTGAGTGAGAAATGAGTTTAGAAGTAATGCCCTTCTCTTCCTTTTTTTGGGAATACTTTTGTAGAATTGGTATAAATTATTTAAATTATTTACATGTTTGGTACAATTCAGAAGTGAAGCCATCAGATCCTGGAGTTATCTTCGATGGAAGAATTTTTATTACTGTTTTGAAATTTTACTCATTATTCATTTGTTCAAGCTTTTCATTTTGACATAATTTAATTATGGTAAGGTATATATGTTAAGAAACTTACGATTTCTTCTAGGTTTTCCAATTTCTTTTCATGTATTTGTTCAAAGTAGTTTCGTGTTTGCATTTCTATGGTATCAGTTGGAATGTTTCTTTTTGTGTGTTTGATTTTAGTTTCTTGAAGCTTCTCTCTTGTTTCATAGTTTAGTTAAAAGTTTATAAACTTTGTTTACTTTTTAAAAAATCATCTGTTTCATTGATCATTATAATTTTTAGTCTATTTCATTTATTTCTATTTCTATTATTTCTTTTCTTCTACTTATTTTGAGTTTTGATTGAACTTGTTTTTCTAGTTCCTTTAGTTCTAATGTCAAGATGTTTATTTGAGCCCTTTTTTGATATGAGAATTTACTTCTATAGCCTTCCCTCTTTGAACTGCTTTTGCTGTACCCTATAGTTTTCAGTATGCTGTGTTTTCATTTTCATTTGTTTTATGAAATCTTTACATTTTGCTTTTAATTGTTTATTGCTTCATTACTCATTGCTCATGAGTATGTTGTTTAATTACTATGTATTTGTAGTTTCTAAAGTTGCCCCTGTTATGCATTTCTTGTTTTATTCTATTGCTGTCTGAAAAGATACTTCAAAGGATATGCCTTTGTTTTTTTAAGCAATGCGTTAAGTCTTGTTTTGTGGCCTAACATGTGGCCTATCCTGAAGAATGTTCCATGTGCTGTTAAGAAGAATGTTTATTCTGCAGATATTAGTTGAATGTTTTTTAAATGTCTGTTAGTTCAGTTTGGTCTAAAGTAAAGAATATCTCCAATATCTTTCTTGATATTTTATCTGACTAATCTGTTCATTGCTGAAAGTGGTGTGTTGGAGTCCTTTACCATTATTATATTGCAATCAATCACTCCCCTTTATGTCTGTTAATATTGGCTTTATATACTTATGTGCTCCAGTGTTTGGGGCATATATATTTACAATTATTGGATCATCCTCCTGTTTTGACCTCTTTATCATTATATAATGGCATTCTTTTGCTTTTGTTTTTCTGTTTTTGACACAAAATCTCTTTTATCTGAAATAAGCATAGCCATTCCTTCTCTCTTTTGGTTTCTAGTGCCCATTTGCATGGAGTATCTTTTTTACTCCCTTCATTTTCAGCCTCTGTGTGTCTTTATAGGTGAAGTAATTGTGTTGTAGACAGCATGTAGCTGAGTCTTGTAGTTTAATTTCTTAATCATTCAGCCACTCTGTCTTTTAAATAAATAATTTAATTCATTTACATTCAAGGTTGTATTGAAAAGGACTTATTGCTACCATTTTGCCATTGTTTTCTGGTTGATTTGTAACTCCTTTATTTATTTTTTCTTTCTAAGTGTCTTCCTTTGTGAATACGTGATTTTCTCTGGCAGTATATTTTAATTGTTTGCTCTTTTGATGCTATTCTATAATCTTACAATCTATCTGAAATGGTTTGTTTGTGTCCCCACTCAAATTTCATTTTGAATTGTAACTCCCACAATTTCCATGTGTTGTGGGAGGAACCTGGTGGGAGGTAATTGAATCATGGGGACAGGTCTTTCCCATGCTGTTCCTGTGATAGTGGATAGGTCTCACAAGATCTAATGGTTTTAAAAATGGGAGTTTCCCTGCACAAGCTCTCTCTTTGCCTGCCACCGTCCACGTAAGATGTCACTTTCTCCTCCTTGCCTTATGCCATGATTGTAAGACCTCTTCAGTCATGTGGAACTGTAAGTCCATTAAACCTCTTACTTTTGTAAATTGCCCAGTCTCATACATCTTTATCAGCAGTGTGAAAAAAGACTAACAAACTGTCTTTATTCTTTTGACTTTTTTCATCCTCTTACTTGTGTTTGTTAATTGCCTATCTTTTTTTTAAACTGCATTTTAGGTTTTGGGGTACATGTGAAAAACATGCAAGATTGTTGCATAGGTGCATATGTGGCAGTGTGATTTGCTGCCTTCCTCCCCTTCACCTATATGTGGCATTTCTCCCCATGCTATCTCTCCCCAACTCCCCACTCCCTGCTGTCCCCCCACTCCCCAACAACAAACCCCAGTGTATATGCTCCCCTTCCTGTGTCTGTGTGTTCTCTTTGTTCAACACCCATCTATGAGTGAGAACATGTGGTATTTGATTTTGTGTTCTTGTGTCAGTTTGCTGAGAATGATGGTTTCCAGGTTCGTCCATGTCCCTACAAAGGATGCAAACTCATCATTTTTGATGGCTGCATAATATTCCATGGTGTATATGTGCCACATTTTCCCTGTCCAGTCTATCATCGATGAGCATTTGGGTTGGTTCCTGGTCTTTGCTATTGTAAACTGTGCTGCAATGAACATTCGTGTGCATGTGTCCTTATAGTAGAATGATTTATAATCCTTTGGATATATACCCAGTAATGGGATTGCTGGGTCAAATGGAATTTCTATTTCTAGGTCCTTGAGGAATCGCCACACTGTCTTCCACAATGGTTGAACTAATTTACACTCCCACCAACAGTGTAAAAGTGTTCCTATTTCTCCACACCCTCTCCAGCATCTGTTATCTCCATATTTTTTAATGATCGCCATTCTAACTGGCGTGAAATGCTATCTCAATGTAGTTTTGATTTACATTTCTCTAATGACCAGTGATGATAAGCATTTTTTCAGGGGCTCATCAAATCACCCAGTAGGGTTCTCGTTATGCAGGTAAGACCAGCCAGAGCTAGCTGACACCAATGGCTGGGTGTAGCCTTTGACAGAAGAAACCACTGGCGTGGTCAATAGGAGCCATTTTTGGTAGTACAGCACACGTTGACTCTGGCCTGGTTGTTGCTTGCTGAGAACCACATTCCCTGACATCTGTTTTTTGTGCCACAGTCTACCTTCAGGGCACAAACCTAGACTTTCTTTGCCTTATCCCAAAGACCCTTCTCCAGCCACCAAAACCAAAAGGCAAGACTGTACTCTTATGTTCTATGTTCATAGAAAAAGGGCTCCTGTCTTGATGGGAGCCTGAATGAGGAGCCATTCTTTGTGAATTTGTGTTAGGGTCATTGGGCTGGGGTGGTTCACTTCTGGCCTGGTGTTCATCAGAAAGACAAAGGCCAACACTGACCTAGCAGCGAATGGCTCCCATGCCTTAGTGCATTTCTGCTGACAGAAGTGAGCAACAAGGACCAATGGCTCCTTCGCATACACTGAGTACAGCAGGATGCGTGTCACACACTGTTTGGTTACTATTTGTTTACTATTACAGACATAGTTTATAGGACAGACAGGCCTCTACGTGGATGGATGTCTTATATTACTATCAGGACCTAAAAATATCAATACTTCTGCCTTCTATATCTACATCTTGTATGAATAGAGACACATAGATATATAGATGTAGATATTTATATAAATATCCATACACAGAAATACATGAGTATTTTTATGTAAATATGCATGTATACATTGGGGTACTTGCCAACAGACATTGTCAGTAACCCTACCTGTCTTGGGGTGCAGACTTAGTCTTTCTTTTCTCCTGTATGTCTCAATACCATCCTAGAATGAAAAACAGCCATAGAACCTTGTATGTATAAACATAAACAACATTTTATTTTTAGGAGCAGGGCCTGGCAGGTAAGCTGACAATACTGCCAGTTAAATTTTATTCTTCTTTTGAGGCAGAGTTTCACACTTTTTACCCAGGCTGGAGTGCAGTGGTGCAATCTTGGCTCACTGCAACCTCTGCCTCTTGGGTTCAAGCGAGTCTCCAGACTCAGCCTCCCAAGTAGCTGAGATTACAGGTGCACACCACCACAACTGGCTGATTTTTGTATTTTTAGTAAAGACAGGGTTACATCATGTTGGTCAGTTTGGTCTCGAACTCCTGATCTCAAGTCATTCACCTGCCTCAGCCTCCCAAAGTGCTAGGATTACAGGCATGAGTCACTTTGCCCAACCTCCACTTAAGGTTTTTTGTCCATCTTAACACTTCAGGGACCAGATTCTCTTCTGGATGTAGATTCTTCATATCTGCCACTGTGGGCCTGCCTTGATCGTTAAGCAGTTCCAATTCTTGAGTAGAATTCACCTGGGTTGGGCCAATTAGCTGATGGGACTCACCTTTCCCATCAGCTAATTGAGTAGATTCACCTGGGCTGGAGGGGCTGGAAATGGAAGGACCTTTGATCTAGCTTTTATTTGGGCTTTTATACACAGATGTACTCACAAATTACATAGACATACTCATATAATCCTGTGTGTGTGTTTATGGGTCTGCCTATTTATATGAATATCTACAAAGAAAAGCTCCAAAAGAAAACTAGGTCAGAGGTTTTTTGTTTCTATCCCCTCTATCCTAGATGTATCCAATCAGACAATTAGTTCAGTCCAAGTGAATTCAATTTGAGCCACACACCACTTCCCATTCTTGTACCTGTAAAAAAGCCTTCATTATTTGGCACTGAGGTTTTGTTTAATTCAGGAGTTCATCAAACCTACCCAGCGCTGTTATGGCTATCCAGCTAGGGCTGTTGAGAACTGGCTGACACAAGTGGGTGTGGTCTTTGACACACAGGACCATTGGACTGGCCAGTAAGAGCCGCTTTTGGCACTTGGGCACACGTTGACCCTAACCTTGTTGTCTTTTGCCCAGGAACCATGTTTCCCCATATTTGCTTTCAGTGCTGCAGTTTATCTTCAGGGCACAGACCTAGTGTTCTTTTCTTGACCCAAGTAGACCTCTCTCCAGCAACCAACCCTGAAAGACAAGAGTGTACTTGTCAGACGGGTGTGGGGGCTCATGCCTGTAACCTTAGCCATTTGGGAAGCTAAGGCAGGCAGATCACTTGAGGTCAGGGGTTAGAGACCAGCCTAGCCAACATGGTGAAGCTCTGTCTCTACTAAAACTATATAAAAAACATTATCCAGACATGAAGGTGTGTGCCTGTAATCCCAGCTACTTGAGAGGCTTATTTTAACCTGGGAGGCAGAGGTTGCAGTGAGCCGAGACTGCGCCACTGCACTCTAGCAGTGATGCTTCAGCGGTCCCAAGTCACCTCATTGGCTGATTGGACTCACCTGGGCTGAGCTATTTGGCTGAATTGACTAATGAGGGCTGTAGCAGCTGGAATCTAAAATGACCTTTGACCAGGCTGAGTGACAGAGCGAGACTCCATCTCAAAAAACAAAATAAATTGGGTGAAAGCCTTTGAACTAGGGCTGGTGCATCCCTGGCCTGGTGTCTACTGGAAAGAAAAGGGTCATTATTGACCTCACAATGAATGACTCCTATGGCCTTCATGAATTTACTGCTCACAGAAGTGGGGAGTAAAGATCAATCATTCCTTAGTATACATAGAATGCATCAGGATGTTTTCAGAGTATATGTTCATTTGTGTAGTATTGTAGATATAGTTTAAAGAACACATAAGTCTTTACATGTATGGAAGCCTTTTTATATTATTATTTTAATACCTAGCAATACTTCTACCTTGTTTATATTTACTCTGTATCATTGTAGATAGATATATACCTATATGGATATAGATGTAGACAAGTAGACAGATAAACACAGGCAAAGAGTATTATCTGAGATACCTATGGAAGTATTCAGTATACATTCAATATTTCCCAACAGATGCTTTCAATACTCCAGCCTATCCTAAGGGCACAGATCTTGTGTTTCTTCCCTGCTGTATGGCTCAATACCATCCCAGGATGGAACTCTACCACAGAATTTTGTACATATAAACATAAGCTTCACCTTTAGGCAAAAGGTCCAGGAAGTGAGTGAGCTGTGCTGTCATATAAGGTGTCATGTCCCACTCAGCATCTCAGGGCCCTGTGCTTTTTCTTGAGGGATGTCTGTGTTTTTTACATCCATCCTTGTGGGCCTGCCTTGATGCTTCAGCAGTCCCATGTCATGTCATTGGCTGATTGAACTCACCTGGGCTCAGCTAATTGGCTGAATTGATTCACCTGGACCGTAGGGGCTGGAACCTGAAATAACCTTTGACCTAGATTTTATTTGGGGCTTTTTCAGCACAGACATACTTACAAATAAACATGACAGAGAAATACTCATATAATGCTGTATGTGTGTGTTTACTTATCTACCTATCTATATCCATACAAAAGAAAGCCCCATAAAAAGCTAGGTCAGTGGTCGTCTCTCGTGCCAGCTGCTCCAGCCCAGGTGAATCCAATGGACCAATTAACTAAATACAAGTTTATCTAATCCAAGCCAAATGCCCCACTCCATTCTCCTTCTACCTGTGACAAAGTCCTTGTTACCTGGTACCCAGGTGTTTTTAATTCAGGGACTCAGAAAACCAGCCCAGTGAGGTTCCGTCCATCCAGCTAGGACTGGGAAGAGCTGGCTAACAGCAGTGGGCAAAGTCCTTGACAGAAAGAACACCTGGCCTGAGCAATACAGCCAGTTTTGGTCCTAGGGTGCATGTTAACTCCGGCCTGTTGTCTTCTGCCCAGGTGCCATGCACCCTAACATTTGCTCTCAGTATGACAGTCTATTTTCAGGAAATAGATCTAGGCTTTTTTTCCCCATAACCAAAAATACATTTCTCCAGCCAGCAAAAATTAAAGACATGAGTTGTTCCTACATCAAACATTAATAAAGAAAGAAAGAAAATCCACAGTCCTGATAAAAACGTTGAAGAGAAGTCAGCATTCTCAGATCTGGGTGAGGGCCTTTGGACTGGGGCTAGTTCACCTCTGACCTGGTGCTCACCAGAAGGAGGAAGGATTAACATCAACCTGGCAGTGAATGACGCTGTGGGCTTTATACGTTTTCTACCCACAGAAACGAGCAGCAAGAATGAGTGGTTTTCTATTACACATGCAGCAGGATGCATGTCAGAGTGTAGCTTTATTTGTGTACTATTGTGGATATGACTTACAGGCAGACAGGTCTTCACATGTATGGAAGTTTCTTTTTATATTCTTTTCATCGCCTCCACCTATCAATAATATTTTCTATATTGTTACTCTGTATGAATATAGACAGATATAGTGAGGTAAATAAACACACACACACTTACATGATGATATGAGTGTGTTTATGGAAAAATTTATGTATAAATACGGTGTTCCCCAACAGAGGTTTTCAATATTGCAGCCTATTGTAAGGGAACAGACCTAGAATTTCTTCCCTCCTATATTGCTCAGTACCATTCCAGAATGGAACGAAGTCATAGAACGCTGTGTGTGTAAACATAAAACATCACCTTTAGAGGCTGTGCCTGGGAAGTAGTGACATGTAATGTTCACCTCTAAGTATACTCGAGAAAACTAAAATGTGTTTATATAAACACCTGTGTATCACGTTAATAGAAGCAGTATTCACAGCCAAGAGAGGGAACAACCCGAGTTGGTCCATCCATCCTGTGGGGTGTCATTGAGCCATAAAGAAAAAGCAGTGCTGATGTGTGCATGCCGCAGAACAGAAATGCCTTGAGAACACGGTGCTAATTGAATACAGCCAGTCACAGAGAGCCACACGCCGCATGATGCCATGCCTAGGAAAGTCCAGAATAGCCAGATCCATAGGGACAAAACATGGATTGATGGTTTTTATTGTCTGGGGGTGGAGTAGCTGCTTAATGACATGGAGTGTCTTTTGGAGTGATGAAAATCTTTCTGAATTAGGTAGCATTGATGTTTGGATGGCATTGTGAATATACGACATACCTCTGACTTGTACACTTTAAGATGGTTAAAATGATGAGTTTTATTTTATGTGAATATTATCTCAATTAAACAAAAGTCAGCAAATGATTTCATAAGGTTAGTTAATGCCCAAGAACCAAGTGAAGCTCATGAGAAGATGCCCTCCCAAAGGAGTCTCACTTTCCCCGCTGTCAGTCAGGCAGCCTGGGGGATGCCTTGGCACAGAGCAGCACAGTAGGTCCCCTGATTGCTTTGAGGATGAGATGAGCATCCTCAAGCTGGTGGTGCTAGCTTGGCTGTTGTGAGTGTGATGAAGATGGTTGCAGAATGACCTTGTCCACTCATAAACAGAGTCCTCTCTCTTTCTCCCCCACATCCCAGGATGGCTCCAGCAGCTTGTTGTTATCTGGGGCCTGACAGCCAGATGTTCAAGGAGCAGACATTTAAAGGTTGTAGATTAATTCTGACTGTCTTCCTCTGAGGAAGTTACTAAGCTGGTGATAAATCGCCCACCAAGTGGTGCAGTGTGCAGCAGCATCATCCACACGATGGCTCAGGAACTGGGTTTTCTGGGTGAGCTGTGGGGCAGTGTGGTGTGCATGGTCCTGTCGGAAACTCACCCTTCCTGTGCAGCCCGCACTTGCCTGGCTTCTCCTCCCTTGTATCCCTCTCTGCAGCTCCCAGTAGGTGAAGGTCACAGCTCTCTGTCTTGGCCTCATGCTGTCTGTGGCTGTCTCTGAGGTGGGTCAGGGCCCTATGTTGTGGACAGGCTTCTTCTGTCCTCTGTGGGCTTTTAGAAAATAAAGTAAGTATTTGCAGTCACAGCAGACCTTTATTTTTCTACTCTATATTCAGAAACTCCTACATTTTTTTCTGAATTTTTTAGACCAGAATCTTTCAAATGTTGTTCAACAATCACAACTGTGCCCTCCCCTTGCCCCTGGCACTATTAGAACACTTTTGGGTGTCCTGAGACAATGCCATTTGTTAATTTACAGTGCATATGGAAAATCAGATCTTAATGAGAGTTTTTCTGGTCTCTAAAGCTGGCCATGGCTTGGACAGGCCACCCTACACTACCCTGAGCTCCACCTGAGGGGCCTTCTGCCCTCACCCATCTCCCAGAGGCCCTGTCTCCTGTCTTCAGAGGCAGCACCCACTCCCAGTCCTTGACTGTAGCCTACCTTGTCTGTGACTTTGAGTAATGCCTCCTCCAGAGAGCCCTTCCCACCCCACTCATAAACAGACCTTGCCTCCCCTTCACTTCTTTTCCCATCTGACCCCTTTTCTTGGTTCTTGGGGCCAGAGCCTTCTTTGTCACTAAATAAACTGCAGAGTCCTATGTGGTGGAGGTGTCCTGTTTTCACTCTGTGGGCACCTCGAACATCCAGCAGGGGGTTCACAAGAAAGGCCCAGCAGACTCAGAAAGTTATCCACACAGATGACTTGAAGATTGGAAGAGGAGCTTCTGTGAAGTGTATGGAATAGATTAGTTTCTACACAAAATGCTTTCTTGGAAGAATTCTGAGAAGCAAATGTCAGTGTTCTTGGTTTGCAGTCCTGTTGCCAGTCAGTGGCAGAGGCCAGGTTTGAACCCAGCTCCCTCCAGGTCTTGCTGATGTACGCTGCTCCCTCCTCTTCCATCTCAGCCACTGGAAACATGATACAGTTGCCCATCTTGGTCTATCTGGAGTCTCCTGACAGCCTGCTCCATGCTGGTCTCCACCCCCAGACCCACATAGGAGTCTTTTCCGCTGATTCACTTGTCCAGGGGTTGCTTCCTCTCCAACTGAGAGCTGCAGCCCAAACTCAGCACCTCCTCATGTTATGTAAGCAAAGAAGTGCTCCAGAAATCCCAGCAGATACTAACCCCGCCTTTTTAAGGTTATTTCTGCCTCGATCAGTTTTTAAAGTGCAAGAAGAAATAAGCTGCCCAGATCTGACATTTCTCAAGTGAAGAGTCAGTTCCTCAGGCCCCCAACCCCAGCAAGGAGGAAGTGAGAAGAATCCATGAGCTGCCAGGTTGACATAGGGGTGCCTCCCTCTACCTATAAGAGTCAATGCTGGGGAGGCTGGACTGCAGCTTTAGAGCCTGCACCCTTGGACATTCCTTTGATTGGTAATTGCTTCAGCATCTCCCTTTTTCACTCTCTGGTATTGTTTCTGTTTGGATTTTTTTTTTAAAAAAGGGAATTGTGTATTGACACTTGGAGGTATTTAAGACTGGAGGTAGATGGCATTAAGACAGCTGTGCATCGATGTAGGTGATGAGGGGGATGGAGGCAGCAAACCATCATGGCATGTGTGTACCTACAACAATCCTGAAAGATCTGCACATGTACTCCAGAACTTAAAGTATAATTACAAAAAAAAGACAGCTGTGCATCATGCCTAGCCAGGTGACTGGGGTTGACAGGGCTGTGGGTATGCATGAATCCCTCTCTGAGGCCCTTCCCCTTCTGAACTTGAAGCCAGGCACACAGTGGGCAGGAGCCAGGGAGGAGGGGCTGCCCCTCGCACCCCCAAGTACCCGCCTGTGCTGCTGGAGCTCACATGCGCTTCACAGTGGAGGCTGAGGCTGGCTCAGCAGGAAGCGCCAGTGAGGTAGACAGGGCTCGGGCTTAAAAGGAGACCTCAGAAGGGCTTCTTACCTGTGAGCTGTTCCCACATCTGGGACCTGGGGACATGGTGGTGGCACTGCTTTTGTGTTAGATTCTTGCGGAGATCAAATATAATCATGTGTGCAGGAGCACCCTTTAGACCACAAAACTCTGCTTGGATGCAAAGCCAGAGTAACTACTCAAGAGATGAATCGTCGAGTTCAGACTCTTACAAGAACCCTGGATGCAGACCTCTTTTCCTTTCTTCTTTAGCCCTGTATAGATTCAGAAAACTAAATCATGGACTGAATTTCATCTGGTTTTTCATCACAGAGGCCTCTTCAGGCTCAGCCATGATTTCTCTGCACAAGCACACTCGGGGTGGCTGCGGCTCCTTCAGGCCGGGCATGGGACAGAGCTGAGACTTCCTGCACACTCACTCATGTGCTCTGCACTTGGCATGCATCTGATTACATTCTCCACAGCCCCACTCGATGGTGGAGATACTGATGGCCTCATTTTCATCAGGAGAGGGTGGAAGGTCACAGTTGCATCCTGTGCTCAGACCCACTCCACAATCAGCTGCAGCTGGGGCGTTCATGTCTGCGTGGGTTCCTTGAATCCCCCTCAACCCCACAGAGCCCTAGGTTTCCTTGTTCTCCCTAGAAGCAGCTGTTGATTCCCCCACTCAGGAGGATCGAGGCTCTCTGTGAGCCTGCATCAGCCGTGCCAGCCTCTGGGGTGCGATTGGGGGCTCCAGTGGCAGAGATGGCATCATGCATTGTCAGAGTGGGCCCCCTCCCTGATGTTCTCTCTTGGCACAAAGCTAGCACAGACCCCAGAAAATTTGCAGCTTTGCTTCTGCCCCATCTGAGAACCTTGGCCTTCTGGGAATATTCCTGAAACCAGTCTGCACTCTGTCCAAAATTTTACCACTACTTTGCGAGGCTGCCTCATGGCTCCCTGCCAGGCCCCTGTAAACACAGCTCTGTCCATTTCTCATGACTGGAGAGTGTGTACACAGGGCTTGGGAGGCCGTCCTTGCAGATGGTATTCTTTCAGAATCCATGGGTTCTTCCAGACCAGAGCAGGACAGGCTCTCTTCAGCCGGCCCTGAGTGGGCCGCAAGGGATGGAGTCTTTCTCTGCTCCCTCCAGCCTCCGGGCCTGGTTCCTCCCTCTACTTCCTGCTCCCAGGGGCCCCATGTAGAGTGTGGCTGCTTTTCTCCCTGCACGCCTGCTCCGAGCCATCTGCTGCACTTTAGAGTACATGGGTCTGGAGCCTCCCAGCACCTGGTTTGGACTCTGCAGTCCTCCCTACCCTTTTCTTAAGTCCCAGGCATCCAGTCCCCTCTCTCTGTGGTGTGCACACGAGCAGCTGAGAGTGAGCACTCCAGGGGCCACCTCTGGGCCTGGCTTCTTACATGGGCCTGCAGAGCAGACACAACAGGGACTGCTGAGGGCCTGTTTAGGATGCCATGTGGGTAGGTGGGGACTGGGGCAGATGCCCCTCTGCCCTCCAGAATACAGGTGGGGAGCCAGGAGGAGAGCTGATGGACACAGGGTCACAGTCACGGTGAGAGGCCAGAAGGAAGAGCAAAACTGGGTTTAGCCTGGGGCGGTGAGGGATGGTGGGTCTGATGATGCACAGGAAGCTCTCTGGGTCAGATGCTTGGCCTATGAAGCCTGAGGAGGAAAGAGCGCTGCTGTCTGCAGGATGAGGAGGAGCAGGGCATGGGGGGCTGCATGGGGTGGGGAAAGCTCAGCCTCACTCTGCAGGAAAAGCAGAGTGAGGCTGAGGCGGCCTCCTGTGAGTGCAGCGGGAGGCCCAGGCCAAGGGTCAGTGTGTGTGGATGAGTCTGCATTTTCAGACTAATCTAATGACAGTGAAGAGATGGGCTTGTGTTTGTCCCATGGAGAGGTAAGTGTGCTGGGCAGGGGAGAGGCAGGGAGCTGGCAGGGACTGTGCTCATGGGAGATGGTGGCTCAGCATTGGACCAGGTCCCCGTGCTGGGGCAGAGAGCCTGAAGCCTGTGAGTTGTCCCACAGAAAAGGGGTCAGGAAGGACCCTTGGTTCTGGCTTGGGGTTGGGAGGTGGTGGGGGTGGTGTCTTTCCCAGAGCAGGGGCAGGACCCAGGCCTCTCTCATCAGCTTCGGGCTGGGGCGCTCCCTGCCTGGAGCCTTGGGCCCCTGGTCTGACCCCTTCTCTTGCCTCTCCTCAGAGCTTGTTTGGTTCCTGCGGCTCCCGTCACCCCGGGTGCTGACCTAGGTTGGTTTTCACTGTTTCAGGCCCTCACTCAGGAATGGACCCTCAACTGCCGGCATTCCCAGCACCTCCCTCCAAAGGTACCTCCTCCAGGCAGGCTCTCACCTGGAGGGCGGACCCACAGGACCCCCGGCTTCCCTCCCATCTGATTGCTGCAGAGATGCCCTGTGGAGAGTGGTAGCCCAGGGCACAAGGAGCGTGCCAGTCATGGTGTGAGCTGGCCTCTCTGCCCTGGAGGACCAGAGCATGGCAGAACTAGTGGACGTTGCCCAGGCCTCCCATGCCCACTGCTGGCACCACCTGTGCCTGGGCAGGCGGGCCCCTCACAGGCCTCATCCCAAATCTCCGCAGGTGCTTTTCTACACTCAGTGGTGACCTTTTGTCTTTGGTAAACAATGTTTTGGAAACTGGAGCCTCTCTTGGGTGACAACTGGTGAAACAGGAGACAGCCTGTGTCTGAGAGGCTCTGCTGGATGGGCAGGAGGGAGCGCACATGGGCCTTGCTGCTCCCTGCCCAGCTGCGGGATTGGTGGGTGTGCCCTGGCTGAGGTGTGGTGGCTCTTCCTGTTCTCTGCTGGACAGTCAGCCACCATGTGCTCATGATGTGTCCTTCAGGCCACGCCTACCAAAAATGAGGCATCTCTATTCTGTGGGTAGCAAGCTTGCCATCCACAGAACCCCTTCAGCTTGGGCCTTTGCTCAGCCCCAGTGTGTATGATTCACCTTCTGGGCCAGCAGCAGAGCCTGGTGTGCACTGCGGTGCCTGTCCATCTTGTGGGAGCTGCAGGCCCCTGCCCCGTGGTCTATGTCGGGGACCCTCTCCGCACCCCATTCTGTCTGTGGCCCTTCCCAGCTCTCTCCTCTGTGCGTGTGACAAGCAGACATGTAGAACAACCTTCCTTCAGCTTCTGCAGACCCCCTGATGAAGTGTGAGGGGGCGAAGATGGGTCCACCTCCTTCTGCCCCTGGGGGCTGCAGTGCATGCTCTGTGCAGGCTTGGGGCTGGGGGGAGGCTGATTGTGCCCCGTGGTGGAAGTCGGGCTGTGTCCTTGTGCTTCTCTTCCTGACAGATACTTGTAATGAGTCAGTTGTTTGGCAGTGGCTGGGCTTGGCCTGACTGGGGTGTCTGCCCTCCAGCACTGTGGGAGCACTCCCTGGAGGTCAAGCACGGCTGTGTCCTAGGGGACACGGCAGCCTCCCATACATCACTCGGTCACTTGAGGTGGGACCTTATTCATCTGTAAAGTGGAGAAGTTAAAAAATTATGTGTGTGGGGGGTTTTGATCTATGTTCCTCAGATCTCCAAGAATAAGGGTACTTTTAGGGATTTTGCAGGAGTTCAAATACAATTGCCTGAATATTTTTCTATTTTGAGGTCAGTGTCCTTACTAAAGAACACTGTGCACGTGTACTGATGTCTTCCCCCATCAGAGGCCGCCAGCGAGCTACGGAACACTGGGTTAGAACAGGGGCAGTCATGGAAATAGAACCTTCACATAATCCCCTGCCTGTGTGTGAACATCGTGCTCTCATGTTACCGATTAGAAGGCTGTCTTCATTTCAGCTTTTATAACAAAAATATCATAGACTGGGGCTCTGGACAAACATTCATTTCTCACAGTTCTGGAACTGAGAAGTCCAAGATGGCATCACTGGCAGGTTTGGGCTCTGATGAGGCCTCTCCTCCTGGTTTTCAGATGGCTGGCTCCGGCCCTCCCAGGGCACAGAAAGAGAAAGGAAGCAGCGCTCTCATGTCCCTTCCAAGGATGCTCAGCCCATCAGGAGGGCTCTACCTCCATGTCCTGATTACCTCCTACAGGCCCCATTCTCACACGGCATCACATCAAGATGAGGCCTTAGACACATGATTCTGGGGGCACAAGCATTCAGTTCACAGCAGAGGTTGTGCTTAGCTTAGAATTTTTCTGATTTTTGCCTCTGGGCCTGGGCATGGCTATTGCACATGTGTACCCTGTGTGTTTACACACCAGATATGATTCTGGCATTGCATCTGCGGTGCAAGGCCCCTCCATACACCATCCCAAACATTGACTCAGGGTCCATAGAGGGCGACTGCGCCTCCTCAGATGCATAGCACCAGCCTGTCCAGACCTTTCTCAGAGCCAGTCTCTCATGGCAGCCTTTCAGTGGTCTTCTGCAGTCCAGGACCCCAGGGTTTCTAGAGGGATGCTTGTTTTTATTGTTTTTCCCATGCCTTGGTGAGTGATCAGGCTGAGTTGGGCATTCGGAGAAGGTGGGAAAAAAACATGTGAAATGCATGGGTCATGCGTGGGAAGGGCTGGATAAACAGTGCCTTGAAGGAGCTCATTAAAATGTCTCCTGCTTCCTTGGAACATGCCCTCTCCTTTCATTTGTTCCTTGAGAACATATTCTTAGGCTGAGAGTTTTCTGATAGAGATTGAAGTGGCCTGCAGTGGCTGGTCTCAGTGCAGAGGTGGCATTGCAAAACTCAGTTCTGGTTTCTTTCAGTAGATGTTGTCTCAAAAAGTTATTGATAAACATGCCCAGCTTTTGCTTTAAGAACTGAGACTACACTCAGAACTCCTACGGTTCACAGCAATGCCAGTGAACCTTAGAGTTCAACTTAAGCATGAAACTAGAGGCTTCATTTTTTACGGGTTTTCCCTTCTTTCCTTCAGAAAAAAAGGCTGAGGTTGTACAAAGAGAACATTCCCAAGAGAGAAAATCGACCAGCGTGGGGTGCTTATGTTAGGGGTCAGCGTTCTGGGATTTGGCTTCCTGAATGCTTCTCAACTGTAGAGAAGTCAGTGTTGGGGTCTGGGGAGTGGGGGCCAAGACCTTTCTAACCCAAAAGCCTGTGTTGTCACCCATTTGCACACTAGGATGGGGAGGGCTACGTGTTGGCCACAGTTTGAGAAACTAGTTTGGGGGCTTCCGGGCTGGATTCTGGAAGCATCTGAAGACGGGATGCTGGGGAAGCATCTGAAGATGGGATGCTGGGGCAGTGTATTCCAGCCCTTCTCTCCACTCAAGGACTTTGCTCTTAACTGTCTGTGCTGTCCTGTCTCCTCCCTGTCCTGGACGTCCCTGGAGGATGCAAGCACTCTTTGACTCTATGACCACTTTGTAAACAAACCCCAGACAGCTCCTTGACTTCCTGTCTACCCCAGCTCAGCCCCATTCTCTATTCTCCTTTGCAGCTGATCAACCATCCTGAGAGGCTGCGCATGCTTTCTGTCTTCCCTCCTCTCCTGGTCCCCCGCCCTTTGTGTAGGCTCCTCCTGGCTTGTGTGTCCTCTTCAGTCCTTGCTCCTTGCACCTGATGGGTAACCCTCATGTCTCCTGGCTGGGTGGGAGCACACCAAGCTGCTTCCACTGCCTGCCTGAAGCTGGTGACAGATCACTCCCAAGCTCTGAATGATTCCATCTGTCTCAACCCACCCAGCAGATGCTCACTCTGGCTCCCCCTGACTTCAGTTTCCTTCCTGCATGGCTCCTCATGTAAGGAAGCATCTACTCTCTTGTCTGCTTATGGTCTGTCTTCTGCCCCAGTCAGTTATGAAGTTGTCACCTCTCAACTCCACACCTCCTTTTCTGTGCACAGCTTCGCAGGGCTGGGACCTGCAGCCCATGTTCCTGTTTTGACAGCTGGTGCCTTTCTGCAGCCCTGCCACAAGGGAACTAGAGAGAGCCCCTCGGAGAGGTTGCAGGAATGGCCTGGCTCTGCCCTTGCAGGTGGCCACACTGCAGAGACGCTGACTCCCGCCCTCCAGCAGCAGATCCCAGCCTGCATTTTCTTTTTTTTATTATTTTTGAGACAGAGTTTTGTTCTTGTCACCGAGGCTGCAGTACGGTGGCAGGATCCTGGCTCACTGCAACCTCTGCTTCCCAGTTACAACTGATTCTCTTCCCTCAGCCTCCTGAGTAGCTGAGATTACAGGTCCTCACCACCACGCTCAACTAAGTTTTTGTATTTTTAGAAGAGCCCGGATTTCATCATGTTGGCAGGCTGCTTTCGAACTGCTGACCTCAAGTGACCAACCCACCTCAGTCTCCCTAAGTGCAGAGATTACAGGCGTGAGACGCCAAATCTGGCCTTAGCTTTATTTGCTTATTAATGTATTTAATTTTTTTTAAAGACGAGGTTTCACCATGTAGGTCACGCTGGTCTTGAACTCACAACCTCAGGTGATTCGCCCGCCTTGGTTGCCAAAGCGCTTGGATTACGGGCATGAGCCACCATGCCCAGCCAACTTTATTTTTAAGAATCAGAGAGATTGGGCCAGGCGCTGTGGCTCATGCCAGTAATCCTAGCAGTTTAGGAGTCCAAAGTGGGTGGATCATCTCAGGTCTGGAGTTCAAGATCAGCCTGGCCCTCATGGTGAAACCCCATCTTAGAAAAAAAGAAAATCTTCTGGGCGCGGTTGCTCAGGCCTGTAATTCCACGTACTCAGGAGGCTGAGGCAGGGGAATTCCTTGAACCCAGGAGGTGGAGGTTGTGGTGAGCCGAGATCCCGCCATTGCACTCCAGCCTGGGTAACAAGAGTGAAGCTACTTCTCAAAAAAAAAAAAAAAATCAGAGAGATCAGTGTCTACAATTGTAAAAACGAGGTGCTGGATAAATCCCCCCTGACCTGCCTTTTTATGAGATACAGTTTCCCACCTGTCACCCAGGCTGGAGTGCAATGGTGCAATCGTGGCTCATTGCAACCTCTGCCTCCTTGTTTCAAGCGATTCTCCTGCCTCAGCCTCCCAGGTAGCTGGGTTTACAGGTGTCCACCACCGTGCCCAGCTAATTTTCGTTTTTTTTTTTTTTTTGAACTTTAAATTTAAATTTATTTTTATTTGATTTTTAAAAACAAAAAATATATGGAATGCCTCATGAATTTGCATGTCATCCTTGCACAAGGGCCATGCTAATCTGCTCTGTATCATTCCAAACTTAGTGTATGTGCTGCCAAAGTCAGCACATGCCCAGGTAATTTATTAATTTATTTTATTTTATTTTACAGAGAATGGGTTTCACTATGTTGGTCAGGCTAGTCTCGAACCTCTGGCCTCATGATCCGCCCTCCTCAGCCTTCCAAAGTGCTGTGATTACAGGCTTGGGCCACCATTTCCAACTTAATTTTTGTGTTTCTTTCTTTTTTTTTTTTAAAGATGAGGTTTCGCCGGTTGCAGTGGCTCATGCCTGTAATCCCAGCATTTTGGGAGGCCGAGGCGGGTGGATCATGAGTTCAAGAGATCGAGACCATCCTGATCAACATGGTGAAACCCTGTCTCTACTAAAAATACAAAAAATTAGCTGGGCATGGTGGCGCATGCCTGTAATCCCAGCTACTCAGGAGGCTGAGGCAGGAGAATTGCCTGAACCCAGGAGGCAGAGGTTGCGGTGAGCCGAGATCGGGCCATTGCATTCCAGTCTGGGTAACAAGAGTGAAAGTCTGTCTCAAAATAAACAAACAAACAAACAAACAAACAAACAAATAAATAAATAAGAGGTTTTACCATGTTGGTAAGGCTGGTCTTGAACTCCCGACCTCACGTGATCCGCCTGCCTTGGCCTCCAAACAGCTTGGATTACAGGCGTGAGTCACTAAGCCTGGCCAATTTTTGTATTTTTATTAGAGACCAGGTTTCACCACGTTGACCGGCTGGTCTTGAACTCCTGACTTCAGGTGATCCACCCGCCTGTGCCTCACAAACTGCTGGGATTATAGGCAAGAGCTTCCATGCCCAGCCCTGTAAATCTTTTAATCTAAAAGCCTTCTGAAAAATTAAGATTATGGCCAGGCCCAGTGGGTTACACCTGTAATGCCAACACTTTGGGAGGCAGAGACGGGTGGATCACGAGGTCAGCAGTTCAAGGCCAGCCTAACAAACATGGTGAAGGCCTGTCTCTACTAAAATACAAAAATTAGCCAGATATGGTGGTGTGCATCCGTAATCCCAGCTACTCAGGAGGGTGAGGCAGGAGGACCACTTGAACCCGGACGGCGAAAGTTGCAGTGAGCCGAGATCGCGCCACTGCACTCCAGCCTGGGTAACAAGAGTGAAACTTCTTCTTAAAAAAAAAAAAAAAAAAATCAGAGAGATCAGTGTCCACAATTGTAAAAACGAGGTGCTGGATAAATCCCCCCTGACCCGCCTTTTTATGAGATACAGTTTCCCACCTGTCACCCAGGCTGGAGTGCAATGGTGCAATCGTGGCTCATTGCAACCTCTGCCTCCTTGGTTCAAGTGATTCTCCTGCCTCAGCCTCCCAAGTAGCTGGGTTTACAGGTGTCCACCACCGTGCCCAACTGATTTTCTTTTTTTTTTTTAAACTTTAAATTCAAATTTCTGTTTATTTGATTTTTAAAAACAAACAAAAAAAATATGGAACGCTTCATGAATTTGCATGTCATCCTTGCGCAGGGGCCATGCTAATCTTCTCCGTATCTTTCCAATCTTAGTGTATGTGCTGCCGAAGCAAGCACATGCCCAGGTAATTTTTATTTTATTTTATTTTATTTTATTTTATTTACAAAGAATGAGTTTCACTATGTTGGTCAGGCTAGTCTTGAACCTCTGGCCTCATGATCCACCCATCTCAGCCTTCCAAAGTGCCAGGATTACAGGTGGGGGCCACCGTGTCCAACTTAATTTTTGTTGTTGTTGTTGTTGTTGTTGTTTTAAAGACAAGGTTTCACCATGTTGGTCAGGCTGGTCTTGAACTCCCGACCTAAGGTGATCCACCTGCCTTGAACTCCAAAGAGCTTGGATTACAGGCCTGAGTCACTAGGCCTGGCCAATTTTTGTATTTTTATTAGAGACCAGGTTTCACCATGTTGGCCGGCTGGTCTTGAACTCCTGACCTCAGGTGATCCACCTGCCTGTGCCTCACAAAGTGCTGGGATTATAGGCAAGAGCCTCCATGCCCAGCCCTGTAAATCTTTTAATCTAAAAACTTTCTCAAAAATTAAGATTATGGCCCAGCACAGTGGGTCACACCTGTAATCCCAACACTTTGGGAGGCAGACACAGGTGGATCACGAGGTCAGCAGTTCAAAGCCAGCCTGACCAACATGGTGAAAGCCTGTCTCTACTAAAATACAAAAATTAGCCGGATATGGTGGTGTGCATCTGTAATCCCAGCTACTCGGGAGGGTGAGGAAGGAGGATCACTTGAACCCAGATGGCGAAGGCTGCAGTGAGCCGAGATCGTGCCACTGCACTCCAGCCTGGGTGACAGAGCAAGAGTCTGTCTCAAGAAAAAGAAGCTTATATTTGTTTATTTTTTTTTACAGAAATGATCTTTCTCTGTCCGTCAGGCTGGAGTGCAGTGGTTCAATCGTAGCTTACTGCAGCCTCCCACTTCTAGGCCTTAAGCAATCCTCCCACCTCAGCTTCCTGAGTAGCTAGGACTACAGGTGCACAGCATGACGCCCAGCTAAATTTTTGTTGAGATGGGATCTTGTTCTGTCACCCTGGCTGGTTTCAAACTCCTAGCCTCAAATGATCTTCCTTTCTCAGTCTCCCAAAATGCTGCAATTTCAGGGGTGAGCCACTGTGCCCAGTCTAAACATTATTATTTAATTATTTCTTTTTTTATGTATTTTTGAGACAGAGTTTTGTTCTTGTTGCATAGGCTGCAGTATGGTTTCAGGATCTTGGCTCACTGCAACCTCTGCCTCCCAGTTTAAAGTGATTCTCTTCCCTCAGCCTCCTGAGTAGCTGAGATTACAGGTCCTCACCACCATGCTCAACTAATTTTTGGTATTTTTAGAAGAGATAGGGATTCATCATGTTGGCCAGGCTGCTTTCGAACTGCTGACCTCAGGTGTTACACCCACCTCAGTCTCCCAAAGTGCATATATTATGGGCGTGAGCCCTCACACCCAGCCTTAACTTTATTTTTTAATTAATTTATTTTTTTAAAGACTGGGTTTCACCGTGTTGGTCAGGCTGGTCTTGAACCCACAACCTCAGGTGATCCGCCCCCTTTGGTCTCCAAAGTGCTTGGATTACGGGCATGAGCCACCATGCCTGGCCAACTTTATTTTTAAAAATCAGAGAGATTGGGCTGGGCACTGTGGCTCACGCCAGTAATCGTAGCACTTTGGGAGGCTGAAGTGGGTGGATCACCTGAGATCACTAGTTAAAGATCAGCCTGGCCGTCATGGTGAAACCACAACTTATTAAAAAAAAAAAAATCTGCCAGGCGCGGTGGCTCACGCCTGTAATACCAGCAGTTTGGGAGGGTGAGGCGGGTGGATCACGAGGTCAAGAGATCGAGACCATCCTGGTCAACATGGTGAAAGCCCGTCTCTACTAAAAATACAAAAAATTAGTTGGGCATGGTGGCGCGTACCTGTAATCCCAGGTACTCCAGAGGCTGAGGCAGGAGAATTGCCTGAACCCAGAAGGCAGAGGTTGCGGTGAGCCGAGATTGTGCCATTGCACTCCAGCCTGGGTTACAAGAGCGAAACTCCGTTTCAAAAAAAAAAAAAAAATCTTCCGGGTGCGGTGGCTGATGCCTGTAATTCTGACTACACTGCAGGCTGAGGTAAGAGAATTGCTTGAACCCAGGAGGCGGAGGTTGTGGTGAGCCGAGATCGCGCCATTGCACTCCAACCTGCGTTACAATAGCGAAACTCTGTTTCAAAAAAAAAAAAAAAAAAAATCTTCGGGCGCGGTGGCTCACGCCTGTGATCCCAGCACTTTTGCAGGCTAAGGCGGGTGGATCACGAGGTCAAGAGATCGAGGACATCCTGGTCAAAATGGTGAAACCCTGTCTCTACTAAAAATAGAAAAAAGTAGCTGGGCATCTTGGCGCGTGCCTGTAATCCCAGGAACTCAGGAGGCTGAGGCAGGAGAATTGCCTGAACCCGTGAGGCGGAGGTTGCGGTGAGCCGAGATCTTGCCATTGCACTCCAGCCTGGATAACAAGAGCGAAATTCCGTCTCAAAAAAAAAAAAAAAAAATCCTCCGGGCACGGTGGCTCACGCCTGTAATCCCAGCTCCTCAGGAGGCTGAGGCAGAATTGCCTGAACCCGGGAGGCGGAGGTTGTGGTGAGCCGAGATTGCACCATTGCACTCCAGCCTGGGTAACAAGAGCAAAACTCCTTCTAAAAAAAAAAAAAAAAAAAAAAAAAATCAGAGAGTTCAGTGTCCACACTTATAAAAATGAGGTGCTAGATAAATCCCCCCTTATCCACCTGTTTATGAGATAGAGTTTCCCTCTTGTCACCCAGCTGGAGTGCAATGGTGCGATCTTGGTTCATTGCAACCTCTGCCTCCTTGGTTCAGGCGATTCTCCTGCCTCAGCCTCCCAGGTAGCTGGGTTTACAGGTGTCCATCACCGTGCCCAGCTAATTTTCTTTTTTTTTTAACTTTAAATTTAAATTTATTTTTATTTGATTTTTAAAAACAAAAAAAAATATATGAAATGCCTCATGAATTTGCATGTCATCCTTGCACAGGGGCCATGCTAATCATCTCTGTATCATTCCACGCTTAGTGTATGTGCTGCCGAAGCGAGCACGTGCCCAGGTAATTTATTAATTTATTTTATTTTATTTTATTTTACAGAGAATGGGTTTCACTATGTTGGTCAGGCTAGTCTTGAACCTCTGGCCTCATGATCCGCCCTCCTCAGCCTTCCAAAGTGCTGTCATTACAGGCTTGGGCCACCGTTTCCAACTTAATTTTTGTGTTTCTTTTTTGTTGTTTAAAGATGAGGTTTCGCCGGTCGCGGTGGCTCATGCCTGTAATCCCAGCATTTTGGGAGGCCGAGGAGGGTGGATCATGAGTTCAAGAGATCGAAACGATCCTGGTCAACATGGTGAAAGCCCGTCACTACTAAAAATACAAAAAAATAGCTCGGCATGATGGCGCGTGCTGATAATCCCAGCTACTCAGGAGGCTGAGGCAGAATTGCCTGAACCCGGGAGGCGGAGTTTGCAGTGAGCCGAGATCGCGCCATTGCACTCCAGCCTGGGTAACAAGAGCGAAACTCCATCTCAAAAAAAAAAAAAAAAAAAAAATTAGCTGGCCATGGTGGTGCATGCCTGTGGTTCCAGCTACTCAGGCAGCCAAGGCAGGAGAATCCGTTGAACCTGGGAGGCGAGGGTTGCAATGAGCTGAGATCACACCACTGCACTCCAGCCTGGGAGACAGAGTAAGACTCTGTCTCAAAGAAAAAAAAAAAAAAGGCCGGGCGTGGTGGCTCACGCCTGTAATCCCAGCACTTTGGGAGGCCGAGACGGGTGGATCACGAGGTCAAGAGATCGAGACCATCCTGGTCAACGTGGTGAAACCACGTCTCTACTGAAAATACAAAAAATTAGCTGGGCATGGTGGCGCGTGCCTGTAATCCCAGCTACTCAGGAGGCTGAGGCAGGAGAATTGCCTGAACCCGGGAGGCGGAGGTTGCGGTGAGCCGAGATCGCGCCATTGCACTCCAGCCTGGGTAACAAGAGCTAAACTCCGTCTCAAAAAAATAATTAGCTGGCCATAGTGGTGCATGCCTGTGGTTCCAGCTACTCAGGAGGCCAAGGCAGGAGAATCCCTTGAACCTGGGAGGCGGGGGTTGTAATGAGCTGAGATCGCACCACTGCACTCCAGCCTGGGAGACAGAGTAAGACTCTGTCTCAAAAAAAAAAAAAAAAAAAAGGCCGGGCGTGGTGGCTCACGCCTGTATTCCCAGCACTTTGGGAGGCCGAGGCAGGTGGATCATGAGGTCAAGAGGTCGAGACCATCCTGGTCAACATGGTGAAACCCCATCTCTACTAAAAATACAAAAAATTAGCTGGACACGGTGGCGCGTGCTTGTAATCCCAGCTACACAGGAGGCTGAGGCAGGAGAATTGCCTGACCTCAGGAGGCGGAGGTTGCGGTGAGCCGAAATCGCGCCATTGCACTCCAGCCTGGGTAACAAGAGTGAAACTCTGTCTCAAAAAAAAATAAAAATAAAAATAAAATAAAAATAGGCCGGGTGTGGTGGCTCACGCCTGTAATCCCAGTACTTTGGGAGGTCAAGGTGGGTGGATCACGTGAGGTCAGGCATTTAAGACCAGCCTGTCCATCATGGTGTAACCCCATCTTAAAAAAAAAAAAAAAAAAAAGTTAAAAAAAAAAAGCAGCAAGCCACTGGCCCAGCATATTAAAAATAATCTGTTACCTCGAATCCTCAAAGTCCTGCATGAAGGTTCATTATATTCTCATTTTACTGAATGAGGAAATGGGGGCTCAGGGGTCAGGTTGTTGCTAAACGTTGAGCCTGCAGTGAGCTGTTTTGTTTTGTTTTTTGAGAAGGAGCCTCGCTCTGTCACCCAGGCTGGAGTGCAGTGACACAATCTCAGCTCACTGCACCCTCCCCCTCTGAGGTTCAACCAATTCTCCTGCCTCAGCCTCCTGAGTAGCTGGGATTACAGGCATGCACCACCACGCACAGCTAACTTTTGTATTTTTAGTAGAGATGGGATTTCACCATGTTGGCCAGGGTGATCTTGAACTCTTTTATTTATTTATTATTTATTTATTTATAATAGACATGGGGTTTCACCTTGTTGGTCAGGGTGGTTTCGAACTCCTGACCTCGGGTGATCCACCCACCTCAGCTTCCCAAACTGCTGGGATTTCAGGCATGAGCTACCATGCCAGGCCAGATCTTGAACTCTTGACCTCAAATGATCTTCCTGTGTTGGCCTCCCAAAGTGCTGGAATTACAGGGTGAGCCACCGCACCCGGCCATGCAGTGAGCTTTGATCATGCCACTACTCCAGCCTGGGGGTACCGAGTGAACCAGGCCGGACTTCACACTCAGCTGCTGGTTTTTGGTTTGACATCCTACGTTCCCTCCTCTTCAGGCTGTGCCGTGTGATTGACAGAAAGGAGGACATGAACATGGTACTCTAGCCGGGCACAGTGGCTCATGCCTGTAATCCCAGCACTTTGGGAGGCCGAGGCGGGCTAATCATGAGGTGAAACCTGGTCTCTACTAAAAATACAAAAAATTAGCTGGGCGCAGTGGCGCACACCTGTAATCCCACCTACTCGGGAGGCTGAGTCATGAGAATCGCTTGAACCCAGGAGGCAGAGGTTGCAGTGAGCCGAGATTGCGCCACTATATCTAGCCCGTGCAAAACTCCATCTCAAAGAAAAAGGCACTTTTGGGTCTTTCCAGCAACTTTGGGGGTATTTCCAACCCCCCACCCTCACCCCCTTCCCCAGGCTTACCATCCAGTTGGGTCTGGCTCTGATGCTCCTGGCCGAAGGGCTCGTAGCTGGCCTCAGAGCGTGCCCGCACCTGCACCAGGTAGCTGGCTCGCTGCTTCAGCCCCCGCAGCTCTGCCCGGTTTTCTGATGTCTTCAGGAACCGTACGCTGCTGGGACCCTCGGTGCCCTGTCCAGGAGAAGGAGGGGACTGGCTGTCACCCGGGGCCCAAGTTCCTGCTGCTCTTCTTGCCTCCTCCCCTCACCCTGCACTCACATCACTAGCCTGCCTGGCAGCTGGTGAGGCCTTTGGGAGAACTTACGTGTGCAAGCCATGTGCTGTGCATTCATAATATCTTTTTTTTTTCAAAGACAAGGTCCCACTCTGTCACTCAGGCTGGAGTGCAGTGACCCAAACACAGCTCACTGCAGCCTCAACCTCCTGGGCTCAAGTGATATTCCCACCTCAGCCTCCCAAGTAACTGGGACCACAGGCACATGCCACTGTGCCTGGCTAATTTTTTTTGGTACAGAGTCTCACTCTGTTGCCCAGGCTGGAGTGCAATGGTGCAATCCTGGCTCACTGAAACCTCTGTCTTTTTTGTTCAAGTGATTCTCCTGCCTCAGCTTCCTAAGTAGCTGGGATTACAGGGACCCACCAGTGTGCCTGGCTAATTTTGGTATTTTTTGCAGAGATGAAGTTTCACCATGTTGGCCAGGCTGGTCTCGAACTCCTGACCCCAGGCATTCTACCTGCCTCAGCCTCCCAAAGTGCTGGGATTACAGGTGTGAGCCACTGTGCCCAGTCTAATTTTTTTTTTTTTTCATTTTAAATTTTTTATAGACATGAGGTTTCACCATGTTACCCAGGCTGGCCTCAAACTCCTAGGCTCAAGCAGTCCGCCTGTCTCGGCCTCCCAAAGTGCTGGGTGTTACAGGCGTGGCCACCACACATGACCTGAGCCACTGTGCTGGCCACGTGTGCCTGGTACTGTTACAGTAACTATTATATAGATGAGGCAGCTGAGGCTCAGAAAGGCCAAAGGGCTTACCCAAGGCAGCCCAGAGAATCCATGGCAGAGCTGGAATTCAAATGCCTGCCAGGTGTCTGCAACACAGATATCCCAGCCAGGAGAGCACAACTCACTGCCCACCCACTCCCGGGGCACCGGTTGGCCTCACCTTCTCATGGTACTTGACCTCGTAATCCAGCGCATCTCCACTGGGTGCCCGGGGAACAGCCCACGCCAAGCTTAAGCTGCTGGGTGAGGACTGCATCACCCGGATGTCGGATACTGCAGGGGGTACTGTGAGAGGCAGAGACACGGAACCCTTATGCATGCACGTCTGTCCTTTATCTTTTTAAATTTTTGTTTTCTTTTTTTTCGAGACAGAGTCTTGCTCTACCACCCAGGCTGGAATGCAGTGGCACAATCTTGGCTCACTGCAACCTCCACCTCCCAGGTTCAAGCAGTTCTTCTGCTTCAGCCTCCCAAGTGGATTACAGGCACCCACCACTACACCTGGCTAATTTTTTTATTTTTAGCAGAGATACGGTTTCACCATGTTGGCTAGGTTGGTCTTGAACTCCTGACCTCAGGTGATCCACCCGCCTTGGCCTCCCAAAGTGCTGGGATTAAAGCGTGAGCCACAACGTCCAGCCCTAAATTTTTTATTTTTAGGAGAGACGGGTTTCACCATGTTGGCCAGGCTGGTCTTGAACTGCTGACCTCCTGATCAGTCTGGCCATGTCCCTTATCTTTTCCAGCACTTTCTCTGCTGGATATGCTTGTCTGTTTACCCCCGGCTGTTTCAAGAATTCCTTCTGATTCTCTCTGCCCCCAGTCCCATTTGCAGAACTCTCCCGCCCACCTTTCCGTCCTCCTTACCCTCTCTTTCTTATTCGTTTATTTTGAGAGAGGGTCTGACTCTGCGCCCAGGCTGGAGTGCAGTGGTGTGATCATAGCTCACTGCAGCCTCCAACTCCCGGGACTCAAGTGATCCTCTCACCTCAGCCTCTTGAGCAGCTGGGACCACAGGTATGGATTGCCTCACCTGGGTGATATTTTTATTTTTTGTAGAGACAAGATTTTCCTATGTTGCCCAGGCTGGTCTTGAACTCCAGGGTTCAAGTGATCCACCTGTCTCAGCCTCCAAAAGTGCTGGGATTACAGGAGTGAGCCACTGTGCCCACCCCTTGCCCCCAAAGCCTTGACCGCTCACACTTCCTGGGAACCCCACTTCATGGCTCCTGCCTCTTCCCTTCAGGCTCTCAGTGACATCCCTCCCACCGGACCACCAGCTGCCCCAGTCCCTAAGTCTCACCCTCTCGGTCCGTGGTGACATTGACAGGCTCAAATGGGATGGGCCCCATGGCTAAGGAGGACATCCCGTTCAACGCAGTGACCTCAAAGGCATAGGTGAAGTCAGGACTCAGGCCTCGAACCATCACCCAGGGCTCCACCAGGTCCCGGGGACCGGGATCGAAGGTCAGGTCTCCCCCACAGGGCGCGCATTCCAGGTGCAGGGAGGAGCCGTTCAGGTGGGAAACCACGCTCCATGGAGTTGAGGGAGGGGCTGCAGGAGACGGCGGGGGGTGGGGGGGGTGGTCAGGCAGAGGCCGACCTACTCCACAGCGGTGGGGAGAGGGCAGTGGAGGGGCCAGCAGCCATGCTGGCCTTTTGCCTTGGAGACAGCGGGCTTCACCTTGGAGCTAGGGAGCAGCATGCCAGAGGCAAAGGGAGGAAGTCCAGGGAGGGTGGGGGCCATGTCGGGGTCCGCCTCAAGGGTCTCTGATCCCTCCCCAATGAACTGCACCTGGGTGCTGGTCACTTACTGGTGCAGGGCACACCCCAGGGGTCTGTGCGTGCCCGGAAGTACCCAATGCGGCACTGGCAGACAGCTGATCCGATAGTGTTAGAATGGCTGTTGGCTGGGCATGGCTGGCAGGACCCTTCTCCAGACAGGGGCTTGAAGGTGCCCTGGGCACAGGCTGAGAGAGTGAGAGAGAAAGAAAGCATTAATCAACGGTATGCACAAAAACATCCATCTGCACGGTGGGCCTGGTGGCACAAGCCTGTAATGCCAGCGCTTTGGGAGGCTGAGGTTGGAGGATCGCTTGAGCCAAGGGGTTCAAGACCAGCCTGGGCAAGGGTCAGGTGCAGTGGCTCACACCTGTAATCTCAGCACTTTGGGAGGCCAAGGTGGGTGGATCACGAGGTCAGGAGATCGAGACCATCCTGGCTAACACAGTGAAACCCCGTCTCTACTAATACAAAAAATTAGCTGGTGTGGTGGTGGGCACTGGTAGTATCAGCTACTTGGGAGGCTGAGACAGGAAAATTGTTTGAACTGGGAAGCGGAATTACAGTGAGCAGAGATGGCGCCACTGCACTTCAGCCTGGGCAACAGAGTGAGATCCCATTTCTTAAAAAAAAAAAAAAAAAGACTAACCTTGGTGACAGAGTGAGACCACAGCTCTTAAAAAAAAAAATATCCAGCTGCTTTTAAGGCTGATGAAGTGCTAAGGTGGGAAAACAGAAGAAAGATCTCAAAACCTCACCTCTTAAGAGGAGAAAGGAGACTCTCTCCCCAGAGAAGCAGTCCTAACCTTTTTTGACCCTGATCTTGGCAGTCTGGTGAAGCCCACAGAAAGACCTCTACTCCAGATTATGACTTCAAATGCACACCACAAAATACATAGCAATACCAGGGAAACCAATTAAGCTGAAATGCAATGACTGAAACATGAAGAAAAAAGTGTGGGCTACAACATTTGTGTTTCTTTATTAAGATGTAGCAGCAGGTCTCCTAACCTCTGTAGTACTGAAGTCATCATGAGCAAAAACAATGTTTTGAGATTCTCGAGCCACTTGGAATGAGCTGTAAATACCTGTGATTTTTTTTTTCCTAAGGAGGAGGCTGAGATGGGCAGATGACTTGAGGTCAGGAGTTCAAGATCTACCTGGCCAACATGGTGAAACCCCATCTCTACTAAAAATACAAAATTAGCTGGGCATGGTAATGCACTCCTGTAATCCCAGCTATTTGGGAGGTTGAGGCAGGGGAATCACTTGAACCTGGGAGGCGGAGGCTGCAGTGAGCTGAGATTGTGCCACTCACTGCACGCTAGCCTGGGCGACAGAGCAAGACTCTGTCTCAAAAAAAATAAAATTATTTTTTTTCTTCCACCAAAGCTCACAGATTCCCTAGAAAACCAGAGGGTAAGAAGCCCTTGTCTAGAGGGAAGGCTACGTGAGTATTCAGTATCAGCAAATTAGAGGAGACTCACAATGAACAAGTGGGGAGAACTTGATGGCTTTGTCTGGACACCAACAAGGTCCCCTCACAGGACAGTCCTGCAGCCCAGGCCAGCCACCCATGGTCGGCAAGCAGGGAAGTTGGCCAGGCTTCCAGAGAAGTCTGGAAATGAGAAAGAGCCCAGAAAACAGATCCACCCTCCAGTAACCTCAGGAGAGGGAAGAGCATTTAAAATGGAAACTTGGCCGGGTGTCGGCTCATGCCTGTAATCCCACTTTGGGAGGCTGAGTCGGGCAGATCCCGAGGTCAGGAGTTCGAGACTACCCTGCTTAACATGGTGAACCCAGTCTCTATTAAAAATACAAAATTAGCTGGGCGTGGTGGTGTGTACCTGTAATCCCAGCTACTCCGGAGGCTGAGGCAGGAGAATCGCTTGAACCTGGTTGCAGTGAGCCAAGATCACTCCACTGTACTCCAGCCTAGGTGACAGAGGGAGGCTCCATCTCAAAAACTAAATAAATAAAATGGAAACTTAAGAAATGGGTCTGGGCCAGGCATGGTGGCTTATGCCTGTAATCTACCACTTTAGGAGGCCGAGGCTGGTGGATCACGAGGTCAGGGGTTTGAGACCAGCCTGGCCAACATGGTGAAACCCTGTCTCTACTAAAAATACAAAATTAGCCGGGCATGGTGTGGGTGCCTGTAATCCCAGCTGCTCGGGAGGCTGAGGCTGGAGAATTGCTTGAACCCGGGAGGCGGAGGGTGCAGTGAGCCTAGACTATGCCATTGAATTTCAGCCTGGGCGGCAGAGCAAGACACGGGCTCCAAAAACAAACAAACAAACAAACAAACAAACGTGGGTCAAAGAGTGGAGTTCATGGCGTTTGTTCAGGACTCTCCTCTGCCCTGGATGAGCAGCATTCTTGTGAGAAGCTCCAGCTCTCACCTCGGCACTTGGTGTTCCCCTCAGCGGCCTCGAACCCTGGAGCACAGCTGCAGCCCGTGACCGGCTGCTCGGCCCACTGGCCATCCTCACGGCAGTAGAGGCTGGGACTGGGGCCAGGGGTGGGGACGGCGTCCACCACGCAGCTCCCGGCCACGGGCACAACCAGCTCCCGAGGCACAGTCTCCGGGAAGCGGGTCAGGTTCACAGTCAGCTGGGCACACTTCTTGTAGAAGAGGTGCAGTGACAGCAGGGCCATGCAGGTGCCCTGGTCCTGGAAGGCCAGGTAGAAGCCAGACTTGCTGAGCCGTCCCAGGCGCAGCATCTTCACATTCACCTTCCCGGTGGCCTCGGCCCCAGGGTGCTTCCGGGTGAGATGCTCGGCGGCCACCGTGTCCACCTGCCAGGGTGGGGGAGACACACCGCTGCTGTCCCACTCCCTGAGGACCCAGCAGACTGTCATGTGCTTCCCAGCTCACCCTCCCTGACCCCCTCCATTCCTGTTCCAGAACCTTCCCCCACCTTCCCCAGGACACACTTTCTGCAGGCCCCCACACTGTCCATTCATCCTTGCAAAGCTCCTGCAATGTGCCCAACCTCCAGCCTGCCCCCTGCCCTTTTCAGTCACTTGTTCTGCAAACATTTACTGACACTGACGCCATGCCAGGCTTTGATCTCAGAGTCAAGGAGACAGAAATAAATGAATCCTAGGGAAGTTATAAAGTATCCTGAGGCCGGACTTGGTGCCTCAGGCCTGTAACCCTAGCACTTTGGGAGGCCGAGGCAGGAGAATCTCTTGAGCCCAGGAGTTCGATACCAGCCTGGGCAACATAGCAAGACCCCATTTTAAAAATATAGATATAAAATAAAAATAAACAGGCAGGGCACGGTGGCTCACACCTGTAATCCCAGCACTTTGGGAGGCCAAGGCGGGTGGATCACATGAGGTCAGGAGTTCAAGACCAATCTGGCCAAGATAGTGAAACCCCACCTCTACTAAAAATACAAAAAAGAATTAGCGGGGCATGGTGGTGTGCACCTGTAATCTCAGTGGGGCTGGGGCAGAGAATTGCTTGAAAGAGGAAGGGAGGTGGAGGTTGCAGTGAGCCAAGATTGAGACACTGCACTCCAGCCTGGGTAACAGAATGAGACTCCATCTCAAAGAAAAAAAAAAAAGGCCCACGCCTGTAATCCCAGCACTTTGGGAGGCCGAGGCAGGTGGATCACGAGGTGAAGAGATCGAGACCATCCTGGTCAACATGGTGAAACCATGTCTCTACTAAAAATACAAAAAATTAGCTGGGCATGGTGGCGCATGCCTGTAATCCCAACTACTCAGGAGGCTGAGGCAGGAGAATTGCCTGATCCCAGAAGGTGGAGGTTGTGGTGAGCTGAGATCACGTCATTGCACTCCAGCCTGGGTAACAAGAGCGAAACTCCGTCTCAAAAAAAAAAAAAAATTAGCTGGCCGTGGTGGTGCATGCCTGTGGTTCCAGCTACTCAGGAGGCCAAGGCAGGAGAATCGCTTGAACCTGGGAGGCGGGGGTTGCAATGAGCTGAGATCGCACCACTCTACTCCAACCTGGGATACAGAGTAAGACTCTGTCTCAAAAAAAAAAAAAAAAAAAAAAAAAAAGGCCGGGCGTGGTGGCTCACGCCTGTAATCCCACCACCACCTTGGGAGGCCGAGGCGGGTGGATCACGAGGTCAAGAGATCGAGACCATCCCGGTCAACGTGGTGAAACCCCGTCTCTACTAAAAATACAAAATATTAGCTGGGCACGGTGGTGCGTGCCTGTAATCCCAGCTACTCAGGAGGCTGAGGCAGGAGAATTGCCAGAACTCGGGAGGCGGAGGTTGTGGTGAGCCGAGATCGCGCCATTGTACTCCAGCCTGGGTAACAAGAGTGAAACTCCGTCCCCCCCAAAAAAAAAAAGAAAGAAAAAGAAAAAGAAAAGCCTCAATATCTGTCCTCAGTTGTTTTAGGTTAGCAGCTAATAAAACCATTTTTCAGTGCATTCTGCTGAAGGCGGTGGCATGAGCTCTGGGGGATGTAGACCTCACAAGGGTGCTTCACCCTAGGTGGGAGGACATAGCAGGACCTCTGAGAGGCATCTGCCCTTCAAATAGCTTCCCTGAAAATGGCGAGATGCTGGATCAGAATCTCCACTTCAAGTGCGTCTTTTAAGTGACGGTGTGGCCATCTGCTCCATTTACCAAGCTCTATTTTCATTCTGGTTGGTTACTGCGTGTAATTGTACAATTATAGAAGGTGGCACTGTTCGTCAGTGTCTGCTCAGTAAATGTATGTGAGCAGACTGGGGTTTTGTATTTTAACCACTTCACACTCACAGTTTCTAACGTACAAATGCAACTCTAAGCACTGAATATTCTCTGTAACTTCTATGTGACTCTATATACATTAAAGCACATGATCAAGACCCTGATGGAAGAAAAACTCAGCCAAATCAAATTTGAAGGAGTTTAATTGAGCAATGAATGATTCACAAATTGGAAAGCCTCCTGAGCCAGAGTAGGCTCACAGACTCTGGCACAGCCATGAGGTGGAAGATTTATGACAAAATAAGGAAAATGATGTACAGAAAATGAGAAGTGAGGTACAGAAACAGCTTGTCATTTGCCTTGTTTGAACATGGTTCAAACAGTTGGGTACATTTCATTGGCCAAAACTTCATGATTGGCACAAGCATAGGTTATGGGCTGCTGCCACCTCCGCTTGTTATAGTTCACGACATACAAAAAAAAGCTTTAGGCTGAACTTAAAATACGTAAGGAGGCAGTTTTAGGCTAAACTTGGTTTAACGACCCTAAATACTTTAGTCAGGGCACAATGGATATTAGAAAAGAAAATTCCTTGATACCTTTACTATTTCCTTAACTTAATGAAAAGGATTATTTTTATAAAATCTTTTACCAAGCTATAAAATGAATTTATCCTTGCATGGGAAATTAGTCTTCTGGCTGTTGGTAGCTTAATGATAATGCAAGCAAGGAGTTGTATGAATGCTCCTCTGTAACAAAGCTGGCAACAGTTAAATAACAAGCACACAGTGTCATAAGTTACACACTATAAGAATCTGTCATTTAGTTCAACACAGTAGGGTTAGCATTAAGCTGCAAGGGAGTGACTTGACAAACCCCCCGGCACACAGTGGAAGTTGGCTGGAATCCCAGGCAGGATGGACACAGAAGTTTGCTTCTGGTATTCTCAGCACTGCCTTTCTACAGCTTTCTTTCGCCCCATTATATTCTTCTCCTGCTCACTCTCCTCCACTTTAGGTGCTCAGAATTTTTCTGTTTCTCATTGACACAAGAGAAGACTTTTTTTTTTTTTTTTTTTTTTAATGTTGAGGCAGAGTCTCACTTTGTGGTCCAGGCTGGAGTTCAGTGGCACAATCTCGGCTTCCTGCAACCTCTGCCTCCTGGGTTCAAGTGATTCTCCTGCCTTAGCCTCCTGAGTATCTGGGATTACAGGCACGCACCACACTCACCCAGCTAATTTCTGTATTTTTAGTAGATATAGGGTTTTGCCACGTTGACCAGGCTTAAACTTCTGACGTCAAGTGATCCACCTGCCTCAGCCTCCCACAGTGCTGGGATTATGGGCGTGAGCCACTGCACCTGGCCTGGAGAGAAGGCTTGATTCACTGCTGCTACTCTGGTCAGACAACAGCATGTTTAAATTTAGATCACTAACTTAACAGTGAACTGGCTTAACAGTCAGCACCCAGGACGATTTTCTTTAAATCTAGTAGGACTCTGAAATCACAATGGGCTTATTAATGAATGCAATCTCTGGGAGGAACTACAGAAAACTTCTTGGGGGCCTCTGTAGGAGGTCCAAGCATCACCAGAGAAAATGCCCCGCTCTTCCAGAGTTAAGGTGGAGTAGAGTGGTTTGCAGGAGCTGTGGGAGGAAACAGAACACCTCAAACAAGTGTTTGCTAAGGCGGCTGCTGCACATCAAAGCCAGAGGGCCTCTCGGCCGACTGTCTGCCTCTTGTCTCCTAGGAACAATCTCTTGCTCCTTAGTTGTCTTCAGTGATTTCTCAACATCTCTAGTGCTTCCTGGGGACGGTGGGTGGAAAGTTTTTTTTTGAGATGGAGTCTTGCTCTGTTGCCCAGGCTGGAGTGCAGTGGCATGATTTCAGCTCACTGTAACCTTTGCCTTCTGGGTTCAAGCAATTCTCCTGCCTCAGCCTCCTGAATAGCTGGGACTACAGGTGCGTACCTCCACGCCTGGCTAATTTTGTATTTTTAGTAGAGGCGGGTTTTCACCATGTTGACCAGGCTGGTCTCAAACTCCTGACCTCATAATCCACCTGCCTTGGCTTTCCAAAGTGCTGGGATTACAGGCATGGGCCACTGTAGCTGGCCTGTGCTAGAGTTTTTGTGAATAGTTTTGCTAACAATTTTAAAAGGTGGTAAATTGAATATCTAAAGTAGAAGAATTCCTGAACTAAATATTTAGGACTTGTAGGTCATTATTATAGATAAAATGTAAGGTCTCTCAATTCTTAATAACTTAAGATTTCAAACTAAGAAACACAGAGATTTGTGGATATCAGAAAGGCAAACTCTACTCCATCTAAACACCTTTCTTTATAGAAAATTTAAATTTCTAAGCTAAATTTTTGGTGTTCTTCCTTTAAAATATATCCAAAGCACCAAATTATTTTATGCTAATTTGTTTAGGTGATCTTTTTTCTTTTTTATGAACAAAGACTTCTTAATTTTATTATACATAAACAATAAAAATCAAAGATTACTCATAATCCCACAAACTAGAATGAATCCCTGTTGACTTAGTCCTTCCTTCCTTCATCCCTTCATCTCTTCCTTCTTCCTGTCCTTCCCCACCTCATTCTATTTCCTTTAAATTATGCACAGTATGATTGTATGATGCACACTCTTTGGACCTGCTTTTTGACTTAACAGTATATATGTATTGGACACCTTACCATGTAAACACATATTCTTCCTCTAGATAATTTTTAATGGCTGTATAGTATTTTATTGTGTTAAAGTGAATTAAATGTGGCCTGAGAAGGACTTCATACTTCTATATTTGAGTAGACAGGACTGAAAACCTAATTTAGGAATATGCAGCTGTAACAATTGCTGAGTCTTGGTCAATCCCCGCAGCCAGACTTCAATCACTCATACACAGCTGAGTGTTCAGACCATGTTGAAATAAGGCAAATCTCAACCTGTAGCCAATTCGGCTGTTCTGTACCTCACCTCTGATTTCTGTAGGCCACTTCCCTTTTTTTGTCTATAAATTTTTTCTGACCACAAGGCATCCATCCCTGGAGTTTCTTGAATCTGCTATGATTCTGAGGGCTGCCCAATTCACAAATGGTTTATTGCTCAATTAAACTCCTTTAAATTTCATGTGGCTGAAGTTCTTCTTTTAACAGATGGTGTCACAAGTGGGGTTTCAGGTAGAGCTTTGACGGCCCCAGGAGCATTAAGTGAACAAGTGAGGTTCCTGCTGGACCCACTTGTGTCCACTGATCTCCCAGAGAGGCTGGTAATTGTGGGTAATTCTCTCTTGGATTTTGGAGCTCCATGGATTTGTGTTTTGAACTCTTGAGTTTCTTTCAGCAAACTTCCGATCCAAACTGGGTTTGGAAGTCCTCACAGAGACTGTGGCTTGGATCCACTTAGAGGCCTCTTACGTCTGACTGGATTCGAAAGAAACTAGTAGTAAATGGTAATGTTGTAGGGGTCTTAAATTTGACTTTTGAAAATTCACAGGGATTTTTGTGTTCTGTCCCTTTGTTCATTTTTCTTGCATGCTTAGGTAGGAAAAAATCACTGGCTGAGTTAATCAAGGGAACATGAGAGCAAAGCCAATATTTTAGGTAAAAATGGAATCCTAATTTCTGGAAGATGAGTTCCTTCCAGCTTATCAATGCATAAGTGTTAGGCAATGGAAGCAGGGAAGCCACCAAGCCTTACAGAAATGGTGAAACCCTACTGAAGATAACTTAGAGTGGAACATTCCAAATGAGCAACAATGCA